>NC_090326.1:94936098-95541114 GCF_035084215.1 Heptranchias perlo | reverse complement strand
TCTGTTCCAAGGCGAACAACCCCAGCATCTCCAGTCTTTCCACATAACTCAACCTTGGCAGCATTCTAGTAAATCTCTTCTGCACCCTCTCTAAGGCCTTGACATCCTTCCAAAAGTGTGATGCCCAGAATTGAACACAATATTCCGGCTGAGGCCTAACCAGTGTTTTAAAAAGGAAGATAGAACAAGTTGAAGGAACTATAGACCGGTTAGCTTAGCGTCGGTGATAAGAAAGACAATGGAATTTTTACTCAAATGTGCAATAGAAAAACATTGAGAAAACAAAAATATAATATCAATGGACTGGTCAGGTGGGCAGAAAAGTGGCAAATGGAATTCAATCCAGAGAAGTGTGAAGTAATGCATTTGGGGAGGCAAAAAGGACAAGGGAATACACAATAAATGGTAGGATACTGAGAAGTGTAGAGGAACAGAGGGACCTAGGAGTGCATGTTCACAGATCCCTGAAGGTAGCAGGACAGATAGAGGTGGTTAAGAAGGCATACGGGATACTTTCCTTTATTAGCCAAGGCATGGAATATAAGAGCAGAGAGGTGATGCTAGAACTGTATAAAACACTAATTAGGCCACAGCTAATGTACTGCGTACAGTTCTGGTCACCACATTGCAGGAAAAATGTGATTGCACTAGAGAAGGTACGGAAGAAATTTACGAGGATGTTGCCAGGACTGGAGAATTCTAGCTATGAGGAAGGATTGGATAGGCTGGGGTTGTTTTCTTTGGAACAGAGGAGGTTGAGGGGAGATTTAACTGAGGTGTATAAAATTATGAGGGGCCTAGATAGAGTGGACAGGAAGGACCTATTTCCCTTGGCAGAGAGGTCAATAACCAAGGGGCATAGATTTAAAGTGATTGGTGGAAGAATTAGAGGGTAGTTGAGAAATTTTTTCACCCAGAGGAACTCACTGCTTGAAAGGGCAGTAGAGGCAGAAACCCTCATCACACTTAAAGGGTACTTGGATGTGCACTGGAGGTGCCATAACCTACAAGGTTATGGACCAAGGGCTGGAAAGTGGGATTAAGCTGGTTAGCTCTTTTCTGGCCCGCACAGACATGATGGGCCGAATGGCCTCCTTCTGAGCCGTAAATGTCTATCATTCCATAATAAAGGGTGGTCAGCATGGATTTCAGAAGGGAAAGTCATGCTTGACCAACCTTATTGAATTCTTTGAAGAAGTAACAGAAAGAGTAGACAAGGGTAATGCAATAGATGGAATATATTTGGATTTTCAAAAGGCCTTCGATGATGCACCGCATTGTACACTCGTGGCTAAGGTCAGAGCATGTGGAATCGGACCAGGTAACAGAATGAATAGCAAGCTGGCTACAAAACAGAAAAGAGAGTCGAGGTTTTAAGAGTAGCTACTCAGACTGGCAAAAGGCCGGAAGTGGTGTTCCACAGGGATTGGTTCTGGGACCACTGTTGTTCACAATTTACATCAACGATTTGGTCTTGGGAATCGGAAGTGCAATTTCAAAATTTGCTGATGACACGAAATTGGGGGGTGTAGTTCATGCAAAGGAAGAATGTGGCAAAATGCAAGAATAAACTTGAAGAATCGGCGTGTAATTGGCAAATGAATTTCAATAATATATAAGTGTGAGGTGGTGCATTTTGGTAGGAAGAATAAGGAGACCAAATACTGCTTGGATAACAAATCTAAATAGGGTAAAGGAGCAAAGGGCTCTCAGGGTACAGATACACAAATCACTGAAAGTAGCGACGCGGGTTAATAAGGCCATAAAAAAGCCAAACCAAGCACTGGGTTTCTAGAGGGATAGAATTGAAAAGCAGAGTAGTTATGTTAAACTTGTATAGAACCTTGGCTAAACCACACTTGGAGTACTGTACACAGTTCTGGTCTCCATATTATAAAAAGGATATAGAGGCATTGGAGAAGGTGCAAAAAAGATTCACAAGGATGACACCAGAACTGATAGGATATACTTATCAGGATGGACTGAACAGGCTGGGGCTCTTTTCTCTCGAAAAGAGAAGGCTGAGGGGTGACGTGATAGGGGCCTTTAAGATAATGAAAGGGTTTGATAGGGTAGACATAGAGAAAATGTTTCCACTTGTGAGTGAGTCCAAAAATAGATGTCATAAATATATGAGGTCATATATAAATATTGTGGCTACAAGAGCAGGACAGAGGCGCTGGGTATTCTGCGGCGAGTGACTCACCTCCTGACTCCCCAAAGCCTTTCCACCATCTACAAGGCACAAGTCAGGAGTATGATGGAATACTCTCCACTTGCCTGGATGAGTGTAGCTCCAACAGCTCTCAAGAAGCTCACCATCCAGGACCAAGCAGCCCGCTTGATTGGTACTCCATCAACCACCCGAAATATTCACTCCCTTCACCACCGGCACACCGTGGCCGCAGTGTGTACCGTCTACAGGATGCACTGCAGCAACTCGCTAAGGCTTCTTCGACAGCACCTCCCAAACCCGCGACCTCTACCACCTAGAAGGACAAGGGCAGCAGGCACATGGGAACAACACCACCTGCATGTTCTCTTCCAAGTCACACACCATCCCGAATTGGAAATATATCGCCGTTCCTTCATCGTCGCTGGGTCAAAATCCTGGAACTCCCTTCCTAACAGTACTGTGGGAGAACCTTCACCACACGGACGGCAGTGGTTCAAGAAGGCGGCTCATCACCACCTTCTCAAGGGCAATTAGCGATGGGCAATAAATGCTGGCTATGCCAGCGACGCCCACATCCCATGAACGAATAAAAAAAAAGATAGTCACGAATAAATCCAATAGGGAATTCAGGGTGGTAAGAATGTGGAACGCGCTACCACAAGGAGTAATTGAGGCAAATAGCATAAATGCATTTAAGGGGAAGTTAGATAAGCACATGAGGGAGAAAGGAATAGAAGGGTTCGATAAAGCAAGGAGGGTGGAGGCCCATGTAAGTGCCGGCATGGACCAATTGGGCCGAGTGGCCTGTTTCTGTGCTGTAGATTCGATGTACCTCGATGTAATTCTTCAGTCATTCCCAAGGTACTTACAGCAGGTGATGGCTAGTATTGGCAGGGAGTTAGTTTAACTTGGCAGACGGTCAAAGTATGTACTCTGCTTCGGCACAGTCTGCTAATACAACTCTTAACAGCTGCCAATAACAATACATACCTGAATTAATGAATAACAGTTTGAAGAGTTTGATATAAAATGGCCTTTTTTTAATCATATTGCAAGTTCAGTACATATTTTTGGCACCATGCCACATTGATATTGAGGCCTGCAAGAGCTTAATTCTATTGAGCTTCTTCCTAATCTGTGTATATATGTAAAATGTGTCTGTAACTAGTACAAATAGAAGCTATGGTATTTTAGTTATATAAATATCAGGAAATGTTTAAATATAAATAAAAAGTTTATGCTTCTAAAAGTTCAACTGTATGAATTTTACTAAATAAACCGTTTGAATTTGATATCCTGTGGCATTGCTCATGAAGAAAAGCTCAAGGCAGTCAGAAGACCCTGTTGAAAGGGAGGGATGAGAGACCCTTTGAGTTGGGGGAAAGAGAGGGAGAGAAACTGATGGAGCAGATCTCTGCCAGGAGCGGAAGAGATGCTTGCCCATGTTGTAAAACAGCAAATATTCTGACTTGCTCTTTATTTCCCATTTTTGATATCGCACCAATCATAGTGCATAAATTGTTGCTCCTCAACTATTTTATCTCCTCAGATTGCACATTTTTTTTGCTCAATCACATTGCAAAATATTTTCTTGGCAGTTCAGTCATCATGATAGTTCCTCAGCCACTCTACTCTATATACCCCTAAAAATATAATCCCTTAATATAAACAAACAAAACATTCAACATTTCAGAAAAAAAATCACCAAACTTAACCATCCCATCTTCCAGTGTAGGCTTAACACATCAGTTACACTAGTTGATTAAAACACCAATTGAACCAGTTGTTGGATGATTCAGTTTAAAATGGGTATTCCACCTGTGCTCCAAACCAGGTTTATTCCTGCGGATGGAATTAAGTTAGTCCAATTCAGTATAACAAATTTTTGTATTGCATATTAGTGCATTACTCTGAATGTACACATTAGAAATAGATACAAGAGTAAAATGTACATAGGTTAAATATTCTTATCTGTTGCAACTGGAACAGTCAAGCTGCCCTCTTAATAAATATATTGATAGCACCTACAAAATTATCAAGTGGCATAAATGATACTCCTGGAAAGTAAGTTCTTCAGGAGATTGAACAGGCCTGTTGAATAGTTCAAGTTTACATATTAAATGGTGTTGAAAATTGGCATGGAGGGGAAAAAGACATGAGACAGAAAAAGTAAGTTTTTACTTCAAGGGTAAGATTAATATTACAGGTGAAATTAATTTCAACTTATGTAAAACCGATGTACACAATTCACTGCAATCTTGTGTGGTATTTGTAAATAATTTTAAATGCAAGTTCTTCTGTAAATTAGACAGTTTTCAATGCAGTGATTGTACTGCTACATTGGTTTTGTTCACTAGTGCAACAATATTATAGTAATAAAAATTTTAACAGGATCTATGTTTTATAAAATACGCAATTGTATTCATTGATTTTTAGTAGTAAGTACAAATTATCAATCTTTCGAATGGCAAATTACTGAAACTATTTTTCCACAGGGTGTTTCACAATCCAGGGTAGGGTAGTACTCTGGGTGAGGGCACCTCAGTCATAGGAGAAGTTGGAATTTAGCATCTGTCCATTTCCTAATAGACATAAACACAAAACTGTCCCAAGCTTGGCACAAAGTTGGCAATCTCACTTTGAGAGGCCACAGGATGATTGGTCTGGGAAATGGAAATAATGTAACATTACTTCTGACAGGGCTGAAACAAATAGTTTTATTCTACAGCTAACTGTGCTACGCTGATATTGGGTGCCCAAAAATGGAAATCATTCCATTCCCAAACGTTAACATTCCTAATTTTGATTAGTGCAAAGGATACTTAAGTGCTGCTGTACATTTTTCATGGACGTTAGTAAGTGTTACATGTTCCTACTCATGTTTACTGTCACTCTTTCCTGTAATATATCCTTAATCTTGTTCGGCTTTCATTGGACAATTGTCCCTTCCACAAGTTTTTAGAAACCTGAGCTGGGTGGTGACTGGTGGTTTGGAGGAGACTGGAATTGGAGCAGAAGCCTAGATTAGTCAGCAAATATTTATTTTCCAAAGGAATGTCTTCCAAAAACACCAACTTTTAATCTTGAACACATAAGCTGATTCAGTTGAAAAGGAGGAAGATGTTGTTGAGCAGGGGAGGCCCCCTGAATCTAGTAAATGGAAGGATGGTGTTGCATGGTAACTTGCATGGTAAGTCTTAAAATTTTGAAGGATGGATACATCTTGGAAGCTTCAGAGTTTGCCAACTATGTGGTATACATTGTATGTGGAGAAGACTAAAGATGTGAGAATTATTTCACTTTCAGTGAGTTACTCAGTCCAATCCATTATTAAAGACAATGTCTTATTTCATATTATTGGAACTTGGGCCTGACCATTTAAGAATCAACTGGCCATTATAGGAGTGGTTGCTCAATGCACTGCCTCTGCCTCTCCCCCAGCTCCACCTCCCCCCACCCCCCTAACCAAAAAAAACCTCTTAGATTTTTGATGCAGAACTGCATTAGAAACTAGCACAAACAGAACTTTTGATTTGTTCAGTGGTAAATCGAAATAGAATCACTGATTCTTCTTCATGTGCTCAGTCTTTGCAGGCCAGTAGGGCCTTCCATCATCTATTGCATTAATTGCCCTCTACAGTTCCAGTGACTTACTTCTATTCTGCAATGCATGCATATGGCTATGCCCTAAATCATCTTTTGTTGGCGGCAGATCTCAGTGTCAGCTCCTACATCTGATGCATTCAGTTAAGTATCAACATTTTTCCAGTTTTGTTTTGAAGTTTAGATTTTTCTCCACAGCTTATTTCAATTTCATATTAAAGCTTGTCTAGTTGGGTAACTTTTGTAAAGTTCCACACATTTTTTCTTACACAGAGTCACTGATACTATCTTAGGTCATGTTTACCACTAAGGCCTACCTTGGTTGTTTGACTATGGCGGACTTTGATCTTCGATTGATGCCTGCTCCAAGTTTTAAATTTTACATGGAATGTTGTGGATTGTATCCAGTAACAACAGTTGGCTTAATTATCTTATATTGTTGTATGACTTAATCAAAGTATGAAGCTTGCTTAATACTCAGCACCAAGTGTTCAATGTATGCAGTCATTCACTGGAAAGGCTATCTTGCTGTGAGAATATTCAAGCTTATTAAATGCAGTTGCATAGTGACTATGGGTTCTGGTTGTGGATCGAAACAGTCCTCAACTAGGCTGGATAAGAAATGAGTGTTGGATATAATTCCAAAAATAATGCACTGGCCAACCTATTTTTCACATGGATTGCATGACTACGGCCAAGGTATAGGTCCTTCAAGAATCACAGAACTACCTCCAACATAGAGTAAAGGTCTGTCTAGCCTTTGGACTGGAACTCCAATACTAGTTGGGTCTCTGTGACTCGAGGCAGAGGTGAAGACGCCTTGGAGCCAAAAATCTGCCGCCTTTCAGGTGCTCTCCTGCCGTAAGTGCAATTGAAGGGCCTCAAATTAGGCCGGGACCTGGATATGCTGGGTCTTGGTCTTCCCTGACAGTTTCCGTGGGGCCTTGTAAGGTGCTCACCCCAGACATAGGAGAAAATATGGCTGGGGGGCAAGACTCTTAACTCTGGAAGTTGCTGCATCCGTGGCCTGGCACAACATCAACGGGCCAGTATGCCAAGTGAGACAGGCTGTACTGGCCTACTGAATGGTACAAGTGCAGCCACTTGTGGTCCAGGTTTGCATCGTGGCCTGCGATCCCAAAAATCTAAGCAATTTGGTTAGTTTTTTAAGCACCTTACACAGGTGTACGGTGTTAAAAAAAAACTAACATATTGTATGCTTTCTGCAGGGGGTGGGGCGGGGAGGCGGGGACAGCACCACCAGACCTGGCACTGCTGGGCACCTGAGATGTGTCTTTAGTGGCTCAGGTGATCACCTGGGGTATTTAAATTGGATGACTGCCCCTTGACCCTGCAAACTTTGGCAAGATCAGTGTCACAGGTCATGGATGAGCACTTAAGTCAGGCTGCTGGGGCCCTAGATTTTCACCCCCTGTATGTTGATATAAACTCTGTAATGTTCAGAAAATTCTGTCACCTCCAACGCGCAGCCAGTTGACTTGGGCTCATCTTTGGGCTTGATTCAAGTTGCAAATCTGCTTGAGACAGCCTTGGCTGCTGAGTCCACCCGCCAACACCTGCAGAGGTCCAGTCGAAGAGTTTTTGTTTGATCTAATGCCTATTTGCTTTTTCAGCAGAACTTCCTCATCTTTCCTGAGTAGGAAGAAAGAAGCTGCCTTGTTCAAAACCCTGTACTCTTCAAAGTGAAAACTGAAAATTGTTAGTGTAGAGGGATCATATTGTTGGCGGACTTCAGTTAGAAAACATCTGGGATATGATTCATAAAAATTAAGCTAAACCTGAGATACAGTTGTACCTACATCTCTGGGATCTACATGTATGGAGTCAGTATTCTGTGATGAAATTAGTTGGGATGACTCGAGATTGATTTCAGAGTACATTTCATATTAAAGCAAATAGTGAGGTTTTATTTTAAATTAATTTACTGAATAGATTTGGCTAGAATATAACACACATTGTTAATTTTATTTAATGCAACAATGTAAAAATGATACAAGACTAAATTAATTCATATTGACAAAAAATGAATTTATATAGTTAATTGAGAAGAAACTAGGAGTAGAAAGGTGTATTGTATAAACATAAAAATAGGAAAGATAATAAAGGTATATAACATTTACGTTGGAAACATTTATAATGCATTTAAGTGATGAACGGTTATTGGACCACAATCGTCTCTTGGGTTGCTTGGGAATCATAAAGATTATTGCATAAATAGAATGTAGTTAGCACTTTTCCACAATTGGTACTCATTGCTGTGAACTGTACTTAGCTGGACTGAAAAATGTTGCAGTGGTATTGTGAAGAACGATTTGCTGCTCAACATGGACCAGCAGTGGCTCATTTTGTTGGCTGAGTAACCTGATAATCTGCCAAATGCCTCACTATACAGATGTGAATTCTGTCTGTACCACACACACAGAATGAGGTTAGAAAATATGAATGTGCCTGAATAAGTATAAACTAGCAATTTACAAAAAAAAATCCCATTTGACACAACTAACTGTTATAAAACGATTGACATGCATTTGACTTTGGCATAGGAGAGTATTCCAGTGTAAGAATTCATGCGCTCTATGATAGAATGGGGTCAGAATTATTGCAGATTAAACCTTGAGGCAACAGACCACCAATTCAGGCATTAAACTGCAACCATTGTTGTGTGCTTGCTCGTTCTCTGAAGAATAAATTTACCACTTTTAAAATTGATTATCGGCTTTCCCATGGTGTTGCTCGCTGTGAATTGAGGTAGCCGTTGCTTTACAACAACAGGTGTATCATATAGTGCGCAACGTTTTGGATAATGACAGGAGGTATGTTTGTTGGCGGTCCTTTCTTAATGGACATAACCTAACATAAAAGGACTGCCTTTAGGAAAGCTCTGTACTGCTACAGTGGAGCTGTTTTTGTATGTGACCTGTCATCTTTTAAGCGTCAACTGCTTTGGCCACAACTGGAATATTGTGTCCACTTCTGAGCACTGCACTTTAGGAATGATGTGAAGACCTTAGAGAGGGTGCAGAAGAGATTTACTAGAATTTATGATTCCAGGGATGAGGGACTTCAGTTACGTGGATAGACTGGAGAAGCTGGGGAGGTTGTTCTTGGAGCAGAGAAGGTTGGGAAGACATCTGATAGAGGTATTCAAAATCATGAAGGGTCTAGACAGAGTAGATAGAGAGAAACTCTTCCCATTGATGAAGGATCAAGAAACCAGAGGACATAGATTTAAGGTGATTGGCAAAAGAACCAAAGGCGACATGAGAAAAAACTTTTATACAGTGAGTGGTTGTGATCTGGAACGCACTGCCTGAAGGGGTTGTGGAGGCAGATTCAATCATGGCTTTTTAAAGGGAATTGGGTAAATACTTGAAGGGAAAAAAATTGCAGGGCTACAGGGACAGGGCCGGGGAGTGGGACTAGCTGGATTGCTCTTACAGAGAGCCGGCATGGACTCGACGGGCTGAATGGCCTCTTTCCGTGTTGTAACCATTCTATGATTCTGTAACTACTCCTTGTGCGAGTGTGCTCTAAATACAATAACTTGCATTTACATTGTGCCTTTACCGTAGCAAAATGTCCCAAGGCGCTTCACAGGAGTGTTATCAGACAACAAAAAAATAGGTACATGTTGAAATCAATTGGGAGCTAGTTGCTTTCTCTAGGGGAGCTTTGTCATTAGATTGGTAGCTGCTTGTAAAACTCCTGCTCTTCCCCTTTCGGAGAGACTAGTAAGAGAAACAGGAACTTTGGGGCTGAGTGCAAAGGCTAGAATGGAGTTTGTGGACTGGAATTAACAAATGGAATGGAGTTGGTGGAAGGCTGGGGCTTGGAAGCAGAGCTGTTGGTATTGGGGACTGGCAGTGCACTAGGAGGAAGAGGTAGGTCTAGGGTCTACAGCACTCAGGAGGGAGGTCTGGCACCCGGAAGCAGTAGAGTGAGACAAAAGTTGCCAATGATCAGACTTCCAACAAGGTTAGATATGTAACACCATTATCTGTCAATAAATCAAGCACACAATTGCAACAAGGCAATAGACTGTCTTGCCTGAAATGTACTTATATCAGATTTGGATGTGGCTATCATCACTCCATGTAAAACCTGTAGCATACCACGCAGTGTCAGAGTTTGTATATCTATCTGTAAGGTATTAAGATTTTTGTGTCAAGCATGGTTGTCACAATTACTTTCTGTGGTTTTTGTCATGCTTGGGTGTTCCATTTAATTATGAGGTATGTCTACTTATCATTATACTTATATTTTAGTCCTCCAAACACTTAGCGGTGCTATAGCACCTCCAAACAGTCTCATAACGACTCAAAATTACCTCTGCTGCCGACTGATATTTATATATCTATATATTAAAAATCCTGCATAGGGCATGCACTTCATATCCAGCAAGCTTACTTTCTGTTATAATTTTTGATCACACTTCTGTGTCAATACTTACTATTAAATTGTCAACGCTTCCCATTCAATTTTGGTATGTAAACTGTCACTATGTAAACAGCCCCTCCCACCATTGGTAGCACTATGGCGGATTCACTCATGTCTGGATGCCATTTTTTTTGTTTCTGAAACTGCGCATGTTGATTTCAATTTTTTTTGCGATATTCCTTTGTGCTTTCTTCATTGAGCCATTTTAAGCCCCCTAGCAATTCTGTCATGCTTCCTTCTGGCCATTCTAATCCTGTTACTACTTCTCCCTTTTTCTTGCCTGTCCTGCTTTGACCCGCTGTAGCACAGCTCCCAGACCCCACTGCCACTTTTACCTGCCTGGCCTTGCTCCCCCTTCTGCCTGTCAGCCAACTACATTTCTCTTCCCTGTCCTCTCCCTCCCTGGGCTTTGAAAATTTCCCCACTTGGGTGAGAAAGCCAGTGTGATGAATTGAATTTTGCCTAGGTTGTTTGATCAGATTGTTTTGATAATGCTATATTCAGTTTATAAGGGGTTAACTCAGTTATAAGTGGGATTTTTTTCTCAACAATAAGCTGGCATCCTGAAAGTTAATTTGGGATCACAATAGTGTTTTGATGTGTTTAATTAGTAATAGAGAGGTAGATCATTCTTTGTAACACCCAAGGGCCCAGGTGCCATTCCATTCCATTTGCACAGCTCAGGGCTAAGGCCAACATTTGGGAACCTCCTGCTTGCACATTGAAGGCTAGGTATTCACCTCAAGGTTGTAACTGTGATTGACACCTAAATTAGACTGAGCCCTCCATCTCAGAGACTTAAAGGGGGGGGGGGGGGAAAGGCAGTTCCCAGAGTGTTTTTGCAGCCTGTGTTTTTATAAGTGTGAACCAGCTTAGTTTTGAGAGATTAAGCTAGTGAAGGTGAGCCTATATTAATAGAGCTAGTAAATTGTCTTCAAAATTTTACATAACCGAGATGTGTAGGAAAATTGATTGTTCACACTATGAAAACTGTATACTGTTCGTTCATGTATTTTATGTGAAATGACCCAGTAGATGGTTTGAAGATGTGTTTCCATAAAGGGCTATTTCAGTCTGCCTTCCCAAAAAAGAGGAGGATTCATGTGGTGCATCGTGATACAGTTCAGTAGCTGGCCTACGGAGTAAGGGCTCTTGGTTATGCTCCCTGGATTATGCCATTGTTCAACAAGATAGTGAGTAGAAAATGTTGCACTCCCAGCTCTACCTCACCACCACCACTCTCGGCCCCTCCACTGCCTCTGTTTGTCAGACTGCTTGACCGACATGAGCCACAATTTCCTCCAATTAAACATTGGGAAGACCGAAGCCATTGTCTTTGGCCCACGCCACAAACTCTGTTCCCTAGTTACCGATTCCATCCCCCTCCCTGGCCACTATCTCAGGCTAAACCAGACTGTTGGCAAACTCAGCATCCTATTTGATCCTGAGCTGAGCTTCTGACCGCCTGCTTCCACCTCCGTAACATCGCCCGTCTCTGCCCCTGCCTCAGCTTATCTGCTGCTGAAACCCTCATCCATACTTGTGTTACCTCCAGACTCGACTATTCCAATGCTCTCTTGGCTGGCCTCCCATCTTTCACCCTCCACAAACTTGAGCTCAACCAAAACTCTGCTACCTGTATTCTAACCTGCATCAAATCCCACTCACCCAATATCCCAGTGCTCGCTGACCTACCTTGGCTCCCGGTTCACCAACGCGTCAATTTTAAAATTCTCATCCTCGTGTTCAGATGCTTCCATGACCTCGCCCCTTCCTATGTTGGTAACCTCCTCTAGCCCTACAACCTTCCAAGAACTCTGCGTTCCTCCAACTTTGGCCTCTTATGGATCCCCCACTCTCTTTGCCCCATTGTTGGCGGCCGTGTCTTCCGCTATCTCGGTCATAAGTTGTAGAATTCTCTCCCTGAACATCTCTGTCTCTCCACCTCACTCTCCTCCTTCAAGACATTCCTTAAAACTTACTACTTTGACAAAGCTTTTAGTCACCTGCCCTAATATCTCCTTTGGCTTGGTGTCAATTTTTGTCGTCTTATGCTCCTATGAAGCGCATTGGGGCGTTTTAATACGTTAAAGTTGTTATATAAATGCAAGTTTTGTAGGTTGTAGCAGATGCAAGATCTGTTTATGGGAGTGACTGGTGATGTTGAACTAGAGAGAATATCTAGTGCATCAATTCAAAATTTGACAATGTTATACTTTTTAAAGTGCTTAACTGTAAAAGCCAGCAAATACACTATAAGCATCATGAGTGCTTTAAGAAGTGAAAAGCCAATTTTACCAGATCAGTAGGGAAACCAGCAAAGAGAAGAGGAGCAGATGTCTGGGCAAAAGTGGTAGTAGGATCTGGGAATATGTCTGTGATAAGTCAATGCAGTGCAGATTCCCCATTGATCAGGGAAAACTAGCTTTATATCATTTAAAACATTCATACTACTTCTACTATATTTGCAGACTATAGTCCCATCCCCTGCCCCTGCTTGTTCTCTGTTTTCACTTGTGCTGCTTTTAATGGCTGGGGTTCTGCTCACGTTTGATTTCCTGAACTCCTTTGCCATCAGGACTGCGCTGCTCTGCCTGACTACTTTTTTGACTCTGCTCAGGTTCTCAATCTCCCAAGTTTTTTCAAATAAAATTGTTGGACTATAACCTGATGTTGTAAGATTCTGTGTACATTTGTCAACCCCAGTCCATCACCGGCATCTCCATCCCAAGTTTAAGGTAATCTGTTCCAGCCTTCAGTGCCCATCCCCCACCTGCAGCTGTTACCCGCTGGGCTTCAGGCCTGCACTCCAGTGCACTGCTGGGTTCTCAGCTGTACTCTGCTGCTGAGTTGAGCCCTGGGCTATTCCTGGGCCATATTCCATTTGTCTGGTTTCTGGGCTTTGCTGTAACCTGCTTTCTACTGTATTATCTGCTGGACCACTTCTGCGAGCTCAATGTCTGCTCTGTTGCGACTTTTCAATCTACACTGAATTAGCTCTAGTCTGTTCCTGCAGGATCCTATCCTACTCTGGATGCTGCTCCCATGCTGCTGAATGTTCTTTGCTTTGTTGATAGCCACTTGCTTCCTTTGGCTGCTGAGTCTGCTGTGCTCCAATTGTCCTTCAGAATTCTTCCATCACCCTTTGCCGGACTGGGTTGGATCGGCTCCGTAAACTTTGCTGTCGTTTCTGATCTTGTGCTTCTCGTTTCCTGGACCCAAGCCCATTACTTGTCTTTCATTTTTTCTTTTGTCTTAGGTGGGCAACTGTGCACAGCAAGATTTCACAAACAGCAAAGAACTGCATCTGTGAGCATAAGTAATTGTCCTCTCATAGGGCTAATTAACATGGTATCAGCTGTGGCTCAGTGGTAGCGCACTCACCTGATTCAGAAAGTTGTGGGTTCAAGTTCCACTCCAGAGATTTGAGCATATAATCCAGGCTGACGCTCTAGTGCAGTACTGAGGGAGTTCTGCACTGTCAGAGGTGCCATCTTTCAGATGAGACGTTAAACCGAGGCCCTGCCTGACCCCTCAGGTGGACGTAAAAGATCCCATGTTACTACTTTGAAGAAGAGCAGGGGAATGTTAAATCTCACCTTAACCTTCTCTGCTCTAAGGAGAACAACCCCAGTTTCTCCAGTGTCTCCGTGAAACATAAAGTCATGCCACCTTTATTTCTTCCCTCTCTTTGTTCTCCCAATCCCTAACCCAACGCATCACCACTCATCTGCCTTCCTACTCTGCAACCGTCACCCCAAGCTTGAATTACCATTGGATCAGCCCACAGCTATGCCTTAGCATTCACCGAAGGGCCCATTGAGGCACCTGTCATTGCCTTCTTATGAACAGCAACCTCCTCTCTTGCTGACCTTCCTACCCGCTGGGGACTAATCTTGCCAATCACCATCTCCTCCTGCTCACTGCATCCACCAATACCTCCATGGACTCACCACCCCTCTCTGCTATTCTCTTCAGAATATCTGTTCACTCATGAACAAGGCCCCTGCTATCCACAACCTTATTATGGAGGATTGCATTGACATCATGGCTTTGACTGAAATTTGGCTCACAGATGGTGACACCTTGCCCTTACAGAAGCCTCCCTGCCTGGCTATACTTTCCACCACCTGCCCTGTCCAAACTGGCAATGTGGCTCTTGCATACGTTGGATATAGAGAAACTATTTCTTGTGTTGGGGGAATCAAGAACAAGGGGACATAATCTTAAAATTAAAGCTAGGCCATTTAGAAGCAAAATCAGGAAGCACTTTTTCATACAAAGGGTAGTAGAAATCTGGAACACTCTCCCAAAAGGCTGCGGATGCTATGATAATTGGCTTTCAAGACTGAGATAGATAGATTATTGTTAGGTAAGAGTATTAATGGATATGGAGCAAAGGTGGGTAAATAGAGTTGAGATGCGGATCGGCCATGATCTAATTGAATGGCGGAGCTGGCTTGAGGGGCTGATTGGCCTACTATTCCTAATGTTCCCAAGACGAAGTCCCACCAACATTTGAGTACTACAAAGGAAGGTGGTTGTTCTTGTACCCACCATTCTTCTTATACCTAAAAATGAGGTGCCAACCTGGTGAAGCTACAACACGGGACCACATGCATGCTAAACAGCGGATGCAACATGCTATAGACAGAGCTAAGCGATTCCATGACCAACGGATCAGATCCAAGCTCTGCAGTCCTGCCACATCCAGTCATGAATGATGGTGGACGATTAAACAACTAACGGGAGGGGGAGGCTCTGCGAACATCCCCATCCTCAATGATGGCAGAGTCCAGCATGTGAGTGCAAAAGATAAGGCAGAAGTGCCGAGTGATTCATCTCGGCCTCCTCCTGATATCCCCACCATCACAGAACCCAGTCTTCAGTCAATTCGATTCACTCCACGTGATATCAAGAAACGGCTGAGTGCACTGGATACAACAAACGCCCTGACAACATTCCGGCTGAGTTGCTGAAGACTTGTGCTCCAGAACTAGCCGCACTTCTAATCAAACTGTTCCAGTACAGCTACAACACTGGCATCTACCCGACAATGTGGAAAATTGCCCAGGTATGTCCTGTCCACAAAAAGCAGGACAAATCCAATCCGGCCAATTACCGGCCCATCAGTCTACTCTCAATCATCAGCAAAGTGATGGAAGGTGTCGTCGACAGTGCTATCAAGCGGCACTTACTCACCAACAACCTGCTCACCGATGCTCAGTTTGGGTTCCGCCAGGACCACTCAGCTCCAGACCTCATTGCAGCCTTGGTCCAAACATGGACAAAAGAGTTGAATTCCAGAGGTGAGGTGAGAGTGACTGCCCTTGACATCAAGGCAGCATTTGACCGAGTGTGGCACCAAGGAGCCCTAGTAAAATTGAAGTCAATGGGAATCAGGGGGAAACTCTCCAGTGGCTAGAGACATACCTAGAACAAAGGAAGATGGTAGTGGTTGTTGGAGGCCAATCATCTCAGCCCCAGGACATTGCTGCAGGAGTTCCTCAGGGTAATATCCTAGGCCCAACCATCTTCAGCTGCTTTATCAATGACCTTCCCTCCATCCTAAGGTCAGAAATGGGGATGTTCGCTGACGACTACACAGTGTTCAGTTCCATTTGCAACCCCTCAGATAATGACGCAGTCCGTGCCCGCATGCAGCACGACCTGGACAACATCCAGGCTTGGGCTGATAAGTGGCAAGTAACATTCGTGCCAGGCAAAGACTATTTCCAACAAGAGAGAGTCCCTAACCACTTCCCCTTGACATTCAACGACATTACCATTGGCGAATCCCCCACCATCAACATCCTGGGAGTCACCATTGACCAGAAACTTAACTGGACCAGCCACATAAATACTGTGGCTACAAGAGCAGGTCAGAGGCTGGGTATTGTGCAGCGAGTGACTCATCTCCTGACTCCTCAAAGCCTTTCCACCATCTACAAGGCACAAGTCAGGAGCATGATGGAATAATCTCCATTTGCCTGGATGAGTGCAGCTCCAACAACACTCAAGAAGCTCAACACCATCCAGGACAAAACAGCCCGCTTGATTGGTACCCCATCCACCACCCTAAACATTCACTCCCTTCACCACCGATGCACCGTGGCTGCAGTGTGTACCATCTACAGAATGCACTGCAGCAACTCGCCAAGGCTTCTTTGACAGCACCTCCCAAACCCGCGAC
Organism: Heptranchias perlo; assembly: GCF_035084215.1. NCBI lineage: Eukaryota > Metazoa > Chordata > Chondrichthyes > Hexanchiformes > Hexanchidae > Heptranchias > Heptranchias perlo. The sequence goes on along the minus strand of NC_090326.1, from coordinate 95,524,684 downwards.
CTCCACCACCTGGAAGGACAAGGACAAGGGCAGCAGGCACATGGGAACACCACCATCTGCACGTTCCCGTCTAAGTCACACACCATCCCGACTTGGAAATATATCGCCATTCCTCCATCGTCACATGGTCAAAATCCTGGAACTCCCTACCTAACAGCACTGTGAGAGAACCTTCACCACACGGACTGCAGCGGTTCAAGAAGGCGGCTCACCCACCTTCTCAAGGGCAATTAGGGATGGGCAATAAATGCTGGTCTTGCCAGCAACGCCCACATCCCATGAACGGATTAAAAAAAACTCTTGAATATTGGATGAAGACTGGAAGATACGAAGCACATATGAATCCTGATGTGTGAAATATGGAGCAGGATAGTTCAGGACCCTGTAATATACGAACTGTGTATATGAAGCCTAAAAGTAATATCTACACTATATCGTATGCATATGTCATACATTCATCAGTGTTGCAGACTATGCAATGCATACACTAATTATATTAAAAAAATTATTGAAAGTCTTGTTTAGGGAGTATGCTTTCTGTCCTCAAACCTTCCTGTTATCAGAATTTTTGGTCATATTTTTCTGTCAACATTTACCATTGTAAATTGCAATGCCAACGCTTCCCATTCAGTTTTGCTGCTAACTGTCAGTGTAGTTGTAGGCTTTGGATGCTAGGTGGAAGTTTGAAGCAACTTATGAAGAACCTTTATAAAACACTGGTTCGGCCACAACTGGAGTATCGTGTCCAGTTCTGGGCACCGCACTTTAGGAAAGATGTGAAGGCCTTAGAGAGGATGCAGAAGAGATTTACTAGAACGGTTCCAGGGATGAAGGACTGGAGAAGCTAGGGTTGTTCTCCTTAGAGCAGAGAAGGTTGAGAGGAGATTTGATCAAGGTATTCAAAATCATGAAGGGTCTAGACAGAGTAGATAGAGAGAAACTGTTCCCATTGGCAGAAGGGTCAAGAACCAGAGGACATAGATTTAAGGTAATTGGCAAAAAAACCAAAGGCGACATGAGGGAAAACGTTTTTACACAGCGAATGGGTAAGTTCTGGAATGCACTGCCTGAGGGGGTGATGGAGGTAGATTCAATTGTGGCTTTCAAAAGGGAATTGGATAAATACTTGAAAGGAAAAAATTTTCAGGGCTACGGGGAAAGTGCAGGAGAGTGGGACTAACTGGATTGCTCTTACAGAGAGCTGGCACGGACTCAACAGGCAGAATGGCCTCCTTCCATGCTGTAACCATTCTATGATTCTAACTTTCTGAAGTCTCCATACTCAGTCACTGTCTTGTGTATTATATATATATCTATATATAATGTTTTGATTCTTTTTGTGGTGATTTCCTGATTGTTTTTCCCGTCTGTTTAGCGTAATGGGGTATTTGAATCAATCAGAGCGGTTAACTTTGGTACTGTAATTTGAACCAATCACTTTTTTTATTCTGTGGCCATTTGATGTCGTGAGGGGGTGATTGTTTTGAACTATGAAATTGCAGACATGCACTAGATTTTTAATTGTAGACTGATAATTTAAAGTCAGTTTTTGTGCTAATAAAAATTTGAATCATCCAATAATTTGAATTAAACACAAATAACATTGCAAAGTGGGAATTTAGTTTTTTAAAACAAATTGGAATTCAGATAATTTGAAGCACGTGACTTAGAATTAAGAGGAATGTATGATACATCCTGAGGAATGGAGGACTGTATTGGGGTGGTGTCCACCAGCCAGTTAGATTATAGCATTTTAATGAACTTGATTTTATATTTTTGATACAGAATATCTGACTGGACCAAATCTAATATAATGGGAATTGAATGGGCAAGAGTGTTGAGTACAATGTTGTTAGTCCTTGAGGACTTGTGCTTGAATCCATCTGTGAATGTTAGAATGAAAGCTTCCACAGCCATAAATCAAATGAGTGAGCAGTCTTAATACGGAAAGGCATGCTTTCCAGAAACCAGGTGATGCTGGAGTGCTCTAGCCGATAATGTGAGAAAGTTGCAAAGATATTTGTCTTGAGCACTGACATTCTTCACCTCGAACAAAGTTCACCAAGTATAAAAATAAAAACTGTTATATTTTACAACATATTTAAGACATGTTATATCCTCGTATCAAGCAGAAATTGAGTGCACTCACCAATTGTCTCATACACATGAATTTATGGCTGTTGTCCATTTTCCAGGATTCAAAACAGTATCTGATCACATAAAGAGGAACTAATTTCTCTGTATTCAAATGACAATGAACTGTTCGAGTTTCATTCTGTTGTTTTAATCATGCAAGAATTCCTTGACATGTATTGTATCAAGCTATATGCAGTTTACTCCAGATAATTCAGTTTTTTTTTTCACTTAAAAGATTTAAATTCTCAGTAGTTTGAATTAAGCGATTTCTAATGAACAGGAGTAGACTGTATTGTCCCGTAAGTAGCATATTTCATAGAGTACAGAAAGGTGATATTAATATGATGTGCAATATGAATATTAAAGGCTTTACCAGAATCCCTTCTAATTCACTAAGTATATATGCAGCAGCCAAATATTAGACTATAGTTTATAAATATAATCTCCAAATTAAACTATCCTGGAAGAAGTCTCACAACTTTATTATTTCCTGCAGCATATTACTCCGGACAGCTACATTCCATGCCTCTCTGACCTTTGCAAAGCCCTATGGGAAGTCATGCTGAGCTACTATCGGACCATGTCGTGGCATGAGGATCATGACAACGAAGAGTCTGCCCCGGCTTCTGGTAGGGAATGAAGCCACATATGCACAAGTGCACTTTAAGCCTATAATGGAATATATGAAACAAGCTTTTTTTTTAGATCACCTGATACTTTAGTTTTGGTTCAGAATGGTTACACCAATAGAACTTTGTGAATGAAAAGCAAAATACTGCGGATGCTGGAAATCTGAAATAAAAACAGAAAATGCTGGAAATACTCAGCAGCTCAGGCAGCATCTGTGGAGAGAGAAACAGAGTTAATAATTTCAGGTCGATGATCTTTTGTCAGAACTGGAAGAACTTTGTGAATAATGTGTTGAGGTGATGCATCACATAATAATCTGTTAAATTGGTTTTTAATGGAATGAGTAGAGGTTCCTAATGTTCAAATAGAGATATCTGTATTAAAATTTAAGTTGTCACAATGAACAAGGAGACATCTGCTTATAAATATAGTAGAAAAAGCAAAATAAACACAGTGGAGGAAGACAATTAACAATTTAAAAAAATATTTTTAATCCCCTTTATAAATATTTTTCTCCTCTTTTGGATTCCTAGCCCCGCCCAATTCTGTGGCATCAAGAGAATAGAGAGGCAGGCAGCCTGCAGCCAGGCACTAGCAATCGTGGTATGTGGTTGCTGGGATGCACAAAAATTCTTAATCAGTTTTAATCAGTAGCCCCTTTTCACAATTTGATAAGCAGATGGCTCGGGTCATGACTTTTATCATCATGTTTCTGTGATAAGTATGCAGAAAGCATTTTATTTCTTTCCCTTGCTTAATTGTATGATTTAGTTAAAGCCACCTGGCAATGAGGTAAAAGGTTATAGAGATGACTTCCATCATATTGACGCAAAATATTGACTTCCAACGGCACCTAGACTTGTTCCTAAAATAAACTCAATGGCAAGCGATGGAATGCTTGCTAAATTTCAGGCATAACTATCATTTGTCATTTATCCAGAAGCCATATGCTTTCATACTTAAGATTCTTACTGTTTTTAATTCTACATAACCACACAAAAGGATGGAGACAAAAAAAATCTCAACTACATGGATTTAATATCCCATCAACGTTTTAGTACTTTGAACTCAGGAAAGCTATTTATATTTGGCTAAGTGGTTAATTGTAAACAATTTTACAACACCAAGTTATAGTCCAACAATTTTTATTTGAAATCTACAAGCTTTCGGAGGCTTCCTCCTTCCTCAGGTAAATGTCAAGAGCTCCTTGAAGCCTACGCATTTATACATATAGAACAATACATGGTGTTTACAGACTGCCCCTGCAACTGCCCGTTGCCAAGGCAATCACCGTGTTCAGACAGAGAGGTGTCACCTACAGAACCCCCGAATACACATTCAACAAAAAAACAAACAGGAAAAAAAACAGAGAGAGGCAGAAACATCCGGAAGGCAGAGAAAGCCAGCAAATGACCCATTATATTAAAAACAGATAGCTTTTGTTCGCTGGTGGGGTAACGTGTAGCGTGACATGAACCCAAGATCCCGGTTGAGGCCGTCCTCATGGGTGCGGAACTTGGCTATCAATTTCTGCTCGACGATTTTGCGTTGTCGTGTGTCTCGAAGGCCGCCTTGGAGAACGCTTACCCGAAGATCAGTGGCTGAATGTCCCTGACTGCTGAAGTGTTGCCAGATCATCGACACAGATACCACCATCACACGAGAGGACACCACCCACCAGGTGCATGGTTCATACTCCTGTGACTCGGCCAACGTTGTCTACCTCATACGCTGCAGAAAAGGATGCCCCGGAGCATGGTACATTGGCGAGACCATGCAGACACTGCGACAATGGATGAACGGACACCGCGCAACAATCGCCAGACAGGAGGGTTCCCTCCTAGTCGGGGAACACTTCAGCAGTCAGGGACATTCAGCCACTGATCTTCGGGTAAGCGTTCTCCAAGGCGGCCTTCGAGACACACGACAACGCAAAATCGTCGAGCAGAAATTGATAGCCAAGTTCCGCACCCATGAGGACGGCCTCAACCGGGATCTTGGGTTCATGTCACGCTACACGTTACCCCACCAGCGAACAAAAGCTATCTGTTTTTAATATAATGGGTCATTTGCTGGCTTTCTCTGCCTTCCGGATGTTTCTGCCTCTCTCTGTTTTTTTTCCTGTTTGTTTTTTTGTTGAATGTGTATTCGGGGGTTCTGTAGGTGACACCTCTCTGTCTGAACACGGTGATTGCCTTGGCAACGGGCAGTTGCAGGGGCAGTCTGTAAACACCATGTATTGTTCTATATGTATAAATGCGTAGGCTTCAAGGAGCTCTTGACATTTACCTGAGGAAGGAGGAAGCCTCCGAAAGCTTGTAGATTTCAAATAAAAATTGTTGGACTATAACTTGGTGTTGTAAAATTGTTTACAATTGTCAACCCCAGTCCATCACCGGCATCTCCACATCTTGGCTAAGTGGTAGCACTCTTGCCTCTGAGTCAGAAGGTTGTGGGTTCGAGTCCCACTCGAGAGTCTTGAGCACACAGCCTAGACTGACACTCCAGTGCAGTACTGAGGGAATGCTGTACTGTCGTCTTTCACATGAAACATTTAACCAAGTTCAAGTGGATGTAAATGATCCCATTGCACCATTTGGAGATGAGTAGGAGAATTCTCCCGTTGTCCTGGGCAACAATTATCCCTCAGCCAACGTTACTGAAGCAGATTATCTGGTCATTTATGTTATTGCTGTTTTGTGGGACCTTGATGTGCCCTAATTGGCTGCCGTATTTCCCTACATCACAACACTGTCTGCACTTCATAGCCAGTTGAGTACTTCTGAAGTTTTTTGTTTGGACATGCTGAGGTCATGAAAGGCGCTATATAAATGCAAGTTCTTTCTTTCCTTTCTTTATGGATAACCGATTATTTGTTGTTGGACAAATGCAGTGCCCCAAGCTGTAGCCCTAAACCTTACACAGCGCAGTGCTATGTATGAGACAAAGTGGGTTACAGTAAATCATGTCAGAATCACAAACTTCTTCCCTTTGGATATAGTAAAATAGTGTCCCAAATTCAATTTGTTTAGTAGGATTTAGTATTGCATTGTCTCTATTGAGATAATTTGATATTTAGAGAGATTTTCAAGTTTAGTGATATAATTAGTAATTTTTCTAGTTGAGTCATACAGAGAAATACATTATTGCTGCCTCTTTCCCAGCCCTCACTATTCAAAAGCAGCATACAGTACGTCCAATTCAAACTACTTCACACATGATCAGGAAAGGTAAGTATCTGACTTAATGTGGACTGTATGGTGCCTGAAAAGGCTTAAAGAATGGTAACATTGGGTTGGAGACTATTAATGGAACTATGGTTTTAAAGATGAGTATAGTCAAACATGGTCTTTGCCAATGTAATCTATAAGTCACTTATATATGAATATGTTTGCTACAGAGCCAGTTGCACCAATCAAGAGCAATTAAGTTACTGACTGTAAGCAAACCAATAAAAATGTTAGAATTTTCCAGCCTTCTTTTGGAATACTGTAGAGCTGTCTTGAACTTATGGGATGAATAAGATTGTTTTTATCGTTGTGTAGTATATTGGAACAGGAGTAGGTCATTCAGTCTCTCAAGCCTGTTCCACTATTCAATGAGATCATGACTGATCTGTATCCTAACTCCATTTACCTGCCTTGGCTCCATATCTCTTATTACCTTTGGCTAGCAAAAATCTATCGATCTCAGATTTAAAATTATGAATTGAGCTATCATCTACAGCTTTTTGTAGGAGAGTGTTCCACACTTCTACCACCCTTAGCGTGAAGTACTTCCTAACTTCTCTCCTGAATGGCCTGACTCTGATTTTAAGGTTGCATTCCCTTGTCCTGTGCTCCCCCACCAGCAGAAAAAGTTTGTCTCCATCTACCCTATCAATTCCTTTCAAAATCCTAAAAACCTCAATCAAATCATCCCTTAACCTTTTATATTCCAGGGAATACAAACCTAATTTATGCAATCTCTCTTCGTAATTTAACCCTTGGAGCCCTGGTAACATTCTGGTGAATCTGCGTTGCACTCCTTCCAAGGCCAATATATCCTTTCTAGGGTGCGATGCCCAGAACTGTACACAGTACTCCAGATGTGGTCCAACCGGGGCTTTGTATAGCTGAAGCAAAACTTACACCCCTTTTGTATTCTAGCCCTCTTGTTATAAAGGCTAACATTCCATCAGCCCTTTTGATTATTTTTTGTACCTGAACACTATATTTTAGTGATCTGTGTACATTGACCCCTAAATATCTTTGGACCTCCACTGTTCCTAGCTTTTCATCATTTAGAAAATACTCGGATCTATCCTTTTTTTGGTCCAAAATTGATGACCTCACACTTACCTGCGTTGAAATCCATCTGCCACAGTTTTGCCCACACACTTAATCTATCAATATTTCTTTATAATTTTATGCTCCCATCTACACTACTTAATATGCCACCAATCTTTGTCTCATCAGCATACTTGGATGTATGGATCTCTATTGTGTTTTCTAAGTCATTAATAAATATAGTGAATAGTTGAGGCCTCAGTGCAGATCCTTGTGGGACATTACTAGTCACTTCCTTCCAATTCGTGTACATACCCATTGTCCCTATTCTCTGTCTTCTACCTCCTAACCAGGTCAATAATTTGCCTTCAATTCCATGAGCTTTAATTTTAGCTAACAGTCCCTTATGTGGAATCTTAGCCAATATCCTATGTAGCTGATGGTGAGTAGTCTGATTTCCAGTGGAAGACTTCCTGCCTGTATACTTTGAGTGTACAGAATGAAGGTACAGAAATAGAAACAGAAAATACTAGACATGCATAACAGGTCAGTCAGCATGTGTAAAGAGAAAAGACAGCATATGGCATTTCAGATGTGTAATCCTTCATCAAAACTAAAGAGAAACAGGCCTATTAATAAGGCTGGAAAACATTGAGAGAAAAAGGAGGCAGAGGAGAGAATCAACACGTACTAATTAGGGAGGGAGCAATGAATGACTTGCAAATTGCTTAATAGAAAACTGTTAAAAAGAAAATGATCTTTTATATCATTTAAGTTGTTCTTTGGGTGTGCATGATGTTGACAAGGCTGAATTTATTACCCATCCCTAGTTGCCCTGAGGAGGTGGTAGTGGACCTTCTCCTTCGACTGCTGCATTCCTTGTGGTGATGGTGCTCCCATGATGTGGTAGAGCGAGAGCGCTATTCTCTGTTCCATTCATAGTGGAACTGTTTAGTTCTGTCTATAACTTGCTGCTTTTTCATAAAATGAAGCATAAACAACTTTTTTTTGTCTCCCCACTCTAGCCTAAGAATATGGGGGCTAATAGAGATATCCTCACAACCAAATTCTACCCTTTTCATTGGTCTAGACTGGTAGATCGTCACCTTTCCTTACCATGTACCAAGTTCAGCCTAAAGTACAGAATATCTTATTAGGCTGCTCCCTCTGGTACCAGTGTAGCTTTTAAAATCTCCTGGTAGGCATTGCCCTATTTGGATGTATAAATTACTGCTGTGAATTATAATTCACTAAGCTTCTGCCATCTGTTTTAATTTGTTTTCATTTGTTTCCTTCCCATTTAGCCAAAGGTACTGACTTGTTCTGGTGGGATTTTAATATAATGGATGACTTCACAACAGGGTGAGAAATGAGCACATGTGGTAGGCTCCTTTGTGCTTAAAATATAGAATTAGCACAGCACTGAGAAAATCAGTGATGGGTTGAATAAGGAGCCACATGTCAGCAGCAATATATTTCGAAACGGATGAAGAAATTAAGCTCTATGTAACCAATGTAGCGTATTAATAAAATGCAATTTCACAAAGATGTGATTTTTTTTTCAGATGGCCGTAGTGAGATTGCCACAGATGATTCCAACTTTAATCGAAGCTATGTGAAAAAGAAACTCGAACACGGCCTTTCACGGATCTGGCAGGTTTGTGCTTCGTTTGGTGAATGACATTTTTCAAATCTCTAGGAAATATTGCTGTTTAACAGTACAATGCTTCATTATAGGATTCTTACATGCAGCATCTTCTAATGTAGCACAAATTGCTTTACCATACTGATTTAAAAATATAGTGTGTAAATATATGTGTAATTATACCCTTTACTATAAGTTGGCTTTCATATAGATGCCGAATGCCGGAATTATAGGGGAGTGTTACAATATTGCCAAATACTAAAAGTAAATGTGCATTTGTTCGATTTGATTATGACTGTATTTGGACCTTATTCTGTAAAAAACATAGAAAATAGGAGCAAGAGTAGGCCAGTTGGCGCTTCGGGCCTGCTCCGCCATTCAAAATGATCTTGGCCGATCGTCTAACTCAGTACCCTGTTCCTGCTTTTTCCCCATATCCCTTGATCCCTTTAGCATTAAGAAATATATCTATCTCCTTCTTGAATACATCTAATGACTTGGCCTCCACTGCCTTCTGTGGTAGAGAATTCCACAGGTTCACCACCCTCTGAGTGAAGAAATTTCTTCTCACCTCAGTTCTAAATGGCATACCCCGTATCCTGAGACTGTGACCCCTGGTTCTGGACTCCCCAGCCATCGGGAACATCCTCCCTGCATCTAGTCTGTCTAGTCCTGTTAGAATTTTATATTTTTCGATGAGATCACCTCTCAGTCTTCGAAACTCTAGTGAATATAGGCCTAGTCAACCCAATCTCTCCTCATACGTCTGTCCTGCCATTCCAGGAATCAGTCTGGTAAACCTTTGTTGCACTCCCTCCATGGCAAGGACATCCTTCCTCAGATAAGGGGAACAAAACTGCACACAATACTCCAAATGTGGTCTCAGGGAGGCCGTGTATAGCTGCAGTAAGACATCCCTGCTCCTGTACTCAAATCCTCTTGCAATGAAGGCCAACATACCATTCGCCTTCCTAACTGCTGCACCTGAATGCTTGCTTTCAGCGATTGGTGTACAAGGACACCCATGTCTCGTTGCACCTCCCCTTTTTCCAATCTCACCATTCAGATAATAATCTGCCTTTCTGTTTTTATAACCAAGTGGATAACCTCACATTTATCCATGTTATACTGCATCTGCCATGTTCTTGCCCACTCACCCAACTTGTCTAAATCACATTGGAGCCTCTTTGCATCCTCCTCACAGCTCACATTCCACCCCAGCTTTGTGTCGTCTGCAAACTTGGAAATGTTACATTTAATTCCCTCATCCAAATCATAAGCATTTGTGATGCTCATTTTAAAAAAAAATCACTTGAAGATCACCATATCACCACAAACATGACTTTTGCATTGTGCTGTACAGCTAAGGATGGTCATTTGACATGATTGAACCTAGAGAGCACAGATGTACCCTGGATAGTTATTATTGTTCATTCTCCCATGTGAAAGGCACATATCGAAAAGAAAGACTTGTGTTTATCTAGCTCCTTTCTAAGCCTCCCAAATATCTCAAAGCCCTTCACATACAATTAATTACTTTCAAATGCAGTGACTGTTATTTGGACGAATTTAGCACCATTTTTATATGCATAAGATCCTGAAAAACAGCAATTAGTATATCTGCTTTTGGCATATTATCTGAGAGAGGAATGTTGGCCAGGAAAAGTGGAGAAACACTCCCTCAACACCAACCCACATGTCCCCAACTACAGACCTGAGTGCTGTAGGCAGTATGACCTCACTTCCAGCAATTACATCAGCTGCTCTGTTAAGACTAGAACTGGGATGGCTGGAGGTGAGCAATACTATCAGCACTCATCTCTGTAGTCAGTGGGCCTGAACATTTGGTCTCGGGATCATTTTGGTTGACTTTTATGAGATATGGCAGGTTTGGTGGGTGCATCAGGGAACTGAGTGCCTTCAGAGCAGCTGCAGGCTTGGTTATTACAGTGCCAACCGATCTTATGGGAAAAACATCTAATATGTATATTGCTGGAGAAGATTGAGATGGATGCATTAGAAGAGGTAGAACTTTTGAAAAAGATGAAGTAATTTTGCCTTGCTTTAGTTTGGTAGAGGTTCCTTTAACTCAGTCACAAGACATAATGGAGTTTAAAAACCTGCAACATTTAAAAGTCATGTCTCAGCCTTACTCAATACAATTGTTACAAAGTTTCATTGGTTCTCTCCAAAGTGTGAGGGATGAACCAAACCACATTTAAACACATACTGCGTGACTTGCGCAGCAACATGTCTGGCATCGTTATATTTGAATCTGGCTGATAGTTATTCAAATCTAGGAATTTTTTTTGGGGTGGGATTAATGAGCTGAAGCTGAGGAGTGGAGTTGGATAGACTTGGTTGGAACCAACATAGAAAAATAAGTTAGACTAGCTAGCTTCCACAGGTACAATAGACTACAAGATGAAAAAACTGCATATATAAAGTTATTTATAAATAGTTTAGCATAAAAATTGTGATCATTTATTTTTTATTCGAAGAGTTGGTTAGTATAATATCAATTGTAAATGTGGGAACCAGTTGATCTTTCATGGTGTTACACATCAAGTACCGTCTTCAGGTCAAGCAGAGTTAGAAATTGGGGGGGGGAGTAATTGGAGGGGGTTTGAGGGGGGCCAAGACAACCTCATTGGTGGGGGGAGGGGCGGGGTTGGAAAATGTCCTCAGTGGAAGGGGTGGAGTGCCTCAACTGGAGGTTTAAAAAGTACCTCAGCAGGGGTAAGGGATAGCTGAGTACCTTACTCAAGGAAGCTTTAAGGCTCAATTCTTCCAATTGTTTTAATCAAGTCAAGAGGCCCTGATTTTTTTTAAGTGTTCTGAAGCCCCAGTTTTTTTTCCACATTCCTGATTTTTTAATACATAAATAATTCGATTCATCACAATTATTATGAATTCAATGTTACTTATGTCTGAATCACCTGCTCACCGATGCTCAGTTTGGGTTCCGCCAGGACCATTCGGCTCCAGACCTCATTACAGCCTTGGTCCAAACATGGACAAAAGAGCTGAATTCCAGAGGTGAGGTGAGAGTGACTGCCCTTGACATCAAGGCAGCATTTGACCGAGTGTGGCACCAAGGAGCCCTAGTAAAATTGAAGTCAACGGGAATCAGGGGGAAAACTCTCCAGTGGCTGGAGTCATACCTAGCACAAAGGAAGATGGTAGTGGTTGTTGGAGGCCAATCATCTCAGCCCCAGGACATTGCTGCAGAAGTTCCTTAGGGCAGTGTCCTAGGCCCAAGCATCTTCAGCTGCTTCATCAATGACCTTCCCTCCATCATAAGGTCAGAAATGGGGATGTTCGCTGATGACTGCACAGTGTTCAGTTCCATTCACAACCCCTCAAATAATGAAGCAGTCCGAGCCCGCATGCAGCGAGACCTGGACAACATCCAGGCTTGGGCTGATAAGTGGCAAGTAACATTCGCGCCAGATAAGTGCCAGGCAATGACCATCTCCAACAAGAGAGAGTCTAACCACCTCCCCTTGACATTCAACGGCATTACCATCGCCGAATCCCCCACCATCAACATCCTGGGGGTCACCATTGACCAGAAACTAAACTGGACCAGCCATATAAATACTGTGGCTACGAGAGCAGGTCAGAGGCTGGGTATTCTGAGGCGAGTGACTCACCTCCTGACTCCCCAAAGCCTTTCTACCATCTACAAGGCTCAAGTCAGGAGTGTGATGGAATACTCTCCACTTGCTTGGATGAGTGCAGTTCCAACAACACTCAAGAAGCTTGACAGCATCCAAGATAAAGCAGCCCGCTTGATTGGCACCCCATCCACCACCCTAAACCTTCACTCCCTTCACCACCGGCGCACTGTGGCTGCAGTGTGCACCATCCACAGGATGCACTGCAGCAACTCGCCAAGGCTTCTTCGACAGCACCTCCCAAATCCGCGACCTCTACCATCTAGAAGGACAAGAGCAGCAGGCACATGGGACCAACACCACCTGCACGCTCCCCTCCAAGTCACACACCATCCCGACTTGGAAATATATCGCCGTTCCTTCATTGTCGCTGGGTCAAAATCCTGGAACTCCCTTCCTAACAGCACTGTGGGAGAACCGTCACCACACGGACTGCAGCGGTTCAAGAAGGCGGCTCACCACCACCTTCTCGAGGGCAACTAGGGATGGGCAATAAATGCTGGCCTCACCAGCGACGCCCACATCCCATGAACGAATAAAAAAAAACCTGGTAGATTCATTGATTGTCGTGCAGTGACACTAGCGCAGACTGTAGAAAGGCATTCAGACTAAAAGCATCAGTTTCAAATTCAGCTGTTCTGGCAGATAATGTTATGTAACAATTAAATTGACTAATCTCTATCAGAGTGTCACTTGCATGCATAACAGTTATTCAATAGAATTTAGTGAACCACTTACTAATTTTAGTACATACCGTTATACAGTTCCTTTGTTTGTCTTCTATTCAATAAATTGACTTGATAGTTAAAAAGTTAAAAGTGGGGTCTGATGTTGTAATGCTCTACCGCTTTTCAAGGATGGAAGAAAATTCCTGTGGAGGCACAGGATAGATCGAGTAGCTAAAGTAATGAATAGAAAAGTTTTTTTTATCAAGAATAACTGCTCCAGGCCAGCAGAAGAAAGCAAGCCCAGCCAATAATGAGCAGCTCCAACAGGGCACATCATGGCTAAAAGCAAGCAGTATCCTACTGTTTCACACTGAATGGTGGTAGATGTTTGTTAAGTAAGTATACACATGAAGTACATTTTCCTGCATTGTGTGTAAGGCTTTTCCACTAGAATTCTGGTTGGAGATCAGAGGTGGATCTGGTGGGTCTTGTTGCGTGAGTCAGCATTCTCAGCAATCACTCCAATGAAGTCAAAGTACCGCTCGCAACTGCTGGACAAAAACCTAGAAGCGGCACTAAGATGTCTTGTGTCTGATAAATTCAAACCAGAATCCCAAACTTTGGTAAAAGAGAAAGACTGCAAAGTTTAACACTGAATGGTGGTAGATGTTTAAGTAAATATACACGTGAAGTGCAATTACCTGTATTGTGTGTAAGGCATTTCCACGAGAATTAATGCTTGTGGCTAAAACGGTGTCACCGTAGCTGTGACTGTGGCTAGTCAGCGATTTCTATTGGACAATATTGTCATAGATGACCCAAATGGTAAGGAATTTTAAATGAAACCAAGAAGCACTACAAGATATCCAAACATTTAAAATTGGGTAGGAATCAAATGGGTGCATTAGCACACTACCCTTTTACCTCAGGCACCTAGGTTTGAATCCTGTCCAGGCAATTTGGATATTAATCTCCTTCATCTGCTGGCCATAAGAATCCTATTTAAAATGCGTTTGGGCAGTTGACTCATTTCCCAGTTTTATCAACTCATTTTATGAATTCCATGTCTAATTTAAGTAAAAATGGTCTGCAGTATTTTGCTTATTCACTAGATGCTACCATTGTTTCATAATTTCTAGAACTTGCATTTTCTTTGCACAGCGTAGATGTCATCGAAAACTTTTTTAAAAATCCTAAAATATAATCTAGATCCGAATAGGAGTGTAATGCCAGTTCAATGCAGTTCTTTTCGGACCTAGCTATGGGATTTAGGAAACCCCTATGTGTATCTACTATTAGAATCATAGAATCATAGAAGTTACAACATGGAAACAGGCCCTTCGGCCCAACATGTCCATGTCGCCCAGTTTATACCACTAAGCTAGTCCCAATTGCCTGCACTTGGCCCATATCCCTCGATACCCATCTTCCCCATGTAACTGTCCAAATGCTTTTTAAAAGACAAAATTGTACCCGCCTCTACTACTGCCTCTGGCAGCTCGTTCCAGACACTCACCACCCTTTGAGTGAAAAAATTGCCCCTCTGGATCCTTTTGTATCTCTCCCCTCTCACCTTAAATCTGTGCCCCCTCGTTATAGACTCCCCTACCTTTGGGAAAAGATTTTGACTATCGACCTTATCTATGCCCCTCATTATTTTATAGACTTCTATAAGATCACCCCTTAACCTCCTACTCTCCAGGGAATAAAGTCCCAGTCTGTCTAACCTCTCCCTGTAAGTCAAACCATCAAGTCCCGGTAGCATCCTAGTAAATCTTTTCTGCACTCTTTCTAGTTTAATAATATCCTTTCTATAATAGGGTGACCAGAACTGTACACAGTACTCCAAGTGTGGCCTCACCAATGCCCTGTACAACTTCAACAAGACATCCCAACTCCTGCATTCAATGTTCTGACCAATGAAACCAAGCATGCTGAATGCCTTCTTCACCACCCTATCCACCTGTGACTCCACTTTCAAGGAGCTATGAATCTGTACTCCTAGATCTCTTTGTTCTATAACTCTCCCCAACGCCCTACCATTAACGGAGTAGGTCCTGGCCCGATTCGATCTACCAAAATGCATCACCTCACATTTATCTAAATTAAACTCCATCTGCCATTCATCGGCCCACTGGCCCAATTTATCAAGATCCCGTTGCAATCCTAGATAACCTTCTTCACTGTCCACAATGCCACCAATCTTGGTGTCATCTGCAAACTTACTAACCATGCCTCCTAAATTCTCATCCAAATCATTAATATAAATAACAAATAACAGCGGACCCAGCACCGATCCCTGAGGCACACCGCTGGACACAGGCATCCAGTTTGAAAAACAACCCTCGACAACCACCCTCTGTCTTCTGTCGTCAAGCCAATTTTGTATCCAATTGGCTACCTCACCTTGGATCCCATGAGATTTAACCTTATGTAACAACCTACCATGCGGTACCTTGTCAAATGCTTTGCTGAAGTCCATGTAGACCACGTCTACTGCACAGCCCTCATCTATCTTCTTGGTTACCCCTTCAAAAAACTCAATCAAATTCGTGAGACATGATTTTCCTCTCACAAAACCATGCTGACTGTTCCTAATTAGTCCCTGCCTCTCCAAATGCCTGTAGATTCTGTCCCTCAGAATACCCTCTAACAACTTACCCACTACAGATGTCAGGCTCACTGGTCTGTAGTTCCCAGGCTTTTCCCTGCCGCCCTTCTTAAACAAAGGCACAACATTTGCTACCCTCCAATCTTCAGGCACCTCACCTGTAGCGGTGGATGATTCAAATATCTCTGCTAGGGGACCCGCAATTTCCTCCCTAACCTCCCATAACGTCCTGGGATACATTTCATCAGGTCCCGGAGATTTATCTACCTTGATGCGCGTTAAGACTTCCAGCACCTCCCTCTCTGTAATATGTACACTCCTCAAGACATCACTATTTATTTCCCCAAGTTCCCTAACATCCATGCCTTTCTCAACCGTAAATACCGATGTGAAATATTCATTCAGGATCTCACCCATCTCTTGTGGTTCCGCACATAGATGACCTTGTTGATCCTTAAGAGGCCCTACTCTCTCCCTTGTTACCCTTTTGCCCTTTATGTATTTGTAGAAGCTCTTTGGATTCACCTTTGCCTGATCTGCCAAAGCAATCTCATATCCCCTTTTTGCCCTCCTGATTTCTCTCTTAACTCTACTCCGACAATCTCTATACTCTTCAAGGGATCCACTTGATCCCAGCTGCCTATGCATGTCATATGCCTCCTTCTTATTTTTGACTAGTGCCTCAATCTCCCGAGTCATCCAAGGTTCCCTACTTCTACCAGCCTTGCCCTTCACTTTATAAGGAATGTGCTTACACTGAACCCTGGTTAACACACTTTTGAAAGCCTCCCACTTACCAGACGTCCCTTTGCCTGCCAACAGACTCTCCCAATCAACTTCTGAAAGTTCCTGTCTAATACCATCAAAATTGGCCTTTCCCCAATTTAGAATTTTAACTTTTGGGCCAGACCTATCCTTCTCCATAGCTATCTTAAAACTAATGGAATTATGATCACTGGTCCCAAAGTGATCCCTCACTAACACTTCTGTCACCTGCCCTTCCTTATTTCCCAAGAGGAGGTCAAGTTTTGCCCCCTCTCTAGTCGGGCCATCCACATACTGAATGAGAAATTCCTCCTGAATACACTCAACAAATTTCTCTCCATCCAAGCCCCTAATGCTATGGCTGTCCCAGTCAATGTTGGGAAAGTTAAAGTCCCCTACTATTACCACCCTATTTTTCTTGCAGCTGTCTGTAATCTCCTTACATATTTGCTCCTCAATTTCCCGTTGACTATTTGGGGGTCTGTAGTACAATCCTATCAAAGTGATCTCTCCCTTCTTATTTTTCAGTTCTACCCATATGGACTCAGTGGGCGAACCCTCGGATATATCCCCTCTCACTACTGCCGTGATGTTCTCCCTAATCAAGAACGCAACTCCCCCTCCTCTCTTACCTCCTGCTCTATCTTTCCTATAGCATCTGTACCCTGGAACATTGAGCTGCCAGTCCTGCCCCTCCCTTAGCCATGTTTCAGTAATAGCTATAACATCCCAGTCCCATGTACCCATCCATGCCCTGAGTTCATCTGCCTTGCCCATCAGACTTCTTGCATTGAAATAAATGCAGTTTAATCTAGTCTTCCCTTGGTCTTTGCCCTGCTTTCTCAGACCATCTGTCCGGTCATGTTCTGTACACTCTCCCTTACTGCCTTTTGTTTCTGTCACCACTTTATTTCCCACTGACTTCCTGCATCGGTTCCCATCCCCCTGCCACATTAGTTTAAACCCTCCCCAACAGCACTAGCAAACACTCCCCCTAGGACATTGGTTCCAGTCCTGCCCAGATGCAGACCGTCCAATTTGTACTGGTCCCACCTCCCCCAGAACCGGTTCCAATGGCCCAGGAATTTGAATCCCTCCCTCTTGCACCATCTCTCAAGCCACGTATTCATCTTAGCTATCCTGTCATTCCTACTCTGACTAGCCCGTGGCACTGGTAGCAATCCTGAGATTACTACCTTTGAGGTCCTACTCTTTAGTTTAACTCCTAACTCCCTAAATTCAGCTTGTAGGACCTCATCCTGTTTTTTACCTATATCGTTGGTGCCTATATGCACCACGACAACTGGCTGTTCACCCTCCCCCTCCAGAATGTCCTGCAGCCGCTCCGAGACATCCTTGACCCTTGCACCAGGGAGGCAACATACCATCCTGGAGTCTCGGTTGCGTCCGCAGAAACGCCTGTCTATTCCCCTTACAATCGAGTCCCCTATCACTATAGCTCTGCCACTCTTTTTCCTGCCCTCCTGTGCAGCAGAGCCAGCCACGGTGCCATGAACCTGGCCACTGCCACCTTCCCCTGGTGAGCCATCTCCGCCAACAGTATCCAAAACGGTATACCTGTTTTGGAGGGAGATGACCGCAGGGGACCCCTGCACTGCCTTCCTACTCTTCCTCTGTCTGTTGGTCACCCATTCACTATCTCCCTCAGTAATTTTTATCTGCGGTGTGACCAACTCACTGAACGTGCTATCCACGACTTTCTCAGCATCGCGGATGCTCCAAAGTGAGTCCATCCGCAGCTCCACAGCCGTCAAGCGGTCAAACAATAGCTGCAGCTGGACACACTTCCCGCAGGTGAAGGAATCAGGGATACAGGAAGGATCCCTGAATTCCCACATCCCACAAGAGGAACATGACACGGCGCTGGGATCTCCTGCCATGACTTAACCCTTAAATTAGCTTAAGAACAACTACAGTGTCAAGAGAAAAAAAAAGGAAAGAAAAACTACTTACCACTCCCTTTAAGGAGTTTACTCCTTTAAATTGTTCTCAATTTAGAGAATGTTAACTACACTAGGGACCTTGATTCACTAAAAAATAAACGCTACTTCCTCTAAGACCTGCAGACCTTCCCTTTCCTTTTACTTCAGTTACTGTAGATAAGTAGAAATACTCACCTGAACCTACTCACCAATCAGGTGCCTCCCCTGTGTCGCGTCCCGATCTGATTCCTGACGTCACTTCGAACTCGGTCGCAGCTCCGCTCGGCTCGGCTGTTCTCAGCGCTCTGAAATCCCGCCTTTTATCGGACGCTCCCTCCGCTCGGCTCGGCTCCTCTCAGCTGTTCTCAGCGCTCTGAAATCCCGCCTTTTATCGGACGCTCCCTCCGCTCGGCTCGGCTCCTCTCAGCTGTTCTCAGCGCTCTGAAATCCCGCCTTTTATCGGACGCTCCCTCCGCTCGGCTCGGCTCCTCTCAGCTGTTCTCAGCGCTCTGAAATCCCGCCTTTTATCGGACGCTCCCTCCGCTCGGCTCGGCTCCTCTCAGCTGTTCTCAGCGCTCTGAAATCCCGCCTTTTATCGGACGCTCCCTCCGCTCGGCTCGGCTCCTCTCAGCTGTTCTCAGCGCTCTGAAATCCCGCCTTTTATCGGACGCTCCCTCCGCTCGGCTCGGCTCCTCTCAGCTGTTCTCAGCGCTCTGAAATCCCGCCTTTTATCGGACGCTCCCTCCGCTCGGCTCGGCTCCTCTCAGCTGTTCTCAGCGCTCTGAAATCCCGCCTTTTATCGGACGCTCCCTCCGCTCGGCTCGGCTCCTCTCAGCTGTTCTCAGCGCTCTGAAATCCCGCCTTTTATCGGACGCTCCCTCCGCTCGGCTCGGCTCCTCTCAGCTGTTCTCAGCGCTCTGAAATCCCGCCTTTTATCGGACGCTCCCTCCGCTCGGCTCGGCTCCTCTCAGCTGTTCTCAGCGCTCTGAAATCCCGCCTTTTATCGGACGCTCCCTCCGCTCGGCTCGGCTCCTATTGTCGTGACCACCAACATAGTTCAAAATCTCATGTCTTTCTACAAGCAATGAAATGTAATTTAGGTCTGCTTTAAACTGTGACATGTGACTTTAAACTCTCAAATTGTGAAGCTAAGATTTAAAATGTGTTCATATATTATTACTGACTGACTGTCTGTTATATTCTTGTTTTATAGGATGTTCAGTTGAAAGCAAAAACATACTTGCTTGGAACAGATTTATCCAATTTCAAGTATGATGATTTTATTTTTGTACTGGACATTATTAGCAGGTATTGGAACAATACTCGTACAAAACTGATTGACACTGTGTGTATGCTTTAATTCAACATAGTTGCATTAATCAAATGTATTTAAAACTTCAATGTTATTTGTTTGCAAACCAGACTAATGCAAGTTGGTGAAGAATTTTGTGGCAGTAAATCAGAAGTGTTGCAGGAATCTATTCGGAAACAAAGTGTGAATTATTTTAAAAGCTATCACAGGTAAAAGTTATTTATGTTTTTATTAGAATCTAATTATATTTTTGTGTGCTGCCTCACCTCTCAAATACTGTGTTGCCAGTATGAAGGTAAATATGTTGTTATAGGTTCTTACATTGTAGCTTTATGGTCACTTATACTGACAAATGTCCTTTAGGGAAGGAAACCTGTCGTCCTTACCCGGTCTGGCCTACATGTGACTCCAGACCCACAGCAATGTGGTTGATTCTGAATTGCCCTCTGAAATGGCCTAGCAAGCCACTCAGTTGTAAAATCTCGCTACGAAAAGTCAGAATAAGAAAAAACCGGACGGACCACTAGGCACCAGACACGACAACGGCAAAACACCAAGCCCAGTCGACCCTGCAAGGTCCTCCTTACTAACATCTGGGGACTTGTGCCAAAATTGGGAGAGCTGTCCCACAGACTAGTCAAGCAACAGCCTGACATAGCCATACTAACAGAATCATATCTTTCAGCCAACGTCCCAGACTCTTCCATCACCATCCCTGGGTATGTCCTGTCCCACCGGCAGGACAGACCCACCAGAGGTGGCGGTACAGTGATATACAGTCAGGAGGGAGTGGCCCTGGGAGTCCTCAACATTGACTCTGGACCCCATGAAATCTCATGGCATCAGGTCAAACATGGGCAAGGAAACCTCCTGCTGATTACCACCTACTGTCCTCCCTCAGCTGATGAATCAGTCCTCCTCCATGTTGAGCACCACTTGGAGGAAGCACTGAGGGTAGCAAGGGCACAAAATGTACTCTGGGTGGGGGACTTCAATGTCCATCACCAAGAGTGGCTCGGTAGCACCACTACTGACCGAGCTGGCCGAGTCCTGAAGGACATAGCTGCTAGACTGGGCCTGCGGCAGGTGGTGAGCGAACCAACACGAGGGAAAAACTTACTTGACCTCGTCCTCACCAATCTACCTGTCGCAAATGCATCAGTCCATGACAGTATTGGTAGGAGTGACCACCGCACAGTCCTCGTGGAGATGACGTCCCGTCTTCGCACTGAGGACACCATCCAACGTGTTGTGTGGCACTACCACCGTGCTAAATGGGATAGATTCAGAACGGATCTAGCAGCTCAAAATTGGGCATCCATGAGGCGCTGTGGGCCATCAGCAGCAGAATTGTATTCCAGCACAATCTGTAACCTCATGGCCCGGCATATTCCTCACTCTACCATTACCAACAAGCCAGGGGATCAACCCTGGTTCAATGAGGAGTGTAGAAGAGCATGCCAGGAGCAGCACCGGGCGTACCTAAAAATGAGGTACCAACCTGGTGAAGCTACAACTCAGGACTACATGCATGCTAAACAGTGGAAGCAACATGCTATAGACAGAGCTAAGCGATTCCACAACCAATGGATCAGATCAAAGCTCTGCAGTCCTGCCACATCCAGTCGTGAATGGTGGTGGACAATTAAACAACTAATGGGAGGAGGAGGCTCTGCAAACATCCCCATTCTCAATGATAGCGGAGTCCAGCACGTGAGTGCAAAAGACAAGGCTGAAGCGTTTGAAACCATCTTCAGCCAGAAGTGCCAAGTGGATGATCCATCTCAGCCTCCTCCCGATATCCCCACCATCACGGAAGCCAGTCTTCGGCCAATTCGATTCACTCCACGTGATATCAAGAAACGGCTGAGTGCACTGGATACAGCAAAGGCTATGGGCCCCGACAACATCCCAGCTGTAGTGCTGAAGACTTGTGCTCCAGAACTAGCTGCGCCTCTAGCCAAGCTGTTCCAGTACAGCTACAACACTGGCATCTACCCGACAATGTGGAAAATTGCCCAGGTATGTCCTGTCCACAAAAAGCAGGACAAATCCAATCCGGCCAATTACCGCCCCATCAGTCTACTCTCAATCATCAGCAAAGTGATGGAAGGTGTCGTCGACAGTGCTGTCAAGCGGCACTTACTCACCAATAACCTGCTCACCGATGCTCAGTTTGGGTTCCGCCAGGACCACTCGGCTCCAGACCTCATTACAGCCTTGGTCCAAACATGGACAAAAGAGCTGAATTCCAGAGGTGAGGTGAGAGTGACTGCCCTTGACATCAAGGCAGCATTTGACCAAGTGTGGCACCAAGGAGCCCTAGTAAAATTGAAGTCAACGGGAATCAGGGGGAAAACTCTCCGGTGGCTGGAGTCATACCTAGCACAAAGGAAGATGGTAGTGGTTGTTGGAGGCCAATCATCTCAGCCCCAGGGCATTGCTGCAGGAGTTCCTCAGGGCAGTGTCCTAGGCCCAACCATCTTCAGCTGCTTCATCAATGACCTTCCCTCCATCATAAGGTCAGAAATGGGGATGTTCGCTGATGACTGCACAGTGTTCAGTTCCATTCGCAACCCTTCAGATAATGAAGCAGTCCGACCCCGCATGCAGCAAGACCTGGACAACATCCAGGCTTGGGCTGATAAGTGGCAAGTAACATTCGCGCCAGATAAGTGCCAGGCAATGACCATCTCCAACAAGAGAGAGTCTAACCACCTCCCCTTGACATTCAACGGCAATACCATCGCCGAATCCCCCACCATCAACATCCTGGGAGTCACCATTGACCAGAAACTGAACTGGACCAGCCATATAAATACTGTGGCTACGAGAGCAGATCAGAGGCTGGGTATTCTGCGGCGAGTGACTCACCTCCTGACTCCCCAAAGCCTTTCCACCATCTGCAAGGCACAAGTCAGGAGTGTGATGGAATACTCTCCACTTGCCTGGATGAGTGCAGCTCCAACAACACTCAAGAAGCTTGACACCATCCAAGATAAAGCAGCCCGCTTGATTGGCACCCCATCCACCACCCTAAACATTCACTCCCTTCACCACCGGCGCACTGTGGCTGCAGTGTGCACCATCCACAGGATGCACTGCAGCAACTCGCCAAGGCTTCTTCGACAGCACCTCCCAAACCCGCGACCTCTACCACCTAGAAGGACAAGAGCAGCAGGCGCATGGGAACAACACCACCTGCACGTTCCCCTCCAAGTCACACACCATCCCGACTTGGAAATATATCGCCGTTCCTTCATTGTCGCTGGGTCAAAATCCTGGAACTCCCTTCCTAACAGCACTGTGGGAGAACCGTCACCACACGGACTGCAGCGGTTCAAGAAGGCGGCTCACCACCACCTTCTCAAGGGCAATTAGGGATGGGCAATAAATGCTGGCCTCGCCAGCAACGCCCACATCTCGTGAACGAATTTTTTAAAAAATTAGCTTTTTATTTCCAGATTTCTTAAACAGAATTCAAATTCTTAAACTTTCATGGTGGGATTTTAACACTCAATCTCTGGATTTAGTCCAGGCCTTTGGATCAATAGTTCAGTAACTAACATATATAACTTTTAGACCACTAAGCTTCTACAACAATTAAGGCACAGCAAGTTTATCCAATGAGTATCTGGCCTATATTGATCAGGAGGATCCGTGCTTTGATTCCCAGTCTATGTTGAGTTAGTTTATTTTAACTGGAGCAGTGGTAAAAAAAAAGTTGACCTCAGCACCCTTGGAATAGGGAGAGGAAATTTTGGCAGGGCTCCCACTCCTGATCGTAATCCAGCGACCCCTTGTTAGAACTGTATATTATGTGGACATTGGTTGAGAATCAGGCTTAGCTGTTGCTTGCTACAGTTGAATAGCCTATCAGCATGCAATGCCAAACATGCATACGAACAATTTTGAAAGAAAAGTTCAAGGTGGTAATGCAGTGCAGATATCTGGAGAATTGTCTGAAGTTAGCAGGTGTTCCCAAGCATGCAAGTTTTGACATTGGGATTTGAGAGCTCCTCCAGATAGTTGAGGAAAGTCAACTATCAAATCAAGATTGGGGCTGTTCAGAAAATGCGCTCTTCGGCGGTAGCCTTTAATGCACATGTATCTAGATATTTATCTTTCAGAGCTCGCCCTCAAAATATGATTTTGTACACTTTCAAAGTAGCAAATGGTTTTTGAAGAGGTGAATCTTGATCTCATGGAAGGCAAGGTGAAGCAGTTATGAGAAAGCTTACTTGTCAGAATACTTCAGGATGTTGTGAAGCTTGAGTATTGAGTGGCATAAGGAAGTCCACTTACTCAGGTGTTGCACTGTACTGGTATAGCATAAATAGATTGAGGGAAGAGAAAGAAATCTATCAAACCCAAGTGTGCATTTACCATCCTAAAACTACTGTTTATTTATTTAAAATAAGGCTATTATAATTAAAATATTAATGAATTATTTTATCTGTTTCTGTAGAATACGCCTCGAAGAACTGCGAATGTTTTTGGAAAATGAAACTTGGGAACTATGCCCTGTGAAGTCAAACTTCAGTATTTTGCAGTTGCATGTAAGTGATCACTGTCAGGAATGGAGTTTGTCAAGCTTACTTTAACCCTCAAAGGAATGCAAAACTATTACAGGAGCAAATTAAAATATAAATGAAAGTTTCTTTGGTTATGTACATTTCTTTATCATATTTAGTTTTGCAAAGTTACAAAAATCTGTTTGTGTGATTGAAAAGTTAGTATATCCTAAAAATGTATTATCATTTATCCTAGATATCTGTGTCACAGGAGAGGCTTACAAATAAGTGGAGCTCCCCTGATGACTTAGTGAGTAAATGCATTATGTGGTTTGGTAGTGAGTTAGCAAATCAGGAAGGCTCCAGGTTAGAGTCTTGGTCTTATGTTATGTTGATTGGGGCAGTGGTGGAGGCACTACAATTGGTCTTAGCTTCTGTGGCCAGGGAGGGGCAAATTTGGCAACTGTTCTCATTCCTGATTGATAACCCAGGAGCCCCATGTGGAAAGTGCAATCGTAACAAAATGATCAAGCTCAGCTTTGACACCCCGACTCGGTTGACACTATTAGCCTCACACGCAAAGGGTGGCCAATTGAGTGAGGGCTGTTAGTGCCATGGAACAAGAGACCCCCTGTATAATCACTGCTTTCAGGAGAAGAGTGGAGAAAATTGGAGGGGGGAGAGAAAGGAATAACTGTAGTACTCAAGATACTGCATATAGTATTTCCCGGTATTCAATTGCAGATCACTTCTTGATAAATCACCAGCAATGACATGACATTCATAAAACCTCTTGTGTATCATCTTCATGAATCAGGAGAGGTAAGCTGACAAGCACTGTCACCATACAAACTGGCAAAAAGGACCAGATATATGTACTAGGTAGTAATGAAGACGAGGGAATGATTTCAAGGATATATTTTTATCTTCTGAACCCAAGACTGGAGTTCGCAGCTTGTGCTGCACTTTCTCACATAGACAATATTTTAATTTTAGTCTATCCAGACCCTAGAGTTCATAACAGAAGAGATATTTCACTACCCATGTCCCTCCATTGATTTTTTTTTACCAAATGCCTACCCAGAGCCCTCTTAAAATGACTGGTTATCAGCCTCAATTGCTTTGTTAGCCAGTTCTTTCCAAACATTTGCCACCCTCTGTCCATTCATCTTCCCTCTTCTTCGCATCATTCCTTGCCCTCTCGTTGTCACACTTGGGGCCATGGTAAACCATTTCTCAGGGTTCACTTGTCAATACCTTTTAAGGATCTTGAATACCTCAATAAGATTCCCTCCCATCTTCTCTCGTGTAAATGAAATCAGTTTTAGTAGTCTCTGCTTGTAGCTCAATTGCCTGATGCTGGATATCAGATGGGTCACTTTTTCCATTGCTAGGATGGCTTTCTTGTATTATGGCAACCAAAACTGCACACAGCGCTCCACACAGCGCTCCAGTTGGGGATGAAGCAATGCTCTGTACAGGCTCACTATCGCATTCTGTGACATGTATTCTATTTGAAACACTATGCAACTCAAGATCCTATTTCCATTGTGCAGGCAGCCTCAGTGATCTGCCCACCAACACCCCAAATCCTTTTCCTGTGCGATATCCTGTGAACTAACACCACTTAGTTTATGGTTTCAATATTTATTCTCCTTCCCCAATTTCATCGCTTCACTCCAGACATTGAATTTCACTTTCCATTTCTCAGCCCAACTTCCTAATCTCCTTAGCTCACTCTGCACCTAAGCAGCCTGTTCATTTGCAAACCATCCCCTTCCACCTGCCTTGGTATCATCAAGTTTTGCTTCTAACCCCATTTCCAAAGCATTGATGTACAACATGAGTAGAAAAAGTTTCGGCACTAATTCTTGGGGTACCTGCTAATCACTTACTGCCACTCCCTGCATAGTATCCTCTCTCTCCTTTGAATTATTTATTTGCCAATCCACTTCAATAACTATTCACTTATTTTGTGCTTTTCTTTGTGTGTACCACCCTTCGTTATGGCATTGTATCAAAAGCCTTGCTGAATTCTACATAAACAATGTCCATTACTGACATCCCCACTGTTACACATCCATTTCTCAGCCCCCTCCCTCCCCCACCACATCCAGCCTTTGTTCCTTTAAATCAGAAGCAGCAAACAAAGAGCATTCCTGGCACTCAACTGACCTCATCACCATATGGCTCGACCATATCAAACTTCACCATGCCTCACTCTCTCCTGCCAAAACCACCTACTATTCCAAAATTATCCTGGATAGCAAGAGCAACTCTAATCTTCTCCACAAATAAACACCTTCTCAAACCCTCTTCTCCTGACCCTCCACCTTTGCCTCCAATACCAAACACGAGGAGCTCATAGAATGTTCTTTTTGCTTTGAGATCGAGACCACCTGTGCAACCAACCATACTTCCTTCCCCTTCATCTCCCCCTCCATCTTGGATATCCCTCAAGTCTTCCAAAGATTGCAGTCCCAAATTCTCATTGCTGTCTACTTTCTCACCCATTCCCTCCCTTGCCCTCTTCAAATTCATCTTTTCCATGAGGCCTACCTCCTATTCTGAGATCCACTCCCCATCCAACTCCTAATCACCCAGCTACCACTCTTGGTCCCCATGTGTGTTGATGGGAGTGCTTTTGCTTGGTTCCACTCATAGCTATTTGAATTGAGGAAGCGTGTCTCTAGCAATGGTTTCTCTTCTTTTCTCACACTGTCATACCAGGAGTCTCCCAAGGATCCACCCTTGGCTCCCTCTTTTCCTCATCTATATGGTGCCCCTCAGGCATGGAGCCATCTTCAATATATAAGTATACGGTAATTTCATTGCTATCAGACTACCTGTCTGACATCAAGTCTTCGATAAATTACAGCTTCCTTCAGCTTAATATTGGGCAAATCATGGTTTTGTTACTCGCTACTGATTCAATCTCCATCTCTGGCCTCTCACTCGGGTTTAATAAAACCTGTACAATCTTGCTGTTTGACCCTGAGCTTCAAATCCCATATTCTCTCCATCACCATGACCACTTATTTCCACCTCTGCAACATTGCCCGATTCTATCCCCACCTAAGATCCTCATCCACTGAAAACCTTATTCCTGCTTTTGTCACCTCCAGACTCAATTCCAATGTTCTGCCTTCCTTCATCCATTTACTCCAACATGTCCAAAATGCAGTTGCTTGTATCCTCTCTCTCACCAAGCCCCACTCGTCCATTGTTTCTGTCCTCATGGACCTTTGCTGGCTCTCTGTCCCCAAACATGTTAAATTTAAAATCCTCATCATTGTCTTTAAAACACTTCAGTGGTCTCACTGTTCTCTAACTCCGCAACCCCTTCCAGACTAGCTCTCCCTCCCGTACCTTTCATCTTCTGACGCTGTCTTTCTGTGCACCCCACTCTCCTCCATCATCGGTGGCAGGGTTTTCAGCCCTCTAAGTCCTGCTCTCTGAAGCTCCCTTCTGAGATCCATCAACCTTGATACCTCTCCTTTAAAAATAGTCTCAAAACTCATCTTTTCTCTGAAACTTTCAACCACCTTCCCTAAATTCTCCCTCCTGGCTCAGTTTTCCATTCCTTTTGTGACTGTACCTTGAGACATTTTGTATGTTAAAGACACAATGTAAATCTAAGTTGTTTATCCATAAGCTCTGACACCATTTCAAAGAATTTTAACAGGTTTGCCATCCCTCCCTCCCAATAAAGTCATTCTGATGCCTTGATGACCTCATATTCCTCCAGGTATTTG
The DNA here is from genome assembly GCF_035084215.1 of Heptranchias perlo. Taxonomy (NCBI): domain Eukaryota; kingdom Metazoa; phylum Chordata; class Chondrichthyes; order Hexanchiformes; family Hexanchidae; genus Heptranchias; species Heptranchias perlo. The sequence continues at coordinate 95,496,757 of NC_090326.1, read as the reverse complement.
AAACTACCCTTTGTCAGGATAACCACTAATATTTTATCCATGACAGATGGCAAGCTCACTTGCCTGTAATTTCCAGGACTTCTACCTTTTTTGTTACGGATGGGTCATGTGTTCTCTTCTCCAGTCCTTCAGTACAATTCTCATGATTCCCTAAAGATCCTCCTTGTCTGATCCTCTTGCACTATCTTCAATGTTTCCTTCACTTCCTTATCAATAATTACTGTTGTCCTTAGGATTTCCTCCTGCTTTCCCAGAAAATCAATCCTTAATTCCAGGACAGAATCAGTGGCTTCTTCTGTGAACAGTATATTCAGCATATATGCCATCCCCCAGTTACCTGATACCATCCCCCATTGGTGCCTTTGAAAAGTCCTACTTCTTGACTTTGTTTATTCTGGATGTACTTATGTTTTCAAGTTCCCTACAATCCTTCTTTCATTGTCTATTTTGATTGCCCATCTACTTTTCTAGCATTTTTCACCCTATCTTTATACCCCTGTCTGTCTACCACTGAAGCTGAATGTCTGTATTTGAGGAACACTCTTATTCCTTGCTTAACACCCTAATTGTCACATTGGTTTCCTCTCGTTCTCATGTTACTTTTTATCCGGTAATTCCTGGATTGTGCATTTAAAAATATATCACTTCTCTGAGTTTTGTCTCTCTAACAATCTATTCTAGTCCAACTCTATTAGCTACTTCCTCATTCTGTCGAAGTCCACCGTCCTAAAATTAAGATTCTGCATTGTACTCTCCTTATCCCATGGTGAGTCGGATGTCAAACTACATTATGTCATGGTCACTGTTCTCCCATCTCTGGTTTGTTACACAGAACCAGATCCAGAGTTCTCCTTAACCTGGGTCAAAAAGCAGTCCCTAAACATGTCAAAGACGTAAGTCTCTTTGCATCTAATTTTCTGTTCAGATTTGTCTGAGAATTTATGTTGTTGCACAAAATATGTTCCTAGAAATTTTAAATTCTTCCTTTATAGATGAGTTAAAATTGTTCGGTGTTAAGTCTGTGGATGATTCTTGGTACCACATACAGTAATCCATTTATTGATTATAAGTGACTTAGCTACATTATAATGCTGTGTTACCAATGGCTGTCGACTTTTGTCATTTAAAAATTTTTTCTAATAACCCAGTAAAGAAAATGACCAATTAACACCCAAGGTCTGTACTGTAATGAGAGTGGTGTATTTCATTGCACATTGTTGCCAATGAAATAAATTACTATTGTTTTTGCTTCATTGAGCATATGTTCAATAGAAATGTATCCTGACTTGTTTGCTTAGATAGAAATACAATACTTTAGCGATCATTAGTGCTAAATCCTAATCTATTTAAACAGTCTTAATGGAAATTTATTGCTTTTAGGAGTTTAAATTTATGCGGCAGTCACGTTCCCCTTCAGTGTCACCTAGCAAGCAATATACAACATCAGCAGCAGCAGCAGGAGGGTCTCTATTTGACCAGTACCAAAACGGTGGAAATCCATTTGAACTACAGACAGACAACAAAGATGATGAAACAGAAGATGTTCTTGCTGCTAATGGGGTATGGCCGTCTCTATTTGCAGTGGTTTGAAAGGAGGGATTTCCAGAATGGCTTTTGTTGGTGGCAAGAGGACAATCATAAATATCTGAAATAAAACTGTAATGTCAGAAGTGTCTGTAGTACTTTTGAGAGGGGAATATAAGTTTATATATTTGTGCTTAAATCTTCAATCTGTCATAAAGACCATTTTCATAATATTACTGAAGTTTGCAGAATGGAGAGCCTGATTTTAATTGGCTGACAGCTGGCTTTTAAAATCACCATGAAATCTGCTCCTGGTCACTGTTCAGCTAAGTGCAAAGTGTGGGCATTGTGAAGAGATGTTCGGGGTTCAGCAGTAACTTTCTCTTCCCTCCCCGCTTCTCATTTTAATAGCCTGTGAATAGTAGCTATTGGGTGAGATACCGGAAGGTGACTGTTGCCTGTGGAACCATACCCTAATAAAAACTCAAAGCCTTCAGTAGAGGAGGGGGAAAAAAGCCTGGGAGCTTATCTTCAGCACAACATCTTGGCTAAGGAATGTACGTGGAAAAACTGAAGAGGAAAAATGGAAACAATAAAAATAAATTGTGCAAAAATAGCTGAGTTGGAGCAAGCCGACTTGCTTTGTTAGGTATTCATTTACATATAGTTTGGTGAAACTTCTGCATGTAAAGGCGAACTAATCAATGATTGGGCACCAAGTATCAACAGGAAACCTTCCCAGCTCCGATATATTTTGGTCAGGTAAATTGCAAAATTTCCTCTCTTGCAGCATATCAGAAGACCAACTTGTATTGCAGCAGTACATTTTTTTCTACTTCCTGCATAGTTGCTCTTGTGGCCTTTTTAAGTAAAATGACATTTTGGCGCTTAAATACAGGCAATTTTGTACTGAGAGCCCATATGGCCAAGGATCAGATTGAGACTGTCCACACCCTTACCATGCAACAGAGAAAGTGATTTTCATCCATCAGTCAATCTAGAGTTGAACCCAATTCCCAGAGAGAAAGTAATGAATGATACGTTAAACTACTGGGTTCTACTGTTCATGAAACATTCTGCTTGAATTTTGCTTCATTGTATTCTAAATCTGTTGTCTTTTGTTACGTAGATGACATTGATTTGCAAGCACAGCTTGTGTGTTCAACAAAATAAAATCTTAATTTAACCAGCATATTCTTAGTGACATTTGGTTAGGTGGATTACCAGTTCCATGTGATTGGATTGAGGATTGTTTAATTGTTTCTGTCCACAGTATGAATCTGATGAGTTGGAGAAGAGTGCTTATCAAGACTACGATAGTGACAGTGATGTTCCAGATGAACTTAAAAGAGACTACGTGGATGAGCAGACTGGTGACGTTCCTGTGAAAAGGTAGTGTATAATATTTTACAAAAAGGATGTAATTGAGTGAATATTTATGAGCAGTGTACTTAAAGTTCTTATCTGAGGTCTTTGAAACTTCCTTATATAGTTGGTACAAACATTGATTTGGACATGTTTGTTGTTTTCACCACTGTACTTACATTTTTTTTGTGGGCATTCTTACATTTAGTGTCTCTTGATGGTTTCTCCATTAAGTATGTAATGCATTCATCTGTAAAGTTTGCAAATTTTGGCAGTTGTCAGCAATTGAAACTATGGGCATGATTTTGATCCCAAGCCGGGGCGGGGGGTCAAATTGCAGACAGGAAACTCGGAAGAACGGGTTTCCCGGACTTCTTTACAATATTGACGTAAGGACGTCGTTTATTTTTTTTTGTCTGTTTGCCATCCAACTGGCCGGCCTGACTGACAGGCTAGTCTCAGTCGGACGGAAGAGCAGCCAGGCGAGGACATGTTCAGATAAGTCTTTGTCTGGGGGTTGGGGGGGAGCATGGGATGGCACGGGGGGCACTGGTGGGCATGGGGGTCGGGGGGTGGTCAGTCATTGGTGGGGGGATCGGGGGTCAGTCACAGGGTGGTGGGGGGGAGTGTTGGGATCGGGGGTCCCCGATCGTTTTGGTGGGGGGGAGGATCGGGAGTCCCCGATCATTTTGGGGGGGGGGGGGGGCAGATCGGGGATCATTGCGGAAGTCCACGATCATTGTGGGGAGGGGGTCTGCGATCTGGTGGGTGGGGGGGGGCAGTCGGCGATCGTTGTGAGGTTGCTGCAGTTTGGCTCATTGGGCCTGGGGGAAGCACTCCTGCTCCTCCATGCCCACAACCTGTGCCAGAAAGGCACTTACCTGTTAATTTCGAGCCTTCTTGCCTTCTTTCACATGGAGTGAAAGAGAAGGCCCTGGAATCCTGGCCTCCAGGGATTGAAATTGGAAACTCTGGGGAAAAATGGAGGTCCACAGCCTCCTTGAAAGGTTTTAATCACCAACCCGCCTCTTGGGAGCGGATTGGTCGCTCGCCCCTCGTCCCACCCTGATGAAAACCGAATGTGGGTGGGTTGGGGGCAGGTCTGAAATGGTTGCAATTTTGAATGCCCCCGCCCCCAACCCACTCATGTGATTGAGATAGTTTGGTTTGGAATCTAATAAAATCGCAATGTCCTTCAAAGGGTCAATAATTTGATTAGTACCTAGAAACAAGCCTCTGCATGTTAGCAAACTACATATCAAAGAACCTACCAGTAATTTACAGACAGCTGGGCTCTAGTTTCCATTTTTAATGTTAATAGGGAAATACAGTTTAAAATGTAATTTAATTTATAAAGAACCCTACATATCTACGGGGATATAAGAAATATTAGACAGAAATCTCCCAAAATACAATAAACATTAGATAATAAATTGCATTTGCAACTGGGTTCTTATCTTCTTGATCAACAAAGTTGCTGCTCATTAAAACTTTTTGTGTTAACTGGTACAGTCTCAAATACAAGTGGCAGAATAAATGCTGACGTATACTATCAGCCTGATAATGCCACACTGTCCAACAGCTGGTTTCTGAACTAACCCACAAAGTCTTTAGTGTCACATTTTGCCTTGAACTTCTCATTAGACCTGCAGTAATTAGACTTCTGTTTTTAATTAGTGTTTCCAAAGAAACCCTGAAAAGTAGAAAGAAATCAGACTGCTATCTGAACAAGGGCAACACACTCATTTTAACAAACACTACCTTGAATGTAATCAGGCTCGTTGGTGAGTACGAAAGCTGTTAGCTGAACGTAATTGAATGCCTTGTATTGGTAATGAATATCACTGGCTTACAATGCTTCCCTGTCCCCCCAACACATTGAATTTAAAATCCTCATACTGATTCATAACTCTCCACAATCTCATCCAGCCTACATCTACATCTTGCTCTAGTCTTGCATCTTCTCCTGTGCCCTCCAGTTCTCTGGTTGCAGCTGTCTGTGCATCTCCTCTTCTCCCACCTGGGCCCCCCCCCCCGCCTTTCATCTTTTATGACAGAGTCTTAAGCAGTCTTGGGCAACTAAGTCCATGCCGAAGCCCCTATGCCTCTCTACTTCTCCCTCTACTATTCAAAGCTTTCTTAAGGCACATCTGTTTGACCAAACCTTCGGTAGCCTCTCTTAACCCCTGCAGATTTGTCCACTCCTTTCTTCCTCTGTGAAGAGGTTGTCTCATCATCAGAATTCCATCCAGATAACGAGATCGCTTGCTGATCATTACAACCCATTGTTCTAGAGATTAGATATGTGATATAAATACTCCATATATTCACTCTGAATTTACTTTTAGATTTGGGTGGGTATTCGGTGAAACAATCAGCCATGCGTATTTTAAGTAACCAGTAGCATCGTAACCTAATTTTTTCCTTTATATACTGAAATAATTAAAATGGCATTTTGCAGCAGAAGGACAGAATCATCTTTTCAATCCCTTCTTGATGACATAATAGGGTCCTGATATGCTGTGAGTAATTGGTCACCTCAACCAACATCACTTTAAAAAAAACAGATTAACTGGTCAGCATCTCATTGCTGTTTGAAGTACCTTGCTGTGCTCAAATTGGCTGCCGTGTTTGTTACATTACAACAGTGACTACACTTCAAAAGTATTTCATTGGCTGTAAAACACTTTGGAATGTCCTAGGTCATGAAAGGTGCTATATAAATGCAAATTTGTTCTTTCACATGGGGAAATTGAAGGGCAGAGATAGCCACAGGAATAACACAGATTGGGTGGATGAGGACTATTGGGAAAGTGCTGAAAAGTGGAACAAAGTAGTCTGGAGATAGACAGAGATAAACTCCAACAAGTAGGCACTGCATACTTGGGGAAAGCAGAGAGGATGATGGTCACACCGTGAATAATTTAGATTGCAGATCCATCAGTGGATGTGCATCTGTTGCAGAATGCCAGGTTGTTTTGTTTATGTTGATTGCTACCTGCATGGTCAGAGCCTATCAGACAGAAAGACAAATGTTAGAAACTTTTTGCTGTTTAAAAGTCCCCTTTTCGCTGCACTATTTTTTATTCGTTCATGGGATGTGGGCGTCGCTGGCAAGGCCAGCATTTATTGCCCATCCCTAATTGCCCTTGAGAAGGTGGTGGTGAGCCGCCTTCTTGAACTGCTGCAGTCCGTGTGGTGAAGGTTCTCCCCTCCCCTTTCCCGCCCTTCCCCCCCGTCCCCCCCGTCCCACCCATCCCCCCGTCCTGCCCGCCCCTTCCCCTTACCCCCTTCCCCTTACCCCCTTCCCCTTACCCCCTTCCCCTTACCCCCTTCCCCTTACCCCCCTTCCCCTTACCCCCCTTCCCCTTACCCCCCTTCCCCTTACCCCCCTTCCCCTTACCCCCCTTCCCCTTACCCCCCTTCACCTAGACCTTACAGCTGTTAGAACAAATATGTGTCCTGTAATTCTGTGCTGAGTTAATTCACAAAAAATGATAGAACTATGTCCTTTCCTCTGCACCACCAGGTTCTCTATTATCTTAAATGGTTGTGAATTGAACTTTAACTAACTACTCTTTTCTTCATTATTATCATCATTTAGTGTCTAGTTACTGGATTACCACAGCTTCAATTGCAGAACCCTTATCTGCTAGTTTAGATAAATGCGAACATTATTTAGTGCCTTATTACGTTGAATCATCTCAAAATGTTTCCCACAAAGTATCACTTTAGAAGTCATGACTGTTCAGTCGGTAAATGTGGCGGCCATTCTGCACCAACAACATTCCACAAATAGAAGTGACATGAATGACCAATTCATCTGCTATTTGGTATTAGTTGAGGGAAAAATTTTGTCCAAACACTGGGTAAACTTTCTGCTCTTCAAATAGTGCCCTGGGATATTTTATTGTCCCCCTAAACTACCAGAGTAGGCAATTGGGGAGGTGATTTATTATTTATTTGAAGGATGAGACCTTTAACAGAGCAGCATTCCCTGCATTGAAGTGTTCTGGTTTTGAGGCTTGAGTCCACAACATTCTAACTGACCTGGTGTGTTGCCAACTGAGCCAAGCTGACACATGAGCCAAGTTGATATCTGAAGTGAACACTCTGAATCTTGTTGGCTGAAATAAGGCAAAACATTGCAATTCCAGTCTCCTAGTGGCATGTTTCTACTGACATATTACATTATTTTTGTTTCTCATAGTCTTGTTGCTATTAAATCAACATTACTGTGTCCATGTGAGTGAAACAATTGGGGAAAAAGTTTGTTTTTAAACCCAATTGTTTTTTGTTTATATAATTTCCTTTCATTTTTTTCCCTAGGGAAATACATGCAAATGATGAATATCCTGAAACCAATTGCTTTCGATGTTATCCACTGTATGTCACAACTATTTGATTATTACCTGTATGCAGTGTATACTTTCTTTGGGCGAGAGGACATGGTAAGTTCTGAAATTTACAATAGTTCTAAATATTGAACATCAATAGCTAATTGTAGTGGGATCTATTATATGTTGCAGACAAATAATTATACAGAACCAGACTTGTTGACAACAGTTTAGACCATACCATTGAAACATCTTTTAAGTGTCTCTGGCCTAACCCCAATAACCTTTCCACCTGGCACTTCAGGCTAAGGTCATAGGTGCAGAAACTTGGTGTATTACTTTACCCTGAGCTCACCTTCCTCCCCCATATCTGACCCATTAGCAAGACTGCTGTGTTTACCTACAAAACATCACCAGTCTCTCCACCGTAAACATAAAACACTGGAGACACTCAGTTGGTCAGGCAGCCTCTGCTGGAAAATGTAAGACCATTGACGTTTCAGGTATAAAACCTTTTCTCCGAACTGAAAGGTTACAGACGAACAGCATTCCACACACAGGAAAATATGTAGAATAACGTGCAAAGTGCTACAGTGGGGATCAGGAAATGGTTAAAATGCAGCAGTGATATGCATAGGAAACAAAATAAGGCACAAATCAAAGAAATAAGAGACATATATAGGACACTGAGAATATGTGAAGAGCTAAAGAGAGATAGGTAAGTAGAATGAGAAGTATGAAAAAGTGGCAAAGAGGAGCAGGAATCTGGTGGAAGTAGGTTGACACTAAGGGTGCAGACCACCACACCAGCACAGCTATTCTCTCACTCTCGGTGTCTTGTATATGAGTTTTATTTCTTCAATTTCTCTGGAATGCTGCGCATATTACTTCTGCCATTTGACCATCATAGCACTTTAAAGGTCATTATATGTCTTTTCCTCAGTTTTTCCCTGTCTCTTTCCCTCATTCTGTTCCTCCTTAAGTGCTATTCATCTGTAATAGCAGATTCTGTTCAATTCTGAGGAAAGGTTTTTATACCTGAAATATCAACTGTCTCGTGTTTTCTCAACAGATAGGGGGCAGTTTTAACCTAACTCTTCCATCAATAAAACTGACGGGATCGGGTACATCGCTGGTTTCTCACCCCACCCAATTTTACTCCCTATTGAAGTCATTGGTGAGTAGCATTGAGCAGGGTGTAAAACCGGAGTTCCACCCGATCCCATGGCTTTCACGTCCGGCGGGTTAGGTAATGTCTGACCCCCTGAGTATCTCCAGCGTTTTTTGTTTCTGTTTCAGATTTCCAGCGACTAGTAATTTGCTCTTTTTTCACCAGTCTCTGCAACACTCCCACTCTGCTGCAGAAACCTTAATTTACATGTTTATTATCCCAAGACTCAACTGCATAGGTGCTCTCCTTGCCAGTCTCCCCACTTCCACCTTGAACAAACTACATCCAAAGTGCCACAGTCTACATCCTATCCACAATAAAACCCCTACCCCTATTATTGTCTTCACCAAGCATCACTCAATCCTGTGCCACAGCAAATTGTCTTTTCACATCTTTATCCCATGGCTTCAAATCTCTCCATGATCTTACCCAGCCCCACCTCAGCTATCTCCTCCAGCACTACATCCTTACATGCACCCTCCTCAAATACTGGCCTAATCTTGGTTACTTGCTTCCTCAATCTGAACATCAGCACTTTCTCCTTCATAGTCTTATGCCATGTTGTCTGGCATTTTCCCCAAGTACCTATGGTTTATCATTTCCCTTCCTGCTTTCAAAGGCTTCATAAACTTTGTGATTTCATCCCCAACCCCCTTTTTCTTTCCTTTCTTCCCCCTGCTTTTTGTCCACTGCCCTGTAAAATATTGAGATGTCTTTCTGTACATGAAAATTGCTATAGAACTTTAGTTGTTGACAAAATAAGGAACATAATTAGAAGTCAGTAGCACCCTGGCCGAGTGAGTAACTGAATTAATCTGCAACTTTGTAACTGGCTCTGAAATTAATATATAGTAATATTATCATCATCAATAATAAAGGTGTAAATCCCAACTGTTGCATCAGTTAACTATGTTGTAAAGTAAAAAGTCATACCTTACAATATGTCTTAACGGTTATATAGTCATTAAAGCTACAGCAAATGTTATGCACTCTTAATTTTGTTTGACAATATCATTTACGAGACAAATTCACTTTTTTATATTTGTGGTCCACGTGTTTGTGAACAAGTGCGAATTAACCTGCCCAGAACAATTAAGATTTTTTTGAAATTTTAGAACATTGTGAACAGTTCGCCCACAAATTACAAAGATGTCTCTATCAAAAGCTAACAAATAATTTCAAATGAAGAGCGACATGTCTCATAGATGTGAACCAATTTGTTCAGAAAAAAATCGTTATGTCCAAGTTTGAATTTGGGCACACCTGCGCTTTTAGTAAATGGTGCTTCATGTGCAGTTTAAATTTGTTCTTTTTTCTTATCTATTTATGTAATTGAAATTGCATGCTGAGAGTTTGAGGCCTTTTCCCATTGCCATTAGGAGAAGAGTGACTGCTTCTGTATGTATTTTTTTTAAAGAAGTAGAATTTATGTTCTGAAAAGGCACGTCTATAGTGATCCAGCTGTGGCTTCTGGTTTCCTTGTTTAACAATTTTTCCTTGTGATCCAGAAAACTCCTTTATAACTTCTAATTTTTTATCTTTTAGCACTGTTAACCACTTGTGCATCAGTAAAATATTAAACCAGCTGATAGTACAGATTTTGACAGATGAGAATCCAAATGCTTATTCCTTTTTTAAATTTTTCTTTGGAGTATAAATGTATAGCAAAGTGCTGTGCATAACAAAATAACCTGAGGTTGAGTTAAATAAGACGCAGTGGAAAAGATATGGACTGTATAATGGTTGTTTTGGTTTCTTTCTCATTTCTGAAGCAGTAACCCGAGTCACCAGTTACCGTGACAAACATGGATTCACACAATGATAAGAAAATAGAAATCTGACAGATGGGCATTCATTTGGTCATCTACAAAGTAGATCCATGAGAGTAATTAGGACAAAATCATGTTCTTAAAATTAGGGTAGTTGGCCCAGATTATTTTTGAATGACAAGAAGTTTTGTAAGTTTTTATATATGTTTATTTAGTTACGGTGGACATTAAATTATAACATTTCTGGAAGTCATAAAATATTAGCTGATTACTTTTATTTCAAATTACAATTTAGTCCTTGTAAAATTATTTTTGTGTCTGGTTTTCCACAACATAACTTTCACCTACTGCCATAAAATACAAAGGAGCCACTTACTTACCTGATTTGTTTCATGTATTAAACATAGTTGAACATTGTTCGTATAAGTTAGATCACAATAATACAATGTGTTCTGATCAGATAAAAGATAAATTTGTTTTTTTTTAATAGGCCGAATGTAGTCCAGAAGCGCGAGAGATTTAGCTTTGCCTCCTAACCAGGAGGTCTAGATATGAGTTCCTTGTCTGCCTGTCACCCAAATCTATCTGTTTCAGTTGTTTGAATTTAGTCAGATCACAGGCCTCTAGATAGTCACTGTATGGTGGAAAGTATTTTTTTTTCTGGAAATAGTTTTATGGTTATTGTGAACAAGAGTGCTGGAACTGTCTTGCGCTCCTAGCTAGAGAAAAGTACTTGTTGGTAAAGACTGGGAGAAAAAAAATTTCACACACATTATCTGGTATAAGTGAAAGGAAGGAAGAGTAGAATTTGGGAAAATTGGGAAATTTTTGTGATGGATTTTCAAGTTTCAAAAGCAATTAGAAATCAGTTGCTTATAATGCTTAGCTATTTGATTCTGATGGTATTCAGAGGAACCAGGTGGTTGCAGTAGGGAAGGGTGGAAACAGAATAGGGATGGGTACTAAGTGAGGTAACATTCCTGAAGATACTTCAGTTTGCTCTAATGATACATAGCTGTTTTCCTGATTGTAGAAAGCGATTTCAATTTCTAATATTTTCTAAAATAGAATAATTGAAGAGCATAAACGATGATCTACTGCATTGATGACATTTTGGCTGTTTTTCAGATTTAGGTTTTTGAACAAACTAGTAGGTGGGGTCTGACGAAGAAATTTTGAATTTTTTAAATTTGGACAAGGCCCCTCAGATTTTATGGAAGGTATAAGTAAGTTCATCGACTGGTGAAGTGCTTTATTTAATCTTCATTGCAGGCTCCATTATTTCCTTTCAGTATGAATCCACAGGACTGGGACTAATCAGCAGCAGACTACGGACCACGCTGAATAGAATCCAAGAGAGCCTTATCGATCTGGTAAGGAAGTGGATCTCTGAATAGTCGTTTTAGTTGAATTAGCTGATTACTGAGAGCAGCTCCAAAATTTTAAGAGATTTATACCCAAAAAGTTAGAGAGCCCCTGCTTACATATTAATTATCTTTAAGGAAGACAGTACTGTCATCTCAGTTATAATTGAACTTTAAGACTCGTTGGTAAGAATGTTGGAGAGAACTTCTAATATTTATTCTAGGATATCAATTGGCAGGAATGAATTGTGGACAAACAATAGTTTTGTGGCAAAGTATCACTCAAGCCATATTTGCAGTAAAGCTGAAAAGTGCAAATCCCTCAATTCAGAAAATTTTACTTAAAGGAATACTTCAGGAAAATTCACAAAAATCCTATTCTCAGCCTTTCATTAATTCTGGCAGGCAATTAAATTATGGATCTTCTAGCGTGCATTCTGCTTTCTGCGTGACAGGATACTCACAGTCATACACTACCTGCAATTATTTTAGAGCCGTATCTGATGGGATGAAACAAAAAAAAGACTTGCATTTATATAGCACCTTTCACAACCTCAGGACATCCTAAAGTGCTTTACAGGCAATTAAATACTTTTGAGGTGGAGTCACAGTTGTAATGTAAGGAACGCGGCAGCCAATTTCTGCACAGTAAGGTCCCACAAACGGTAATTTTTTTTTTAGTGATGTTGGTTGAGAGATTAAATATTGGCCAGGATATTGGAGAGAACTCCCATGCTCTTCTTTGAAATAGTGCCTCCACCTGAGAGGGCAGATGGGGCCTCAGTTTAACGTCTCATTTGAATGACAGCACCTCTGACAGTGCAGCACTCCCTCAGTACAACACTGGAGTGTCAGTTTAGATTATGTGCTCAGGTCTCTAGAGTGGAACTCGAACCCACAACCTACTGACTCAGAGGCGAGAGTATTACCAACTATGCCACTGCTGACAACATGGGAATGCCACACTCCTATGTTTACTGAATTAAGTATTTCACTTGATGGCAAAAGAACAGACATTTTAGTTTAAACTATTCATTATAATTGAATTAAATTTGTTTTCTCAAGCCATTCTCAGTCACGTTTAATTAGTTCACTCCTGGTAAATCATTTTTTGGTAAAAAGTTAGATTTTATTATAAAAAGGTCTAATGTAGTACATTATTATTTTGCATTGGGCTCCAAAGCAAGGTCAGAAATCCTGAAATCTATTTGATCATTCAAAGATTTATAGACTTTTTGAAGTTCCTGATTAATGACAAATTTGAAACTAGAAAGGGTTTAAGCTTGGCACCGTAGCTGAATAAATATTTTAAGATTAACACTAAAAGTTGAAACATTTTGTGTAAATTAAAAGTAATTTTGGTTTAAAAGAAAAGTTATTTGGGGCTTGGCACGCTTTCACAAATGGTTTACACCTGCTGAATGTTGTTTTATTTGGGGAGAAAAGAATGACTTTCATATGAAGAAGTAAGAAATATTGAATATGTGCAAAACATTTTTAAAGTGAAACCTTTGATTTCATCATTCAGGTTCCATCAAATGCAACCACTAACATTTCCTAGTCATGCTACTGTAAATGGTTTTACAAATCATTTATTTTGTTTGCTACCAAGTTCCCTGAAGCAGATGTGAATTTACATCGTTGTGTAGCTCTGTTTGCACTGCCACTAAGCATCAGCATAGTGTTGTGCTTATCACTTCTGATGTAACTGGAATCACAGAATAGCATTTAAAAAACAGCGTGGTGTAGTGTGCGTGTGTTCAGTGCAGAGAGAATAGGGGACAGGCTCAGCGACTGCGATGTCTGGCAGGAAAGCGGGCATGTTCATCATGAAGCAGTCATGGCTGCTTACTCAAGAATTCCTTGCACAGCATGTTCTATGGTCAGTTGCAGTTCTTGTCGGTCCAGCACATGAGGTTTTCCTGTTTACTACATTCCTTTTACTATTTGTTGGATACCTATCTTGGGTATAGCAGAACTTGGCATTCTGGACATGTCTGACCCATTGTTTTTGTCTGACATTCTCCACGGTATTTTCTTTCAAACAATCAGTACTTTTATTATTTTGCTCCTGACATGGTCGCAAGAGCTGAACGCTAGAGGAGAGTAGCTGTCCTCGACATCAAGACAGCATTCGACTGAGCATGTCACCAAGGAACCCTCTTAGACCCAAGGTCTGTGGGGCTTAAAATGGGAGAAATTCCCCTAGTGGCTGGAGTCATATCGGACACAAAAGAAGATGGTTGCAATTGTTGGAGGACAATCATTGCAGTACCAGGACATCACTAAGAGTTCTTCAAGAAAGCATCCTGCGCCCAAACAGCTTCAGCTGCTTCATTAATGACCTTCCCTCTGTCATAAGGTCAGTAATGGGGCTGTTCGCTGATGATTTCATAGTGGTCAGCTATGTTTACGACTCCTGATAATGAAGCAGCCCATTTCAGCCTACAGCAGAACCTGGATAATGTTCAGGTTTGGGCTGACAAGTAGCAGGTAACATTCGCATCAAAGTAATGCCAGATAATGACCATTGAACAAGACAAAGCCCAGCCCCCTCTCCATTACCTTCAACTATTGCCAAGTCCCCCACCATTGACATCTTGGGGGTCAACCTTGACCAGAAGCTCAACTGGATCAGTCATATGAACAGCGTGGCTACAAGAGCAGGGCAGAGGCTGGGTACTCTGCAATGAGTAAATTACCTCCTGACTCTTTAAGGAATCTCCCTCATCTACAAAACTCAAGTCAGAAGTGTGACGGAACTCGCACCACACACCTGGTTTGGTGCAGCCGCCATAACACTCAAAGTTCAACAACATCCAAGACACAGCAGTTCACATGATCAGGGCCTATCCATTGACTCAATATCCACCTCCTCCATCACTGTCTCACTGTCGCTGCAGTATTTATGATCTATAGGATGCACTGCAGCAACTCATGGCCTAGCTATAGTGAGAATTGAATCCAGGCAAAGGTAGTAAACATAAGACATGTGGCTAAACTACTGCAGCAATTAGCTATTGTTACATTAGGCTTGGGAGGCAGAACAGCTTCATTGTACTCTGTTTCATGTGGTTGAGGATCTTGTGCTTGATTGATGAGAGTTTATGTGGTGACCAGATGTGCAAAACCTCAGAGCTTTAAAAATGATCAGTGATGCATATAAGGCAGTTCAGGGATTACCTGTAAGTGGCCAACTCGCTAAACACAGTGCCAGGCTAGATCTTTTGTCATTGAGGAATCACCTCAGGGACTATTGCAAGTAATGGGGCTCAAGAAAAGAATAGCAACCCTCCAGTGTGGTGGTTATTGTCTCCTCCGCTGCTGGTGGGCATGTTGAAGGGGGATCGCATTAGATGTTTTTACAGGTAACATTGCCTGATTTCTTTGAACATGGGAGACTAAAAACAGGGCTGTGCTGTGCACTTTACGCGTCCTTTTCTGAAATTCGGGTGAGCTGCTTTGTTCGGACAGTTAGAGGATTTTCAGACAAGGGAGGACAGTTGGAAAGTGTGGCTTTTGGTTCCATGGGTGGTCCCTCCATGGGATTTGATTCAGGTTCTGAACAAACTGACATTAGACCTCTTTGAACCTGTAGATTCACTGTTATTGACATGATTCTCAATGGGAATCTCAATGCACTGCACAAGAGGGCGTTGATTGATGCATTGTACAAACGGGATTCTCAGGGAAACGTAGAATCATAGAAAATTTATGGCACAGAACGAGGCCATTCGGCCCATCATGTCCCCGTCAGCTGAGAAACGAGCCATCCAGCCTAATCCCACTTTCCCGCATTTGGTCCGTAGCCCTGCAGGTCACGGCTCTTCAGGTGCACATCCAAGTATTTTTTAAATGAGTTGAGGGTTTCTGCCTCTACCACCCTCTCAGGCAATGAGTTCCAGACCCCCTCCACCCTCTGGGTGAAAAAAAATTTCCTCATTTCTGCTCTAATCCTTCCACCAATCACTTTAAATCTATGCCGCCCTGGTTATTGTCCCCTCCGCTAAGGGAAATAGGTCCACTCTATCGAGGCCCCTCATAATTTTGTACACCTCAGCCTCCTCTGTTCCAAGGAAAACAATCCCAGCCTATCCAATCTGTCATCATAGCTAAAATTCTCCAGTCCCGGCAACATCCTCGTAAATCTCCTCTGCCCCCTCTCTAGTGCAATTACATCCTTTCTGTAATAATGTGACCAGAATTGTGCACAGTACTCAAGCTGTGGCCTAACTAGTGTTTTATACAGTTCCAGCATAACATCCCTGCTTTTATATTCTATGACTCGGCTAATAAAGGAAAGCATTCCATATGCCTTCTTAACCATCTTATCTACCTGTCGTGCTACCTTCAGAGATCTGTGGACATGCACTCCAAGGACCCTCACTTCCTCTACACCTCTCAGCATCCTCCCATTTATTGTGTATTCCCTTGCCTTGTTTGCTCTTCCCAAATGCATCACCTCACACTTAGAAGTTTACAACATGGAAACAGGCCCTTCGGCCCAACATGTCCATGTCGCCCAGTTTATACCACCAAGCTAGTCCCAGTTGCCTGCACTTGGCCCATATCCCTCTATACCCATCTTACCCATGTAACTGTCCAAATGCTTTTTAAAAGACAAAATTGTACCCGCCTCTACTACTGCCTCTGGCAGCTCGTTTCAGACACTCACCACCCTTTGAGTGAAAAAATTGCCCCTCTGGACCCTTTTGTATCTCTCCCCTTCTCCGGATTGAACTCCATTTGCCACTTTCCTGTCCATCTGACCAGTCTATTGATATCTTCCTGCAGTCTACAGCTTTTCTCCTCATTATCAACCACACGGCCTATCTTTGTGTCATCTGCAAATTTCTTAATCATGCCCCCTACGTTTAAGTCGAAATCGTTAAAGTAGACCACAAAAAGCAAAGGACCTAGTACCGAGCCCTGCGGCACCCCACTGGAAACAGCCTTCCAGTCGCAAAAACACTCGTCGACCATTACCCTTTGCTTCCTGCCATTGAGCCAATTTTGGATCCAATTTGCCACATTCCCTTGGATCCCATGGGCCTTTACTTTTTTGGCCAATCTGCTATGTGGGACCAAACATGTTCTTGCTCTTCCCCACAGCCCCTCATCAGCACCAGTTGCTGGGAAGCTGGTTCTTGAGCTTGAGGGAGGAGGTCATTTAAGCATCAATGTAATTGCATTACTCAATTGCTATTGCCCCCATTAAATTGTTGTATTTTTAAAAAATGGTTCCACCAACCCAATGACGAAACCAACTGTGACACTGTATATTCCCTGGTGATCTGACATAGTTCTACCAGAATCCGATTACATTGTCATTTAAATTCATAGTGGTACTGGTGTGAAATAACACCGCTGAACAAAGCAGCAAAACATGTAGTAACACACAACCCTGCAAACAAATTCTTAATTTACTGTCACCCATTTTTCACAGTTAAGTCAGGCATTCTCATCAGGGATACCGGCAGAGATGTGGGGCTGGATTTTCCTCCGCTATGCCATCCAAAATCAGGGCGGATAGTGGCAGAAAAGGGGGAAAAGTCAGTTGGTGATGCCGACCACCCCGAGCTAGATTTCCCTCCCATCTGCCCCACCAGGCCTTCCTAATGGTTCTAGACTACCCAGCATCGGATCACTAGGCACTGGACACGACAAAGGCAAACCAAGCCCAGTCGACCCTGCAAAGTCCTCCTCACTAACATCTGGGGACTTGTGCTAAAATTGGGAGAGCTGACCCACAGACTAAACATAGAAACATAGAAAATAGGAGCAAGAGTAGGCCATTTGGCCCTTCGGGTCTGCTCCGCCATTCAAAGTGATCATGGCTGATCGTCTAACTCAGTACCCTGTTCCCGCTTTTTCCCCATATCCCTTGATCCCTTCAGCATTAAGAAATATATCTACTTCTTGAATACATCTAACGACTTGGCCTCCACTGCCTTATGTGGTAGAGAATTCCACAGGCTCACCACCCTCAAAGTGAAGAAATTTCTCCTCATCTCGGTTCTAAATGGCATACCCCTGTGACCCCTGGTTCTGGACTCCCCAGCCATTGGGAACATCCTCCCTGTGTCTAGTCTGTCTAGTCCTTTTAGAATTTTATATGTTTCAACAACCTGACATAGCCATACTCAGAATCATACCATTCAGCCAACGTCCCAGACACTTCCATTACCATCCCTGGGTATGTCCTGCCCCTCCGGCAGGACAGACCCATCAGAGGTGGCAGTACAGTGATAGTCAGGAGATGGTGGCCCTGAGAGTCCTCAACATTGACTCTGGACCCCATGAAATCTCATGGCATCAGGTCAAACATGGGCAAGGAAACCTCCTGCTGATTACCACCTACCACCCTCCCTCAGATGATGAATCAGTCTTCCTCCATGTTGAGCATCACTTGGAGGGAAACACTGAGGGAAGCAAGGGCACAGAATGTACTGTGGGTGGGGGACTTCAATGTCTATCACCAAGAGTGGCTCGGTAGTACCACGACTGACCGAGCTGGCCGAGTCCTGAAGGACATAGCTGCCACACTGGGCCTGCGGTAGGTGGTGAGCGAACCTACTTGACCTCGTCCTCAGTCTACCATGACAGTATTGGTGGGAGTGACCACCGCACAGTCCTCATGGAGACAAAGTCCCGTCTTCACACTGAGAACACCATCCAACATGTTGTGTGGCACTATCACCGTGCTAAATGGGATAGATTCAGAACAGATCTAGCAGCTCAAAACTGGGCATCCATGAGGTGCTGTGGGCCATCAGCAGCAGCAGAATTGTATTCCAGCACAATCTGTAACCTCATGGCCTGGCATATTCCTCATTCTACCATTACCAACAAGCCAGGGGATCAACCCTGGTTCAATGAGGAGTGTAGAAGAGCATGCCAGGAGCAATGCCGGGCATACCTAAAAATGAGGTGCCAACCTGGTGAAGCTACAACACAGCACTACGTGCATGCTGAACAGCAGAAGCAACATGCTGTAGACAGAGCTAAGCGATTCCTCAACCAACGGATCAGATCAAAGCTCTGCAGTCCTGCCACATCCAGTCGTGAATGGTGGTGGACAATTAAACAACTAACGGGAGGAGGAGGCTCTGTAAACATCCCCATCCTCAATGATGGCGGAGTCCAGCACATGAGTGCAAAAGACAAGGCTGAAGCGTTTGCAACCATCTTCAGCCAGAAGTGCCAAATGGATGATCCATCTCAGCCTCCTCCGATATCCCCATCATCTCAGAAGCCAGTCTTCAGCCAATTCGATTCACTCCACGTGATATCAAGAAACTGCTGAGTGCACTGGATACAGCAAAGATACAGCATGGGCTCCGACAACATCCCGGCTGCAGTGCTGAAGACTTGTGCTCCAGAACTAGCCATGCTTCTAGCCAAATTGTTCCAGTACAGCTGCAACACTGGCATCTACCCGACAATGTGGAAAATTGCCCAGTTATGTCCTGTCCACAAAAAGGAGGACAAATCCAATCCGGCCAGTTACTACCCCATCAGTGTACTCTCAATCATCAGCAAAGTGATGGAAGGTGTCGTCGACAGTGCTTTCAAGCACCACTCACTCACCAATAACCTGCTCACAGATGCTCAGTTTGGGTTCCTCCAGGACCATTCGGCTCCAGACCTCATTGCAGCCTTGGTCTAAACATGGACAAAAGAGCTGAATTCCAGAGGTGTGGTGAGAGTGACTGCCCTTGACATTAAGGCTGCATTTGACCGAGTGTGGCACCAAGGAGCCCTCGTAAAATTGAAGTCAATGGGAATCGGGGAAATCTCTCCAATGGCTAGAGTCATAGCTAGCACAAAGGAAGATGGTAGTGGTTGTTGGATGCCAATCATTTCAGCCCCAGGACATTGCTGCAGGAGTTCCTCAAGGCAGTGTCCTAGGCCCAACCATCTTCAGCTGCTTTATCAATGACCTTCCCTCCATCATAAGGTCAGAAATGGGGATGTTCGCTGATGATTGCACAGCGTTCAGTTCCATTTGCAACCCCTCAAATAATGAAGCAGTCCGTGCCCGCATGCAGCAAGACCTGGACAACATTCAGGATTGGGCTGATAAGTGGCAAGTAACATTCACGCCAGACAAGTGCCAGGCAATGACCATCTCCAACAAGAGAGTGTCTAACCACCTCCCCTTGACATTCAACGCCATTACCATCGCCGAATCCCCCACCATCAACATTCTGGGGGTCACCATTGACCAGAAACTTAACTGGACCAGCCACATAAATACTGTGGCTACAAGAGCAGGTCAGAGGCTGGGTATTCTGCAGCGAGTGACTCACCACCTGACTCCCCAAAGCCCTACCACCATCTACAAGGCACAAGTCAGGAGTGTGATGGAATACTCTCCACTTGCCATGGATGAGAGCAGCTCCAACAACATTCAAGAAGCTTGACACCATCCAAGACAAAGCAGCCCGCTTGATTGGCACCCCATCCACCACCCTAAACATTCACTCCCTTCACCACCGGCGCACCGTGGCTACAGTGTGTACCGTCCACAGGATGCACTGCAGCAACTCGCCAAGGCTTCTTTGACAGCACCTCCCAAACCCGCGACCTCTACCACCTAGAAGGACAAGGGCAGCAGGCACATGGGAACGCCACCACCTGCACGTTCCCCTCCAAGTCACACACCATCCCAACTTGGAAGTATATCGCCGTTCCTTCATCGTCGTTGGGTCAAAATCCTGGAAATCCCTTCCTAACAGCACTGTGGGAGAACCTTCACCACACGGACTGCAGCGGTTCAAGAAGGCGGCTCACCACCATCTTCTCTGGGGCAATTAGGGATGGGCAATAAATGCTGGGCTTGCCAGCGATGTCCACATCCCATGAACGAATAATAAAAAAAACTTTGTGTGTACTTATGTATGATAGAAATATCTCCTTTCAAGACCCATGTGTTGCCGATTTATGGTCTCCAGTTCATGTACACCTTTTATAGGTATCAGTGTTGATACTCATCCGTTGACTACCTTCTCTCCTATGATCTGCCTCATCTGGGATTCTGTTTCCTCCCTGTCCTCTTCTACTCCCACCCCACCTATCTAGTGTAAATTATTTTTATTTGCTGCCTCAATGTTCTTCAAGTTTCTTTCTTTCTATTTGATTTGGGTGAAGCACTTCTCTCCTGTGCCAGTCCTCTTTGTTCTTAGTGTTCTCAGCTATTTATGAATGTTGACATGCTCAATTTAATGAATTCCCCTCCTTTCCCAAACACTCTGGTTAATATGGAGAACATCACTTTGCATCCCATATCTTGTGTCTGTAACCTTTGAAGCACCTATATTATTTTTTACTGTCAATTACCCCTATGTGGACTACCACCACCGGGTCCATTCCTGTGCCGTTCAGTATTCCTTTTACTCTTTTCTTGACATTTACTTCTCTAATTCCAGGTCAAGAACTCACTATTCTTTAGGTATTGTCTTTCCAACACCTTTGGTTACCCACTTTCCTGATCAGTTTACATGTCACAGGGTGATTTTAGTCTCCAATAATTTCAGTCACCCTCTGACTTATAAACTGCATCTTTGTCCAAGTCATCCTCTCTGTTTTTATAGCAACCTCTTCTGGGATCTTATGTTCTTCATAATTTACGATCAGTCTGTTAATAAAAGCTTTGCAGGTTTTCTTAATTAATAGTTTATGAACCTCAATCCATCCAGTATCCATTTCATTTGTTTCCCTCACACTCGACTCCAAAACTTTGAAAACCTGTCCTTGTTTTCTTGCTTCAGTGAACCTGATGGTTTATTCTCAAGGTCAAGTGATATCCTGGACCTTTCACTGACCTGTGATGACTCACTTAATAAGTCTGATACTATATATTTGCCCTCAAAATCTCTTTGCTTATCTCTGTTCTTGTATGTTCTTGTACTTTCCTTTCCAAGCCTTAAACCTATCTTTAAGCTTCTTGATCAGGAGGCAATTTTCACAAGTTTATTAAACCTAGCTTTTTTCATTCATAAGCGTCCCACAGCAAACATTCTTAATGACCTCTGTCTTACTTTTACTTCTCTCGCCTGTTCGCCTTTTAAATCTTGTTTTGCTCATCCTCTTCTTTACTTTGGCTTGCATATGTGCCCCTTATTTCTTGGTCTTTTCCATTTATCCCCATTTTGGAGAACCTTGAGTCAGGTGCATTCTTTATGAATTTACTTCAGTCTTCTGTTCCCTTTGGTCATTCACCTGTTTTTTTCACCCCACAAGCTGTTTTATTTTATTGTAACTACTGTTCCCCTAGACCTTGATTTCTTTCTGGTGATTTGTTTTTAACTTTGATTCTGCCTATGTTGCATTTTATAACAGACATTGCATTTTAGCCCAGACATCTCCTTATAATTTCTCCTCTCTTTAAATTTACCTTGTCCGCTGAGACCTTGGGGGTAATTTTAACCCCTAACAATGAGTGGGTTGGGGGCGGGTGAGCAGTAAAAAATAGTTGAATTTTGGAGCGGGACTGCATCCCGGCTCCAATGCACCCATTTCCACGTTGAACCCAGGCAGGTAGGATGCGCGCATGCCCAACAGAAACCCGGTAGTCGCGTCCCCACTTAAAGCCAGCGGGCCAATACTTAAAGGGTCAATGTACCTCATTGCGATAGTTGAGGCACTTAATTTTTGGTGTATTAGAAATGTCAAACAAATTTAACCTTACCTGTTTGGGTTTCCCATCACTTCTGATTCATGTCAGGTCGGAAGAGCCGCATCCACGAAGGGAGTGCCTTTATTGAACTGTTTGTGGGCCCGGAGTAGCAGGGGTGCTTCATCCGGGCCCAACAAGCTCACCTGGCATAATTGGGCCCCTGCGATTGCCGAACCACCCCTCCCCCCCACCAAAAGATGCTGGACCCCCCCGATCTTCTCCAAGGCCTCCATCCGATGTCATCCATATCTCCCCACCTACCCCCCTCCCTCCCCCCTTTCCAATTTGTGGCTCCTTTTACTTCCGACAGGCAGCCAGCCTGTCAATCTGGCTGCCTGGCGTACAGGAAACCTGGAAGCACAAATACTAACCTTCAATTGAGTTGCAATCGCAGATTGCGACGCGCTCATTTGGCTTCCAGGTTCCCCACGCGAGTGTCTAGGGACGCGCTGGGTTCCCGGCTCCAAGCTAAAATCATGCCCTTTGTGCTGTTAGGGAGACTATGGACAGTGGAAGGCCTCACTGTGGCTAAGTATTTCCTGATTTAGTTACTTAAATTCTGATTTGGATAGCTCCCAAAAGCATTTATCCTCTACTGTACCTAATGTTGATGGTGATCTATCTTCACGTCTGTCTACCTTGATGTTTGTGGATCTTTTTAAATTCTGAAGTCGGATAACAAGAGTCCATCTGGACTTGAAGCCTCCTAGCTTGCTCACATTGACATAAACTGAGCGGATTAAATGTTCCATGGGTCGCAGTGGTTCCTGTGCTGCAAAGCAGGGAGGAAATATTTGGAAAAACAAGATGTCAGGATTTAATTGTGGTGGTAGATGAATATTCTGTAGTTTAAGTTTTGATCAATCATTTTTTGGGATCAGTGAATATTTATGAAGAATTTACCTCTGGAGATGGAATTCATGGAAAGGGATGGATTGTGCATGGTCTATGAATAGAGTGGTCGTGCTGGGTTGAATGTTCTTTTCTCATTGCATGATTTCTTATGTTCTTAATATCATTAATGCCTCTCAAAAATTTAAAGACCTGAGTTAGGTCTTCCCTGATACGTCTTTTCTTCATATAAAAGAATATCAGCATGATTAGTCTGTCTTTTAACTTAGAGCTCTAAATCCTGGAATCATCCTTATTACTCCTCTAAACCTACTTTCTAGCACATTGATGTCCTTTTGAAATTAGGGTGCCCCAAACTACACACACTAATCCAAGTGTGCCCTCACTAATAATCTACAAAGTTAGAATAAATTGTTACAATTTATAGTCATAATCCCTTGTGGTGCTTTGTTGATTTCAAAATGGAGCCCCTTCACTGTGCGCATTTAAAGTTCAATTATACTCTGATTTACACTTATCTGTATTAAAAATCCATACTGAGATTCCTTAGACAACAACTTGCATTTATATACAACAACAACAACTTGCATTTATATAGCACCTTTACAGTAGTAAAATATTCCAAGGTGCTTCACAGAAGTGAAATCAGACAAAAATTGACACCAAGCCAAAGAAGGAGACATTAGGACAGGTGACCAAAAGCTTAGTCAAAGAGATAGGTTTTTATGAGATTCATACAGGAGGGAAGAAAGGTGGAGAGTTTTAGGGAAGGAATTGTAGAGCTGGCGGAGCAAATAAAATCGGGGATGCACAAGTGGCCAGAATTGGAGGAACACAGTTCTCAGAGGGTTGTGGAACTGGAGGAGTTTACAGAGATAGGGAGGGCGAGGTCCAGGAGGGATTTGACCAAGGATAACTTGCTTAAGGAGTCCATCTCTTTGAATGTTGTTCATCGATCATATTTCACCTGTCAGTGTGGCTTTACATCATAAGAACATAAGAAATAGGAGCAGGAGTAGGTCATCCGGCCCCTCGAGTCTGCTCTGCCATTCAATCAGATCATGGCTGATCTTCAACGTCAACACCACTTTCCTGCCTGATCCCCATATCCCTTGATTCTCCTAGAGTCCAAAAATCTATCTAGCTCAGCCTTGAATATACTCAACAACTCAGCATCTACAGCCATCTGGGGTAGAGAATTCCAAAGATTCACAACCCTCTGAGTGAAGAAATTCCTCCTCATCTCAATCTTAAATGGCCGACCCTTTATCCTGCAACTATGCCCTCTCGTTCTTGACTCTCCAGCCAGGAGAAACAAACTCTCAGTCTTCTAAACTCTAAAGAGTATAGGCCCATTCTACTCAACCTCTCCTCATAGGACAACCCTCTCATCCCAGGAATTCATCTAGTGAATCTTTGTTGCACCACCTCTAAGGCAAGTATATCCTTCCTTAGATAAAGAGAACAAAACTCTATGTAGTACTCCAGGTAAGGTCTCACCAAAGCCCTGCATAACTGTAGTAAGACTTCCTTACTCTTGTGCTTCATCCCCTTGCAATAAAGGCCAATTTGCCATTTGCCTTCCTAATTGCTTGCTATATAGTAACTTTTTGTGTTTCTTGTACCAGGACGCCCAAGTGTCTCTGGACAAATTTTATATTGCAAGAAGGACATTTCCCCAAATCATTTCTGAATAGTGTGAACAGAGAGGTACTCAGATTAGACTACTGTAGAATTCCATTGATTATTGCCATCCAGCCGAGCTTTTGTCCATTTTTTATCACCCCGAACCTTCTGCTGCCAAGGCACTTTTTCAACCTAGATAGCTAATTTGCCATTCAGTCCATTCATCTTAACCTCTTTCAAAAGACTTGCATGAGGAACTTCATCACAAGATTTCAGGAAGTGGAAGTAAATTACATCCACTG
Source organism: Heptranchias perlo (assembly GCF_035084215.1). Taxonomy (NCBI): domain Eukaryota; kingdom Metazoa; phylum Chordata; class Chondrichthyes; order Hexanchiformes; family Hexanchidae; genus Heptranchias; species Heptranchias perlo. The sequence goes on along the minus strand of NC_090326.1, from coordinate 95,471,766 downwards.
GATAGCCCTCATGAAATAACTTGGTTACCTCCTCAAAGAATTCCAGTGGATTAGTGAAGCGTAACCTGTTGCTTTGAAATGCATGCAGATCCACTGCTTATCCATCTTTAGATGAACATTGTTAGCATGCTGCAAAATGCTCTTGAGAATTTTCCATTCGGGCAAATTGGGGTGTAATTTCCACGTTCATGCCTCATTCCTTTTGTCGGTACTGAGTGATTATTTGCTATCCATCAGTCCTTGGGCACAGCTTGTTTGTAGAGCTCCTGAAGCTGGACCTTTACCATGTGCTTTCTCATTTGTTTTCTGATTTTAAGGCGTATCCAATTTGGCTTAGGTGTGTTGTAGACTTTTAGTCCTTAAAGTTATGAGTTTAATTGTAACATTCTATAAATGATGTAATATTATGAAAATTATCGAATAAAAGTGTTAAAGAAGAGTTAGAGAGGTGACTGATGCCATGGTTTGTAAGCGAGAATGAATCCTTTGAATTCAGTGCTTTAGAGGATAGGAAGGCAGGGAGAACAGGGTTGATAGGTGAATTTAACTTGGACAATGAGCACAGGACCAGCAGACTTGAAAAAATTCACAAACCTTGAGGAAGGTTAGAAATTACAATAGACTTGTTCCCTTCCCCTACACCATAGGATTATAGTCATGTGCAACAGACAAACTGAGAAAATAGTTGAACAGTTGGTGTAAGTGGGAAGTCCATGATCTGTACAAAATCAGATCATGGACTTCCCACTTACACCAACTATGTAAGATCACAGTTGGAGTGCTGTGCAGTTTTGGGCTCCACTTATAGGAAGGATGTTGAGACAGTAGAGAGGGTACAGCGCAGATTCAATAGGATGCTATTTGAGGAAATACAAATATGAAGAAAGACTGAAAAAATTGGGGTGTTTCTGTTAGACTAGAAGAGATTAAAGGATAATTTGATAGAGACGTTTAAATTTATGAAGGAATGGGACAGGATGGACTAGTTCCTGTGATTGAGTGGTCTAGAACAAGGAGACATAGAAATAAGATTAAATGTAAGAGATTTAGGACAGTGAGCAGAATAAACATTTTTTTACACAGTTGGTTGTGAGGCTGCGGAATACACTACCAGAGTTAGTGATTGAAGCAGAAACCATCTCAACATTTAAGAATAGGTTAGATAGGTGGTTGAAGAAAATGGGGACAAAGGGATAAGGGAACATAGCAGACGCATGTAATTGTAACATTCTATAAATGATGTAATATTATGAAAAATATCGAATAAAAGTGTTAAAGAAGAGTTAAGAGAGGTGACTGATGCCATGGTTTGTAAGCGAGAATGAATCCTTTGAATTCAGTGCTTTAGAGGATAGGAAGGCAGGGAGAACTCCAGATGACTCCAGTGGCTGGAGTCATACATAGCACAAAGGAAGATGGTAGTGGTTGTTGGAGGCCAATCATCTCAGCCCCAGGGCATTGCTGCAGGAGTTCCTCAGGGCAGTGTCCTAGGCCCAACCATCTTCAGCTGATTCATCAATGACCTTCCCTCCATCATAAGGTCAGAAATGGGGATGTTCGCTGATGACTGTACAGTGTTCAGTTCCATTCGCAACCCCTCAGATAATGAAGCAGTCCGAGCCCGCATGCAGCAAGACCTGGACAACATCCAGGCTTGGGCTCATAAGTGGCAAGTAACATTCGCGCCAGATAAGTGCCAGGCAATGACCATCTCCAACAAGAGAGAGTCTAACCACCTCCCCTTGACATTCAACGGCATTACCATCGCCAAATCCCCCACCATCAACATCCTGGGGGTCACCATTGACCAGAAACTAAACTGGACCAGCCATATAAATACTGTGGCTATGAGAGCAGGTCAGAGGCTGGGTATTCTGCGGCGAGTGACTCACCTCCTGACTCCCCAAAGCCTTTCCACCATCTACAAGGCACAAGGCACAAGTCAGGAGTGTGATGGAATACTCTCCACTTGCTTGGATGAGTGCAGCTCCAACAACACTCAAGAAGCTCGACAGCATCCAAGATAAAGCAGCCCGCTTGATTGGCACCTCATCCACCACCCTAAACATTCACTCCCTTCACCACCGGCGCACTGTGGCTGCAGTGTGCACCATCCACAGGATGCACTGCAGCAACTCGCCAAGGCTTCTTCGACATAACCTCCCAAACCCGCGACCTCTACCACCTAGAAGGACAAGAGCAGCAGGCGCATGGGAACAACACCACCTGCATGTTCCCCTCCAAGTCACACACCATCCCGACTTGGAAATATATCGCCGTTCCTTCATTGTCGCTGGGTCAAAATCCTGGAACTCCCTTCCTAACAGCACTGTGGGAGAACCGTCACCACACGGACTGCAGTGGTTCAAGAAGGCGGCTCACCACCACCTTCTCGAGGGCAATTAGGGATGGGCAATAAATGCTGGCCTCGCCAGCGACGCCCACAGCCCGTGAACGAATAAAAAAAAAATTAGGACGACTGCTCATGTGGAGGATAAACACCAACAAAGACTAGCTGTGCCAAACAGCCTGTTTCTATGTTGTAGTTCTGTGTAGTGTGCAATTGTACATGGGTATGGATAGAAAGGTGTGGAGGAGAAATACTGAAGCATTGTGCTGATGTCTCAAAATACAGACCTGTATAAACAGCAGCATGAATTGTCAGTGCTCTGGTTGTGCAGATCTATCTTTAAAAAGAATACCTTTTTGCCTATTGATGTCTGTTTAACTTATTTGACCAGAGTGGCACTTCGAAAATTTTTCAGTTGTTGTAAAAAGAAAATGATTAATTCTGTTCCGATCTCCTGCAGAGCCCAATGCTCACTTCATTGCATTAACTGACACAATGTCAGGAATTTCTCTGCACACCCCAGTTCATTGCATCTATTTTTAGGACAAAGCAAACAAGATGACAAACAGTACTGGTGACTTAATTTTCTCTTGATTAAGGCTCTGTCAGACTAAGAACTGGACTGTTAAGTATTGTTAACTGTATAAGCTGATGTTATTTTGGTTAACTGACCACATGTAACAGTTTTTTTTTACTGAAAATGGAAACTCCCAGTTGACAGTAAAGTCAATTTCTTGCTGCTCATGAAGTTGGTTTATTGTAGTTTGTAAAACATTGCGAATTAGGTTATAATTTTGGGCATTTTTCTGAATAGAAATGAAATTACCTAAGTGATCAGACATTTTGCATCATATTGCTTTTCTTCTCGAGTTTGTGGCAGAGGTAGAAGTGGTGGCATGGTCATCAGTTGGCAACTGTAATTATTTATTTGACTGACTGTCTCCAATAGGATATTTATAAAGTAGTAGAATCATTCTGTCAGACTAAAGCCCTGGTTTTAACACTGGTCAGGAGTCGGGCGGATGCCAAGGCAAACGGAAAACCGTCACGACCTCAGCAGCGTGAAGCCCGGGAGATTTTAACTCCTGGGCCTCATCTGCATAACCTTGTTCAGTCTCCCACCCGAAACCAGTGGGAAGTGGCAACAGGCCGGCGGGCAAGAGCGAGTGTCGGGCAGCAGGAGGTTGCTGCCGCGGACCAAAGGCTCCTCCTGGCCCCACACAGAAAGTCAAAAAAAGTAGAGACTTACCTTGTTGGACCTTTTCTGGCCCCGAATCCTCTTCCTGCTAGGTTGGCCTGGCTCGAAAACCACAATGGCTTGTGGTTTAAAAAAAAAAGCTGTTGGACCCCGATGACATCAATGGAGCCTGATCTGCCTATTTAAAGAAGCACCCCGTCTGATTCATGCAGATGTTCCTCTCGCCTGCTCAGAAGAGCAGTTTGAAATCAGAACCTGCAGGATCAGTATGCGGCATTGATGGGTGAGTCCCAGAGGCAATTTTAACTGCCCGCCTGCCCAGTTTCCGCTGAACAGACAGGGTTAAATTAATTCTCAAGAGTCTAAGGGACTGTTAAGTATTGTTAGTTGTTTCAATCAAATTTTTTTTTAAAGAACTGATTATGGTATACAACCCATTTAAAGTTCTTGCTTTATACAAGAAATGTGTTTTAAAGCCATTTCACTTCTTCACCCATTTTAAGTTGTCTTTTATAATGCTCTTTTTCTTCTCACTTGACCAGCTTCAAAGGTACAAGCTATATCTTAATGGTGCAGTTTTGCAGTCAACCAACAGAGGTTGCTAACTGTCTGATGGGAAGTAATGAGTCCTTCATATAAATGTCGGTCATAATTTCTAACTTTGTTTTTAAATGATGTTGATATGAGACCAAAGGCCTGATTTTAACCCAGAGCGGGAATCTGGCGGGCAGGGGCCAAGGCAAGTGCCAAAACCCCCTGACCGTGGCAGTGTGAGGCCGCAGCCCATTTAGGGTCAACGTAGAGACGATGTTTCCATTTCCGGGAGAGACCAGAACTAGGGGCCATAAATATAAAATAGTCACTAATAAATCCAATAGGGAATTCAGGAGAAACTTCTTTACCCAGAGAGTAGTTAGAACGTGGAACTCACTACCACAGGAGTAGTTGAGGCGACTAGCATAGATATGTTTAAGGGGAAGCTAGATAAACACGAGGGAGAAAGGAATGGAAAGCTATGCTGATATGGTTAGATGAAGTAGGGAGGGAGGAGACTTGTGTGGAGCATAAACACCAGCATGGACCTATTGGGCTGAATGGCCTGTTTCTATGCTGTACATTCTGTGTAATTCTATGTAACTCCCAGACATCTGCATGCCTCCGGTCTGTTGCCTGCCCGAAACTGGTGGGAATTGGCAGCTCGCCAGTGGATAATTGTGTGATTTCAAGCGGTATGAGACTACTGGCCGGGACCGAAGAAATGGTCACCAGCACTCGGGTAAGTCATAGGGTGTCTCGGGAGGGTCTCTCTTTCGGGGTGGAGCCTGGGGTAGGGGAGGCCCAAACTTTCCTTGTGGGATCCAGAGGAGCACTCCTATTCTTCCTGGCTCCACAAGGAAAGTAAAAAAAAATATTTTAAATATTTATCTGTTTGGGCCCCTATGGCTATGGCTCCTCTTCCCATTATCTTCACATGATGGGAAAGCCACGATGGCTTCCCTACTCAGGCCACCAGGTTAAAATAGCAGTCGGGCCCAATGACATCATCAGCCCCAATCTGCATGTTTAAGGAAGGACCCCATCACTTCATGAGGAGCTCACTACCATGGTGAATAGAAGAGTGTTTACGGATATTGTCTATATGGACTTACAGAAGGCATTTGCTAAGGTTCCACACAAGATATTATTAGCAAAAATGAAAATGCACAGAATTGGAGGTAGCCTTGTGACATAGGCGGTAGTTGGTTGGGAGTTAGGAGATGGAGAGTAAGGTTAAAGGGAATGTTCTCTCATTGTCGGGATGTGACAAGTGTTGTTCCCCAGGAATCTATACTGGGGATTCAGCTTTTCACCATATATATTAATGACTTGGAAGAAGGAATAGAAAGTTGTATATCCAAGTTTGCAGATGACACTAAGTTAGGAGGCACAGTTGTGTAGATGGGAGGACAAAGTTACAAAGGGATATAGTGAGCAAAACTGTGGCAGATGGAATTCAACGTGAGGAATTGTGAAGTCATCCACTCTGGATCTGAAAAAGACAAATCAGAATATTTTCTTAAAGGTGAGAGACTAAGAACTATGGAGGAGCAATGGAATTTGGGTGTCCATGTACACAAATCATTAAAAGCTAATGCACAAGTACAAAAAATATCAAAATGGTTAATGGAATGTTGGTCTTTATCTCAAGGGGGCTGGAATCCAAAAGTGAGGAAGTGATGCGTCAGTTATACAGAGCCTTGGTCAGACCCCATTTGGAATACTGTGTTCAGTTTTGGCACTGAACCTCAGGAAAGATATGTTGGCTTTGGAAGGGGTACAACGCAGATTCACCAGAATTATACTGAGGCTGAAAGGGTTAAATTATGAGAGCAGGTTGCATAAACTTGGTTTGTATTTCCTTGAGTTTAGAAGGTTGTTGGGTAATCGAGGTGATAAAGGGATTCGATAGACGAGATACGGAGAAACTATTTCCAGTACAAGGGGCATAATCTTAAAATTTAGGGCTAGACCATTTAGGAGTGAAATTAGGAAGCACTTTTTCACAAAAAGGGTAGTGGAAATGTGGAATTCCCTCCCCCAAAAGGCTGCGAATGTTGACTCAATTGACATTTTCAAGAGAGATTACTAGATTTTTGTTAGGTAAGGATATCAATTGAAATGGAGCAAAGGTGGGTAAATGGCGTTTAGATACAGATCAGCAGAATGGCAGAACAGGCTCGAGGACTCAATGACCTACTTATGTTCCTAAGCCTGCTTAAAAGAGCAGGTTAAAATAGAAGATAACGGGAACGGAGCAGGATGTCAGCGGGTAAGTCTCCCAGGCAATTTTAGCTTCCCGTCCATCTGGTTTATGCCCCCCGAAACTGCCTACAATTTAGAATTTTTTAAATCAAGAGCAGAACTAAAATAAAAAGAGGAAATGCTAGAAAGGTATAGCAGATTAATCAGCATCTGATGAAAGAGAACGGTTCAGTTCAGTACTAATTCAAAAGATACAAGCAGAAAAAGGAAAAATTATCCTGCTGACCCCTTATTGACCATGAAAACATGATTCTCAAATATCCTGGCAACAAACAAGGACAGGAACCCACTGTTTCACAAGAGGGATTTCTTCTCACAGTTGGGGATTAAATGCTACATCCAAACCCTGAGACGATCAATTAATGCCCTGCTAATTGAAAAACGATGACTTGATGGAGCTGGATCTCCTGCCTTTGGCAGCAATTCCCATAGGATATCCAACAATATAGCTTATAACACTGGATGGTAAAATGTTGTAAATTGGTGGTGTTCTAATTCTACCTTAGATGATGTCCCATACATTCTGCAGTAACTTCACCATTTGTAAACCATTTTGGTTTAAATCCTGCTGTTTTTGTGTCTATTTCAATATTTCATAACCCATTTGTGTTTGGATCACTAACGTTTCCCCATTGCTGTCCCATTTATTGCAAGCTGTTTGGAAATTGTGCCCATTTAGTTACTCATGAGTCCCAGTTTGGACCTTAATTTAGTTCTTCATGTTGATATAGCCACCATTCAAGCCTCTTTAAACGTGAGAGTTTAAATTTCTTGCATGGAATTTCGTTTAGTAAATGCTGTATTTACTTGGTGCATTCTAACAATAGAATACCAAGTTTTTAACTAAAATATCTCTCCAGTTTAATTTGGGCCAAAAAATTATTGTCCCATTGATTTATCTACCACCACATAAGTCACAACTGGACTATAATTTCCAATCTAACTAAATGGTGGGGTGGGGAATGGGAAGTTAGTTTTAAGTGATCAGTCAGCTTCAGATCAAAACAACCTGGTGCAATAATGTCGTTTCCGGGACTAGAAGTAGGAGATGTGCAGCACCACCTCTGCAACATTATAACAGTATCTTAAGGTGCGTGTATGGCACACCGTTTTCCCCAGAACCAGTCTACTCCTGATAATTTAATGTCATTCTTGCATTAAGAAAATTTGAATAATCCAAATAATTTGAATTAAGCAATGTAAATAGCACAGCTAAATGGGAATTTGATACTAAAAAGATTTGATTTATCAGGCAATTTTAATTACCCAGTTTTATAAATCATTTTTGAATATTAATAAATGGCCATTTAATATTTGAAGGTATTTGATATTTAAAAGTAAGCCATGACCTTGCAGGGGACTGGTTTGCCATTAACAGATTTTGTAGAGTATTTCTTATTTATTAATGTATGTGGATTTTTACTGCCTGTTTTGTGCAACGTGTGTTAATTTATAAATGACAAAACCATTTTGTCTCCATTTTATGTAGCAATCAAAGTTGTTTTGATTCAACTACAGTCAAAAGCTCAAGCATCCATAAAACTGTTACATGTTTAGACCTGTCTCGTAACTCTTTTAATTTAAGCACAGGAATTAATTTTATATGTTTAATTGCACTGCTTTCACAATGTCCCTTGGTAGCAAAAAAGTATTTTTCAATAGATTCTTTATGACAACCCCATTCACTGCATTTTCTGTTGATGTGCAGTAGCTTTAGAAAAATAAATTGCTTCATTTAGAGCAGCTGTGGAGAATTAACTTTTGTCCTTCTGAAGCAGTTCTCTGGGGAATCCTTTTTCATTTTCTTCCATTGTATTGAGTGGTTAGTGCAATACATGGTGCAGTCTTTAATCTGTAAAATGAAAACAGAATAAGTAAATTAAGTCTGCACTTTTTTTTATTGTACTGCATTTTGACAGCATGGTAAACACGGCATTAATAAAAGTATGTTATGCTGAAGGGATATAATATTCTTGGAATTCTATTCCTAAATGTAAATAGGCTTGTATTCACCCGAAGTATGTATGGAAACTTTTACTTGCCCTCTTTTAGGTAGTTGTGTCAATCAGCATGCCATTTCCCAGAGCCCCTAAGGTCTCGACCCGCATGCATAATGAAATGTAGTACCTTGCAAAATCTATTTCAGCCATTTATACAAATTTGGCTTGTGTTAAGTTTTGCTTTTCACCTTAATCCATAGCCCATCAATTCACTCACATGTAATAAACAGACCTCATGGGAGAAGGAAGCTGGAATATTTAACAAAAATATAAAAGACATTACAAAGCCAACTGGTTATTGTCTGCAATGAGGCGACTGGTACACCAGTGAACTGCAAGACTGTTTAAAGTGATTAATGATATCCGCAAAATTGGTAAAGGGAATGAATTAGAAAAATGTAGAAAAGAATATGCTGCTGTAATTTTTCTGCTTGCTCTTGTGAATTTAGTTATCACTATTTTGAAGCAGTTTGTTATGTCAAGGTGTATATACTTTGGCATGATTTCTTCAGAAGTATAGAATTTGTAACGGGGTCAAAAAATCAATTTTTCATGTACATATTTATGAAATAGACCCATTTAAAAAAATCTGATTATAATCAAACATTTGTGGTAATTTGTTTCAAAACTGATCTTCTGTTGAAACGTATAATCTGCTATCATTTTTAGGAAAATTCCAAATCTTCCTGATTCTGATGCAAATATCCACCAGTAGCATATTGAGAATGTATCTGTCAGTATGATACTAATTTTATATTCTGAAAGGGGAAAAAAGGGTAACACGCCCAGTGAATTCGGGATGCTCCGCACGCGATCGCAGCCTAATTGAAGGTACTTACGCGTGCTTCCGGGTTTCCCATTCCAGACCTGCGTAGCGGGCACACTGCGCACCCACATCACAGGCTGTCAGCAGGAGGAGCCCTATTTAAAGGGGCAGTCCTCCAATCCTCCTCCTGCAGCAAAGAACCTATTTTGGAGCATGGAGCAGGCCAGAGGCAAGGCTGCTCCAAGGTTCTCTGACTCCTCACTCCAGGTGCTGCTCGAAGGGGTGAGGAGGAGGGAAATTCTATTCCCATCTGGTGGGAGGAGGTGGCCGAGGAGGTCAGCAGCAGCAGTAATGTGTGCCGAACCTGGGTCCAGTGCAGGAAGCACTTTAATGACCTAACCAGGTCAGCCAAAGTGAGTATACTTACGCATTCTCCCACACTCCATCTTCCACATCACCTCCACCACCACACAACTCCTTCTGCACTGCCACCATAACGCTCTCGCATCAGTCCTCACATCCACTCAACCATCATCCTCACCTTGCCCGCACTTACTCACCACCCCAGTTCCCATTCGAACACTACCACGCAACCCAATCCTCATACAATCTCATGGCTATGTCTCACATGCACCCTCCCATGCATCTCCCTCAGGGTCACCGCCACCCACACCAATGCATGCAGCGGGTCACTATGCAACCATCACTCAATCACGTCTCTGTGTTTTGCCTTGACAGGAGAAGAGATGCCAGAATGCCCGGGAGAGGGCATGGACCGGAGGGGACCCGCCACACCAGGTGGTCTTAACAGACGCGGAGCAGCAGGCATTGGAAGTAAGCTGGACGCTGGAGTGTCTGTCCTTGGCGGATGCCGAGACTGGGAGTGCACAAGTGGCTAGTGACAGAAATCCAACACTCAGCACTCATGCTAGCGAATGATCTTAGCATCACTTGGCATCTGCAGCACCTCAACATCTGTCCACATGCTTAATATTGCTTTCTGTTCTTTTGCAGGACCATCTGCGACCGCTGTGACTGCGGAAGGCGATTCCTCAGAGGACCTGCCGGCCTCTGAGGGTCACATCTGAGCGAACCATCCACCAGCGCAGATACACACACCTCGGTGGGTCCCCGTCCTCACTTAGTTGGGCTTGCACATGGTGAGTCACCACGCACGTGAACACGAGCAGACCCTGGTGACAGGGGCAGCCGTGGAGAGTCCGTGTTGGTGGGAGCACTCTTCTCCAGGCTCTGCTCAGCTGGACTCAGATGCTGAACCCTGGGGGCCAGCCATGAAAAGGAGAGTCATCAAGGGGCAGCAGCACATTGCCGAGGTACTGGAACAGTTGGCACGCGCCCTCTCCATAATCGCGCAGAGGATGCAGGAATCCAACTCCTGCATGAGTGGAATACTGTCACACAGACATGAAGGCATCTCTGAGTTGGTGTCGCAGGTAGGTGCGGGAATGTCTGTGGTGGAGGGAAGGCTAGCCTCCATCCAGCTTCAAGCATGGCTCAACAATGAGTCCATTCAGGCCTTGACAACGGCCTTTCGGATTCACGGTGAGCAACATTCTGCCGCCTTAAACAGGCTGACAGATACCTTACAACTGGCCTTCCAAGGCTTCACACAAGTCCTCTAAACTGTTGTCCAGTAGGGTGGAAGGAGTGATGTGAGCCTGGGCCAGGAGAGGAATGATGGTGAAAGGGGACATGGAAGTGGGGACGTCACTCAAAGCGCTCCCACGTCTCACCCGTTGCCCACCTCTCAACCAGTACCCGCAATGCTGCCCCCTCTCCAGGTGGCCGAGTCTGCCGAGGTGCAGGTGGAGCAGTCTTTGGAGGGGACCTCACGGGCACCGAAACCCAGAGGGCATCCGTGCAAAGCATCTCATCGGTCAGGGCATGGACAAGAGCAACCTGCCACTACCTCTGCTGAAGCTACAGGGGTAGCACCGCGTAGGGGTTCCCGTAAACATAAGGCGAAGGTTTTGTGAGCACAAACGGGATGCACAAGGGTGTAAGACAAAATGTCATGTTTTTGATTTACTTTCGTTCCATTTGCAAAAAAACATAAAAATTTGTTATCATCACTACTGCCACGTCTTTGCAAATCTTGTCTGGTTTGTGCAATAATTCCCTCACCTGAGGATCACCATGAAGACCCACACCTGATGCCACCCATTGTGTCACTGCAAAGTGGGTGTAGGTGTATTTGCAGGGCTGTTTTGTGCAGACGACTGAGAGACGCCGGCCACGTCCCCGGTGGCACCCTGGAAGGATGTGGAGGAGAAGTTGTTGAGGGCAGTGGTGACTTTGACAGTGACAGGTAAGAAGATGGTGCTCGGGCCAACCGGGAGCAGCTCGGCATGAAGGAGGCTGCAGATGTCCACGACTACATGTCGAGTGACTCTGAGCCTCCGTGTGCACTGCTCCTCAGAGAGGTCCAGGAGGCTGAGCCTTGGTCTGTGGACCCTGTGGCGAGGGTAGTGCCTTCTGCAACGCATCTTTCTCTGCGGTTGCCCTCCCTCCTGCTGTGCAGGTGGATGTGTCACAGCACTGTGTTGTGGAGCTCCACTTGTCCGAGGTGGACGGTGAGGCTGGTGATGCTGTTCGTCCTCCGAGGAGGTCATGACTGCAGCTATGGCGGCCCCCATCTGGAAGATGTACGTTTGAGGGGGTCCGCAAGGTAGGTACATGTGTCTGCACACTGGGGTTGAGGTTGCAAGTTTGTGAATGTGATTGTTAGGAGGAGGGTGGTGGAGTCCAAACTTTGTCCGAAGTGACAGAGTGGCCTCCTGCAATGAGTGAAGGTCTACCACCACCCCCCTGTCAAATGGACCTTTGCAGCAGCTGCCACAGGCTGGTGGCTGCAACACGTCCTTTTCAACTGGGAGTGTTTCCCCCAGTACTTGAAACATGCACAGTTTGGATAAAAATCCCACCCCTGCTAAAATATCCTCCAAATCAGATCTCCTAATGACCTGAAGTATCAAAGTAATTGGTTTAATTGGGATCCCACCGGGTTTAATTGCCGGGCTAATGACCCGCCTCGGGAATCCCCAATTTTCAGAGCCCCCCCGCCACAAACGCACCTGCTCGGCCATCCTAAAATCGAGCCCATAGTGTTTAATTGAAACATTTATCTATAAGTGTATTAAATTTGCCATGTATGTCACACAGTCATGTCTGCAGCTGCACACATCTACCATTAGATGGAACGGTATCAGCACCAGAAGCTGCAGATCCCTATACCTAAACCTACATCATCATTGATGCTATCTGAGGGAAATTTGTTTTGTCCTGACTGTTCACAGGCAAAACCACAGGAGCTCCACCAGTACTATAATTAAAAACGAAAACCTACAGTACATATGTCATGCTATTCAGTTAATGCCTTTATCATTATGAGCTATAACTCATTGTAACCTTAAATTTTAAGTTTATATCTTTTTGCTGATGATATGACCTTTGAGGGTGACCAAATGCCCATTTGAAGTAACTAAATTACTACAGGCAGATATAGCCAGAATTGAACAGTGGGCACATTAGTAGTATGTTGCTACCAATGCTGAGAAAACTAAGCCAACTACAATTCTAGAAAGATTGTCCTTATAATGCCAATCCTTCAAGCTCTATAAGGGCTAAGAACTCTTTCCAGTTAGAGATTCAGCAATTTGGCTTGGTAATATTCTAATCTCACTGGGACAAGCAAGTGCTGCAGATGTTTGGAAAACCTGGCAGAAGAGTGGAAATCCTTATGAAATCTTGGTTTATTATCAACAGCACCTTTAGAATTCTGCCAAGCCTACAACTACATAATGATGGGATCTGTAATTCTATTCACTAGGCTGCATAGAAAAAAAATCTCATATTCTTGAGCTCAGTAAAGTCCAAAGCTATGCAGACCAGATACTTGATGAGAATGACATACTCCAAGCCAGAGCCCACCCACAACATCAGAGATATGGCAGATTGTTCTACAGAATCGTGACCAGAGCTGTATCACAATAGTTGTTAGCACTTAAGGCTGACCTCTTGTGTTTATGTCAGAAATACAATAGTTGCTGTAGCTACACTTCGGCATTCTGTATCAATTCAAAGAATCCATACACGATACCAGTGGTGAATATCACATTACCTTTCTTCCACACACATTTCTCTACCTGACTGTTTCATTGCCTGAGTTAAGAATAACCCGACCCATTAAGCCTGTTCTGCATTTTATGCATGTCACGCTACATGTAACCCCACCAGCAAAAAAAGTTGTCCAGTTGTATTAAAAACAGATATTCTCTCTCCCTCTCTGCCTTTCGGGTCTCTTTCTCTGTCTTTGTGATCTGACCCATTGTGTATTCAGTATATTGGGATGTAATGTTTTCCGTGGCTAACCTGTCTGAACACCAACGACACCTTTGATTGCTGTGATCGTCTCCCAGCCGAGGTGTGATAGGGGACAGTTGGAAAGATTATCTGTAATCACCAGGCATTGTTCTCTGACTATATATGCTATGCGTTTTTAGAACCCTTCACTCACCTGACGAAGGAGGAAAGCTCCGAAAGCTTGTGATTTAAAATAAAACTGTTGGACTATAACCTGGTGTTGTGCAAGTCCTTACATTTGTCCACCCCAGTCCATCACCGGCATCTCCACATCATGCATTTTATTAGTCATGGCAGTTCTTTTTAATCCCAATTTTCTGCCCTTATTTCCTAATTAAGTATCTCCCTTTTAAGCACATCAATTGAATTTGCACTATGGCTTTCTGGAATAGTGTATTTTACATTCTGACAACCCTTTGTGGAAGAGGTTTTTCTTGGATTTACTTTTAGTCTACTTAGCTCTTAATTCTAAGATTGATTCCTGGGATGAGATGGTTGTCTTATGCTCTTAGGAAAGATTTAGTAGAATGGGCCTATATTCCCTGGAGTTTAGAAGAATGAGAGATGATCTTATTGAAATGTATAAAATTCTTAGAGGGCTTGACAGGGTAGATGCAGAAAGGCTGTTTCCCCTGGCTAGAGAGTTTAGAACTAGGGGGCATTGTCTCAGGATAAGAGGTAGGCGATTTAGGACTGAGATGAGGAGGAATTTCTTCACTCAGAGGGTGGTGAATCTTTGGATTTCTCTACCCCAGATGGCTGTGGATGATCAGTAGTTGAGTATATTCAAGACTGAGATCGATAGATTTTTGGACTTCAAGGGATATGGGGATCGGGCGGGAAAGTGGGGTTGAAGTCGAAGATCAGACATGATCTTATTAAATGGCAGAGCAGGCTCGAGGGGCCATATGGCCTGCTCTTCTTATTTCTTTCTTATATTCTTATTATGTCCCCTTGTTTTGGGTTCCCCATTCATTACATACCCTGTCAGTTCCTTTCATTAATATAACCAATCAGATTGACCTGTAATCTCCTCAACTCCAGGCAATATAACTCTTACTTACCCAATCTGTCATCATAGCCCAGTCCCTTCATCTCAGGTATCATCCTGATGAATCATTGCTGGACTTTCTCCGAGGCTGGTATATTTTTCCTAAGGTGTGGCATTCAAAACTAAACATAGTATGCCAAATGAGTTCTGACCAGCACTCTATTATTGCAATAGCTCTTCCTTGCTTTTATGTTCTAAATATCTTATGATGACGCCCAGTGTCTCATTAAACTTTGAATGACATTTTGCAATTGTGAGCTAGCTTTTAACGATGTGTATCTGGACCCTAAACCCTTTTGTTCATCTACCCATCTCCCCCACTGCTTCCCATTTACATTGTACTCTCTTTCTTCTGCCAATTTTATATTAAACTGCATCTGCTGTTGTACTGCCCACTTAATCTGTCTTTATCCTTTTTGAGATTTTCTGCTCCCCTTCATAGTTCACTGTACCTTGTACCTTAATATCATGTGCAAACTTGGATATGCTTCCATTTGTTTCCAAATACGGATAATTCATGCAGCAAAAAACTGGGCCCCAAAGTCTTTGCCCGAGGCAGCACCATTTATCTCTGCTCACTATTTATCCCAACTATCTGCTTCACAACCAGTTTTCTATCCATGTCATTCGATTACCTCCGATTCCAATTAGCTAGCAATATCTTATCTGGAACCTTATCAAATACTTTATGAAAGTTCATATGTACAACATCTATAGATCCTCCTCAACCACTACCTCAGTGAGTCTGTCAAAGGAATTCTATAATTTGCTGAAGTAGGATTGCTGAGATATGCATTTGGATACTGAAATTCTGTGATTGCCTGTTGATGCTTAAATTCTCGGTCTGTGGTGGTCTAAGATGATTTTTTCCTCCACTGAGGTAGCAAAAAGGTGAAAACCTTTTCAAAATAGGACCCTTCATTGTATATACACATTTCCTGCTCCAATATGAATTGCCTTAACCTTTTATTTACATTAAGATCTGTCATTCCTTGGCCCATCCTCTTAATCGGTTTACATCTTTTTCAAATGCTATTTATCTACCTCGTCAATGTCACATCAGCACATGGCAGCTACATGGACCAGTATTCCTGCTTTTACTAAGCATTATGATGGTTTACAGATCAAAACAACAAAGTATTTTAAGGCTGCTCTGCTACAAGTTGGCCTGAGGATAAAAGTCCCAGGAATCATGTCTCCAATTCTGTGCTTCTGCTTTTCTATTTGTAGGGGGAGGTTTAACAAATGAATGGGAACAGACTTCAGGAGGACACATACAGACTGGTGAAATGGGTAGAGACATGGCAGATTAAATTTATCGCAGAGAAGTGTGAAGTTATACATTTTGGTCGGAAGAATGAGGAGAGGCAATATAAACTAAATGGTACAATTTTGTGGGAACAGAGAGACCTGGAGTATATGTAGACAAATCTTTGAAGGTGGCAGGACAAGTTGAGAAGGTTGTTTTTAAAAAAAAAAGCATATGGGAACTTTGGCTTTATTAATAGAGGCATAGAGTTCAAAAGCAAGGAAGTTATGCTAAATCTTTATAAAACACTGGTTAGGCTGCAGCTGGAGTATTGTGTTCAATTCAGGGCACCACACTTTAGGAAGGATGTCAAGAGGGTGCAGAAGAGATGTACTAGAATGGTAACAGGGATGAGGGACTTCAGTTACGTGGAGAGATTGGAAAAGCTGGGGTTCTTCTTAGAACAGAGAAGGTTAAGGGAAGATTTGATAGAGATGTACAAAATCATGAATAGTTTTGGTAGAGAAAGTAAGGAAAAACAGTTTCCAGTGGCATATGGGTCGGTATCCAGAGGACACAGATTTAGGGTGATTGGCAAGAGAGCCAGAGGCAACATGAGGGAACATTTTTTTACACAGCGAGTTGTAATGATCTGGAATGCACTGTCTGAATGTATGGTGGAAGCAGATTCAATAGTAACTTTCAAAAGGGAATTGGATAAATACTTGAAGGGAAAAAATTTATATGACTATGGGGGAAAAGAGCAGAGGAGTGGGACTAATTGGATAGCTCTTTCAAAGAGCCGACACAGGCACAATGGGCCGAATGGCCGCCTCCTATTCTGTACCTACTATGAATGTCCAGCTACCTACCATAATTATGATCATTGTTTGAAAGCAGTTCAACCTCCATAAAATGCTCCTTCTCAGCCAACCCCTCTTTTTTTAGTTGCATGTCTTTAACAGATTTTATTGTTTTATTTTTGTATGTTTCAATGTTTTTCCTCCTTCCTTCTTATTGAGGCTATCTTGTTGGACTAGGAACTAACCAAATAGGGTCGATATATAGCAGATTGGAGAAATTCATCTGACTACACAGAGTGCAATTTTCTGAGTATCTTCTTTCAAAATTGTACAGCATATGCTTCTCTAGATTTCCTCATATTCATCTCCTTTACATTTGGTATAATTCTCACCCCACATTATTCAAATTATTCATCTTACATTATACATTCTACATTATTCATCCTCGACTGGTTGATTTCCTTGGCATGACATTTCCACAGGGCTAGCAGCTTAGGAATCATCATGCTCCACAGAGCACTTGATTATCTGGGTCTGTACTTAGTCTTATAACTTCTACCCACGCCTAACTAGATATTTTTATAGCCGTTTAAAACTATTGATCAAAAACATTAACTGCTTTTGCTGGGGGTCTCTTCCATATATCAATTATTTTATGGGTAAAGGGAGAGAAAATTCCTTCTACTCTCAAAACCTGTTAACTTTATACTGGTGACTCATATAGTCCTGTGCTCACTGTCAAAATCAATGAACCTGCTTCCATCTAAATTATCCATTCCTCTCAGCATTTTAAAAATTTGAGTTCAGTAGTCTCCATGTCATAGGCATGCAAGACTTCGTTTCTAGGGTGGAATGATCAAGCCCAAAGGTCGACTCATTAAGAGACATGCTTGAGCAGCGCAGGAAGACATTAATCCCTGGCCGTTTTGCCTCCTGCAGACTTCTCTGCTGAAACTGTCAATCTGGGCTCTTAGGGGGAGCAAAATGAAGGTCAGGTGAGACTAGGCTCAAAATTTAGTGCTAAGTTAAGAGCCAACATTCTAGTACATGGGTATAAGGCTGTTCATTTTTGTAATGCATTTTCATAGCCAACTATTCTGCTTTTAAAACCTTCTAATACCATTAATGGGAATAAGGACAAATAAATCTTCCCAGTTTTATCACCATTTGTTCTTATTTAAACAAAAAAATGCTTTATTATAGAAAAGCAACCAGCTAATGCAATTAAAGGAGCTGAACTCAGTAAGCAAAATGAATGCCTACAACTGTTTATTTAATAGGGTACCACTTTGGCACAGCAGGAAAAATGAAACACAAGGAACCCGTTATTTGACTAACAAGCAAAACGGTACATCCGTGTGTAATTGAGCACAAATAGACAGTCAAATTATTGTTTGCTACATAATTGCTACCCTGATTGCTGCTCTGCTGAGTTAAGCTTCACAACAAGATATGTTTGTTGTGCAGATTTACATCAAACCAGACAACCACTGATACCTTTCTTACACACTCTAAATTAGTAATGGTCAAAGATCAATTATTTAGTTAAACTTTCTTACACACTAAATTAGTAATGGTCAAAGATCAATTATTTAGTTAATTATTTATCTATTACTATAGTTTGAAACTTAGAAATATTTAGAACAAAAAATAAATGTGAAAATTTCACTTAAAAGAAAACTTTGAACTGCCTTAAATGTAATTATTATGACATTCAGCTGTTTTGGTGCAGGCATTAATTAGTTTATTTTAAATGGGTTAATGCCTCAATTAAAATCATGGACAGAGGAATTTTATATTTGACTACATTAAGTATTAGTCACTAATATTGCCGTCAGTAATTTAGGAGTCAACTTGGCTCAGTAGTAACACTGTCACCTCTAAGTCAGAAGGTTGTGTGTTCAAGCCCCTCTCCAGGACTTGAGCACATAATCTCGGTTGACACTTCAGCACAGTGCTGCTTGTCGGGGATGCTGTTTTTCAGAGCAGACATTAAGCCAACCTGTTCAGTTGGACATAAAAGATCCCATGACATTATTCAAAGAAGAGAAGGCAGTTCTTATTGTGTAATTGGCAACATTCACCCCTCAACCAACACCACCAAAACAAAGTCATTTATCTCATTGTTATTTGTGGGACACCGCAGTTCGCAAATTGTCATCAAAGTTGCATTAGCCTACATAACAACAGTTATTATACTTCAAAAATAAGTCACTGGTTGTGAAGCAGTTTGGAATGCCCTGGGAACTTGAAAGGTGCAATATAAATGCAAGGTTTTCCTTGCTTACCTCTTAAGAATATTGATTGCTAATACTGGTCAAAAAAAATAATGTGTCAACTTTGGGCCATTAGATACCAGGGTTCATAGGAAAATGGATTTGCATAATACAAAATAAGTTTCTGGTGCAGTGCACAATCCTTCTTATTTTAGTTGGTATTTATAGCCTCTGTTGATTCTACTCCTAGAATTTGGACCAATCTGCCTAGTGTGCACCAATAAGAACCCGATCATGTGAATGATGTTATGGATTTGCTGTCTTAGAGTGTTGAATTTTAATAATAGCCTTTATGCTGCTTTAAAAATAGAATGTATAATCAGATCGTCCATGGCATTGCTTACAGTGAGTCAGAGAATACACTGTCATATAACAATAAGCGTGTTTATGCTATGTAGGGAATAATGTGAGTGCCAAGTAAAGCTGCAATAGGTATTTAATCAGTACAACATTTCATTTTTTTCTCTCTCGTTCACTCACTCTCACATGCAAGCCCGCACACCTGCACACATTCACTCACTCTCTTTCGCTCTCTAAGTCACTCACTCACACTCTTTCTTTTTAAAAATCAGTCAACTTAAGATCTACCCGAACAAAAAATTTTAATTTGTCCTCTAGCTTTTCTTCAAATAATATTGAAAAACAACCAATAATATTCTTCAGAAAAGTATTTTTTTAAAATGCACAGCTTCAGTCCATGGTGTAGTAATAGAGGTATCATTGTACTCCAATGCTCTGCAGGGAAGGAAAGCAATACGCTGCTCCACCACTCCCACACCACTCCCCTTCTAAATGGCTAACAAAAATGCAGTGCAATGAACTAGTTATTTCCACAATAGGTTAATATATTGTCCAAAATGCTTGGCAGGGGATTTTGTTTCAGTTAATTATATGAATAATTTGCAGAAATTCTATTTTGAATAACATTTGTTCACTTTTTAATATTCTTGCATATGCCAGGAGAACTTTCAACTTAAGTAGTTCAGAAATTGTGTTTGACAGGTTTGCATCAGTAAGTGAACATTACTGTCAAAGAAGAAGGCTGCTCTTGTAGCGTTTTCCCTTTTGTTTAGACAAACCATATAACTAGGAATAAATGTAGCTGACAGGTGGCATTTATTCTCCATTAAATTACTGTCAGTATTTGAACGACCACAAAAAGGAAACATTAGGACGGTTGTGTGGTATGGTTTGTATTTAATAATTACATACACGTGCTTCTGCTTATGTTGGAATGGCAAGTTTCGGAAATATCTTCATACCATTTTGCAAGACGTTTCTAGTACACAATAGTAAATAATAGCATTTGACTTCGTTCTTCTGTTTTTAAAAAGGTTAAATAGTCCCTTGAATGGTCATCACCAAATGCAGGATAATCCTTGGCATACATCCAGACTACATTACATTAGTACTCATTCCACATGAAGTACAATATTGTTGGTTAGTCTTAAAGAGACCATCAATGTAGACTGAGCATAGGTTAACAAGCAAAAGCTACTCACAGTATTCTGGAATGAGTGGAGGAGAATTGTGCCTTGTAATCTAGGTTTTTACTTGTGCTATTCTTGTTGCTCAACTGTCGGAGGGAGCATTTTCCAGTAGGACCACATCTTTTTTTTGTATTGAGGTCCAAAAACTACTTTTATGTCTTTGAGTTTCAATTCAGGTTTATACAAAACTGTTCAATGTATGTTGATAGCTTTTATAAACTATTTGGGGTGAGACGGGGAGAAAAAAATATCCGGGGAGACCAAGGTAGTTACAGCTGTTCTTGAGGAAGAGTGGAGCTTCTTTGAGTTCAGTACCAGGAGAGTGTGATATTAAAACTGGTGAGGTTATTCAATGATCAACAGAAAGTCACTGGACTCACAGTCCAAACTTCCCTGTGGGCAGATACAAAAACAAAACTATGAAAGGTTCTTGAATAGGGATGCCACAGTGGATGCTTTCAGTGAATGGTCAATAATCACAGATCTTTTTCTTTTCCAACTTTGCTAATGGTCTCACAAAATAGCATCCTTTCATCTTGTACACAATGTTTCAGATTCCCTATTTTGGTTACATTATCCAAATCAAATTCTAACTGCTGTCACTTCCTAATTGACTTAATTTGCCCATGCCTTTAATATTATGGCCACATAATGTCATCAGCAAATTTTGTAATATTGCAGGAAATACCTCCCTCCATATTATTATAAATGATTATAAATTGATGACCCAAAAAACACTTCAGAATGAGCATCATTGCTGCAGCGGCTATTATACTCTTTTGAGGAAGAACTGGATAAATATGAGAAGCAAGTAAGCATGATAGGGTCTTCTAATAATCCTATCTTATAAAGTGAGGAGCACAATGTAAGGAAGTAATCCACAAAAATATGCTACATAATGACTTCATATCCAGATGGTCGTCTGTTAGTGGTTCCCATTACTTTGACTGTGGCTCTAAAAGTCACTCCGGCATTAATGATTTTTTTCCCTACAGAGTCCTTTCAGATGCCTAGAAAGTAGTACTAATAAACGTTTGGGAATAGATTTTAACTTGGGCTATCCAATGTAACAGTATAGTAGCGGCCCGAAAATGCTTTACCGCCCCGTTTATGTCAGTACACCGGCCGCCATCATCTTCAAAGAGGCCTTGCGCTGGGCAACTGGAACAGCCACCTGTTTCAGGCAATAGGCCCTTTTAATGTGCAAATTTGGGCTTATGACGTACATAGGACCCCGATTGCGATTTTGATGGAGAACTGGACAGAATTTTACCGGGTGGTACAGCAGCAGAGGAACCAAAAAGGTATTTTTTAAAACCAAGGTTTTTAAAATTTGAATTTTTATATATTAAGCTACATGAAAAATATAGTCACATTTGTTGGAGAAAAAGTTTGAAGAGGGAATCTCTTTCTAAAATCAAACCATTACAATTAATTCTAACCATTTTTTATATTGATTGAAAGTGCATTTGATTTTGATGATTTTTTTTCTCAACCAACATTATCAACACTAAAGAATTGGACATTTTCTGCTTTTTCTATCTACATTAAGCAACTAAGTCTGGTGTAGTATAATGAGTCGCAGTATAATGCTCCCTCTGCACTTGTCTAACGATAACCTTCACAATGAGCTCAGAAGTGCATTGTGACAAGTCTCTTTCTTACACCATTCTTATGGCCTCTGACAGGTGAGACTGCCAGTTTGGTATTGAATTCTAGATAGTTTTGTACTGTGGGTTCATGCCTTTGCCAAATAAATTGAGACCTGCCCAAATTCATCTTGTACAGGACCTTTCCAGCCAGCAAAGAGAGGCAACTTTCCCAGAGTTCAAAGTTCATGGTTCCTCCCGTCCCCATTGTACCCTTAAAAAAAAAAGATCAAATAACATTAACTTTAACGTGTTATTTTCTATTTTAATATTTTTCAGTGTTTATCTAAGCTTCAAATAGTGATAATACTAATTAACAACTGTAAAATAACAAGTAATGTGCTTGAAGATTAAATTCAAATATTTTAATATTGACACTACATAGGCATATCTCAATAATTAAGCATTTCAATTAGCACAGTCAACCATGAAATATCTTATTCAACAAATAATATATTTGATATGTTGTAAGGTATACTGCATATACATATTGCACAAAAAGAAAAACTGCTGCTTTTCCCCACGCATTCTTCCAGTTTTGGCCCCTACAACTACTGCTCAACTTGGAGGCTAGCTAGAATGGAGGTCACCTGCTATCACTTGGTCTCATGAATCCCTCCACCATATTCAACTTCTCACACCAAATGTCACGCTATCTACAGTGTGTACTTCACTTTTCGCTGTCGAGGCTTTGGCTTAGTCGCCATAACCTGGGACTCCTGAACTAGAATGATTTCAGGGATGAGAGACTTTAGTCACGTGGACAGACTGGAGAAGCTGGGGTTGTTCTCCTCGGAACAGAGATGGTTGTGAGGAGGTTTGATAGAGGTATTCAAAATCATGAAGGGTCTAGACAGAGTAGATAGAGAGAAACTGTTACCATTGAGGGAAGGGTCAAGAACCAGAGGACATAGATTTAAGATGAGGAGATTGCGGGGGCTCTGACACATATATTCAGAACCTCTCTGGCCACAGGGGATGTGCCAGAGGACTGGAGAACCGCTAATGTAATACCATTATTCAAGAAGGGGAGTAGGGAAAAACCGGGGAACTACAGGCCAGTGAGCCTAACATCAGTGGTAGGAAAATTATTGGAAAAAATTCTGAAGGACAAAATTAGTCTCCACTTGGAGAAGCAAGGATTAATCAGGGATAGTCAACATGGCTTTGTCAAGGGAAGATCATGTCTGACTAATTTGATTGAATTTTTTGAGGGGGTGACTAGGCGTGTGGATGAGGGTAACGCAGTGGATGTGGTATACATGGATTTCAGTAAGGCCTTCGATAAAGTCCCCCACAGGAGACTGGTCAAGAAGGTACGAGCCCATGGAATCCAGGGTGCCTTGGCACTTTGGATACAAAACTGGCTTAGTGGCAGAAGGCAGAGGGTGATGGTCGAAGGTTGTTTTTGTGACTGGAAGCCTGTGGCCAGTGGGGTACCACAGGGATCGGTGCTGGGTCCCTTGCTGTTTGTGGTCTACATTAATGACTTGGATATGAATGTAAAAGGTATGATCAGTAAGTTCGCTGATGATACAAAGATTGGTAGGGTGGTAAATAGCGAGGAGGATAGCCTCAGTCTGCAGGACGATATAGATTGGTTGGTCAGATGGGCGGAACAGTGGCAAATGGAATTTAACCCGGAAAAGTGCGAGGTGATGCACTTTGGAGGGACTAACAAGGCAAGGGAATACACAATGAATGGGAGGACCCTAGGCAAGACAGAGGGTCAGAGGGATCTTGGTGTGCAAGTTCACAGATCCCTGAAGGCGGCGGAACAGGTAGATAAGGTGGTAAAGAAGGCATATGGGATACTTGCCTTTATTAGCCGAGGCATAGAATATAAGAGCAAGGAGGTTATGATGGAGCTGTATAAAACACTGGTTAGGCCACAGCTGGAGTACTGTGTGCAGTTCTGGTCGCCACACTACAGGAAGGATGTGATCGCTTTGGAGAGGGTGCAGAGGAGATTCACCAGGATGTTACCAGGGCTGGAGCGCTTCAGCTATGGAGACTGGGAAGATTGGGTTTGTTTTCCTTGGAGCAGAGGAGGCTGAGGGGGGACATGATTGAGGTGTACAAAATTATGAGGGGCACAGATAGGATGGATACTAAGGAGCTTTTTCCCTTCGTTGAGGGTTCTATAACAAGGGGACATAGATTCAAGGTAAAAGGCGGGAGGTTTAGAGGGGATTTTAGAAAGAACTTTTTCACCCAGAGGGTGGTTGGAGTCTGGAACTCACTGTCTGAAAGGGTTGTGGAGGCAGGAACCCTCACAACATTCAAGAAGCATTTGGATGAGCACTTGAAATGCCATAGCATACAAGGCTACGGACCAAATGCTGGAATATGGGATTAGAGTAGACAGGGCTGATGGCCGGCGCGGACACGATGGGCTGAAGGGCCTCTATCCGTGCTGTATAACTCTATGACTCTATGATTAGCAAAAGAGCCAAAGGTGACATGACGAAAAACTTTTTTACACAGCGAGTGGTTAGGATCTGGAATGCACTGCCCGAGGGGGTGGTGGAGGCAGATTCAATCATGGCCTTCAAAAGGGAACTGGATAAGTACTTGAAAGATAAAAATTTGCAGGGCTATGGGGATCGGGTAGGGGAGTGAGACTAGCTGGATTGCTCTTGCATAGAGCCGGCACGGACTCGATGGATCGAATGGCCTCCTTCCATGCTATAACCTTTCTATGATTCTAACACTCCAGTTTTCCTCTGTCCTCTGTCCCCATGTTAGTGCAATGCTGCACAGCTGCTATGTCACCTCCACTTCTTTCCTGTAAATTCTAATTTCTTTGCTTTCCTTGGATTTTCCTGTTAATCTTTAGCATTCTACCCTAATACTACATTAATGATGTTATAAGGGAGGCAAATACCCTCTTCTGAACATCACATCACTGAGAACGTTTTGAAAACGAAAAGTTATCATTTCAAACTTTAAAGAAGAAATACCTGGGAATGTATTATATAATATAAATCATCTAAGCCCCTTAATTTGATGAGATTAAAACTGGTCATGTTATTAGATTTCTCCTATTAACACTGCGTAATATTTCCAAAAAGACCTTGCTCTTCCGGCCTTATTTAAAATGTCATTTTGAATTATGAAACTGCTGGACCAAGCTGCCACTTGCAATTTTATTCCTGTAGAACTCTTCTTGTGGCAAAATGAATTTCACTATTTAATTGTTGAGTTGCAATTGCAAGATTATGGTTGAAGGAATATCCAGTTCAGAAAGAGAGCAATGTAAATTCATACTTTGACTGCAGTGACTTTTTGGTAATTACTTCAGTAACATGAAATAAGTGTTGAAGTACTGGTCTGATATTTGACATATCTTGCTGATGTGCTCCAAGAGTTTGGAAAGAAGCTTAACAGCTGCAGAATATCTTATAAAATATACAGCAAGTGGGATTCATTTATTCAAGTTAACGGATTTCACTGAGTAATCGGGAGAGCAGTACAGAAGTACCTTGAAGCATTGACATGCTGTATTACAGAGTATTAGTACATAAAGTTGTGGTTTGTTTTGTCTCACTCACGCACATGTACACATACACCTTCCTAATCTCAGCATAATCACCATTGTGAGATGACAAGCATTAGTAAGGCTGCTCCCCCACCCCAAGCTAATCAGAGGCACAGCCATCCACGGCCACACACCTCATACACCTTCCAAAATCTCTGAACAAAGATTAGGAGCTGGGCACCTTTAGGTGGTGTGGGAAAGCCCAAGAAAAACCTTTTTTTAAAAAAAAAGCCTCCTCTTCAAAAGATGTATTCCAGCAACACTTAACACTGATTCTCCTTTCCCACATGGAATCAATGAATCTCCTCATGGCTTCCATCCCTCACAAACTTTAATTAATCTAGAATTCTGTAGCCTATGTCCTTTTCCTCAAACTTATCCTTGCTGAGTTGCACTTGCTGCTTTTCCCTCAGTAAATCAACTTCTGGGTCCAAGTTCTCATCTTCAAATTCTTCCATGACCAGACCTCACCCCACCAAGTGATCTCTAGCTATAAGACCCTGACTCCTGGCCTCGCCCTCTACTGGTAGCATATTACTGCTTGTTCTTGCTCTACTACTGCACCCCTACTTTCTAGAATTTTCTCTCAAAATCACTAAATCTTGCCAACACCATCCCAACCATCAAAAGCATCCTAAAAATTTGTCTGTTCAGTCGTGCCTTTGGTCTTCCCTCCTCTTCCCACTACTGCCACTAAAATTTTTATCCTTCATTTTCTCAGTGTCCAACTTGTTCACTTGTCCAGAGCTCTGAGACTTTATTTTCATGTGTGGAGCACTATATAAATGTCAGTAATTGTGCAACTTGATCTTTTTGTAGGAGGCACCACCTGAAACCTCTGGTCCCTTGACAGCTACAGAAGAGAGGAAAGAAAAGGTTCCAAGCCCACATCTGAGTCACCTCGTTGTTCTAAATTCCACTGAAACTTTATACGGTCTTGCAGAAAGGGTGGTGGCTACAGAATCTTTGTAAGTTGCTTGGTATGTTTATTTTTAGAGATGGGGGAGTAAGAGTAGACAGGGTTAAAAACAACATTTTTATTTTGCTACTTTCTCTGAGAGGCTCTGAAAGTCCAAGTAATATGGAAGGTATTTACCACCAAATGGCACATAGTTCTTACAGAATCATAGAATGTTCAGTGCTGAAACAGGTCAATTGGCCCATCGAGTCTGTGCCAGTGTTTTTCTTCACATGAATCACATAGTTTAATTCCTTTCCTGCTCACCCCTCATACTCTTTAGTATTCCTCCTATTCAAGCAGCTGTCTAATTCTCTTTTAAAAATACTTTTTGACACTGATTCAGCAACGATTTGAGGCAGAAATGTATCTCTTCACGAAGAAGCTTTTAGGATCATTTCTAATACTTCTCTGGTTTCAATTTTTTAATGAATGGTGGAAAATAACAATTATGGATTATGGCATTTTTGTAAATAAGCACTTAATGAGAGAAATATCTTAACTAGCAGAACTAACGTTGAAGAAATGATGAACATCTGACTGTTCTATATCTGATGGTTAATCTTTTGCATCAAATGGGTAAAGAAATCCTATTTTCTGGAATTTCCTCCTTAATCCTCTCTTCAATCTCTTTAACAAGCTTTTGGTTACCTCTGCTAATCTCTTCTTTGGTCGCTTGGCATCAATTTTCCACACAACTATCTGCGAAGTGCCTTGAGACTTTTTTATGTTAATGGTACTATATAAATGAAACTTGTTCCAAATTCCTTGGGCTTGATGGTAGTCTAATGGATAAAATATAAAGATCATGTAAGTAAGTTAGCTGAAGTTTTGTCCAGGTTATTCGCATTCAATCATCTATTGGATCCTTTATCCTTGTTTTTTTGTTCCAAATGTTTTTTGACAAGGTATGAATCCCCTAGATATATTTAGTGGTTATGGCTATCTATTATCCTGTGTAGCAGTTGCTAGAACTAACAGATTGAGAAGTGATAAGAATACTCATCTCAAGAAACTTGTTACAACTCTTGTGTTTAAGATCCATGACTCGGTGGCATGGAGATGGAACTGCCACAGCCACAGTACCATGTGTCGGTGCTCTAACAGATTACACTGACTCTTTTTATCCATTCTTATCGAACCTCGTGGCCTTCCTTATGAAATCCATTCCTCTTTTGGATAAGTTAGAATTATTTGTTTCCTTCAAAGATTTGTGAGAACAAATGGAAAGATGAATTCATAGATAATTTGAAGCTGGATGGATGCCATAGATATAGATACACTTTTTCAGAACTCTCAGATAGAAATGTGCCTTTAACCACCTCCTTGGTTCATTGTTGTAATGTTCCATATGACAATTGACATGATGTATTTGAAATGAACACAATATTGGCTAATGAGAAATTATCTTAAATGTCTGTTTTTTTCAGGGTGTTTCTGGCTGATCAATTTGATTGTCTGCAGCCACATCTTGATGCCATGATGCCTTCAGCCAAGAAGCCTTTTTTGCAGCAGTTTTATTCGCAGGTAGGGTCTGAATTTTTCAAATGTAATACCAGCATTACAGTTCTGATGTGGAGGAGAATGCGATTAGTCAATTTTGAAATGCCTATTTCTGCTGAAATAAAATCTCATCCAATTGTTGGTTGTTTTGCTGTGGTTGACTGTTATCCTTTGCCTTTTTTCCTCTTCCATTCCAACATCAAATAGACTGTGTCAACTGCCAGTGAGCTGCGCAAACCAATTTACTGGATTGTGGCTGCCAAAGCCATTGATTATGAACAAATGCTGCATCTTATGGCTAATGTTAAATGGGATATAAAAGAAATCATGTCACAACACAACGTGTACATCGATACTCTTCTCAAGGTAACTACGAGCATGGGAACAGTTGTTATGGCAAAGAATTACAATTTATTATATAGTTTTCAAATTAATTAAATTATTTCACAGCACAGAATATATGAATTTGTTTCTGGAGTTGCTATTTTTCCTCCATGATAGATGCAGTATAACTGAATAGTTTTGAACCCACTGTACTATTAATCAGCAGAATTATCAACATGGTTTATGCTTGCTTTGACCTCGTAAATAATGAAAGCTTTGCCCCTAATTCTGTATAAAGTATTTATTAAATAGAGTGACCAGAAATATCACCAGCATTAAATTCAAGTGCATTTTAATCAAAGAAATTATCACTACAAACAAGTTTAGTTCCTAATGTCATTGAATTAAGTTTTTCGACATTGGATAACTATCTCAATATTTTGCATAATTTTTTTTACATGAAGTACCTAGATAATCTAATTTACCTCAGTTGGTACAAGATTGTATTTTATAATCATATCAATTTCCATAATCCATGGGATTTATTTAGTATAATTTATGAAATTAGTTAACAATTTATATTTGTTCCTCTTCATAAATATCTTTTACCTATTTTCTTTGTTCCAAATACGCATAGAATTAATTTTCTGCTGGTCTCTTTAACCCTGTAACTCCTGAATTCCCTGTGGAATACTTTATTTCATATATTTTTGGAATCTAATGAAATATATTTGTAGCATCTCCTAATTTACAGTATTTGTAAAATGGAATGTAACAAAATACTATATATAAAAGTTGTAGTGATTTGATTTCATAAAAGACAGCATATAAATATGAGTCATTGAATACTGAACGAATTACGCAAATCAGGAGACCAGGGGCTCGATTTTACCACCCGCTATCGGGTGCGTTCTCGGCGGGGGGGCCCCGAAAATCGGGGAATCCCGGCGCGGGACCGGAGCCCGCCTCGATCCCGCCCACTTCCGGGTTCCCCACGAGGCGCGCCGGCGTGCGCGCGCAGCCCCCGCTGGTGGGAATCCCGCAGGCAATTAAAGCCAGCGGGATGCCACTTGACAGTATTTATTTAGCTATTTCAGGTCATTAACTGGCCTGATTGAGCTGTTTTATTAGGAAGGGTGGGATTTTACCTTGAACTGAGACTGTTTCCCATACTGGGGGAAACACTCTCACTTCAAACGGACGTGTTGCAGCCAGCAGCCTGTGGCAGCTGGCATGGTGCATTCCACAGGTGGGGGGGAGACCCTTCACCAACGCAGGAGGACACTCCGTCACATAGGGCAACGCTTGCCCTCCACCACCCTCCTCCTAGCAAGAAGATTCACCGACATGGAACCGCAACCCCGGTGTGAGGACACACTTACCTACCTTGCAGAACCCATCAGACCTACACCTTCCAGATGGGGGCCACCTTGACATCCTCGGAGGATGAACAGCATCAGCAGCCTCGCAGGCCACGCTGTCCGCCTCCGACACGTGGAGCCCCACAACACGGTGCTGTGGCACATCCACCTGCACAGCAGGAGGGAGGGCAACCGCAGAGAGAGATGCGTCACAGGAGGCACTACCCTCCGCACAGGGTCTACAGAGTGAGGCTCAGCTTCCTGGACCTCTCTGAGGAGCAGTGCCTACGGAGGCTCAGAGTCACTCGCCAGGTAGTCGCCGACATCTGCAGCCTCCTTAATGACGAGCTGCTCCCGGA
Source organism: Heptranchias perlo (assembly GCF_035084215.1). Classification (NCBI taxonomy): domain Eukaryota; kingdom Metazoa; phylum Chordata; class Chondrichthyes; order Hexanchiformes; family Hexanchidae; genus Heptranchias; species Heptranchias perlo. The sequence goes on along the minus strand of NC_090326.1, from coordinate 95,441,703 downwards.
TGGACCAAGCGGCATCTCCTTACCCGTTGCCGTCAAAGTCACCACTGCCCTCAACTTCTTCGCCTCCGGATCCTTCCAGGGTGCCACCGCGGACATCACCGGGGTCTGTCAGTCGTCTGCACACAAGTGCATAAGGCAGGTTACCGATGGGTTGTTCCACAGGGCCTCGCACTACAACAACTTCGCCATGGATGAGCGCAGCCAGATGGAGAGGGCGGTTGGATTCCATGCTGTGGCTGGCTTCCCACGGGTGCAGGGTGTAATCGATTGCACCCACATAGCAATACGGGCACCTCCACGTGAGCCAGGACTGTTCATCAACAGGAAGGGGTATCACTCCATGAACGCCCAGCTCATCTGTGACCACCGCCAGAGATTCCTACACGTGTGCGCCAGATACCCTGGCAGCTGCCACGATGCCTTCGTCCTCAGGGAGTCCACCGTCCCGCCCCTCTTCCACTCACCCAACACCGGCAACGGCTGGCTCCTCGGCGACAAGGGATATCCCCTGCACACGTGGCTTATGATACCTCTGAGGAACCCCATCACCGAGCCGCAGCGTCGATATAATGACAGCCACATTGCTACCAGGTGCCTTGATCGTTCTGGGGGAGCGCTCCAATACACGCCACTCAGAGTGGGACGGATTATAGTTGTCTGCTGTGCCCTGCACAACATGGCACAACAGAGAGGGGTGCCGCTGGAGGAGGCCCCATGCACATCCGCCACCCATATTGAGGACGACTATGAGGAGGAGGAGCAAGAGGAGGAGGAATGACCCATGGGCCGAACACCGGCTCACCTGGATGCTCGTCAGGCCAGGGAGGCACTCATATGTCAACGGTTCTCCTAACATCAGACTGTCTGAGGCGTTCACACCTCATCACGTGCACAGATGAGGGGCCATACAGGCTCCCTCCACAGAAGAGTGGTGCCATTACTCCTGCACCCACTGTAGTGTGACCCAATGGGTGGGACCAGGTGTTCGTCGTCATGATGAGCCACACGAAAGGGACCTATTGCACAAGCCGCTCAAGAATGGACAAGAGGTGGCAGTAGTGGTGAGAACTATTGTGTATGTGGAGTAAACGACTATAAATAAAAACATAACAAATTGTCATACACCCTGGTGCATTCCCTTTGTGTTCATAACACCTTGGCCTTACGTTAGCGGGAACCCCTACGTGGTGCTACCCCTGTGGCTCCAGCAGAGGTAGTGGCAGGTTGCTCTTGTTCGTGCCCTGACCGGGTAGATGCTTTGGGCCGACGCCCCCTGGGTTTCGGTGCCCATGAGGGCACCTCCACAGACTGCTCCTCCTGCACCTGTGCAGGGGCAGACTCGGCCACCTGGAGAGGAGGCACCATTGCGGGTACTGGTTGAGAGGGGGGCAACGGGTGAGACGTGGGGGCACTTTGAGTAGCGTCCCCACTTCCATGTCCCCGTTCACCATCTTCCCTCTCATGGCCTAGGCCCACATCACCCCTTCCACCCTGCTGGACGGCAGTTTGGATGACCTGTGTGAGACCTTGCAAGGCCACCTCTAATGTATCTGACACCCTGTTTATGGCGGCAGAATGTTGCTCACCCTGAATCCGAACAGCTGTTGTCAGGGCCTGGATGGACTCAATGTTGAGCTGTGCGTGACGCTCAAGGGAGGCTAGCCTTTCCTCCACCGCAGTCGTTCCCGCACCTACCCGCGACATTATGTCACCGATACCCTCCTGTACTTGTGCCACCATTGCCCTCATGCAGGAGTTGGACTCCTCCATCCTCCGTGCGATTGTGGACAGTGCGCGTGGCACCTCTTCCAGTACCTCGGCAATGTGCTGGTGCCCCTCGACGACTCTCCTTTTGACTGGTGGCCCCCTGGGTTCAGCATCTGGGTCCAGCTGAGCAGAGCCTGGAGAAGAGTGCTCCCACCGACGCGGACCCTCCGTGGCCGCCCCTGCCACCAGGGTCTGCTCATGCTCACATGTGCGCGGTGACTCACCATGTGCAAGCCCAACTAATTGAGGAGGGGGACCCACCGAGGTGTGTGTATCTGCGCTGGTGGATGCTTGGCTCATATGTGACGATGGACCCTCAGAGACCGGCATGTCCTCTGAGGAATCGCCCTCCACAGACATGGCGCTCGCAGACGGCCCTGCAAGAGAACAAAGGGCAATATCAGGCATGTGGACAAATGTTGAGGTGCGGCAGATGCCAAGTGATGCTAAGATCATTCGCGATCATGAGTGCTGAGTGTCAGCTTTCCGTTACCGGACGTTTCTGCAGCCCCAGCCTCGCCATCCGCCACGGACAGGCAATGTAGCGTGTGGCTGATCTCCAAGGCGTCCAGCTCTGCGTCCGTTAGAACCACCTGGTGTGGCGGGCCCCCTCCGGTGCGTGCCCTTTCCCTGGCGTTCTTGCATCTCTTCTGTCAAGGCAAAACACAGATGCGTGATTGAGTGATGATTGCATTGTGAGACGCTTCAAGCATTGGTGTGGGTGGGTTGAGCGTGTGGCAGATGGATGGGAGGATGCGTGTGCCACATGGCCATCCCATTGTATGGGCATTGGGGTGTGTGGTAGTGTTCGAATGGGGACAGGAACGGTGGGTATGTGCAGGCACGGTGAGGATGATAGTTGAGTCTCCCTCCTCCTCCTTACCCCGTCCAGCAGCAGCTGGAGTGAGTGGTCAGAAAATCGTGGGGCAGCCTTACCCCTGGGGTGCTCCATGGTGTGCTACTTCTTGTTTGCAGCAGGAGGAGCATTGGTGGACTGCCCCTTTAAATAGAGCTCCACCATCACTCAGACGTCACTGCGCATGCGCAGGCCGCCGGCGCGCAGCTGAGAAGTGGAAAACCCGTAACCACAGCTTAATGACTTCAATTATCCTGTGATCGCGCGGGGGACGCACTCAATTCACCGGCCGCGTTATCCACGCGCCCGATAGCAACCCCGCCGAGAACCCGCAGGCCTGCTAACATCGGGCCCCATAACTCCAGCAGGAGTGCACCAGAAGAGTCGGAAATTAGGCTGAGGCCTAGATACACCAGGTCGCAGCCTAATGTTGGAGTTCCAATGCTAGTGAATGCCAGAGCCTCCACTTGCCCCTTACAAGACCAATGCCGTCAAAGAGGACGGGGATTGTCTGCTTTGGCGTAGAGCCCACATGGGGATCCTGGTTGTACCCTCAATGAAAAGGCTGGTATTTAATTTTAATTTTTTTTAAGGGGGCTGCTGACACAGCATCAAAAAGTTTCCTGAGGCCACACCCACTCCCCCCCCCCCCCCCAAGACCAGGCACCTGTGCCACAATTTTGTGGCTCATTGCGCAAGGCGAGTGCTCTAGGTGCACCCCTAGTGGCATGGTCATTTGCTGGGGACATGTAATTTAGCTGACCTGCCCCTGACCACCGACAAGCACAATTGCTGGGATCACTGGTCTTTGGGTTTTGTGCTGAGATCACTGGTCTTTGGGTTTTGTGCTGAGATCACTGGTCTTTGGGTTTTGTGGGCCAAGTTCTGTATTCATAGTCTTACTATTAAATGATCTGTTAATGCCACAATTGTACATGATTTTGAAAGATTTTAGATTAACCTGGGCTATCATAAAGTGGCTTTCACTTTTCTCCAGATTTTCAAAGCGATCTTGAACATTTAATTAGTTGGTACAAAAGTTCAACCTATGTTCAGGTAGAAACCCAGAAACCAGATTTTTTAATAACTTTTTGTGTAAATACTTAACTTTATGCACCCCTTGAGGGTGAGATACCTTTCTTAAGATATTCTCTTCCACACCCCACTCCCAGCCAGGGCAGCAGGTGAGTGACCTCCTTCCAGGTCTCCTCCAGTGCTGATGTAAGATCATCTGCTGGGGTGACTGCCTGGCTTATTAATCCCCTCTCTTTTTGGCATCTCCTCACGCAATATAACTTAGATTGGGAATTTATCATGTGAAAGATCACAGGAGAAGAAGACAAAGTAAGAATCTAAATACAATAGAATAACAATTTATTAAAATGAAAGGGGACCCAATTTAGGACTCAATCATGTAAGAGAGAGAGTGGTGCTAAGAACAGACAATAACCATGCTACTTCACCCACCAAATTCAAGCAGATGAATAGATTGGCAAAGGAATGTCACACTGAATGATCCAGCTCCTTGATTATCTCTTCTTGACCTTTCTGCAGCCTTTGACACGATTGACCACATTATCCACCTCAACACCTGCCCACACTTGGCTCTACTCTTACCTATCCAATTGTGGCCAGAACAACTCTACCAATGGCTTCTTTTCCCACCCCTGCACTGTCACTGCAGAGTCTGCCAAGGATCCGTCCTTTGCCCTCTCCTCTTCCTCATCTCCATGCTGCTCCTTGGTGAAATCATCCACTGATATGGGGTCAGTTTACACATGTTACACACAGATGACACCTAGCTCTACCTCGCTATCATCTCTCTCGACCCTTTCACTGCCTCTATGCTGTCATACTGCTTGTTCTGTATCCAGTCTTGGATAAGCCACAATTTTCTCCAGCTGAACATTTGGAAGACCAATGTCATTGCCTTTGGCCCATCATAATTCTATACCTTTACCACCAAACCCATCCTCCCCTCCAGCCACTGTCTCATGCTGAACCAGACTGTTCGCAATCTCAATGTCCTATTCGACCTCAATGAACCCATATCCTTTCCATTACAGTGACCACGTCTGTCTCTTCCTCTGCCCATCTGCCCCTCATCCTTGCCATTGACATATCCAGACTTGACTATTCAATTGCACTCCTGGCCATCCTCCACCCTCCATAATCTTCAGCTCATCCAAAACTCTGCTGCCCATATCCTATCCCACACCACTCTCGCTCACCCATCACCCCTGTCCTCGTTGATCTACATTGTTTCCCAGTCCCTCAACATCTCAAATTTAAAATTCTTATTGTTGTGTTTAAATTCCTCCTTGGCACCCGCTTACTACTTCTGTAACCATCTTCAGCACTATAACTTCCCCTGCATCCCAAACTCACTCCATTCCTCTGAGTCCGGCCTCTTGTGCACCCTCGCCCCACCATTGGCAGCCGTGCCTTCAGTCACCTAAGCCCCACAGTCTAGAGTTGCCTACAGAAACTCCTCCACCTTTCCACTTTCCTCTCCTCCTTTAAGACCCTCCTTAAAACCCATCTCTTTGACCAAGCTTTTGGTCAACCCTCCTAATATCTCTTTCTTTGGCTTTTTTTCTTACACCTCTATAAAGTGCCTTTGGACTTTTTTCTGCGTTGAAAGTGCTGTAAAAATGCAAGTTGTTAATGTGTGGATATGTTGAGCTGGGATGTGTTTTACTTTTGACATCTGTTACTGTAGGAGTTTGAACAGTTCAATAAGAAGTTATCTGAGGTTTCCAAACGAGTGCGTATACCACTTCAAGTGTCTAATGTCCTTTGGGAGCATTGTATTCGGCTGGCTAACAGAACCATTGTAGAAGGGTATGTTATCTTTTGTTAACTATGTTTCCTAAATGCAAAATGGTCCTCAATTTCTGCGAGATTTGCCCTGGTATCCTGATGTAGCTTTCGGAGATCAGCAGAACCCCCAAAGAAACGGCATGCAATGCAGTTTTCAACCATTTACATCATTTCTCTGGGTGCTCTGCCAAAGTTACAGCAGAATGATCAGAACAACCCCTGTGGAAATTCAGGGCCAATATGTTTAAGCCTATCAACAGCCTATTTTGTTGATACAAGTTTTCTTGAACTTTATAATCTTACAGAAGGTATTTTTTAGATTACAAAGTGGTAATAAAAAGTACCACACATTAGAATAATGAATATTTGGAACTACTTACAGCTAATTATTTTTCAGAGGATAATTTTATGAGTCCATGCCACCAGCGACAGCATAAATCAGAAATTCGGTTGCACGATCCCTGCCATTTTCTGACCATTAAAATGAAAAATAAGACAATTTTAGGCAGTGCAGTTGATGTGAGGGAATTGTGTGTCACATTCATTACTATCACATAAACAATGAACAATTATTGGGTAGATAACATTGTGGTTTCAACGCCTACAATATGATGCTCGATGCAGAGCCAGCTAGTGAGGATATCAGCACCATTTCCACCAGCCCGTGTGCAGTCATCATTAAACCCTTTCTTGTGATGGGTAAAAATCCATCCCTCTCAGTCGTCGTCAGTACATTATCAGCCTTTCTTCCTCTCATCTTCAACTGTCTTAATCTCTCCATCCATCTGCTTGTACATCAGAACCTATTGATTTGGCAGTGTTGTATAAATAACTCTGAAGAATTAAATCTATTTTTAGTGAAATGACAGAATCCATCAACATTTTCAATCATTGTTCAACGTAAGTTGAAAACAAATATTAAAATTGTATTATTCCTACCTAATTTCCTTCCAAGTCACAAACTGATAATTACAAATGTATCAATGCAAAATATCTAAGGATAACACCATATCTGTCAACCGCTTTGTACAGATAAACTGTTTTGTAACACTTAAATCAGTGGGTTATGATGCCTGTGAAACTAGTCCTCTGTAGTAGCTTTGTTTGCATGGGATCAAATGGTCACTTGTCAGTGAAAATATTTTAGGATGAGAAAAATCCTTGATGAAGGTGATTTGCACTAAATTAATTCCTGAAAAAAGTCAGGCTGTAATAATGCTCAACAATGCCTTAATATTTAGCAGTGCATGCCCATCAAATTGAAGCTTATTATTGTGGGTTATAGACAACTTGCGTTAGTTATATTCAGATAAATTTTTTAAGACTATGATAGAGGATTGCCTTTACTTGGTTATCACTAGAGACCATCTTTAAATACTTGAGTTCTGAGGAGGCTGAGGTGCAAGCAAAATTTAGGCTTTGCTGTAAGAAATAATTGAACTTTTTTAATCCTACACTAATTTTTCACATGGTTTATCTTTGAATAATCTGTTACATTTGCTGAGCTGTCCATTTTCTTTCTTCCCTTTCTATCGCAGTTATGCTAATGTGAAAAAATGCAGTAATGAGGGTCGTGCCTTGATGCAGCTGGACTTCCAGCAGTTTTTAATGAAGCTGGAGAAATTGACTGACATCAGACCAATTCCTGATAAGGAGTTTGTAGAAACCTACATTAAAGCCTATTATCTGACTGAAAATGACATGGAGAGATGGATTAAAGAACACAGGGTAAGGCGAAAAAAAAGGAATAAAGTTTTGTTTGAATGTCTGTAAAAATATTTTTACAGCTGCAAAGTTTATCAGTATTGTAGATGTTTAAAACAAATAGTTGCACATCCTGTAAAATGGTTACGCTTCTGTTAGAATTTTAAACGTCAGCCAACTGAACTTTCATGTAAACATATTTATCTTTCTGATTTATATGAATTTGTTTTGCAAAGCTGAGTGACTTTTTCCATTCTAAAATCTGACATGTTTTCTTTGGGCAGGAATATTCAACCAAGCAGCTAACCAACCTTGTGAATGTTTGTCTGGGCTCCCATATAAATAAAAAAGCACGGCAGAAGCTGATAGCAGCCATTGACGAACCCGACAGGCCTAAAAGATAGTCTTTAACAACACTCGTGCATTATTGTTGTCCCAGATGACATAGGGATAAGTATTTCCACTCTGAATTAATACGTAATGGCTCTCTTGTGTTACACGCATTTATGATGCATGTTACTTGTTTTCCGATCAAAACAAATGTTAAGTGATGAACAGCGAAATGCTGTTATAGTGACTAATGTGAGTTACTGTTTAACTTTTGTTCCTGTCTTGTTAAGTAGACCCAACCCTCCCAGTAATGCTGTCTTTGGGGCCTATATGAAAACCATTTAGAATGTTATGCTTATTATTTGGTGGGGGCAGGTTATAAATTTTTATCTGTTAGAATATGGGCTGTAAGGATTCTATATTGTAACTGAAGGAAATTGTATATTGAATAGTGTTATAGTGTGGACTACTGTATGTACTGAAGCAAATATCCTTGGCTAAAACTGATTTTACAATGACACTTCCATATGTAAAAGGGTAAATACTAATAAATGAAGGATGCTTATGCTTCATACTGAACTACTGTAAGTAAAGCAACATAATAAATTCTGTACATCCTCATTTAATTTGTTCTCATTCTAGAATTTGAAGAACTCATTTGTTCCTGTTAAACTGGAAGATGGTGACTAAATAATAAACAACTCAAAATTAGAGAATTTTTTTTATCCCTCATCACCTTGTGTTATATCAGACATGCTGCTATATGGATATTTTGTGCCTAGAGAGCTATATTTAATTTTGTAGAACAGTTTTCATTTTGAAATGGATGCTACTAGTTTCATTAAAATAAGGTAGACCTCTTTAATAAAACCATTCAAAAATACACAGTCATCCAGACATCTCCAACAAGTAAGTAACACTTGTACTGTATAAGCACATTGAACTTGGATCAGGATGATACAGTCAGAATATGTTCTCACAAAGGTTACACTCACCTCTGATCCAAATAAATTACTACATTGCTGAATGTGCTGTATTTTTCCATTACCATAGAAATTGCAACAAAGATGTGTGTTAAACATTTACACTGGCAGCATGAGTATCGCAAGCTTAAAATCTGTGATTCCAAGGTAGAATTTGTTTAAATTTTGTAAAATAAATCAGAGTAAATAACTGTTCCATTTATGTTTTTTTTTATTCGTTCATGGGATGTGGGCGTCACTGGCAATTTTATTACCCATCCCTAATTGCCCTTGAGAAGGTGGTGGTGAGCCGCCTTCTTGAACTGCTGCAGTCCGTGTGGTGAAGGTTCTCCCACAGTGCTCTTAGGTAGGGAGTTCCAGGATTTTGACCCAGCAATGATGAAGGAGTGACGATGAAGGAACGGCGATATATTTCCAAGTCGGGATGGTGTGAGACTTGGAGGGGAACATGCAGGTGATGGTGTTCCCATGTGCCTGCTGCCCTTGTCCTTCTAGTTGGTAGAGGTCGTGTGTTTGGGAGTTGCTGTCGAAGAAGCCATGGCGAGTTGCTGCAGTGCATCCTGTGGATGGTACACACTGCAGCCACTGTGCGCCGGTGGTGGAGGGAGTGAATGTTCAGGGTGGTGGATGGAGTGTCAATCAAGCAGGCTGCTTTGTCCTGGATGGTGTCGAGCTTCTTGAGTGTTGTTGGAGCTGCACTCATCCAGGCAAGTGGATAGTATTCCATCGTACTCCTGACTTGTGCATTGTAGATGGTGGAAAGGCTTTGGGGAGTCAGGAGGTGAGTCACTCACCGCAGAATACCCAGCCTCTGACCTGCTCTTGTCGCCACAGTATTTATGTGGCTGGTCCAGTTAAGTTTCTGGTCAGTGGTGACCCTCAGGATGTTGATGGTGGGGGATTCGGCGATGGTAATGCTGTTGAATGTCAAGGGGAGGTGGTTAGACTCTCTCTTGTTGGAGATGGTCATTGCCTGGTACTTGTCTGGCGCGAATGTTACTTGCCACTTATGAGCCCAAGCCTGGATGTTGTCCAGGCCTTGCTGCATGCGGGCATGGACTGCTTTGTTATCTGAGGGGTTGCGAATGAAACTGAACACTGTGCAATCGTCAGTGAACATCCCCATTTCTTACCTTATGATGGAGGGAAGGTCATTGATGAAGCAGCTGAAGATGATTGGGGCTAGGACACTGTCCTGAGGAACTCCTGCAGCAGTGTTATAAATTTGAAGTCATATTGCAGATAGGCTTTAGTTTTGATTTAAACAGCTTAGTTGTAATACATGAGGAGTGCAAATTTATCAAAATTGTATACTGGACAACCCTACATCTGGCTGACGTGTTTCTGCAGTAGTTCTCTGCTGGGATAATCCCCAGTGGGTCTCCTATTGTTTGCACAGGTACTGTGGCATCAGTGGGCCTTACTCTCTGTCTGTCACTAAAGGAAATAGATCCCTCTGACTGCTGCATATTATTCCATGATATAAGAGAAAAACCCCATCCTTTTCTTCTGGTATGTCTCCTTTTTTCAGTGAATGCTAAGGTATGTATTTGCAAATCTCTAGCAGTATGTTATGTATTTTCAATTAATAAACAAAACCCTAGAATTGAGACTGCTTTTATTTTTCCTTGCCATTTTTAAAATCCAAATCTTTGTCTTGGTATTTATTGGAGAAACAATTTGTTTTTCTCTTCATCTAATCTCAATATAAAACTGCTGTCATCGGTTACATAGAAACATAGAAAATAGGAGCAAGAGTAGGCCATTTGGCCCTTCGGTTTGCTCTGCCATTCAAAATGATCATGGCTGATTGTCTAACTCAGTACCCTGTTCCTGCTTTTTCCCCATATTCCTTGATCCCTTTAGCATTAAGAAATATATCTATCTCCTTCTTGAATATATTTAATGACTCGACCTCCACTGCCTTCTGTGGTAGAGAATTCCACAGGTTCACCACCCTCTGAGTGAAGATATTTCTCCTCATCTCGGTTCTAAATGGCATACCCTGTATCCTGAGACTGTGACCCCTGGTTCTGGACTCCCCAGCCATCGGGAACATCCTCCCTGCATCTAGTCTGTCCAGTCCTGTTAGAATTTTATATGTTTCATGAGATCACCTCTCATTCTTCTAAACTCTAGTGAATATAGGCCTAGTTGACTCAATCTGTCCTCATACGTCAGTCCTGCCATCCCAGGAATCTGTCTGGTAAACCTTTGTTGCACTTCCTCCATGACAAGGACATCCTTCCTCAGATAAGGAGACTAAAACTGCACACAATACTCCAGATGTGGTCTCACCAAAGCCCTGTATAACTGCAGTAAGACATCCCTGCTCCTGTATTCAAATCCTCCTGCAATGAAGGCCAACATACCATTCACCTTCCTAACTGGTTGTATCATTTGTAACCATGAAACATGCTACAGTTGTCAGTAATGTCTCTCTGGTGGGATTGGAGGATCTCATGTACCTATCTCTCGTTATAATCTGTAAAATCCGATAACGGCATATAGTATTCCATTCGTCAATCTCTGTGCAATATCATTCCCCATCCATAAAAGAGGACATCATCTAGGCAAGGAACATTAGCCCTTTAAGAACTTTATCCCTTGTAAATCAATGCAACGTGGTTAAAGTTGCGGGAGATACCAAACTAGGAGGGGTAGTGGAATTAAAGTGGTTCCCGGAAATTACAGAATGAGTTGGACAAAATATTTAAATGAGCAGAACAATGGTAGATGAAATTTAATGCAGATAAATGTGAAGTAATGCACATGAGATATCAGCTGCTGGTTTTAAGAGTTGGACAAAATATTAATGACTCTTCCCTGTTAATCTTTTTCTAATTCCTGGTATTGTTCTAGCGAATTCTCCCTGTACCATTTCCATGGTTCTAATATCCTTCCTATAATGAAGTTGTCCAGAACTGCACACAGTACTCCAACTGTGTTCCCTGGTGCTAGAGCGTTCAAGTAGGCAGTAAGAAAAGTGTTGCATTCATCAAAACTGGTGGGGGGATAGTCTCCTCCATGATCCTGTCTAAAATTGGGCAGAATGACAGCTAATAATGTCAGAAAATTCAGGCGATGAGGCCTACTGCTTCCTTCCTGCCCAACCAGGATTTCCCTCCCCGCTCCTGATGTCACTACTGCTGCCTGCTGCTTCCATGCCCACTATGTAAATATTGGCAAGCTGTTAGGGTCTGGAGTCCTGCCTGATTTCCCTGCTCTCCTCCACACCACTGCTTCCCAGGGCCATCATTTGGACGTGGTAGACAGCCCTGAGAAGCAGTGGTAAGTAACTAAATGGAGAGAGGGGGCCTTGTAGCAGCCTTCTGTCTCTCCAAACGGCCCCACAGACGTACCTGCTGGAAGGCCTTGCTGAGTGGGAGGCCTTGTTCAGAACTTCAGAGCCCTTAAGTCCCTCATCAGGTATCCTGATGCTGAAATGGCATCCCCACTGCAGCTTCACCAGTGTTTACTAGCTGACACTGGTAGGCTGGTTCTTAACGCCAGGATCCCATCAGGCATGTCTAATGAGCCCAAATCCAGCTGGGTGGGAAAGTGTCAGCAGGTGCACAAGTTCTTAGAGTCTGTCCATTCATATAGATGTCAGATTATTATGTTTATATGTGGAGATTATACTTCACTAAGACTATTACAACCCAAGTAAGTAATCTACCATTTTGCCCTGTTTACTCCAGTCACAACCTTAATTGAGACAGGTTAGAAATCCTAAACATCGAGTGTATGCGAAGAATCGTGTCCAATGTCTCACAATTGCTCGTCTCCAGATATTTAATCTAGAATCCAAATATATGAGGTCAGTTCTGGCGTGTTTTCTAGTCTGATTACAACCAAGTAATGAATTAATGACTAGGATATAGTTGCTACATGAAAAAGTTTAATTCAGCCCCATGAGTCTTTAACCAGTTAGCAATGACTTTTAACTACAGGATTCTGATAGTGTCCATCCCAACAGTGGCCAATTGAGTATTTAAGTTTTCACACAGGGCCTTTCTCCATTATCCACCTTTCCACAAAATTGATTTATCTCCAATCTGTGATCATAGCTACAGCTTCAAAGCAGATTGTACAACTTGTAAAAGGAAGGTGGGGATAATCGTATTGAACTGTTATTGTCAGCACAATGGTACTTAGCAACGAGAGTGATTCTAAAGCTTCTAGGTAAGGATGGCCACTCAGGAGAAAGGTTCAGTTATCTTAAACTGTTACATTTTTCTCTGCCCAGTTCTTCTGGGTTAACTGTCGGCAGCATCTGTTTAGATAATGATCCAGCAAAGTAATTTACAAATTTAAAATTTTATTTAAGTCCATTATATGAAGTGTTGTAGAGGGCAAGAGGAATCTGTGCTGAATAAATGCTGTGGGAATAGGATAATACAAAAGTGTTTAAACTGAATGCGCCAAGACTTATATATCCTCTCTGAAATAAAAATAAAATAGGACTCAGTTGGGTATATGGTTATGTAGCGGTTATAGTACTTGTCCAGCAATCCTGAGGTGGTGAATTTAAATTCCACCATGGTAAATTGTGAAATTGAATTCAATAAAACTGGTAATTTATGGGCTGGCAGAAGAAAATGACGACGAAGATGCCAGTTGCTCATAAAAACCCACGTGGTTTACTAATATTCCTTCAGGGAATGGAACCTGCCGCTCTACCCAGTCTGGCCTACAAATGACACCAGCCCCATATCATATTAATGGCCTAGCAAACTAACTAGTTTTAAAGACAATTGCTAAGACAACCCACACCCTGAGAACAAATGCTGTCAAAGCTCACACACAAAAGATGACCACTTGGGCAAAATATCAGAGGATTACTGGTGCCTGATGCTGTATTACAGCAAGAAGTCTTCAGGAGAAAGGGGGAACAGAAAATTGGCAAGAAAAAGATCATCATCTTTACCTTCAGGCTTTTGAAACACAAGCTTGGTAAAACTTAATCACGACCTCACTATTTACTTCATCTCATTTACTCTTTTCAGCCTCGGTTAGTGTCCTGTACTATAGCTCTTGATCCTTCACCTTGTTTTTCAATTAATGATATGAAAAACTTAACTCAAAAAAATGCAACTGCCTGATTGGAATCGAAAGTAAAAATAATATGTTTTGACCTTAATAATGCAGGTAAATGATTGAGAGATGACAGCAACAGGCTTCGAATTGGAGCATCTATCATACACTGCCTCTGGAACATGGCCACTACAAGCAACAGAAAGCCGTAGTTGTGAATTCTTGTTTATCATGGGTTAATAGTCAGTGTAAACTGGAAACTTTTTTTGGCAATGGTAGAACAAGCAAGGAATGGTTGTTGCCAGAAATAAAAACTATGTATGAATATTAGCAATTTTCCTCTGGGACTCCAGATTGAATTGAGCTCTGAGGGATTTGATGGCAGCGCTAAGTGAAATTTTTTGGTTAGTTTTAATCCAGTTCCTTGAGGACCCACTGCCAACAGAGAACAAACTGCACTCAAATCCACTAATTGGCACCTTTTTTTAAGATGGACTATAATACATACAGAATTGTTTTCTTCATCAATACTTTTCATGCCATAATGCAAAAGTAGAGTATTTTAAATGTTGAAACATTGGGCATGATTTTAAATGGGAAAAATGAGAGGGTTGGGCATGGGGGTGGGGTAGTAAATATTTTAAATCTAAAACCCACCTCTAACCCGCTCACTTCAGTTTTTCACAGAGGCAGGACGAGGGGCGGGCGACCAATCCTCTCTTAGGAGGTGGGTTGGTCTCTAAAAGCTGTCGAGGAGGCTGCGGGCCTCCATTTTGACAGATTTTTCCCTGGGGCTCCCGGGCCTTCTACTTCACGCCACATGAGAGAAGGTGAGAAGGCTCGAAACTGCAGATAGTGCCTATATAGCGCAGCTTGTGGGCCCGGAATAGCAGGAGTGCTTCCCCCAGGCCCAACAAGCCTACCTGCAGTGAACCCCCTCCCGCCCACCACAACCTCCCACCCCCGTGATAACCCCTGACACCTCCCCCCCCCCAATGGCCGAGCCCTTCAATGACTGAGCCCTTCAATGACTGAACCCCCTCCAGATGGCTGATCCCCCCCCCTCATGACCCCCGTGACTGAGCTTCCCCCGCCCCCCCCCCCCCCCGCCGTTGACCGACTCCGCCCGATGGCTGAGCCCCCAGATGACCGAGCCCGCCGCCCCCCCCCCCCCCCCCATATCCTAATACCCTTTCATGTCCATGTCCTCTTCCTACCTCTTCTTCCGTCCGACTGAGGCAACCTGTCCAAAAAAACACGTCCTTACGTCAAAATCCTAAGGACATCCGGGAAATCCATCCCTCCAGGGTTCCAGTCAGGAATTCCACCCCCACGCGCGCCCCCCCCCCCCCCCCCCCCCCGTTAAAACCATGTCCATTATGCCTGGTACCTTAGTCAAACCAATATTGGATAAGGTATATTTGACTGTCAGAAATCAAATTCATAGAATCATACAGCGCAGAAGGAGGGCATTTCGCCCATCGTGCCTGCGCTGGCTCTTTGAAAGAGCTATACAATTAGTCCCACTCCCCTGCTCTTTCCCCATAGACCTGCAATTATTTTTCCTCTTCACACCCAGAGGGTGGTGGGGGTCTGGAACTCACTACCTGAAAGGGTGATAGAGGCAGAAACCCTCATCACGTTTAAAAGGCACTTGGATATGCACTCGAGGTGCCATAACCTACAAGGTTATGGATCAAGTGGGATTAGGCTGGGTCGCTCTATTTCAACCAGCACAGTCACAATGGGCCGAATGGCCTCCTTCTGTGCCTTAAATTTTCTATATTTCTCATTTCTAAATATTTATCCAATTCCATTTTGAATCTGCTTCCACCATCCTTTCAGGCAGTGCATTTCAGATCATAACTCACTGCATAAAGAAAATTCTCTACATCTCCACTCTGGTTCTTTTAACAATTACTATAAGTCTGTGTCCTCTGGTTACCGACCTTCCTGCCAGTGAAAACAGTTTCTCCCTATTAACTCTGTCAAAAGCCCTCATAATTTTGAACACCTCTGTTAAATCTCCCCTTAATCTTCTCTGTTCTAAGGAGTACAATCCTAGCTTCTCCAATCTCTCCACATAACCAAAGTTCTTCATCCTTGGTATCATTCTAGTAAATCTCTACACCCTCTCCAAGGCCTTAGAGTTGGATTCTTCATACTGTTTTGTACACAGAAACAAAATATCACCTTCAAGACAACCAAAAATCTAATACTACATCAGACTTCACTGATTTCAGTTGAAGGAAAGAATTTTTTTAATTACGA
Organism: Heptranchias perlo; assembly: GCF_035084215.1. Taxonomy (NCBI): domain Eukaryota; kingdom Metazoa; phylum Chordata; class Chondrichthyes; order Hexanchiformes; family Hexanchidae; genus Heptranchias; species Heptranchias perlo. The sequence continues at coordinate 95,425,932 of NC_090326.1, read as the reverse complement.
TTTTAATTTGAAATATTAGTTTTGTTTTCCCCACCATCGCATCCAACAATCAAAATAATGAAATAATTGCTTTTTAAATAAGTTTCTCATGTTTGCTGCAAATGTTTTAAATTAGTTGGTTCATTTCTGGTCCATTCAGCATTACTGTTGCCAGACTCTCATCTGTCAGTATCCACATACAAATGAATTGCATGAGTCAATTCCAGTGTGACTTAGCACCCAGGGAAAAAGGGAAAATACTTGGTGCAAAAAAGATGTGATGATTTCAGACACAGCAATGTAATAGGACAAATTTGGTACTGTATTTATGCAGCTGCTGGTGTGAATTCAGCAGCAAATTCACACAATAACAGCAGAATTTTTGAACTATGCTGCAGAAGCATTTTTGCCATACGTGCCCACGTGCTAAAGTTAGTTAATCTTCTTACTTGAAGATCATCTTTATTGGAAAGAGAATCTTTCTGCACAGTTCTTCATAAAGAATGTGGAAGAGGCAAACTCTCGTGCATGTTTCACAGACCCAAGCAGCCCATCTGGAATCAACATGCTGATGCTGTTTGTGTTTCTACTCTTACTGCTTACCCTTCAGATGTCTGCGCTAATGCTCAAAGTTGCTGATACTACCATGCGTCATTGCTCACCAGCTCATGCAATCAACTGCAACATTTTCACAGCTGTCAACATTGGTCTTAACATAGCTTGACATTGTATTTATATATTTTTTGCTACCCAACTAGTTTCTACTTGGCTTGCCCCAGGTTGCTGTACAGGATCGTTTTTGGCATTCTGCAATGTTCCGTATGAATTAGAATGAAAATACAATACTACAATGGGGCTAGGGAGAGAGAACAGGAGAGTGGGATTCATTTTTAGCTTTATCAAAAAGGACTGAATGGCTTCTACTTCTGTAAAACTCCATGGTTGGGTGTGTCCTGGCCAATGCAGCAATTATGAGTATAGTCTCAATGCAGGTGCTCTTGAGACTCACGAGGATCTCACAGTTGGTCATTTTGTCCTGCCACTTGATACTTATGATGGACCGGAGAGGTTGGAGGTGGAACTTGGTGAGCTACCAAATGTAACAGTGGTAACACGTACGGGACTCTCGTCCAAATAGGAAGGTAATGATGACAACAGCCCTGTACACTTCCAACTCATTGTTAGTTTGGTCCCAAGTTTTCTCCCAACGTAATTCTTCAGTCTTCAAGGCAGAGCTGTTTTTTCTAATATAAGAAAGCACTTAATTGTCTATTGATATATCAATATGCTACCCAGATAAGTGAACCGGTTGACATCACTGAGTTCAGTATTACCAATGGTGATGGTTGCTATGGTGTCGTGTTTCCTAGGACTGGCTGATAAGTGATATCTTTACAGGGTTGTGATAAGACCCTAGTTGTTTGCTGCTGTGGCAAGCCACTCAGCAATGAGTTGCATGCACTTCTAGAGTACAGTCGTCCTTAAATAAAATCTCACATGTAACTTTCTCTGGTCTTTGTCAAGGCTTATGGTCTACTCAGATAAAAGAGCTTCCCAGAAGTGTGAAAATATATGTGCACACCCGTAAATAGGCCTCTTGTGTCAGCAAGCATAGCCACAAAGATGAAGAGGCGAGATGTATGCACATACTCTTATTTGACTCCACTGGTGATAGCAAAATGTGTGGAACAGTTTAAGGACCTCTACATGATCTTCATTGACTGGAACAAGGCTTTTGACATGGTCAGCTGACCTGGGACCAAACTGACAGTAAGTTGATCAGATAGCACTCCAAAACTACAAGCTTTCCAAAATGGAATTGACATACAATCTGGACAAATCTTTCAAGCAAACTCCAACATTCGTTTCCACAGGTCAGGTCAGCTGACCATGTCAAAAGCCTTGTTCCAGTCAATAAAGATCATGTAGAGGTCCTTAAACTGTTCCACACATTTCTCCTGCATCTGCCAAGTGAAGAAAATCATGTCAGTCATGTTGCAATTTGCTCTGAAACACATTGAGCCAGATTTTGCTGTCAGAATAATAGTGAGGCTGATGGTGCTCGCCGCTATTTATGCGCAAATGGTACAGCAACTTCAGGCAAGGAGCAGATGCATAGTTAAATGCCAATAACCAAAAGTTGCTGTCCGAGATGCGTTGCTCCACTGTTAGATTTGCGAAAACGGCATCTTGCTGTCTGCCTCACCATTGAAATGCATTGAATAGTGTGAAGTTCCTGTATTTGCGCAGGTAGATAGGAACTAAATTTGCCGCAGATATTTAGGGCTAGTAATTACAAGCATAAGTACCCTTTTAATGATGTGATAATTGTTAATTCCTGCCAATCAATCTCTAGGGCACTGAAAATTAACTATAACAAGTGTGGAGTCTCATTCCTTCAGGTTTTAATTGTTGTTGGAGATTTTAAAAATGTCAAATTTAAAATGTTTTAATATTTTTTACTTTTCCTTTCTGTCTCTTTTTTCTCTCTTAATCCAATCTTTCTTTCCCTCGCTTTACTTCTCTTTCTTTACCTGATGTAACATTGAATTCACCCCCTCTAATTCACCCTCCTTCTCAGTCCTTCCGTTTTTTTATTTCACAACCCTTCAATCTGATTGGTTAAGGAGATACCCTGTTGGTTGCCCTGTTCACTCGGGTCCCAGATGCTCTGCTTCCTTCCCTGAGCCATTAGTAGCTCGCACTTCCAGCGACTTAGTGGGTAAAAATGTTTTGAGCTGAAGGGTGAAAGAACAAGTCTAACTAGTGGCAGATGCTGTTAAATGCCCTGCTACAGCAAAACCTGGCCCATTGTATCTATGGGAGGACTCAGTTGACAACATTTTCAAGCAGGTGATTAAGAAGCACACTTGCAAGTATTTTTCCAGCTATCAAAATTCCACAATAGCTGATAATTTTTTGTTGCTCCCTTCGACTTCAGGCACGACCTACCTTTCACAAATCCAAGCTGGCTCTCTCTGATTAACTGAAAATGCTCGAGGTGTTCAGTCACCCTATCCTTAATTATTGACTCCAGCATTTTCCCCACAACTGATGTTAGGCTAACTGGTCTATAATTCCCTGGTTTCCCTCTCTCTCCTTTCTTAAAAAGCGGAGTGACATGTGCAATCTTCCAATCTAGAGGGACAGTTCCTGAATCTAGAGAACTTTGAAAGATTATGGTTAGGGCATCTGCAATGTGCTCACCTATTTCCTTTCAAACCCTGGGATGGAAACCTTCTGGTCCTGGAGATTCTTCGTATTGGTTTTGATATCCCTTGCTTCTTGTAGCTCTTACTATCTGTTTTGTGACCCTTTGTTGATCTTTGTATCTTTCCCATTCGCCAGGATCTGTGCCATTTTTTGCCTTTTTGTATGCCCTTTCCTTATGTCTTATACTGTCCCTTACCTCTTTCGTTGTCCATGGCTTTTTTTTTGGCAAATAGAGTTCTTGCCCCTCAGGGGTATAAACCGATTCTGTATCACATTAAATGTTTCTTTAAACATTTCCCACTGATCATCAGTCATTTTACCCATTAACAGATTTGCCCAGTTTACTGTGGACAGTCTGTGTCTCATCCCATTGAAGTCGGCCTTGCCCAACTCTAGAATCTTAGCAGCTGATTCACTTATTTCCCTTTCAAACATTACCTTGAACTTGATCATGTTATGATCGCTATTGAATAGATGTTCATGCACAGTTAAGCTGTTAACTAAATCTGGTTCATTACTCATTACTAAATCTAGTATGGCTTGCCCCCTTGTTGCCTCTAGGACATACTGCTGTAGAAAACTATCGCGGACACACTCAAGAAATTCACTACCTTTCTGACAGTTCCTAGTCTGCTTTTCCCAATCTATGTGAAGGTTAAAGTCCCCCATTAAGACCACTATGCCTTTGTTTCACGCTTGTCTAATCTCTGCATTTATACAATCTAGCACTTCAGAGCTGCTGCCAGGGGTCCTATACACAACTCCCACTATAGTCTTAAAACTTTCCTATTTCTCAATTCAACCCATAAGGTCTCTATTGGCTGCTTACCCCTCGTTATATCCTCCTTTATCATTGAAGTGATTTCATCTCTAATCACTAAGGCTACTCCTCCCCCTCTTCCATTTTCCCTGTCTCTCCTTAGACCTTATAACCTGGTATATTTAGTTCCCAATCCTGACCATCCTGCAGCCATGTCTCAGTAATAGCTATCATGTCACACCCTCCAATTTGAATTTAAACCTGTAGTTCATTTAATTTATTCCTTATACTCCGTGCATTTGCGTATACAACTCTTAGTTGGACCACACACACTAGCCTGACCTTCAGCTTTGATGCTGGGTTAATCGCTTTACGCCTTCTAGTTTTTACTTCATCTGTCTTGCCTAAAATACACTTTCTTTCTGCTGCTCTATGCTTTTCCCTTTCACTTGTTCTTGAACAACTGTTTGTACTATTTGTATTGTAGATTTCCCCTGGGTCTTCCCCTCTCTTTCTGCTCTCAACTTTACTCCCTTCTGACTCCCCACTCAGGTTCCCATCCCCATGCCACTCTAGTTTAAACCTTCCCCAACAGCACTAGCAAACCCCCCCCCCCCCCCCGCGGGGACATTTGTCCCGGTCCTGCTCGGGTGTAACCCGTCCCGCTTGTACAGGTCCCACCTTCCCCAGAACCGGTCCCAATGTCTCAGGAATCTAAATCCCTCCCTCCTAAACCATCCCTGCAGCCATGCATTCATCCGGTCTATTCGCCTGTTCCTATACTCACTAGCACGTGACACTGGTAGTAATCCTGAGATTACTACCTTTGAGGTCCTGCTTTTTAATTTATCTCCTAACTCCTTAAATTCACCTTGCAGGACCTCATCCCTTTTATTTACCTATGTCGTTGGTGCCTATATGCACCACGACTACTGGCTGTTCACCCTCCCCCTCCAGAATGCCCTGCGGCCGCTCCGTGACATCCTTGACCCTAGCACCAGGGAGGCAACATACCATCCTGGAATCATGTTTGCAGCCGCAAAAACGCCTATCTGTTCCCCTTACAGTTGAATCCCCTATCACTATAGCCCTGCCACTCTTCTTCCTCCCTGATGTGCTGATCGTGTGCAAAGGGAAAATTACATCCCTTAGTAACCTCCAGTTCCTTAATGAACCACTGTGTAACTCAATTAATGTCCTCAATTAGGCAAGGAAAGACATAATTATAATGAAGATCTCCAAAGACTAGTTTCTAATAGAGTCCTTCAACATATGATAAAGGAACAAAGCACAAAGAAAATAGCTCGTATAACAGTAGATGTGATTGCTGAGTGATTATTAAGCTAATGTTTCAAGTCAGAAGCTCCTCAAAACAAAATGAAACACTGGTGTTTGTTGCAGAATTTTAAAATCCAGTGACATTATTATGGAACTTCCATTCTGCAATAATTATAGTCTGCAAAACTCTTGATCTGATGCACTCAATATCCTTCATATAGCCTAGAGCGAGGAGTTTCCCATTTTAGACACTGTTAAATGAGTATCATATCAATTCCATAACTCTTAGCTAGAGCTAAAATCGCCCAAGTTACTTACTCGCCAGAAAGCCACCATCTGTGAGGAGGACATAAAAAACCTACAAGGGGATATAGACAGGCTGGATGAGTGGGCGGAGATTTGGCAGATGCAATACAATATTGGAAAATGTGAGGTTATGCACTTTGGCAGGAAAAATCAGAGAGCAAGTTATTATCTTAATGGCAAGAAACTGGAAAGTACTGCAGTACAAAGGGATCTGGGGGTCCTAGTGCAAGAAAATCAAAAAGTTAGTATGCAGGTGCAGCAGGTGATCAAGAAGGCCAATGGAATGTTGGCTTTTATTGCTAGGGGGATAGAATATAAAAACAGGGAGGTATTGCTGCAGTTATATAAGGTATTGGTGAGACCGCACCTGGAATACTGAATACAGTTTTCGTCTCCATACTTAAGAAAAGACATACTTGCTCTCGAGGCAGTACAAAGAAGGTTCACTCGGTTAATCCTGGGGATGAGGGGGTGGACATATGAGGAGCGGTTGAGTAGATTGGGACTCTACTCATTGGAGTTCAGAAGAACGAGAGGCGATCTTATTGAAACATATAAGATTGTGAAGGGGCTTGATCAGATGGATGCGGTAAGGATGTTCCCAAGGATGGGTGAAACTAGAACTAGGGGGCATAATCTTAGAATTAGGGGCTGCTCTTTCAAAACTGAGATGAGGGGAAACTTCTTCACTCAGAGGGTAGTAAGTCTGTGGAATTTGCTGCCCCAGGAAGCTGTGGAAGCTACATCATTGAATAAATTTAAAACAGAAATAGACAGTTTCCTAGAAGTAAAGGGAATTAGGGGTTACGGGGAGCAGGCAGGAAATTGGACATGAATTTAGATTGAGGTTAGGATCAGATCAGCCATGATCTTATTGAATGGCGGAGCAGGCTCGAAGGGCCGATTGGCCTACTCCTGCTCCTATTTCTTATGTTCTTATGTTCTTATCTGTGATTTTAACCTGCTCTCCTGAGTAGGCGACAAGGACACCTGCCAAAGGACAGAAACAGAGACCATGGGGACGCTTTTAACCCTACCCACCTGGTAGAAATCAATGTATCACCAAATTAATATCCAGCACCAGGGGTTTAAGTTATATCCTTTGATGAATATTCCTTGTGTGAAGGGTATGGATTCAAAACTAAAATATTGTGCTCAGGTACAAAAAATAATCAGAAAGCCTAATGGAATGTTAGCCTTTATATCTAGAAGGCTAGAATTTAAAGGGGAGGCAGTTTTGCTGCAGCTATACAAAGCCCTGGTTTGACCACATCTGGAGTACTGTGGACAGTTCTGGGCACCGCACCTTAGAAAGGATATATTGGCCTTGGAAGGATTCACCAGAATGTTACCAGGACTCCAAGGGTTGGATTATGAGGAGAGATTACATAAACTATGCTTGTATTCCCTGGAATATAGAAGGTTACGGGGTGATTTGACTGAGGTTTTTAGGATTTTGAAAAGAATTGATAGGGTAGATCAAAACATTTTCCTCTGGTTGGGAAATCTATGTTGTAAGTAACTTCAGTACGTGTTGCTCCTTGAGGTGCTGCTGTGTGACTGTGACCATGGTAAACTATCCCTCCTCATCCTTCTCGACCTGTCTGCAGCCTTTGACACGGTTGACCATACCATCCTCCTCCAAAGCCTCTCCTCCGTCATCCAGCTAGGTGGGACTGCGCTCGCCTGGTTCCATTCTTATCTATCCAGTCATAGCCAGAGAATCACCTGCAATGACTTTTCTTCCCGCACCCACACCGTTACCTCTGGAATTCCCCAAGGATCTATCCTTGGCTCCCTCCTATTTCTCATCTACATGCTGCCCCTCAACAACATCATCCAAAAACACAGAGTCAGGTTCCACATGTACACTGACAACACCCAGCTCTACCTCACCCCCAACTCCCTCGACCCCTCCACTATGTCTGATTTGTCACACTACTTATCCAACATCCAGTACTGGAAGATCAAAAACTTCCTCCAACTAAATATTGGGAAGACTGAAGCCATTGTCTTCGGTCCCCGCCACAAACTCCGTTCCCTAGCCATTGACTCCATCCCTCTCCCTGGCCACTGTCTGAGGCTGAACCAGACCGTTCGCAACCTTGGCATTCTATTTGACCCTGAGATGAGCTTCATCACCAAGACGGCCTATTTCTACCTCCGTAACATTGCCTGTCTCTGCCACTGCCTCAGCTCATCTGCTGCTGAAACCCTCATCCATGCCTTTATTGCGTCTAGACTTGACTATTCCAATGATCTCCTGGCTGGCCTCCCATTTTCCACCCTCCATAAACTTGAGCTCATCCAAAACTCTGCTACCTGTATACTAACTCGCACCAAGTCCCATTCACCCATCATCCCTGTGCTTGCTGACCTACATTGGTTCACGGTCCGGGAACGCCTCAATTTTTAAAATTCTCATCCTTTCAAATCCCTCATGGCCTCACCCCTCCCTATCTCTGTAACCTCCTTCAGCCCTACAACCCTCCGAGATCCCTGCGCTCCTCCAATTCTTGCCTCTTTTAATTTTAATCGCTCCACCAAAGGCGGCCATGCCTTCAGCTGCCTAGGCCCTAAGCTCTGGAATTCTCTCCCTAAACCTTTCCGCCCCTCCACCTCTCCTTTAAGATGATTCTTAATACCTACCTCTTTGACCAAGCTTCTAGTCACCTGTTCTAATATTTCCTTATGTGGCTCGGCTTCAAAATTTTGTTTGGTAACGCTCCTGTGAAGTGCCTTGGGACGTTTTACTAAGTTAAAGGCGCTATATAAATGCAAGTTGTTGTTGTAATTTCAATGTTAAAGGTGTCACGCTGCGTGACACACATAGCTGCTATTTTATAATTAGAGTACATCACCCTGAGATTGGCCACTGGGCTCACTCAAAATGCTTTCTGAAACTTTTTTTCAGCTGCATTTTTTTCAGTAACTGATATTGCCTCAACATTAAAATGATTACTGACTCAATATAGCTTACTAAGTCGCTATAATTAACTGCTCTAAGAAAATTGTTCCCAATAATGGCACTGGTCTTTATCCAGCCCTTTAACAAAGTATCTAGCTGTTTTTTGGCTGTTCTTTTTACTGGCAGTGCCTCTCATAATGCATACCTCATGGAGTTTAAGCGCAGGTCAAGGAAGTAAAAAGCAAAGGATTTTCTCAGAAGATGATATTCTAGTAAACACTGTAATCATCAACACGGTGTATGTTACAAATTCTATTGCATACAAATACTGCCTATGATGCTAATTTTTTTACATTTGACAATCCAAATTGCTTATATTGAATACCACTCTGGCTTGCTGTCAAGTTCTACCCTTCTCTTCTACTCCTTTCCCCACACGATGTCCATTTCAACCCCTGCGCCAACCCCCGATCCCATCCAATCCACACATAAACCCTCGTCTCTCAAAGCCCCCTCTTTACCAACAGTTACTTAGCTGCTCTGCTCTTTATTGTTTCTCTCCCTTTTGCCTTCACTCTCAGTAACAGGGAGAACCGTGCTGCCATTCTGAGTGCCAGTGAAGAAACTAATCTGTTTCAACTGACACTGAGAATGCTTCATTACCATGATACTCCTTTGCCCTGTGAGAAGAAAGGAAAGATAGGAGCAGGAGAAATAGGAAGTGAGATACATAGTAGATGGTAGGGGAGATTTGAGTCACAAATTGGAGCAGGCAGGAAAGAAATTAAAGGGGATGGTTGAACTATCAAAAGCTATTCTTAGGAGCAGCACAGTTTCTCCATGAACAGAACTACCATGTTCAGCACTTGTCAATGACAGAGATAATTTAGTATAAGTAACTGTGACTGTAGTTATAGACTTTTCAATCACTTTGTTTTTACGCTTCGATTTTCCTCGGAATGGAAGATAATAATTGTAAACTAAGAGCTTGATTGGAGGTTTTAGTACAGTGTGATTGAATATTAGCCGTGTGATAATGAAGCAGTCCGTGCCCACATGCAGCAAGACTGGACAACATCCAGGCTTGGGCTGATAAGTGGCAAGTAACATTCACGCCAGACAAGTGCAACGCAATGACCATCTCCAACAAGAGAGAATCTAACCACCTCCCCTTGACATTCAACGGCATTACTATTGCCGAATCCCTCACCATTAACATCCTGGGGGTCACCATTGACCAGAAACTTAACTGGATCAGCCACATAAATACTGTGGCTACAAGAGCAGGTCAGAGGCTGGGTATTCTGCGGCGAGTGACTCACCTCCTGACTCCCCAAAGCCTTTCCACCATCTACAAGGCACAAGTCAAGAGCGTGATGGAATACCCTCCACTTGCCTGGATGAGTGCAGCTCCAACAACACTCAAGAAGCTCGACACCATCCAGGTCAAAGCAGCCCACTTTATTGGCACCCCATCCACCACCTTAAACATTCACTCCCTTCACCACCGCGCACTGCGGCTGCAGTGTACCATCTACAAGATGCACTGCAGCAACTCTCCAAGGCTTCTTCGACAGCACCTCCCAAACCCGCGACCTCTACTGCATAGAAGGACAAGGGCAGCAGGCGCATGGGAACAACACCACCTGCACGTTCCCCTCCAAGTCACACACGATCCTAACTTGGAAATATATCGCCGTTCCTTCATCATCGCTAGGTCAAAATCCTGGAACTCCCTACCTAACAGCACTGTGGGAGAACCTTCACCACACGGACTGCAGCGGTTCAAGAAGACGGCTCACCACCACCTTCTCAAGGGCAATTAGGGATGGGCAATAAATGCTGGTCTTGCCAGCGACGGCCACATCCCATGAATGAATAAAAAGAAAGATTGCTACTAAAGAAAGTATCTTGAGGCTATAGTGTCTCTGTGTAATGTGCATTCTTCACTTTTTTTTATCAAATCAGTTTAATTATTTTACCTGAATCATTTGTAAAGTAATCTTATCTATTACAAACAAAAATGATGTGGAGATGCCGGTGATGGAATGGGGTGGACAAATGTAAGGAATCTTACAACACCAGGTTATAGTCCAACAATTTTATTTTAAAATCACAAGCTTTCGGAGATTATCCCCTTCGTCAGGTGAATGAGTGAAAAGGTTCTCAAATCGCATATCTTATACTAGGCTGGAACAGCATCACACCAATCAAAAGGTGTCGTTGTTGTTCAAACAGGCCAGTCACGGAGAACAGCACGTCCCAGTACACTGGATATACATTGTGTCAATTACACAGACAGACAGAAAGAAACCCAAATGGCAGAGAGAGAGAGAATATTAAAAACATAACTTTTTTTTCCCTTTTTGCTGGTGGGGTTACGTGTAGCGTGACATGAACCCAAGATCCCGGTTGAGGCCGTCCTCGTGGGTGCGGAACTTGGCTATCAACTTCTGCTCGACAATTTTGCGTTGTCGTGTTTCTCGAAGGCCGCCTTGGAGAACGCTTACCCGAAGATCGGTGGCTGAATGTCCTTGACTGCTAAAGTGTTCCCCGACTGGGAGGGAACCCTCCTGTCTGGCGATTGTTGCGCGGTGTCTGCATGGTCTCGCCAATGTACCATGCTCCGGGGCATCCTTTCCTGCAACGTATGAGGTAGACAACGTTGGCCGAGTCACAGGAGTATGAACCATGTACCTGATGGGTGGTGTCCTCTCGTGTGATGGTGGTATCCGTGTCGATGATCTGGCATGTCTTGCAGAGGTTGCCGTGGCAGGGTTGTGTGGTGTCGTGGACGCTGTTCTCCTGAAAACTGGGTAACTTGCTGCGAACGATGGTCTGTTTGAGGTTGCGTGGCTGTTGAAAGGCGAGTAGTGGAGGCGTGGGGATGGCCTTAGCGAGGTGTTCGTCGTCACCGATGACTTGTTGAAGGCTGCGGAGAACATGGTGTAGTTTCTCCGCTCCGGGGAAGTACTGGACGACGAAGGGTACTCTGTTGGTTGCGTCCCGTGTTTGTCTTCTGAGGAGGTCTATGCGATTCTTCGCTGTGGCCCGTCGGAACTGTCGATCGACAAGTCGAGCGTCATATCCCGTTCTTACGAGGGCGTCTTTCAGCGTCTGTAGGTGTCCATCGCGTTCCTCCTCGTTCCTCCTCGTCTGAGCAGATCCTGTGTATTCGTAGGGCCTGTCCTTAGGGAATGGCCTCTTTGACGTGGTTGGGGTGGAAGCTGGAAAAGTGGAGCATCCTGAGGTTGTCCGTGGGCTTGCGGTAGAGTGAGGTGCTGAGGTGCCCGTCTTTGATGGCGATTTGTGTGTCCAAGAAAGAAACCGATTCTGAGGAGTAGTCCATGGTGAGTTTGATGGTGGGATGGAACTTGTTGATGTTATCGTGTAGTCTCTTCAGTGATTCTTCGCCGTGGGTCCATAGGAAGAAAATGTCGTTGATGTATCTGGTGTATAGCATTGGTTGGAGGTCCTGTGCAGTGAAGAAGTTGTGCTCGAACTTGTGCATGAAAATGTTGGCGTATTGGGGTGCGAATTTGGTCCCCATGGCTGTTCCGTGTGTTTGGGTAAAGAACTGGTTATCGAAGGTGAAGACATTGTGATCCAGGATGAAGCGGATGAGTTGTAGGATGGCGTCTGGAGATTGGCTGTTGTTGGTGTTGAGTACTGAGGCTGTTGCAGCGATGCCGTCATCGTGGGGGATACTGGTGTTGAGTGCCGAGACGTCCACCGTGGTGAGAAGTGTTCCTGGTTCAACTGGTCCGTGGGTGCTGAGTTTTTGTAGGAAGCCTGTAGTGTCGCGACAGAAGCTGGGGGTTCCCTGTACGATGGGTTTCAGGATGCCCTCGACGTATCCAGAGAGGTTCTCACACAGGGTTCCGTTGCCTGATACGATAGGACGTCCGGGTGTGTTGGCTTTGTGTATCTTTGGGAGGCAGTAGAAGTCTCCCACGCGGGGAGTACGTGGGATGAGAGCACGTCGGATGCTTTGAAGGTCTGGATCGAAGGTCTTGATCAGTTAATCAGTCTTGACTGCCTCAACCGGGATCTTGGGTTCATGTCACGCTACACGTAACCCCACCAGCAAAAAAGGAAAAAAAAGTTATGTTTTTAATATTCTCTCTCTCTCTCTGCCATTTGGGTTTCTTTCTGTCTGTCTGTGTAATTGACACAATGTATATCCAGTGTACTGGGACGTGCTGTTCTCCGTGACTGGCCTGTTTGAACAACAACGACACCTTTTGATTGGTGTGATGCTGTCCCAGCCTAGTATAAGATATGCGATTTGAGAACCTTTTCACTCATTCACCTGACGAAGGGGATAATCTCCGAAAGCTTGTGATTTTAAAATAAATTTGTTGGATTGTAACCTGGTGTTGTAAGATTCCAAACAAAAATGACACAGTGCTTTTGTTTCTGGATGCAAATGGGTCATTAATGGCAAAAGGCAGCACTAGATAATTTTTTGTAAATAGACAAAATTCTATAGAAGCAGAAAATCTTGAGGTAACATTGCAAACTAAGAAATCCTGCAAATAGAACATGATAATTCAGGTCCAAACTATGTGGAAATCTATTGAATCTACTAATCCCCTTGATGTTGCCAGGAAGTCCTCTCGACAAACAAACCTTTGGCTCATTTCCACTGTTTCTAATGATGTTGTTGAGAAGTTAAAAATCAATTCTCATTCTCCCTTACAATTGATTTTCTTAATTCTCATGTGCTGTTCCCAGGATCATTGATAGTCTTACCAAGAACAAATGTTCCTTCACACCCTTCACAAAGAATTACTGTGAATAAATTAAAAGCACAATACTGCGGATGCTGGAAATCCGAAATAAAAACAGAAAATGCTGGAAATACTCAGCAAGTCAGGCAGCATCTGTGGAGAAAGAAACAGAGTTAACATTTTAGGTCGAAAACCTTTCATCAGAACTGTTCTGACCAGTTCTGACAAAAGGTCTTCGACCTGAAACATTAACTCTGTTTCTTTCTCCACAGATGCTGCCTGACTTGCTGAACTTCTCCAGTATTTTCTGTTTTTGTTACTGTGAATAAAGTTTGACTAAGAAAAGAAGCTGTATGTAGTCAAGAAAATTCCACTGGAGATTTGTCTTTCTCCTTATGACAGGTTTATTGATTTGTTGTTTCGGCATATTGCTATCAAGTATTGCTGATAAGGACTAGATTTTCAGATTAGAACCTTATTTAGAAAAATAAGGAAAGTTTAAATTTACTGCAGCAGCAATGATCTCTGACAGGCTGAATCGTTTTAAAAGGCATTTAATGCTTCTCTGGTACCTTGATTTTTCTTATTAGCAAGGCAAGCATCTTTAACAAAAGTAAAAATGTGTTTGATTATTCAGAGTTGGCATCATCAAGACTCCCAACATGGCTTTTGGAAAAGAAAGTCATGTCGCACCAAGTTGGTTGAATTTTTTGAGGAGGCAACTCGGTTGGTGGATGAAGGTAGCCCTCTCAACATTATTTATTTGGACTTTTGACAAGGTATCATGCAAAAGGTTACTATATAAGATAGACTCCTATGGGATAGGATGGTAGATCCTGGATTGGACAGGGATTTGGTTGGGTTCTCGTAGGCAGAGGGTTGTTATTAATAGAAATGGTTCTGCATGGAGACCAGTTAATAATGGAGTCCCAGGGATCAATGTTGCATCGCTGCTCTTTACAATCTATATTAATGATTTAGACAATGGCATTGTGGGTACTGTCTGCAAGCTTGTGGGCGACATAAAGATCTATGCTAGTGTTAGGACCCTAGATGAGGAAAAAAAGACTAGATGTAATGAGGGAAATACGGCTGCATCTGGCAGATGGCATTTAATGTAGATGAATGGAATGTCATGCATGTGGTTAGGGCTAATGCCAAGCATGTATAAACCATACTTGGTACGGAATTGAAGTCCGTTGAGCATGAATGGGACCTAGGTGTTATCGTACATGAGTCTCTGAAAGTACAGCCAGTGCCGTGAGGCTATTATGAAGGCAAGTAAAATACTAGGATATTTCATTATAAAACTAAAAGAGCTATAGTGCCTTTGTACAAAACTTCAGTATGGCCTCATGGGAATACTGTGTTTAGTTTTGGTTCCATCATATGATGAATGATATGGAGGCCCTGGAATAGGTTCAAAGAAGGGCTAATGAGATAAGCCCTAGCTTGAAAACCCCTAGTTATCGCGATATTCTTAGAGAACTGAGTCTTTTTACTTTAGAAAAGTATAGACTTCGAGGAGATTTAATTGAAGTGTTTAAAATGGTGAAGGGACTAGACTATGCATGTGTGGACAGGCTTATTGAACTAGATAGATTACAAAAAATGAGTTGTCGTGCATATAAGCTATGTAAGCATAGGACTAGGTTAGATGTCAACACATATTTTATTTTCTATTTCTATTTCATCCAAAATATGCAAATAATGTGATGGTGAGCTCGTTTCATTTTTTTGAGGAACGGTCAAATTTATGCACTCAGATAACAACAACAACTTGCATTTATATAGCGCTTTTAATGTAGTAAAACGTCCTAAGGCACTTCACAGGAGCGTTATTAAACAAAATTTGACACTGAGCCACATAAGGAGATATTAGGACAGGTGATCAAAAACTTGGTCAAAGAGGTAAGGTTTTAAGGAGTGTCTTAAAGGAGGAGAGAGGTTTATGGAGGGAATTCCAGAGCTTAGGGACTAGGCAGCTGAAGGCACGGCCGCCAATAGTGAAGCGATTAAAATCGGGGATGCTCAAGAGGCAAGAATTGGAGGAGTGCAGAGATCACGGAGGGTTGTAGGGCTGGAGTCGGATACAGAGATAGGGAGCGGTGAGGCCCTGGAGGGATTTGAAAATAAGGATAAGAATTTTAAAATCGAGGCGTTCCTGGACTGTGAGCCAATGTAGGTCACGAGCACAAGGGTGCTGGGTGAACAGGCTTGCTGCAAATTTCCTCCATATTCATGGAATATTCTCCAAAACATTAGCAAATTTGTAAGAATTAGGTTGTTATTTAGTACTTTTTTCCTTATTCCCTCTAGAAAGTTATCCCAAATAGGAAAGCTGGCTAAAAGAATGGAAACAATTTCTACATATCACTGTTTTTCTAACTGGTACCCTGGCCTCAGCATCACTGAACCCCTCATTCACTCCTTTATCATCTCAGGACTCAATTTCTCCAACACTCTAATCACCAGCTCCATCAACATAACTCCAACTTTTTCAGAACTCTGTGGCCCATAGCCTATCACATACAAAGTCCTGCATATCTATCACACTAGCCCTTGCTGACCTGCACTGGCTTCCTGCCCACCGGCATATAACTCATCTTCAAGTATCTTCACAACCAGGCCATAGTCTAATCTGCAATCCTCTTGAACTCTATATCTGGCAGGGATCCTCCACTCTACTGACACTGCTGTACTGTGCATCCTCCTCTTTCACCTCCGTCAATGGTAGCAGAGCCTTCAGTCACTAATTCCCTGAACTCTAGAATTCTGTTCCTAAACCCCTTCCCTTTGCTATCTTCTCTCCCCACATTCAAAACTCTTCTCAAAACTTACAACTTCAACCATGCCTTCAGTCACCTCCTCTAACTTCTCGCCTACTTCCTTGTCAGAGTCCATTGCTCACCTATAAAGTGCCTTTGGATATTTGTATATGAAAGCTGCTACGTAACTTTAAATTGGCTGTTTTTTTGCTGCAATGCTAATGTAGCTCACCTAGCAGAAGGGAGGAAGGATAGTTTCTGCTCCCTTTAGTGGAACACAACAGAGATCCAGGTGACAAAAGCAAAATACTGCAGATGCAGTAGGTCAGGCAGCATCTGTGGAGAGAGAAAGAGACTTAACGTTTCGGGTCGATGACCTTTCATCAGAAGATAAGGGAGGTGATTTTAAACGCCAAGAATGGGTGGGTTGGGGGCGGGTGGGAGTTGAAAATAGTTGTTTTTTTGGGCCGCTACTGCAAAATTTTTATGATGTGGAGATGCCGGTGATGGACTGGGGTGGACAAATGTAAGGAATCTTACAACACCAGGTTATAGTCCAACAGTTTTATTTGAAAATCACAAGCTTTCGGAGATTATCTCCTTCATCAGGTGAGTGAGTGAAAGGTTCTCAAATCACATATCTTATATTAGGCTGGGACACGATCACACCAATCAAAGGTGTCATTGGTGTTCAGACAGGTTAGCCACGGAAAACAGTACATCCCAGTATACTGAATACACAATGGGTCAGATTACAAAGCCAGAGAGAGAAAGAGACCCGAAAGGCAGAGAGAGAGAGAGAGAATGTCCAGTTGTGTATTCAGTATACTGGGATGTACTGTTTTCCGTGGCTAACCTGTCTGAACACCAACGACACCTTTGATTGGTGTGATCGTGTCCCAGCCTAATAGAAGATATGTGATTTGAGAACCTTTCACTCACTCACCTGACGAAGGAGATAATCTCCGAAAGCTTGTGATTTTCAAATAAAACTGTTGGACTATAACCTGGTGTTGTAAGATTCCTTTCTAAAATTTTTAAACTTTGCATTCCCAGTGGGAAGCCTGTACTTTTATGCGCCGATGTTAAACCCGGGTTTAAAAATAAAATAAAGCCGGGTTGCGGTCGCGACCCAAAAAACAACTATTTTCAACTCCAACCCGTCGCCAACCCACCTGTTATGGGGATTAAAATCACCCCCAAGAGCTCTGAGTAAAACTTGTTACACATGGGTTAACTGGATAGAATGTTTCTTTTTCAGGATTTCAGTCAATGATCGTAACACTGCTAAACTATAAGACTGACTACTTAATATTTTTTTTCCATTTACAAATAACAAAGCCTGTGTTGTGGTCTGCATTTTGTTTTATGGAATCTAGTTTTGGAAGCTTTGACTTACTTTCCTTGGTTGTTTGCAATCCTTTTGTGGAACGTATTGCAGTAATGAAGTTCTCTGACTTCCTGAGAGCATTAGTTAATCTGGATTAAATCCTGCTGCAAGTTTAGAAAAGGAGAATTTGTAGACCAAGCCAAACCTAGTTACTAGCTTTCAGGCATTTACAGCCCATCTGTGAGGCAATAAGAAACAACCAAAGCACACTGAATAACCAGGAGGCTATTAGGCTTAAGTGAAGAGGGTTGGGAGGAGGCTCGTGTGGAGCATAAATGTCGATATAGACCCGTTGGGCCGAATGACCTGTTTCTGTGGCATAAATTTGATGTAATTCTATGTAAAAAAAAAAAGTTTTCTTAATCATCTAAATCACACAGTGATTCTGTAGTATAAAAATGGATCTCAGCAGAGAATAGAACTTGATTTTATTTCAGTCTTTTTTATGCCTGTTATCATTATATATCACTCATCTGAAGCTTTCACTGCCTTTTGAGTTTAGCAGTTCATTATAGAAGAGTCTGGCTAAAAGCACTTGGAGGCATTTGAAGCTAAAATAAGACACCTAGGGAAAGGAACGTTCACAATAATTGTGACTGTTAGCTCTAAGGCATAAATGTTCTCCTACTGAAGATTCATGTGTACATGTGGGAAATTATAGGAATCTCACATGCCCACCAGGCTGGGCAGTGAGCTGTTCACCCATGTTCCTGATAACCACACATTTTCATTAGGGACCAACCATATCATCAGATTTTAAAATAGAAAACTGTTGGCAGAAAAAAGGAAGATTAAAAACTTTGTGCAACTAAATGTGATGCATACACCATTTTTTTTTATTCGTTCATGGGATGTGGGCGTCGCTGGCAAGGCCGACATTTATTGTCCATCCCTAATTGCCCTTGAGAAGGTGGTGGTGAGCCGCCTTCTTGAACCGCTGCAGTCCGTGTGGCGACGGTTCTCCCACAGTGCTGTTAGGTAGGGAGTTTCAGGATTTTGACCCAGCGACGATGAAGGAACAGCGATATATTTCCAAGTCGGGATGGTGTGTGACTTGGAGGGGAACGTGCAGGTGGTGTTGTTCCCATGTGCCTGCTGCTCTTGTCCTTCTGGGTGGTAGAGGTCACGGGTTTGGGAGGTGCTGTCGAAGAAGCCTTGGCGAGTTGCTGCAGTGCATCCTGTGGATGGTACACACTGCAGCCACGGTGCGCTGGTGGTGAAGGGAGTGAATGTTTAGGGTGGTGGATGGGGTGCCAATCAAGCGGGCTGCTTTATCTTGGATGCTGTCGAGCTTCTTGAGTGTTGTTGGAGCTGCACTCATCCAAGCAAGTGGAGAGTATTCCATCACACTTCTGACTTGTGCCTTGTAGATGGTGGAAAGGCTTTGGGGAGTCAGGAGGTGAGTCACTCGCCGCAGAATACCCAGCCTCTGACCTGCTCTCGTAGCCACAGTATTTATATGGCTGGTCCAGTTAAGTTTCTGGTCAATGGTAACCCCCAGGATGTTTATGGTGGGGGATTCGGTGATGGTAATGCCGTTGAATGTCAAGGGGAGGTGGTTAGACTCTTTCTTGTTGGAGATGGTCATTGCCTGGCATTTATCTGGTGCGAATGTTACTTGCCACTTATGAGCCCAAGCCTGGATGTTGTCCAGGTCATGCTGCATGCGGGCTCGGACTGCTTCATTATTTGAGGGGTTGCGAATGGAACTGAACACTGTGCAATCATCAGCGAACATCCCCATTTCTGACCTTATGATGGAGGGAAGGTCATTGATGAAGCAGCTGAAGATGGTTGGGCCTAGGACACTGCCCTGAGGAACTCCTGCAGCAATGCCCAGGGGCTGAGATGATTGGCCTCCAACAACCACTACCATCTTCCTTTGTGCTAGGTATGACTCCAGCCACTGGAGAGTTTTCCCCCTGATTCCCATTGACTTCAATTTTACGAGGGCTCCTTGGTGCCACACTCGGTCAAATGCTGCCTTGATGTCAAGGGCAGTCACTCTCACCTCACCTCTGGAATTCAGCTCTTTTGTCCATGTTTGGACCAAGGCTGTAATGAGGTCTGGAGCCGAGTGGTCCTGGCGGAACCCAAACTGAGCATCGGTGAGCAGGTTATTGATGAGTAAGTGCCGCTTGATAGCACTGTCGACGACACCTTCCATCACTTTGCTGATGTTTGAGAGTAGACTGATGGGGCGGTAATTGGCCGGACTGGATTTGTCCTGACCATATCAGCAGATATTTCTGTTAATAGCTGAGATTACGAAGAACCATTTCAAGCTATAAACTGGCCTTTAGCTCTTTTTTAATGTGAGACTATTGAACGTCAAAAGGTAATTGAAAACTGAAGAAGGACCTGCTTTTTTAGGTATGTGAATTTTGTAATACTATAGACAAAGGCTGTCGTCCCGTGCCTTTGTGCCAAGGGTGAATTCTTGGACGCAGTCAAACACTTGAAGGTTTATTAAAGATTAAATGTTACATATATACTCATGACCAACACCGAGATTGAAAAGGATGCTTTGCCGTAGAAGATAGACACATCGCAGTCAGGTGAGTTCATCCCTCCAGATGTCTCCCCTCTTCATCTCCTAACCTGTGGATATAATTTTGCACCATTTACACTGTTCTAGCTGCACTACTCCATAGGCATCTGTATTCCATAAACCTTTACCCACTTTTGGTACCAGACCCTATCAAGATGTCTCTAGGCCTGTTTAGATTAGTAAGGTGTTAAAGTATATTTTGAAAGAAATTTTTTTTTATTTCATAAAATTTAAAGATACACAGAGTTCAGTGTAAAATGACACAATTTCAAGCAGTTCAGTTCAAATCAATACAATGCAGATCGTACACATCATGATCCCATTATTACAATTCAAAACACAGTACATATCTTCTATACAATACAAAGTGGGATGGCCTTACTCGGTGGCCTTTCCCCATACAGCCTTTGCTTAGGTTGCACCTTGTTTCAGTGTGTCCCGCAGCACGTACTCCTGAACATTGGAGTGTACCAGTCGGCAACACTCGGTCGTGGACAGCGTCTTCAGCTGGAAGACCAACAGGTTTCAGGCAGACCAAAGGGCCTCATTCACCGAGATGATGGTCTTCCAGCAACAGTTGACATCCGTGTCAGTGTGCGTCCCGGGGAACAGCCCGTAGAGCACAGCATCCTGTGTTACCGAATTATTGGGGATGAACTGGGACAGATACCAATGCATCTCTCTCCATACCCTCTGCAAAGGGGCAGTCCATCAGGAGGTGGACAACCATCTCGTCACCACTGCAGCCTCGAGGGCAGCTCGCGGTGGCGCTGAGATGATTCCGTGCGTGTTGGAAGGACCGCACCGGATGGGCCCTTCACACCATCATCCAGGCCACATCCTGGTGCCTGTTGGTCAGTTCCAGTGATGAGACATTTTGCCAAATGGCGTTGACCGTCTGGTTGGGGAACTGCACGATCGGATCCACTCTTTGCTTTCCATGCAGGACTCCCAGAACGTTCCGTGCTGACCACTGTCTGACGGCCTTGCGGTCAACGGGGTTCTTCCAGGAACTTCTCCACCATGGTCCAGCTGGATGGGACGACCTGCAACTGTTTAGCCAGCGTGGCCAGACCCAGTCTTCTTAGTGTGGTGGACAGATAGAAACTCAGCAGGTAGTGACAATTGGTGTTTGCATATTGGGGCTCTACACACGTCCTGAAGCAGCCACACACAAAGGTGGTCATCAGGATCAGAGTGGCGTTCGGGACGCTCATCCCACCTTTGTCTGGAGTCTTGTACCTGGTGTCCCTGCGGACGCGGTCTACCTTGGACCTCCAGACAAAGTGGAAGATAGCTTGGGTGACTGTGACGGCGAATCAGTGGGAAATAGGCCAGACCTTTTTTTTTTCTTCATTCGTGGAATGTGGACGTCGCTGGCAAGGCCAGCATTTATTGTCCATCCCTAATTAGGAACATAGGAACAGGAGTAGCCCCTCGTGCCTGCTCCGCCATTTGATAAGATCATGGCTGATCTGTGATTTAACTCCATATACCTGCCTTTGGCCCATATCCCTTAATACCTTTGGTTGCCAAAAAGCTATCTATCACAGATTTAAAATTAGCAATTGAGCTAGTATCAATTGCCGTTTGCAGAAGAGAGTTTCAAACTTCTACCACCCTCTGTGTGTCGAAATGTTTTCTAATCTCACTCCTGAAAGGTCTGGCTCTAATTTTTAGACTGTGCCCCCTACTCCTAAAATCCCCAACCAGCGGAAATAGTTTCTCTCTATCCACCCTATCTGTTCCCCTTGATATCTTATAAACTTCGATCAGATCACCCCTTAACCTTCTAAACTCCAGAGAATACAACCCCAATTTGTGTAATCTCTCCTCGTGACTTAACCCTTGAAGTCCGGGTATCATTCTAGTAAACTTACGCTGCACTGCCTCCAAGGCCAATATGTCCTTCCGAAGGTGCGGTGCCCAGAAGTGCTCACAGTACTCCAGGTGTGGTCTAACCAGGGTTTTGTATAGCTGCAGCATAACTTCTGCCCCCTTGTACTCCAGTCCTCTAGATATAAAGGCCAGCATTCCATTAGCCTTCTTGATTATTTTCTGCACCTGTTCATGACACTTTAATGATCTATGTACCTGAACCCCGAAGTCCCTTTGGACATCCACTGTTTTTAACTTTTTACCATTTAGAAAGTACCCTGTTCTATCCGTTTTTGATACAAAGTGAATGTCCTCACATTTGCCTACATTGAATTCCATTTGCCACAGTTTTGCCCATTCACCTAATCTATCAATATCGCTTTGTAATTTTATGTTCTCATCTACACTGCTTACAATGCCACCAATCTTTGTGGCATCGGCAAACTTAGATATGAGACTTTCTATGCCTTCATCTAAGTCGTTAATAAATATTGTGAATAATTGAGGCCCCAAGACAGATCCCTGCGGGACTCCACTAGTCACATCCTGCCAATGTGAGTACCTACCCATTATCCCTACTCTCTGTCGCCTTTCACTCAGCCAACTTCCTAACCAAGTCCGTACTTTTCCCTCAATTCCATAGGCTTCCATCTTAGCTAACAGTCTCTTATGTGGGACCTTATCAAATGCCTTCTGGAAGTCCATATAAATAACATCCATTGACATTCCCCTGTCCACTACTTTAGTCATCTCTTCAAAAAATTCAATCAGGTTCACAAATCCATGCTGGCTCTCTTTGATTAACTGAAAATTCTCGAGGTGTTCAGTCACCCTATCCTTAATTATAGACTCCAGCATTTTCCCCACAACAGATGTTAGGCTAACTGGTCTCTTATTCCCTGGTTTCCCTCTCTCTCCTTTCTTAAAAAGCAGAGTGACATGTGCAATTTTCCAATCTAGAGGGGCAGTTCCTGAATCTAGAGAACTTTGAAAGATTATGGTTAGGGCATCTGCAATGTGCTCACCTACTTCCTTTAAAACCCTGGGATGGAAACCTTCTGGTCCTGGGGATTTGTCACTCTTTAGTGCTATTATTTTCTTCATTACTGTTGCTTTACTTATGTTAATTTTATCGAGCCCCTGTCCCCGATTCAGTATTAGTTTTCTTGGGTTTTCCGGCATGCTATCTCTTTTTCTACTGTAAATACTGACGCAAGGTAATTATTCAACATGTCCACCATTTCCCCATTGTCAATGACAATATCCCCACTTTCAGTTTTTAAGGTGCCAACACTGCTCCTGACCACGCTCTTTTTCCTAATATAACCATAAAAGTTCTTCGTATTGGTTTTGATATCCCTTGCAAGTTTCCTTTCATACTCTCTTTTTGTAGCTCTCACTATCTGTTTTGTGACCCTTTGTTGATCTTTGTATCTTTCCCATTCACCAAGATCTGTGCCATTTTTTGCCTTTTGTATGCCCTTACCTCTTTAGTTGTCCATGGCTGTTTTTTTGGCAAGTAGAGTTCTTGCCCCTCGGGTATAAACCGATTCTGTATCACGTTAAATGTTTCTTTAAACATTTCCCACTGATCATCAGTCGTTTTACCCATTAACAGATTTGCCCAGTTTACTGTGGACAGTCTGTGTCTCATCCCATTGAAGTCGGCCTTACCCAAGTCTAGAATCTTAGCAGTTGATTCACTTTTTTCCCTTTCAAACACTACATTGAACTCGATCGTTTTATGATCGCTATTGGATAGATGTTCACGCACAGTTAAGCCGTTAACTAAATCTGGTTCATTACTCATTACTAAATCTAGTATGGCTTGCCCCCTTGTTGCCTCTAGGACATACTGCTGTAGAAATCTATCCCTGACACACTCAAGAAATTCACTACCTTTCTGACAGTTCCTAGTCTGCTTTTCCCAATCTATGTGAAGGTTAAAGTCCCCCATTAAGACCACTATGCCTTTGTTAATCTCTGCATTTATACAATCTAGCACTTCAGAGCTGCTGCCAGGGGTCCTATACACAATTCCCACTATAGTCTTAGATCCTTTCCTATTTCCCAATTCAATCCATAAGGTCTCTGTTGGCTGCTTACCTCTCGTTATATCCTCCTTTATCATTGAAGTGATTTCATCTCTAATCACTAAGGCTACTCCTCCCCCTCTTCAATTTTCCCTATCTCTCCTGTAGACCTTATAACCTGATATATTTAGTTCCCAATCCTGACCATCCTGCAGCCATGTCTTAGTAATAATTATCATGTCATACCCTCCAATTTGAATTTGAACCTGTAGTTCATTAAATTTATTCCTTATACTCCGTGCATTTGTATATACAACTCTTAGTTGGGCCACACACCCTAGCCTGACCTTCAGCTTTGATGCTGGGTTAATCGCCTTACGCCTTCTAGTTTTCACTTGCCCTTGAGAAGGTGGTTGTGAGTCGCCTTCTTGAACCGCTGCAGTCCGTGTGGTGAAGGTACACCCACAGTGCTGTTCGGTAGGGAGTTTCACGATTTTGACCCAGCCACACAGAGCAACACCACGAGTACCTCATATATTATCATCAGGCTCCTACTGGTTATGGAGAAGGAGCGCCCGAACCACATACCAAGTTTCTGTTTGGCCTTTTTTTTTATTCGTTCACGGGATGTGGGCGTCGCTGGCAAGGCCGGCATTTATTGCCCATCCCTAATTGCCCTCGAGAAGGTGGTGGTGAGCCGCCTTCTTGAACCGCTGCAGTCCGTGTGGTGACGGTTCTCCCACAGTGCTGTTAGGAAGGGAGTTCCAGGATTTTGACCCAGCGACAATGAAGGAACGGCGATATATTTCCAAGTCGGGATGGTGTGTGACTTGGAGGGGAACGTGCAGGTGGTGTTGTTCCCATGCGCCTGCTGCTCTTGTCCTTCTAGGTGGTAGAGGTCGCGGGTTTGGGAGGTGCTGTCGAAGAAGCCTTGGCGAGTTGCTGCAGTGCATCCTGTGGATGGTGCACACTGCAGCCACAGTGCGCCGGTGGTGAAGGGAGTGAATGTTTAGGGTGGTGGATGGGGTGCCAATCAAGCGGGCTGCTTTATCTTGGATGGTGTCGAGCTTCTTGAGTGTTGTTGGAGCTGCACTCATCCAGGCAAGTGGCGAGTATTCCATCACACTCCTGACTTGTGCCTTGTAGATGGTGGAAAGGCTTTGGGGAGTCAGGAGGTGAGTCACTCGCCGCAGAATACCCAGCCTCTGACCTGCTCTCGTAGCCACAGTATTTATATGGCTGGTCCAGTTAAGTTTCTGGTCAATGGTGACCCCCAGGATGTTGATGGTGGGGGATTCGGCGATGGTAATGCCGTTGAATGTCAAGGGGAGGTGGTTAGACTCTCTCTTGTTGGAGATGGTCATTGCCTGGCACTTATCTGGCGCGAATGTTACTTGCCACTTATGAGCCCAAGCCTGGATGTTGTCCAGGTCTTGCTGCATGCAGGCTCGGACTGCTTCATTATCTGAGGGGTTGCGAATGGAACTGAACACTGGTGACATGCTCCTCCCAGTTCGTGGTGCAGACCTGGGGCCCCCGAACCAGACCCCTCGCACCTTCAGGCAGTTGGACCTGAGGGTGAAGGGGACAAAGGATCGGGTCTCCCACCTGCCAAAGAACATGGCCTCACTCTTACTTCGGTTCACTCTGGCCCCCATGGCCAGCTCGAAATAGAAACATAGAAACAGAAAATAGGAGCAAGAGTAGGCCATTCGGCCCTTCGGGCCTGCTCCGCCATTCAAAATGATCATGGCTGATCGTCTAACTCAGTACCCTGTTCCTGCTTTATCCCCATATCCCTTGATCCCTTTAGCATTGAGAAATAAATCTATCTCTTTTTGAATACATCTAATGACTTGGCCTCCACTGCCTTCTGTGGTAGAGAATTCCACAGGTTCACCACCCTTTGAGTGAAGAAATTTCTCCTCATCTCAGTTCTAAATGGCATACCCTGTATCCTGAGACTGTGACCCCTGAAAATAAAGACCCGTTTATTCCGACTCTCTGTTTCCTGTCTGTCAACCAATTCTCAATCCATGCCAGTATATTCCCCCCACTCCCATGTGCTTTAATTTTGCACACTAACCTCTTGTGTGGGACCTTATCAAAAGCCTTCTGAAAATCCAAATACACCACATCCACTGGTTCTCCCCTATCTATTCTACTAGTTACATCCTCAAAAAACTCCAGTAGATTTGTTAAGCATGATTTCCCTTTCATAAACCCATGCTGACTTTGTCTAATCCCGTTAATGCCCTCCAAGTGTTCTGTTATCACATCTTTTATAATAGACTCTAGAATTTTCCCCACTACTGATGTTAGGCTAACTGGTCTGTAATTCCCTGTTTTTTCTCTCCCTCCTTTTTTAAATAGTGGGCTTACATTTGCCACCCTCCAATCTGTAGGAACTGTTCCAGAGTCTATAGAATTTTGGAAGATGATCACCAATGCATCCACTATTTCCAAGGCCACTTCCTTTAGTACTCTGGGATGTAGATTATCAGGCTCTGGGGATTTGTCAGCCTTTAGCCCCATTAATTTCCATAGCACTATTTTTTACTAATACTGATGTCCTTCAGTTCCTCCCTCTCACTAGACCCTTGGTTCCCTAACCTTTCTGGGAGGTTATTTGTGTCCTCCTTTGTGAAGACAGAACCAAAGTATGTGTTTAATTGTTCTGCCATTTCTTTGTTCCCCGTTATAATTTCCCCTATTTCTGACTGTAAGGGACCTACATTTGTCTTCATTAATCTTTTTCTCTTGACATATTTATAGAAGCTTTTACTGTCAGTTTTTATGTTCCCTGCTAGTTTACTCTCATACTCTATTTTTCCCCTCTTAATCAATCTCTTTGTTCTCCTTTGCTGAATTCTGAACTGTTCCCAATCCTCAGGCTTGCTGCTTTTTCTGGCAATTTTATATGTCTCCTCTTTGGATCTAATACTATCCTTAATTTCTTTTGTAAACCACGGTTGAGCCACCTTTCCTGTTTTATTTTTGCGCCAGACAGGAATGAATAATTGTTGTAATTCCTGCACAAGTTCTTCACATATTAGCCATTGCCTATCCACCGTCATCCCTTTTAGTAAAGTTCCCCAATCTATCATAGCCAACTCGCACTTCATACTTTCATAATCTCGCACTAACGTGTAGGATCCTTTGCATGTTGCCACACAGAGCCTGTACATTCAGTTAGTGGAAGCCCTTCCTGAAGGGGTTTTCTGTAGGAGCTCACAAAAGAATGTGGGTGCTGTCGATTGCACCCTGGGCCTTGGAAAAGCCAGCAATCCCGTAAAACTGGATGTCCCTAAATCACTGCTGCCTTGCTGTGATGCCTGGCTCCCCTTTGCTCCAACCTGTGCTGTTCCTCCTCCTTCTCCATGAAAATGGCATACAAGGGTATGCCCATAGATAATGGCATACCTGGTCCTGAGAAACTTTTACTGGGGGTGAGAATGGTGGGGGATCAAACTCCCACAGTGGTCTCACACTGCCAGAAGCAGCCAGAAGTTAGTCCAAGGCTGTGTGGGCAGAATGCCAAAAAAATTGTTCCAAAAAGTATTTCCCAACTGCAATAATCATTACTCAAATTCTATGCTCAGAAACTCCCCACTTCCGCCTGCCTCAGCTGATCCTGGCAACACCTACTGTGGTGTATTGCGAGCGTAAAACCAGGAAACTCAGGGCTACAAAGCCACTGACCCTCAACAGCATATATTATAATGAGCTAGCTGAGGACTCGGTGGGGGTGGATCGCAGGAAGGGCCGAGATGCATTCGGAAACTCGGTGGATTGATTTTAGGGCACAAAATCATGGGAATGGCTTCTGCCCCAGTTTGCTGCCCAAGAGAAAAAAGAATTTACACTAAATAAACCCTGAAAATGATGTGGAAATTCAGTTCCTTTGTGTATTGTAAGAAAATTCACTAGAACCTCTCTTGTGCTCTGCAACAATTACTTGTATCTATCACTTGGGAAAATATGTCTTCTGTGCACTAGCTTTAATCAAATCTTTATAGAACAGGTTTACCATATCATTGCACAGAGGAAATCATTTCCTTGGTATGTAATTTGCAAATCATACACCAACTGTTCCATTTACTTATTTTTCATCTTTTATGTATAAATTCATAACCCATGAGCCAATGGATGTATTTTTTGGCAAAAGAAATGCAGCAAATACTTAAGAGAACATTGGCCCTGAAATTCCTGGGTTGGGGGAGGGCATAAGTTAGCAATTGCATCTTTGTGGTGTCAGGAATTTCTGACGGGGCTGATGTACGCCAGGGTTCCGCTGCAGAAGCGCCTGTTGTAAATTCCACTGAGCTTCAGGATGCGCTGAAGAAGTGTCGGCCCCCCCAATGGCAGCCACATGATGGGGTTAGGATGGATGGCGTGGTTTACCAGGACCCGTTCATCAAAGCGGAAATATGCCGTTTAAGGAACACTGCTGAACTAAGATTGCTCGTGAAGAATTTTGGCCATATCTTGAGACTTACTGCAGGTATTGTTTTTTTCACTGTTACATTCAGAAAGTCTTACCTACATTCTGTATTACCCTTGCAGAGCATTGTGTTTGAAGAGAATTTAAAGAGCTACTCTAAGAAGGCTGCACAATCGGCTTTCCGTCGGGAATCCCATTTTACCTGATATATAAGCTGAAGGAAGATGAGCATTAGGAGGCTGTAAGGGAAGCAGATTAATCAGGCAGCACCAGATGTGAGCCAGACCAGCCCAGCACTACCATCCAGCAGGAAGTATAGACCCACCGTGCACTTTCTGAGACTTTTCCCAGGAGCTCTGTCTCAGGAGGCTGCATTTCAGTCCTGAAACTTTACAGAAGTTCTGCTCGTTGCTGCAGCCAGATCTACAACCATAGGTCTACAGCACAGGCAGCTCTGATTGCGAAACTGAAAGTTACTGTGGCTCTCAACTTCTATGCCACAGGCTTATTCTAGGGAGCCACAGGGGACTTTTGCCTATTCAGCCAATTTGTTGCACACTTCTCTATAATGCAAGTCACCAGTATCCCTTTGTCAGGGCCGCTCAATTGGTGTAATTTGACAGTGAGAGGACCATCTTATTTTTCAGAATTGGTAGTTTCCCCAGTGTTGTGGGGCTTTTGGTTGCACCCATGAGGCATTGCAGCCCCCACTGTAAACCCCCATATTTATACAAATCGCAAAGACTTTTATTCCCCAGAAACATAGAAAATAGGAGCAAGAATAGGCCATTCGGCCCTTCGGGCCTGCTCCACCATTCAGAATGATCATGGCTGATCGTCTAACTCAGTACCCTGTTCCCACTTTTTCCCCATATCCCTTGATCTCTTTAGCATTAAGAAATATATCTATCTCCTTCTTGAATATATTTAATGACTTGGCCTCCACTGCCTTCTGTGGTAGAGAATTCCACAGGTTCACCACCCTCTGAGTGAAGAAATTTCTCCTCATCTTTGTTCTAAATGGCATACCCCGTATCCTGAGACTGTGACCCCTGGTTCTGGACTCCCCAGCCATCGGGAACATCCTCCCTGCATCTAGTCTGTCTAGTCCTGTTAGAATTTTATATGTTTCGATGAGATCACCTAAATGACAATAGGCACATCTTTTTGCACATGAATTCACAATATTCTGGGAGGTGCTAAGTTTTTATACTGTGTCAGTCCAATGTCCCAGCAGCAAGAGCAAGGGGCAGGATGGCTGCTGGGTGATAAGGGATACCTGTCAAATTGTGACAGCTGGTTATGTGTTTCACAATGAGGAAAGTTCTGATGGTAGATGTCCCAGAGGATGTCAGGGAATCTGATGATGACACTGCTGATGCTGAAGACCTGACCCATGAAGAACAAGAAACCGATGCAGCAGTGGCAACAGCTACTAGACAGCTGAGAGACAGAGTCGTGTGGCCACCTTCACAGATGAATAGAGTACTATTGTTTAGAAATCTCAGCCCATCGAAGATCTGCCTCCTCTCACCAACCTCTCTAATGTCTAAGTAAAAACCTTGCTCTTCACAGCAAGCTATCACATCCTAATCGTGAGCCTCAACACAGTACATTATCTGTTCCCCATTGACATACAAGAAAATTAAACACCAAGCAGTCCTTAAATCAAATATTCCAGTGATTTATTAGAACTATTTATAAACTAATTACAAAAGCATTACTTGGTTCTGTCACCATGCACACTCATTGTGACCATGTGAGTTTTTCTCTGCCCTATTCTGAAACTTCTTCCAAGTGCCACCTGAGGGCCTATGGTTTGAGATGTTGTTAGCTGGAACAAAACAGTATGAACCTCTTGGGTCAGAAATTATCTTTCTCTCAGGGCCCTTAAGTCCTGGGATGGACACAGGACAGGTTGACTTTTTGTCATGGGCTCCTTGGCAGCCTGGTCCTGTGAGGATAAAGGTTTCTGCTGGGGAGTTGATGGAGTTCTCCTCTGTGTTGTTGCTGTGAGGGAAATCAGACTCTGAGACACATACAACCAACTTCTCCACTGGTAGTGGGAACAGGATTTTGGTTGCAAGTAATCAGTGGAAGAACAGCCCTGCCAGAATCAAAAAGCTCCTTAAATCCCTGAGAATAGAATTCATTGAACATTTTTTTTTAATATTGCACAGACACAACAGAATATACAGTCAAGAACACATGGGCAAATGGACTGATCATAACTGCAATAACAGTAAAGCTTGCAATAACGAAAATGTGAGGTTATGCACTTTGGCAGGAAAAATCAGAGAGCAAGTTATTTTCTTAATGGCGAGAGACTGGAAAGTACTGCAGTACAAAGGGATCTGGGGGTCCTAGTGCAAGAAAATCAAATAGTTGGTATGCAGGTGCAGCAGGTGATCAAGAAAGCCAACGGAATGTTGGCTTTTATTGCTAGGGGGATAGAATATAAAAACAAGGAGGTATTGCTGCAGTTATATAAGGTATTGGTGAGACCGCACCTGGAATACTGCATACAGTTTTGGTCTCCATACTTAAGAAAAGACATACTTGCTCTCGAGGCAGTACAAAGAAGGTTCACTCGGTTAATCCCGGGGATGAGGGGGCGGACATATGAGGAGAGGTTGAGTAGATTGGGACTCTACTCATTGGAGTTCAGAAGAATGAGAGGCGATCTTATTGAAACATATAAGATTGTGAAGGGTCTTGATCGGGTGGATGCAGTAAGGATGTTCCCAAAGATGGGTGAAACTAGAACTAGGGGGCATAATCTTAGAATAAGGGGCTGCTCTTTCAAAACTGAGATGAGGAGAAACTTCTTCACTCAGAGGGTGGTAGGTCTGTGGAATTTGCTGCCCCAGGAAGCTGTGGAAGCTACATCATTAGATAAATTTAAAACAGAAATAGACAGTTTCCTAGAAGTAAAGGGAATTAGGGGTTATGGGGAGCGGGCAGGAAATTGGACATGAAGCTGAGTTCGGATCGGTCAATGCCCTGTGGGTGGCGGAGAGGGCCCAGGGGCTATGTGGCCGGGTCCTGCTCCGACTTCTTGTGTTCTTTAGATTTGTGGTTGGGATCAGATCAGCCATGATCTTATTGAATGGCGGAGCAGGCTCGAGGGGCCGATTGGCCTACTCCTGCTCCAATTTCTTATGTTCTTATGTTCTTTCCTCATCAGCCTGTGCAGGTGAAACATGGGGGTAAATTTTTGTCTTCACTTCCTGGGCAATAATCTGTTGGTGTGGACAGCCTGTTGCAGAACCTGCCTGATTTTTAACCCCATTGAAATCCATTTATGTAAGACATACCACAGGGGACGACATGTGAGGTGGTGGCCACTTTCTGTTTGGTGTTAGTGAGGCAATAAACTCATTACCCAAATAAGGATAGGTCTCACTATTCTAAAAGAGTCACAGCCAACTTTTTAAATTAAAAGCCTGGTTTGCAATTAGATTGTCTGACTTGACCCATAGGGTATTGTTGGTACTGATCTGTGCTCACCCTCTATACGATCTCAAAAGTAAAACTAGTTGTTTTAAATAACCATCAAATTGTGGCTTATTTACAACCAAAATATTCTCTACAAAGGAAAAAGACAGAAGCAACAGAAATAGAAGCTGACGAGCGAACATCTTATGATCATTTTTGTGCGTTACTATTGAATCTGCTTCCACCACCCTTTCAGGGAGTGCATTCCAGATCATTACAACTCGCTGCATAAAAAAATATTTCCTCATGTTGCCTCTGGCTCCTTTGCTGATCACCATAAATCTGTGTCCTCTGGTTACCGACCCTTCTAAAACTGGAAACATTTTCTCCTTATTTACTCTATCAAAACCCTTCATGATTTTGAACACCTCTATCAATTCTCCCCTTAACCTTCTCTGTTCTGGGGGAGAACTCTGTTGAGGAGAAGAACCTCAGCTTCTCCAGTCTCTCCACATAACTGAAGTCCCTCATCCCTGGCACCATTCTAGTAAATCTCTTCTGCACCCTCACTAAGACCTTGACATCCTTCCTAAAGTGTGGTGCCCAGAATTGAACACAGTACTCCAGCTGAGGCCTAACCAGTGTTTTATAAAGGTTTAGCATAACATCCTTGCTTTTGTATGCTATGCCACAATTAATAAAACCCAATATCCCATATGCTTTTTTAACAGCCTTCTCAACTTGTCCTGCCACCTTCAAAGATTTGTGTACATACATCCTCAGGGCTCTCTGTTCCTATTCTCCCTTTAAAATTGTACCATTTAGTTTATATTGCTTCTCCTCATTCTTCCTAAAAAATGTATCACCTCACACTTCTCTGCATTAAATTTCATCTGCCATGTGTCTG
Source organism: Heptranchias perlo (assembly GCF_035084215.1). Taxonomy (NCBI): domain Eukaryota; kingdom Metazoa; phylum Chordata; class Chondrichthyes; order Hexanchiformes; family Hexanchidae; genus Heptranchias; species Heptranchias perlo. The sequence goes on along the minus strand of NC_090326.1, from coordinate 95,393,346 downwards.
CCCATTTCACCAATCTGTCTATGTCCTCCTGAAGTCTGTTACTATCCTCCACATTGTTTACTACATTTCTGAGTTTCGTGTCATCTGCAAACTTTGAAATTTTACCCTCTATACTCAAGTCTAGGTCATTAATATATATCAAAAAGAGCAGTGGTCCTAATACCAACCCCTAGGGAACACCACTGTGTACTTCCCTTCAGTCTGAAAAAAAACATTCACCACTACTATCTGCTTTCTGTCCCTTAGAACATTTTGTATCCATGCTGCCACTGTCCCTTTAATCCCATGGGCTTTAATTTTAGCTAACAAGTCTATTGTGTGGCACTTTATCAAATGCCTTTTGAAAGTCCATATGCACAAAATCAACCACACTACCCTCATCAACCTTCTCCATTACTTCATCAAAGAACTCAATCAAGTTAGTCAAACACGATTTTCCTTTAACAAATCTGTGCTGACTTTCATTTCCAAGTGCCAATTAATCTTGTCCTGGATTATTGTCTCTAAAAGTCTCCCCAACACAAACGTTAGGCTGACTGGCCTGTAATTGCCGGGTTTATCACTCGCTCCTTTTTTGAACAGGGGCGTAACAATTGCAATCCTCCAGTCCTCTGGCATCATCCCCATATCTAAGGAGGATTGGAAGATTGTGGCCAAAGCCTCTGCAATTTCCACCCTTACTTCCCTCAGTAACCTAGGATGCATGCTATCTGGACTGGGTGACTTTTCTACAATGTAATTATTTTCTACAATAGTTATAATATATTCATTACATGTACGGGTAAGGCCCAAGCTGGTTATTCATTTTATTTGGAGGGCCATATGATTCTTTTGTGTTGTTTATTAAAAACAAGTAAGAGACTGAGATGCTGATCAGCTACTGTTTTCTTCACCATGAAAATGCTGACAGGCAGAATTAGGAGTGTCTTATCAGAACTAAGGCACAACTGGACAACTGGTGCAGTCACTACAGCAAGTACTCACAGCACAGCTCATACAGATGATGCTACTGATATGGCTGACTGAGCTGGCACAGTTGGCATCTCCTTTCATGCTTATAACATTTAATAAGCTCTGACTGTTGAAATTCAAGAACGTAAAGAAGTCGGTTTTATGTCAGGAACAGTTCCACATACTCTCCAGTGATCTAAATGCTTCTTCTATCCAAGGTTTAATGAGTGCTTAACAAACCTTTCATAAAGTTTTCTAGATCTGGTTTATTTTTATTTTAGGAGAATTGAACTTATGTACTTAGCCATGACTTCTAAAGTATTTTGCATTTATTGGAATAAAATTAATTAATTTTAAGTAAATAACTTAATTTCTGCCCTGACTTTAGCTGGTTTACTCTCAGAAGCCATAACACAGAGAATATGAATCTCTCAGTATTGCAACTGCCCTGTATCAATCCATCCCCAACCTAGGAGTACTTGGTATTTCTACTGCATTATTGCTTACTAATTTATTTACTGAAGATTGTTTCTGTGTCTTCTTAGAATGGTTAAGCCTCAGCTAATTTTCAGTCTCAAAATCTGTTATCGGTGAGATGGGTTAATTTAGGTGTAACAAATGTCTGAAGTCACTGTTCAGAAGATCAGCCAGAATCACATAAAAAAGTAGTGTCTGAAATTGGAGTCAGCTGCATCTTTGGTTCCAACAGTCCAAACAGCTATGAGGAGTAATCTCTTTAAGGCTAAAAAAAACATTTAAGGCTCTGATACATGTTTGGCCATGAAACACGAGTGTACGATAACCAGCAGTCCAGGGGTAGCTGCCTTGATGCACTCCACACTGTTCACCGGACTTCCACACTCTGTATTTAATATGTGGTTTTGTCACTGTTTTATTACTTTAGACTGACTCCAATCCTTGACTTTGTGGCGCTACCCTTTAAATGTGAAGCACTTGATTTTTGGCAGGTATTAGCTCCACCCAATACTATCATGGGAATCACATTCTTAAAAAAACCACATGGGCTTTAATTTAGCTAAAAAGTCTAATAGCTAATTAAATAAGTGAAATAAATTATTATTTTTTGTAAAAGAAATCTTTGTTAGGATCCATGCAATGTTCCAAGTTTAAGAGTGAAAAAATAACTGAATTAATTGGCAATGGATTGCAGTTCCCTCTGGAATGTAATATTCAGGAAGTTGGAAAGAATGAGGTTCTTGAGCACTTTTATGGTCTCCTGGAATCTGAGTTATTAACCTGTTTGGCTCTTGTTAATCCAGATGATAAATATTCACTGTTTCAAATATCACAGATTAAAAACAATTATTTAAATCTTGAAACCTGGTAGCATGAGGATATTTCCTCAATGTTTTACTCAGATTAGAATAACAGATATTTTTAAAACCCTTGGGTCTGAGTTCTGAAACTGGATCGTTAAATTCCTCAGTGCTACACATCCATAATTCATTCAGTCAAGGAAAAGGTTATTTCATGTCAAATTGGCTCGCCTACCGTCCTGATATTTATCTTAATTTTGGAGAATGATTTCAGTTTGTTGAAATACTGTAGCCTTAACTGTTGCCATATTGTTGCTGTTGGTCAAGGTTTCAAGACAATCTTAGTAGTAATCAGAGATGGTTGATTTCTCTCTTCATGAGAACTTTTATAAAGCATACTTTAAAGCAACACAACTTGCATTTGTACAGCAACTTTAATGTAATAAAACATTTGAAGGTGTTTTACAAAGGGGAGAGGTAGACAGAGCCCTTGTAGGAGAATTAGGAGAGCTGATCGAAAGCACGATTGAGGAGGTAAGCAGCAAGATAAAGCAGTTTACGGATTGAGTTTTACAGGGTGGAACTTAGCTTGCTGAAAACTCTGCTATCAAGGTTTGAAATTCATTTCCATGTCAAACAGGACATTAAACTTAGGTTCAACATGAGTAACTACTCGGGAAAAGGGGGCTGGAGTTCCGAGCAAGGTTGTGGAGTTTTGGGCAGGAACAGAAAACAAAGGAATGGTTTTCCTGACGTTCAATTGGAGAAAGTTCCAGCTCATCCATAGCTTCCTGTCAGGCAGGGAGTCTAACAACACAGAGATGGTAGAGGGGTAAATCTGAATGTCATTAGCATATACATGGAAACTAACTCTGTGCCTACAGATCAGCCATGATCTTATTGAATGGCGGAGCAGGCTCGAGGGGCCGATTGGCCTACTCCTGCTCCTATTTCTTATGTTCTTATGTTCTTATATCCCTTTGACAAAAATGAAGATTTTTTGTCTATTATGGATTATTTATTGGATTCTTTCTTGCTGGTAACAGTGTATGTGGTGTTAAAATTAGCAGATTCCTCAAGCTATGTATGCATCATGGTTTTGCTGAAGGCACTAATGTACATCTGTAGGCTGTTCCTGTGGAATAAAAGACCTAAGCATCCATATTTCATTATGTTGATGGTTAGTGCAGAAGTGTCTTTGTTGTTTTTGATCTTTCAAGGATATTGGTAAAGTTTGTAATTACTGTAAATATATTGTTTTACTGAGTATCATTCTTTTACCTGTTCAATGTTCAATAACCTGTCCTGTATTTTACAGTCTAACACATGGTCTTAATAGAATGTTTATTCTTCTACCAACTGAAGTTAGGGAAATCACATGCTATATCCAGTAGTAAACAATTTTACAACACCAAGTTATAGTCCAACGATAACCCCAGTCCATCACCGGCATCTCCACATTATATCCAGTAGGACAAAATAGTGTGACAAGGTTATTCTGTTCAACTCTTGGGTCTTATTACATTTACCTAGACATTGGTGTATCATTAAAGATACACTCTGGTTCATAAGTAAAATCACTTACAGGAGTCAGTGACATTCAACCCAAGGAAAATATCTCTCGGAACACAACAGTGGCCACAATCTGGAAGCTGTGATCTATGCTGCACCCCAATCTGTCCTCTATTGCCTTCAGAGGTGCAGTCTGTGCTTTCATGGAGAGGGATAAACCTAATAACTACAGGCCAGTCAGTCTAGCGTCAGTGGTGGGAAAACTACTAGAGACCATTGCCAAAGACAAAATTAATTCTCACTTGGAGAAGCATGGGTTAATAAGGGACAGCCAGCATGGATTTATTAAAGGCAAATCATGTCTGACTAACCTGATTAAGTTCTTTGATGAAGTAACAGAGAGGGTTGATGAAGGTAGTGCAGTAGACGTTGTATATATGGACTTTCAAAAGGCATTTGATAAAGTACCACATAACAGACTTATTTGTAAAATAGAAGCACATGGGATTAAAGGGATGGTGGTAACTTGGGTACATAATTGGCTAAGGGATAAGAGGCAGAGAGTAGTGGTGAATGGATGTTTTTCTGACTGGAGAGAAGTATTCAGTGGGGTGCTCCAGGGGGTCTGTATTAAGACCATTGCTTTTCTTGTTATATATAAATGACCTGGACTTGGGTATAGGGCGTACAATTTCAAAGTTTGCAGATGATACAAAACTTGACAATGTAGTAAATAGTGAGGAGGATGGTAGCAGACTTCAGGAGGACATAAACAGACTGGTGAAATGGACAGACACATGGTAGATGCAATTTAATGTGGGTAAGTGTGAAGTGATGCACTTTGGGAGGAACAACATGGAGAGACAGTATAATCTAAATGGTACTATTTTGAGGGGGTGCAAGAGCAGAGGGACCTGGGGGTACATAGTCACAAATCTTTGATAGTTGATAAGGTGGTTAAGAAAACATATTGGATACTTGGCTTTCTAAATAGGGACATTGAATACAAAAACAAGGAAGTCACGCTAAATCTTTACAAATCACTGGTTAGGCCTCAGCTGTAGTATTGTGTACAATTCTGGCCACCAAACTTTAGGAAGGAGGTCAAGGCCTTGGTGAGGGTTCAGAGGTGGTTTACCAGGATGATACCAGGTATGAGGGACTTCAGTTATGTGGAGAGATTAGAGAAACTGGGGTTGTTCTCCTTAGAGCAGTGAAGGTTAAAGGGAGATCTAATGGAGATATCCAAAATTATGAGGGGTTTTGATAGAGCAAGTAGGGAGAAACTGTTTCCACTGGCAAGTGAGTTGGTAACCAGAGGTCATAGATTTAAAATAATTGGAAAAAGAACTAGAGGGGAAATGAGGAGAATTTTTTTCACACAGAGGGTTGATAAGATCTGGAATTAACTACCTGAAAGAGTGGTGGAAGCAGATGGACATGTATTTGAAGAGACAATTTGCAGTGTTGAGAGCAAAAAGCTGGGGTGTGGGGCTAAATTGGACAGCTCTTTCAAGGAGCTGGAACAGGTGTGACGAGCCGAATGGCCTCCTTCTGTGCCATAAGATTCTATAATTCTATGACTCTACAGGTGGAGGCACCGACTGTTCCCTGGCTGCTTTTTAGCTGGGGCTCTGCTGCAGGTTTCATTTGCTGCATTGGTTCCTGCAAGGAAGACAAAGCTTCTGTGATGTTGCTGCAAAGGAGAGCTCTAGACTCGACAGTCACACCAGTTGCCGCAAATCCTGGGAACATTTATGTCGCCCAATTGGGAGAACCCCTGAGAAAATTTCCAGAATAGGTATTTTTAATATCTATTTATGAGATGCAGCTGGTCACTTTAAATTGGTTTTATTGCAGTCTGTGGATTAGGGTAGATTCCAAATCGTTTTTGTTTGGCCAGAAAATTGCATTGTGGGGAAAAAGCAGTTTCACAGATGATTGATGCATTTGTTTTTCATACCCTGAGAGGCATAAGTCTATAAAAAGCTGTATAATCAAGTGAAATCTGCTGTATTGATTTCCCACTACTGTTTACTTTTTACTTTTAAAAAACTTGATTTGTAGTTTGGTGACCTAAGTTACATGGTCTGATAGTGTTTCCTCTTCTTCTATCTAAAGACTTGCGCCCCCAATTTTAACCCTACCCTCCCGGCATAAATGGTGACATCACTTCTGCCTGCTTCAGGTGGGAGTCAGTGTCAAAATATGTTAGTGAGGCCCAATAGTTTAAAATCTCTCGGGCCTAATGCTTCGGGGGGGCCGGACAGCTCGCCTTCGGCTTCGGCCCCCGCACGCACGATACCTGCCCGAGTAAAGCTGCACTGGATGTGTAAAAGACGTTTGCAGATTTGGGCCCCTCGTGGGTTTCTGCTTTTAAAGGTGAATGGAGTGATCTGAAGGGATGTAGATTTAAATTATACGGAATATTCTGGTTATTACAGGTGTTGTTTAGCTATAATGATGAGTTTGTCTCGCAGTTCCCTCCCACCAGCTGTCTGTGATCTTTCTGTTTCCTCCTCATGTCCATGTTTCCTCTGTCTCAGGGGGTTCAGCTTCTGACTCATTCTTCTCCTCAAGAACCTCAATTTCCAGGCCCCCTCAATTTGCAAGACAACATTGGGAGCATACAGGAGGAAGCCCCCTGAGCCTATCTAGGCACCTGAATCTCCCTTCACCATACCAGCGCGCAATTTTAATTCAAGTGAGGATATGTGCTTGTTGTTACATTCCTACAACTTTTTGATGGTCCTTCTTTTCCTAATGGTGTTAGATGTCAGAATAGTATTGGATATCCCTTATCTCCAAAAAGCCAGCCAACACCTTGCCGTTGATTGTGAAAGAGCGCACGGGTACCAGACTGTTGAAGGATGAACGAATCATGGCAGCACTCTTGGGACACTGACATGCAGAAACCTGTGCCTGTAGTCAAACACCAATTGGATTTTAAAGGGATGGTTTTAACCCTGCCTGTCCAGTGGAAACCAACTCTGACTCCCTTCCTGCCATCTTCAATTTTAACCTGCTCCTCTGAGCAGGACGGAATAACACCAGCCGAAAACAGCAGGTTCCTTCTTTAAATATTGTAGATTGGGCTCTGATGATTTCTGGCCTGGCAGTTGGGAATGAAGATATGGGAGTCAATGTGCTTTCGGTGGATTTGTAAGAACGTATACCTCTTCTTATGTAATGTTTCTATATATTCTTAAATCTCTCTACCAGCTCCCAGTTTGCTCAGATGAAAGCCACCATCGAACTGTTTCATATAGTATGCTGGTCAAGCAGACTCAAGTTTACAGCAGTGTTTTTTCCTCCTGAAGCTGCAGGTCACGAAACAGCAGAGAAGGATGATGATGATCAAGTGAGTGCAGTTCTCTCTACCTCTGGAAACACTAGCAATCACTCACCCAACCTGTCATTCACCCTCCCCCTTTCACTCAGCAGCCCAGAGACACCCAATTGAAGGTACAGATCGTGTAGATGAGGAATTGACAAGTGGTGAGACACAAAGCACAAGGAAGCTGGAGGATGAAAATGTGGAAGAGAAGTCTGATGTAGTTGACTGGAGGTGTAAGACATGCTCTGGGGCTACAGAGCGGATGGATCATGATCTTAAGGGTCCTGTCATTAAAAGAAGGATGATAGCAGCACATCAATCCCATTTCGAAGTTCTGAGCAGCTTCTCCCAGATGTCTGGGACAACAGTGGAGCCCCCTGCCCTACTGCGCACCAACATCAGAGAAGGTTTTGATTCATTGCAGGGCATTCTCAAAAACAAAACAGCTGCAGGGGAATCTGCAAACCTTCCCCTGGCTCATGAGAGATCCAGGCAAGTCAGTCAACTCAATGTGAGGCATTGAATGAAGGATTGCATCTGTTTGGAGAAGTCAATGATAACCATATTGCAAAGTATACAGGGCAGCATCGCAGAGAGACTAGAAAATATTCGGTTTACTTTCTCTCAAAGATTTAGGGATCTTTCCACTTCCATAAAGTCAGTTCTCCCCTGATCCCTGGTAATCAGAATCATGTTCCCACCACCATTGGAGAAGCTGGTGTACATTCCTCAGCCCATGACAAAGAGTCAGCCTGTCCCGTGTCCATCCCAGGACTTGAGGGCCGAGAAAGGAGGGCCACCTCCATCCAAAGAGGCTTATAATAGTTTGGAGCAGCCGCCTATACCTCAGACCCTAGGCTGTCAGGTGGTACGTAAAAGAATTTGTTAGAAAAGGGCAAAGAAAAGGTTCCATGCTCACAAAAAGTCTACAAAGTGAAGAAGCCAAGAAATATTTTTGTAAGTAGTTGTAATAAACCATTGGAATTATTAATGAAATGACTGTTTGGTTATCTTTTAGGACAATGAGGAACAGATACTATGCTGATGTTGGGATTTATGATTGCAATGTGATGATCAGCTGAGAGGAGCAAGTGTTTCAGGAGTGAAATCAGGAAGCACTTTTTCATACAAAGGGTAGTGGTGTTCTGGAACTCTTTCCCCCCCACCCCCGCCTCCAAAAAGGTTGTGGATGCTGGGTCCATTGAAATTTTCAAGACTGAGATCAACAGATTTTGGTTGGGTAAAGGTATCGAAGGATATGGAAGAAAGGCAGGTAAATGGGGTTAAGGTACAGATCAACCATGATCTAATTGAATGACGGGACAGGCTCGGGGGGGCTGAATAGCCAACTCCTCTTCCTATGTTCTTATTTTACTTAGACATTAAACAGATTAGCGAGAAGAAGCTGATCTTTGATGGGCTGAGACCTCAGAAAAATATTGATCCATGCATCTGTGAAGGTATCCTGAATGAGTCTGACTCTCAGCTGTCTAGCAGCTCTGGCCACTGGACCTGCTTCGTGTTGGTCATGGGCCTGATCTTCGGTGCCAGCAGTGTCACTCAGCTCTCTGGCATCCTCCAGGACATCTACCATCAATTCTTTCTGGAAAGCAATGTCATGAAGTGCACATCATGCTAGCGCAAATTATGACAAAGTGTTTGGCACAAAGTGCAGTCGTATCTAAGGCAGCAGAATCTTCCTTTGAGCATCCCAATGGCTTGCTCAGTTATAATTCTTACCTTACAGTGTACTTCACTGTGGTGCTCCTCTGCAACACCAGTGGTCCTACGATGTGGCATCATGAGCCATGGGAGTCATGGGCACCCAGCAGCTATCTTGCACTTGTCCCTGCTATTGAAATAGAGCTGAGACGCTGGACTGATGAAGTATAAAAGTGTCATGACAGCTCCCAGCATGTCACAACTTCATGTGCAGGAAGTTGTGCTTTTGGTCACAAATGAACTCCACTTTCAGGGAATGAAAGCCTTTGTGGGTCATATAAATATGAAGGGTTGCATTTGGAGCACTCGTTACCACACGTGTTCAAACAACAACCCCCATAACCCTGGGAAATCCAGTAATTCTGGAAAAGAATTACTGCCCTCTCAGTCATCTGTCTGGGACTGAACTGCCGTGGCAAAGAGGATACAGGTGAATTGCCTTATACATGAACGTAGAACAAATTGGAGGATCTAGCAAACATCCTATATGGCTCCCTGGAATGTGCCTGTGGTGCAAAAGTTCAGAGCTGTGGTCACTTTCTCTACCACAGTCTGAGCTGTCCATGCTGCGGACCTTGGTTGGGTCTGACTGCATCAACGAACAGAGCTCTTCCAAATCTTCATGACTGAAGCGCAGCCTCCTGAGATACAGCTCACAAGAAAGATCTTGGAAGGTTTACCCTGAGTTGGTATTTCCTGCTGGATTGGTACCACAATGACGCCCTATTTGAAGAAGGACAGGTGAGTTCTTGCAATGCCCTGGAAAATATTTATCCCTCAACCAACATCACTGCAACAGATTATCCGGTCACTTATCTCATTGCTGTTTGTGAGATCTTGCTGTGCACAAATTGAAAGTGCCATCTGTCTTTTTCTTTCTTTCTCTCTCTCTTTCTTCCTTCTCCTCTAGCGCTGCTTGATTTGTTTCCCTTACAGCCTCTTGATGCTTCTCTTCTTTCAACATGTATATCATGTAAAGGGGGATTCAAAATGGGAAGCCCATTGTTCAGCCTTCAGCTACTTGTTTCCATTTCTCCTTCAGTACAGACCTCTCCACGATTAATGAAGAATGTAGGCGAAGACTTCCTGAATAAATACCTGCAGGCAATCCCAAGAAATCACCAAAAGTCTGAAATAGTGAACTTGTCTTCAGCAGGTTCCCTTTAAACAATCACTCCCAACTCGATGAGCAGGTCCTGGCCACTGTGCTCGCTATATACTGGCGTACAATCAGAAGGGTGCATGGGAAGGTGGAAGTCACAGAATATAAGATGGATGACATCAGCCTGTCCTAAATTTATGATTTACATATCTCTGCCATGGAGAGGGTGGGTGCTTCTTCTGAAACTGAACAGAATTTGTGACGTGGCATTTTTGAGGCCGAAATCTGGCGGTTCTAGGGCCTGCCCCAAATTCCTGCTGCACACACCGGCGCAATTGTACACTTCTGTCCTCCTCCAACCCAGAAATGTTGGGGCCTAGGTTTTTATTGGCTGAAAACTTTTATTGGCAAATGTAAAGCCCAGAGATTGATATGGCTTTATCACTTGACAAGGTTGACCTTTGATTTAATTAACTGCATCAGAACAGAAGGAAGGGACTTTGGCAATGAGTAAATTTCTTAGCAGCCTCCAGAGCCACACAGAGCCTGGACAAATAAAGTTGGCTGCTTTTTTAAAAAAGTGAAATGCAACAGAAGTTAGAGGAAAGTAATCCTATAAAGTATAAATTATGTTTTCCAAAGCTCAAAAGATTAATTAAATATTGTTGATTTGATAATCTTAACAACTTAGTTCTTTTGAGAGATTAGTAATGACAAAATTCAAATATATCATTATAACTCCCTTCCAGAAGAAAGCAAAATAATACTCCTGAGATATGAGCATTTTTATAGATTCGGACTTCCTGCCAGCTCAGAATAAATGCGCCCCCTGAGAAAGTTACGCAGCTCAATATGAATTCATCAACATCCAACTTTGAATTTTGCCTTGAGGATGAATGTTAAACTGCTTTAACATGGTTGTGTTCCATTCTTTCTCCTTTGTTGATTTTTTTCAGATTCCTCCTTTGATATCAATCTCACAGCAAATCTCATTTTGGTTTCTTAAACTTTCAGATTACAACAATGCGTTTCCACTTCCCAAAACGCTGCAGCCTTTGGGTGCTTGGGCTCCATATTATTGGCACTGAAGCTTGAGGCCTACTCAGCACTTGATGCACGCTGCTCCACATAGTGTAGGCTACAAGCGCTTTGAGCCTGCACACAGTCTGGAATAACTGAAAAGCACTGCTGTCATTCAGTGCTATTTGCAAGTATTTTTATTTAGTGTTTGTCCCTTAAGAAGCTATATATAACTGATCATCTGCTAAAATACATATTTTTAAAACTTTTAATTTTCCTTAAAGGAACTTTCTTGCACATGTTCAGCTGCCATCTTAAATGGAGATTTTCTTTTTCCTTCTGGACTAGTTACAGTTAGTTTTTTGAGATGGGTACGTTATCTGGTGTGAATGCATTAACTGTATTTATTGAGCATTCCTGTCACTGCACTGCTGGAATCGCCAGAGTTTAGAAATATATGCCGGGAATTTCCTCAGGGGTTCTCCCGATTTGCTTCATCGTTTGTGCGTGTATCTGGGGCTTCCACCTGTCTTATACTAAAGTTACAGCAGCCGATCAGGAGAACGCCCACGGAAATTCCCAGCGATAAAGTGGGGTAGGAATAAGACAAATTACACTGAGATTCCCATATTTAGGATTTTACTACTGTACATTGCTGTAATGTGTGACGTGGATCATACAAAGTGTTGAGCATGGACATTCCTTGCAGGTTCCAAGCCTACTGGATATTGCAATTGAAGAACAGGAGTTCATGAAGGATGTCCAAACACGATAGAACATCAACTGAGGCATTCTGTTCGCACCCATCCCTACCCCAGGACCCGCATAAGAGAGGTGTAATGTGGCCCAAACATCAAGCAGAGGCCAGAAGGGATCCCAAAGCACTATTTGAAGAAGAGTGGGTGAGTTCTTCTTTATTCTTGTACTCTGTGCCCCATTTATAAAACCCAATATTCTGTTGGTCTATTTTTTTAATGGAGCAGCCTACAGCAGGACTTTGACCACATCCAGGCTTTGGGCGACAAGTGAGAGGTAACATTCACATCACATAAGTGCTAGGTAATGACCATCTTCAACAAGAAAAAATCCAACCATCCTCCCTAACCTTCAATGGCACCGCTATCAATGGGGCATCATTAACCAGAAGCTTAACCAGACCAGGTATATCAACAATGTGTCAAGAGTAGGTCAGAGGCTGGATTCTCTGCAATAAGTGGCCCACCTTCTGACCCCTCAAAACCTCTCCACTGTCTACAAAGCTCAAATCAAGAGTGTGACAGAACACTCACCACTTACCTGGATTGTGCAGCCACAACAATACTCAAGAAGCTCAACACCATCACAGATAGAGCAATTCAATTGAGTGGTGCCCCTGCCTCTGTACTCAGTACCCAGTCCCTCCATCACCAGCACACTGTGGCTGCAATAAGTACAATCTACAGGATGCAATGCAGCAACTTACCAAGGTTACTTTGACAACACCTCCCTCCTCTGTGCCCTCTATCACTGAGAAGGATAAGAACTGCAATGTCGTTGGTTCCCCTCTATTCTGAATTGGACATGTATCATCACTCTTCAATCATCGCCAGGTCAATAACCTAGAATTCCCTACCAAACATCATTGTGGGAGCACCATCACCACAAGGATTGCAGCAGTTCAAGGAGAAGGCCCAACACCACTTTCGTAGGGCAATTAGGAGTGGGCAATAAATGTGATCTTGCCAGTGTCGCCCAAATCCTGAGAAGAGCAAAAAAATAGCTTTGCCCACTTTGCCTATTTGTGCTTGCACTTTGAGGGAACTATGTTATTGGGAATGGAGTCTCACAACTTGGTTACTTAAAAATCAACTTTTTCAAAAACTTTCTTAAGATTCACATGTAGATAAAAGCAAAATACATAAAAGTCTGATTAGCAAACAGAAACGAATTGGCACAACCTATGAACCCTGAGAAAAAGAAATGGTGTGATGTACATAAAGTCTGAAAGGACATCAAAGAAACATCAGGCATCCTCTCAATCCAGAAAAGTCACAGAACTGAGAGAAGGGCATCATCACAGCAGGATGGTCAGAGGCTGTGCATACCCCCAGATACCTGACGATATTAACATTAGGTGTTAAGTTTTTCTCTTTAATGGTCTTGGTGCAGAGTTATGCAGGATGGGAGTGCATATGAGGTATATATATATTTCTTTAAAACAGAGGGCGTGATCTTGTCCTGGAGTGTTTCTTTAACTGATTCTCCTTTTCTGACTCTATAGTTTGTTATATTAATGCAAATGAAATAGTAGCAAAGTAGCCTGGTGCTTCTAAAACTTTCAGTACAAAATTTATTTCTTGCAGATTTCAAAATATGCATGTTTCTATCACAGAACAACTGTAAAAACTGAATAGTGTCGAAGTATCTGCTACTGAAAATTAAGTGGAATAAGCAGGACCACAGTGTTTTTTGTGCTATTCTTTATTCTAAACATTTTCAGAATATACAAAGTGAATGTAATCCTTTTATTTTATAATATTAATACATCAAGTGTGTTTTAGCCTCTAATGGTATAAGCCTCTCTTCATTGTTTGTGTAAATCTGATTTATTAGACAACTAGATCCTTAATATATTTATGTCATTGAGAGCAACACTAAACATGTGACAGTTAGAGGCACATTTTACAGTTGGTATTTTGTTTTGGTTCTCTATGACACGCAGAACTACAAACAATGAGTATTATATCCCACGTCACTGTGAATCGGACAGCATTACAGTTAATCTCCAATATCTATCGAAGTATTCTGGAAAAAGTTCCATATAGTTTCAAAATTCCACTCACCAATGTCAGCATGCTGTTAAAAATATCAACAGGATACCTTTGGGTATAGCAGGTATAATTTCAAAGTTTGCAGATGACACGAAACTCAGAGATGTAGTAAGCAATGTGGAGAATAATAACAGACTTCAGGAGTAAATAGATTGGTGAAATGGGCAGGCACATGGCAGATGAAATTTCACGCAGAGAAGTGTGAAGTAATACATTTTGGTAGGAAGAATGAGGAATGGTAATATAAACTAAATGGTACAATTTTAAAGGGGGTGCAGGAACAGAGAGACCTGGGGGTGCACGTACACAAATCTTTGAAGGTGGCAGGACAAGTTGAGAAGGCTGTTTAAAAAGCACATGGGATCCTGGGCTTTGTTAATAGAGGCATAGAGTACAAAAGCAAGGAGGTTATGCTAAACCTTTATAAAACACTGGAGTATTGTGTTCAGTTCTGGGCACCACACTTTAGGAAGGATGTCAAGGTCTTACAGTGGGTGCAGAACAGAATCACTAGAATGGTGACAGGGATGAGGGACTTCAGTTATGTGGAGAGACTGGAGAAGCTGGGGTTGTTCTCATTAGAACAGAGAAGGTTAAGAGGAGATTTGATAGAGGTGTTCAAAATCATGAACAGTTTTGATAGGGTAAATAAGGAGAAAATGTTTCCAGTGGCATATGTGTCAGTAACCAGAGGACACAGATTTAAGGTGATCGGCAAAAGAGCCAGAGGTGACACGAGGAAACATTTTTTTATGCAGTGAGTTGTAATAATCTGGAATGCTCTGCCAGAAAGGGTGGTGGAAGCAGATTCAATAGTAACTTTCAACAGAGAATTGGATAAATACTGGAAGGGAAAAAAAATACAGGGCTATGGGGAGAGAGCAGAGGAATGGGAGTAATTGGATAGCTCTTTCAGAGAGCTGACATAGGCACAATGGGCCGAATGGCCTCCTCATGTGCTGTACCTACTTTGATACTATGATATTGGGAATTCAGACACACACCATTATTTGCCCTTCAGTCTATATGGATGAAAACTATCAGAACAGTAGATGACTCGCCTATGTATCGTCGAATATAAATTTGAGCATACACAGAATTGAGAATAAGAGAAAAATGCCTTTCAGGGAGCATAACTAATACAACAATGGTACACCCTGCATTATGAGGTCGAAAGCTGGGACCAGAATCAATGACCACAACTGAAAGGGAGAAGGGGAAAAACAGTGTTGCCGGGACCACACCCCCAATAAAGAAGAGTCATACAAAATTGTTTTTGTTCCTCTAAGCATAGCTACACCATGGTATGAGCATAAAATCATCTGAGTACACGGCAATTACAACACACTAAGAGAACCACAAGCAAAATCACTTAAAATGTGGCACCAAATCTTCAAAAACTTGAACAATTCTCTCATTAACTACTGTCCACGATCTTTCTGTCCAGACAGATCAAAAAGGCAAATCCGTCTGGCACCAGAGAACTGGGAGACAGCAATGGGCTGCAAAATAAAGGTTAATAAGACAGCTCATCCTGGAATTCAGGAGGACTTCAACAGGGAGGCCCAAAATGTAGCAAAGTGAATTGTGCTGAAGGGCAACAAAAACAAATTTTATGGATAGGGTTAATTGCATTTTTAATTCTTGAACACGTGATACAAATCAAACCATACCGAGAACCAAGATTTCTGGGCTGCCTCCACCAACCTTAGAACCCTCGGCCTCTAGGATTAACAGGTATGGTTTGCGTCCTGTTTTCAAACTATTCAAATAAAGGGAACTACATTGGACAATGAACTTCCCTCGTTTGCATGTTATTGCAATGTGTCCACTCACAAATGGCTGGGTATACTGAACAAAGGTGGGCCCAGGGAACAGGACATTGAGGAGGGACACAGAAGGAGCCTTTCCTTGAGAAGGTTTGTCCCAGCATGCTCTAGATCTGCCGAATCATTGGTGAGGGCTGATGGGAAATCTAGGTCAACACATATAGAAAATTCAGAATGGGACTCAGTAGATTATCGGAAGGTTGTGTGAGTATCTTGGGGCTGATACAGTATCAGCTTACGTTTCAGTAAGCCAGTTCTTATCATGTATCTGCTTTATATCAAATGGTGATCAAATTTTTCGAGTTTATGTAGGATGTTTTTAAGATGGAAGCAACATAAGACTTATATTCTGTGGGGACTTGCCACAGAAGAGTGTATTTTCCATGAAACAGAATTGCTGTGATGTGATGCAGTCAGGTGACAGTGGTATGTCCAATCGGAGACAGGCTGGCTGCTGACCCTGACGTAGAGCAGTAGAAAATAGTCGGCAAAGTTTCCATCATGATTTTTCCTTACTACCACTAATCTTCAAGGAACAGACATTGAAGTAGACACTAATTAATTGTAACTGGATCAAATTAAATGGCACAAGATATAACAGTTTCAAAGGCTGCCATCACTGTGTATATATGTGCGTGCAACACATCGCGTGTTGTTTCAGGAGTCAAAAAAGTGCTAGTTTCAGGAATAATAAATCATTAGTAGTCAGTGCACACATGTAGCATAATGTAGCTAAGATTAATGGTGACAATAGTTGGCAATGTGAAGCATCATTTAGAAGTTAGAGTTCCACAGACAAAATATCAGGCAGTTTCCAAATTTACCTCCTATAAAATCTTTCACATAGACTATGTGGGCATAATGCCCCTCAATAAAGAATGCCTGGTACACTGGGTGGCAAGAGAAAAAAATGACAATCACAAAATGCCAAACACAATTCCCTATGTTACTTGCTTCTTTTAGTTAAATCATTTCTAATGCTCTTACAGAGGAGTATAACTTAGGTTATATGAGATAGATTCAGTATTAACTGGCCATCTCACTCAGAGAGACTCTATGAATCAGTAGTGTGAGAAATGAAATAGTCGCACAGATGCAGTAGAATGCTCTTTGGATACTGCAGTTGATGATTTCCACACTGCATCTAACTGTTCCAGTTTGGGCTTCCGCCCAACACTCATTAGCACCCTGCCTTCTATAAATTAAACCGTTTTAAAATGCCATCGGGGCCAATGTATGTCACAGGACACCAATTGGCTTTTATTAGTGAGGCTCCTGCCTCCAAAACCAGTGGTGTTAAAATGGGGAATCGGCGGGAATAGAACGAGAAATGGAGGCGCTCCATCTTAACTGCTCCCCCGCTCCATTCCTGCCGATCGGGGAAGATTAAAATTCCCCCATAATGTCAGATCAATGTGTTCAAGCTAAAACTAATAGATTTATTTACAAGGAGGTTAAACACTCAGAAACAAACACAGAGCAAGAAACGAGCAGCACAATACTTGACTTGGTAGAGAAAGGCTGATGCAATAATTTTCCAACTGAGTCTCTGGTGAAATGTCATATGGACAATCAACACCACACAGCCCCGCTTTTTAATGTCTCAACATGGAGTCATTAACAGGGAACCGGAGGTGCAAGGAGAACCTATAGCTTTTTTCAATTTTTGCAGGTCTCCAAAAGGCACGTATCCTCTAAAGTTCAAACAGCTTCTTTCTCAACAGTAGAATATTAATTATTTCTACCTAACAAGTAGATGAGGTCCGAACTGCATTATTTTGGTTGTCTTTTGAACTGTTTATTTGGGACGTCCTGGCACAATAGAAATCTTTCTAAACATTAAAGAAAAGATAGGGCTGAATATAGATGTAAAAGGAAATCTTATGGGAAATGAAGTAACAGTGGAGGTACTGAATGAGTACTTTGCCTTGGTTTTCAAAGAAGAATGCGGTAATGGGAATGAAGTTACACAGGAGGAGGTGGAGCAATTAGAAAAGATAATTATAGATAGGGAGGTAATACTTAATAAAGTGGTGGAACTCAAAGTGGAGAGGCACTGAGCCCTAATGACATGGACTCTAAAATGCTGTGGGGAGTCAGAGAAGAAACAGCAGAGGCCTTGATCACAACGTTTTAATCATCCTTGGATTTGGTCTGACCTATGTGTGACTCCAGTCCCATATGAAGTGGTTGAGTACAAAAGCTATACAAAAAAATTGTGATGCATCTGAAATAAATAAAACCTAATGAAATCATCATACAGTATTTAGTACAATTATATTTACAGGTATTATTTTGTGTGATTAGCCTTATTTGCTGTGTTTCGTACTTCTCCTTTATATCTTTGTCCTTCTTCTTAATGTGTTCTCATTTGATTATGGTTATGACCCCTACTGATAGCACATCTAGTGAGGGAGCAGATACATTGATTACCCAAGTGACTGATTGTAAATTCAGAGGAAACTATAGCACAGTGACACTTGCTCAGGAGACACTTACACCCTTTGCTGACTCACAGCTGGGCTGGATTTTTCTTCAGTTAAATGGCCATATGGCTTTTAACCGATGTCAACTCAATTACAGCACTGACCATGTAGGTCACTGAGAGAGTAGGAAAGTCTCCGTCTTTATTCCATACAGTTTCAAAATAGCCAGGGTTAAAATGGAAGCTGTCTTCTCTTACTAATATTCAACGTGAAAGATTGTAAATGCTGGGGTGTAAATTCATTGGCATCAAGTTTCGGGCATGAAGGCGGCGATGCAGCTACAACTTATGCCTGAGACTGGCCCGAAATTGAGCCTCTGGACTTATTATTATTAATTGGGCAAGACGCTGGCACCTGTCGCACCTCCACTGCAGCTCGCCCATTTGAAGAAATGAAGTGAATGGGCAAAACTGTGGTAGATGGAGTTCAATGTGGGAAAGTGTGAGATCATCCTCTTTGGACCTAAGAAAGATAGATCAGAGTATTTTCCAAATGGCGAGAAGCTAGGAACTGTGGAGGAGCAGAGAGATTTAGGGATCCAAATACAGAAATCACTAAAAGCTAGTGGACAGATACAAAAAATAATTTAAAAGGCTAATGGAATATTGGCCTTTATCTCAAGAAGGCTGGAATATAAAGGGGAGGAAGTTATGTTACAACTGTAAAGAGCTCTGATTTGATCCCATCTGGAGTAGTGCATTCAGTTCTGGGCACCGTACCTCAGGAAGGATATATTGACCTTGGAGGGGGTGCAGTGCAGATTCACCAGAATAATACTGGGGCTAAAAGGGTTAAATTACGAGACTAGTTTGCATAGACTGGGCTTGTTTTCCCTTGAATATAAAAGATTAAGGGGTGATCTAATTGAGGTGTTTAAGATGATTAAAGGATTTGATAAGGAGTATAACCTTAAAATTAGAGCTAGGCCATTCAGGGGTGATGACAGAAAGCACTTCTTCATAAAAAGGTTAGTGGAAATCTGGAACTCTCTCCCCAGAAAGAAAAATTGTGAACAATTTTACAACACCAAGTTATAGTCCAGCAATTTTATTTTAAATTCACAAGCTTTCGGAGGCTTCCTCCTTCGTCAGGTAAATGTTCAGAAAGAAAAAGGCTAGGTCAATTGAAAATTTCAAAACTGAGATTGATAAATTTTTGCTAGGCAAGGGTATTAAGGGTTATGGAATCAATATGGGTAGATGGAGTTAAGATACAGATCAGCCATGGTCTGATTGAATGGCGGAACAGGCTTGAGGGGCTGAATGGCCTAATCCTGCTCCTATCCCTATGAATTGCAGGCTGCTTGCCTCTCCGGCAACAAATAGAAGGTAAGTCCCGGGGGGTGGGGGTGGCAGTCGGTATACCATGGAGTCAGGGGAGAAATTCTGCCCCTCCTGGATCCACAGGAATGATTTTTTTGTATTAAAAAAAAGCACCTACCATTTGGTGAATCCTGTGTGGTGCAGGCCAGGCCAACCCAATATCTGGCTGGATGTCTTTCAGGCGCCATTTGGGTGCGGGTCGTTAGTCTCAAAATCAGCCCTCGTTGTGTCCTTTATATGCCCGTAAAACGGGTACAACAAGGTCCGATTTCTACCCTGTTGCGTCTATGGGAAAGCAGCTAATGACTTTGTTCAGAAAACAGTTAAGTCAGAAGTTGCTTTGGTGGTTAAACAGCTTATCAGAAATGTTAATATATTCAGATTGGCAGACAGTGGGAAAAAAAATTATACTCTCTCTGAATACTGAAACATGTGAGGAATCTTTATAGTGGCAAGACAGGTGTTTACTCAGTGGTTCACACCTCAGTAAGGTGCAATTGCCTTGTATACTTAATCACCTCTAACTGGTGTCAGGTTACAGCTTGAACTACTCAGCATTGACTACAGGAACAAACATGTTCAATAAGTAAGTAACACCTTGATAAGGTACAATTACTTTGTATAGTTAATCCCCTCTAACTGGTGTGGGGTTACAGTTGTACTATTCAGCACTGACTGCAGTAGGAAATATGACTGAAAAGCAAAAAGTCATGGGTCAGCACCAAAATTCACTTTCTGAACAAAATCAGTGAGCTTCCCAAAACAAGCCTGCGCAATCTGGCACCTCGATCTTCAAAAATCTTCTGTCTCGGACTTGCTGAAACAGCGTGAAAAGCTGTACAATGAATGGCATCAGAATTCCAATCCAAACAGAAAAAGGAAATGTGAGGTCCCACATGGCAGACTGGTCAAAAAGGTACAAGCCCATGGGATCCAAGGGAAAGTTGCAAATTGAATCCAAAATTGACTCAGTGGCAGGAAGCAAAGGGTACTGGTCGACGGGTGTTTTTGTGACAGGAAGGCTGTTTCCAGTGGGGTTCTGCAGGGCTCAGTACTAGGTCCCTTGCTTTTTGTGGTATATATTAATGATTTAGACTTAAATGTAGGGGGCATGATTAAGAAGTTTGCAGATGATACAAAAATTGTCCGTGTGGTTGATAGTAAGGAGGAAAGCTGTAGACTGCAGGAAGATATCAATGGACTGGTCAGGTGGGCAAAAAGTACCAAATGGAATTCAATTTGGATAAATGTGAGGTAATGCATTTGGGGAGGTCAAACAAGGCAGGGGAATACACAAGGATGTTGCCAGGACTGGAGAATTTTAGCTACGAGGAAAGATTGGATAGGCTGGGGTTGTTTTCTTTGGAACAGAAGAGGCTGAGGGGAGATTCAATTGGTGTGTATAAAATTATGATGTGGAGATGCCGGTGATGGACTGGGGTTGACAATTGTAAACAATTTTACAACACCAAGTTATAGTCCAGCAATTTTATTTTAAATTCACAAGCTTTCGGAGATTTCCTCCTTCCTCCTTCCTCAGGTCCCTTGCTTTTTGTGGTATATATTAATGATTTAGACTTAAATGTAGGGGGCATGATTAAGAAGTTTGCAGATGATACAAAAATTGTCCGTGTGGTTGATAGTAAGGAGGAAAGCTGTAGACTGCAGGAAGATATCAATGGACTGGTCAGGTGGGCAAAAAGTACCAAATGGAATTCAATTGCCTGAGGAAGGAGGAAATCTCCGAAAGCTTGTGAATTTAAAATAAAATTGCTGGACTATAACTTGGTGTTGTAAAATTGTTTACAATTATAAAATTATGATGGGCCTAGATAGAGTGGATAGGAAGCACCTATTTCCCATGGCAGAGAGGTCAATAACCAGGGGGCATAGATTTAAAGTGATTGGTAGAAGGATTAGAGGGGAGCTGAGGAAATTTTTTTTCACTCAGAGGGTGGTGAGGGTCTGGAACTCACTGCCTGAGAGGGTGGTGAAGGCAGAAACCCTCATCACATTTTCAAAAGTACTTGGATATGCACTTACAAGGCTACGGACCAAGAGCTGGAAAGTGGGATTAGGCTGTGTAGCTCTTTTTTGATCAGCACAGACACGATAGGCCGACTGGCCTCCTTCTGTGCCATAATTTTTTCTATGTTCTATGTTTCTAATTGTGGGGAAGTTGAGGAGGCACTTCTCTGCTGGTTTCAGAATGCGTGTGGGAGAGATGCCCTCATCAATGGCCCCCTTCGAGCCCAAAAAGTCCAAGCAGTTGGCTGAAGCACTTAGAAAGGCTGACTTTTGTCGATCAGGGCTGAGTTCAGAGATGGAAGTCACTCCGCAGCATAGTGTCCTGCCCTGCACACGGATACTACAGGTGTAGAGCTGTGGATTAAAAAATGTGTTGCCTGGGTCCTCAAAGGCTATGAACCCCGGGACATCTTTAATTGTGATGAGACTGGTGTCTTCTATAGGTGTGTTGGATATGGTATACTCGCCTTCAAAGGTGAAGCTCTGCTTGGCCAAATAAAAAAGCTAAACAAAGAATTTCCGTTATGGTTTGCTGCAATATGGATGTCACTGAGAAATGCGATCTGTTGGTGATTGGAAAATAGTGAAACCCTTGCTGCTTCATCAGCAGCAGAGGAGTTCATCAGCTGCCTGTGGTTTACTGTAAGAATAAGACCACCTGGATGACTGCAGACATGTTTTCTGAATGGCTGTGCCTGTGGGATTGCAAAGTGAGGGGTCACAAATTTGACCTGTTTCTGGACACCCTCATGTCTCTGGGCTGCGGAACATTTGATTTATATTCCTCCCTGCCAACACAACCCTTGGACCAGGGCATAATATACTGTCTGAAGCAGCATTATGTTAAGGCAATGAGAGAGAAAGTCCTTGAAGAGATGATCAGTAACACTGAACTGTGTGTAAAAAGAATTTCTCTCTTGGATGATGTTTGTCTGTTGAGAGATCCCTGGGACTCTGTCAATCAACAAACAATCCAATGTTGCTTCAAGAAAGCAGGGTTTTTTTTAATGGTGGTGAGTTAAATGAGGGTGAAATTGTGGCAGAAATGGAGACTGTGGCAGCAGGAGGTGGGATGTGAGAGGAAGAATTCTCTCAGCTGTGTCACCTTGGTGACTATGACGCTCCATCTAAAACTGACACCGATGACATAGGAGAGATGGTCTGTGCTCAAAATGAAGAAGAGGAAGAACAAGATCTGGACAGTGATGAGATGTTTGCTTGGCGGATCTTATATTGCGTCATGCTATGGAACAGCATCCCAATATAAAACCAGACTGGGAGACCCTCAACGGTGGACATAGTTTGGTGTCCATACTCCCAGAGGAAGACAGTTCAGACTCGGATACCAGAGTTCTTTGGTGGAGACATGCTGTACTGCTGTGGTGTAAATTTCTATTCAATTATATCGTTTTTAATGTAAAACTAATTTTTGTAACTTTTTAAACATTTTTTAACGTATTTCACTTTTTGGCAGGTGTGGTTTAAGTAAAGCTAGTTACATTGCATACAATAGTGATAGCACTACCCCTTTAAACCATCCAGTGCGAAAAGTAGGCAAATCATGTTAGCACCAACACGCTTGCTATGAGATGGGGATTGTACTAGCTTTTATATTCAAACTTTTTAAACTGAATTTCAAATTCTCAAACTGCTGTGGTGGGATTTGAACCCAAGCTTTCATAGATTATTAATCTAGGCCTCTGGATTACTAGTCCATTAACATAACCACTACATGATCAGGCCATGTAAAAAGGGGCTTTGCCAACTACAATTCACAATCTGCACCTACAGGCCTTCGAGCAGTAGTACGATATAACTACAGCCTTAGATGAGAAAAGAAATCATGAAACACATTAACCATGGTTAATAAATGAGGGGGAAATTGCCTTCATTCAAAGCCCAAAAAGCCTTAACAGCTATAGTTGTAAATTTAATATTCAATGTACTTTAAAATATGCAATTGTTAACCACATATTGTGCCAAATACTGTCATTCTGGCTCTGCTATTTTTGCAGGAGGCCCTATTGCAGATCTGACCTTCTGTATTACCTCATCCTATCACTACCACCACCAAGGGGGATTTAATTTTCCCCCAATTTTCTCTCCTCCACTCCCAAAGGTGCTGACTTTTGTGGTTTCACAGGCATTGGCATTTCTCTGGTACCTTGTCCTAGTGTCCATTTACATGTATACTTGGACAGGGATTGTTGCCTGGCTGTTTGTTCATGGAGAGCATCACAGTCAAGTCTCATCCAGTCTTAACCTGGTGTCCACAGGCATGTGCTTTCAGCAGGGGTCACTGGGTTGCTGTTAGAAGTGAGGATCCTGGATCCTGGGTAACTTTTCCTATTCTGGCCCTGGGCATCTAGGTCAATTGTTGGTTCACATCAGCCAACTCAGCACACCTGTAATCTCTTGGTCTATGTGATTTAAGACTTTTAGTTTTTCCCTTTTTTAATACTCCTTTCTTTTGACCATTGTCTCGTACCCCATTGGCATCTCTATTCAACCTGGGCACAACCTCTTTAAAATTGTTTCAATTCACTAGCTTTATGTGATGGGTTTTTGTGAATCCCAATTGGTAGCTCATTCCCAGTTGTTGCTAGAAGTCTGGATGGTATCATACATAATTCACCAACAGAAGGTCACACATAGGGCAGAACAATGCCAAAACCAGTCACATATGATGTTTTTAAGATAAGACCAGGTGCCTTGTAAGCCATTCATACGAACAGAAAACACCTGAGGGAATAAATTTAAATTCTGAGCGACAACAGCTACTTTTTTGGATTTTGATTAAACGACGACAGGACCAACAGACTGAGTTCAGCATGCTAAATAAGGTTTAAATGATTTAATGCAATCAGAGTTAAACACGGAGATTAATCATTCATAACACAATGTTGTAACATTGACATTTCTAAAGTGTTTTCCAAGGCCTTGTTATAAGAAAACTAGATTTATTTACCAAGATTAACAGTCATATTTGAATTGAATGTTGTAATCGAAATCCATACTATATTTTTTAAAAAAGGAGACGCGCTTAAAAATTTATGAGCTTATTTAGAACCTATTAAAACAATGTTTTATTAGGTGTTACCTTACTGGTAATCTTCACACTATCTGTCAGTGACTAATGTTAGCTTGGCACAGTCACCGTTGGTAGCATTGTTACTTTTGAGTTAGAAGGTTATAGTTTCATGCCTCACACCAGGACTTGAGCAACAAAATATAAGCTGGCATTTCAGTGCAGTGCGGAGGAAGTGTTGTATTATCAGAGATGCCATTCTTCAGGTAAGATGTAAGAGATCCTGTCTGATTTGTTTAACTGTGCATTAAAAGTCCCAACACAGTACTCTTTTTTAATTCATTCTTGGGATGTGGGCGTTGTTGGCGAGGCCAGCATTTATTGCCCATCCCTAATTGCCCTTGAGAAGGTGGTGGGGAGCCGCCTTCTTGAACCACTGCAGTCCGTGTGGTGAAGGTTCTCCCACAGTGCTGTTAGGAAGGGAGTTCCAGGATTTTGACCCAGCGACGATGAAGGAACGGCGATATATTTCCAAGTCGGGATGGTGTGTGACTTGGAGGGGAACGTGCAGGTGGTGTTGTTCCCATGTGCCTGCTGCCCTTGTCCTTCTAGTGGTAGAGGTCGCGGGTTTGGGAGTTGCTGTCGAAGAAGCCTTGGTGAGTTGCTGCAGTGCATCCTGTGGATGGTACACACTGCAGCCACGGTGCGCCGGTGGTGAAGGGAGTGAATGTTTAGGGTGGTGGATGAGGTGCCAATTAAGCGGGCTGCTTTGTCCTGGATGGTGTCGAGCTTCTTGAATGTTGTTGGAGCTGCACTCATCCAGGCAAGTGGAGAGTATTCCATCACACTCCTGACTTGTGCCTTGTAGATGGTGGAAAGGCTTTGGGGAGTCAGGAGGTGAGTCACTCGCCACAGAATACCCAGCCTCTGACCTGCTCTTGTAGCCACAGTATTTATGTGGCTGGTCCAGTTAAATTTCTGGTCAATGGTGACCCCCAGGATGTTGATGGTGGGGGATTCAGCGATGGTAATGCCGTTGAATGTCAAGGGGAGGTGATTAGACACTCTCTTGTTGGAGATGGTCATTGTCTGGCACTTGTCTGGCGCGAATGTTACTTGCCACTTATCAGCCCAAGCCTGGATGTTGTCCAGGTCTTGCTACATGCAGGCACGGACTGTTTCATTATCTGAGGGGTTGCGAATGGAACTGAACACTGTGCAATCATCAGCGAACATCCCCATTTCTGACCTTATGATGGAGGGAAGATCATTGATGAAGCAGCTGAAGATGGTTGGGCCTAGGACACTGCCTTGAGGAACTCCTGCAGCAATGTTCTAAGGGCAGGGTCTCCTAGTATCTAGGTTATCATCCCTCAATTTACAACAGAAAAAATAGATTAACCAGTCATTCATCTCATTGCTGTCTTTAGGATCTTGTGGTGGTAAGTTTGCTTACATAACAGTCACTGTAATTCAAATGTATGAAGCATTTTGAGATGATTCTGAAAGATGTGATAGAGGTGGCCTCTGAAGAACAGCTAGAGGATACTGCTGAGGAGCCTGAGAGGTCAGCTGGGGCACCAACACAAGCACCTTTGGCAGCTACAAGAGCCACTCGGCAGACCATTATACAGGACACTTTCTCCTAATATCCTCATCGACCCTTCTCATTAACAATCTTCTACAGCTTTCCTGTAGCCCTACCTTGGAAACTTTCTTCAAGTCCGCCACCTTCTTTCATGATTTGGATCCAGATCCTCTGGGTCACCGAAGCAATGACCCAGTCTTACGTCTCCTGATGGGCTTGCTGTGTGAGTTATTTTTGTGAAGGGTGCCTTTCTGTCCCAAATAGAACAGCCCTCCTTTCCAGTATTTCCTGATGCACAAACAATATGCCACTGTTTTCAGACAATTTCTCAGTGCAAACCACCTGCCCTGCATTCCCAGGTAAAAATGCAGCTGTTTGAATGGCTGTTGAAGCTTAACAAGTGTAACCAATCCACTGACCAGTCAGCTGTACATGAACCACACATTTCAGATTTGGGAATATCTGGAGTCAATGGCCAAATGGCCATTACCCCTCGATCTACATAGCTACAGCAATTTCCACTCTTAGATTGCTATCAATTTGAGCTCTTTTAATGAGAACATCTTTGTGAATACTAACCAAAACGAATATGATAGATTTTCTGAGTCCTTGCCCATTGACAGTGCGTATCGTAAAATCACAGCAATGCATCCACGAATTTCCACTATGATCTGGTTACAAGGGAGGACTTGAAATATCTACTCATACCTTAAGAGAGAGCATTCTATTTTTGCCATTTAAAGTAATTCAGTGAGTTGCTTTGGCTCCCTGAACTGGAGAAAGGAATGCGTAATACTCTCAAATTAATTAGATCCAAGGCAACATCCTGGCTTATGCTAAATAAAGATAAAGGAATGTGTTATTCCCTTGTGCAGAGTCAGGATCAGTGATATATTTTTCTCTTTAGCCATTACCTAAAGAGTGAGAGCAAATTAATTCCCTTTCATGTTGCTAAGATTAAAATTCTATCTGATATCGTGCAGAGCAGCAAGAAACACATTATTGCCTCTAGATCCTGTAGATTACAATGAACTGGGAAATTAAAGAAATCATAAAGATGACAAACTCAATTGTCAATTAAACATATTTATAATTAAGTGCTGTTTTTGCTATTTCATTACCAGTTCATATATAATAATCTACTTTTGCAATAGACCATTTGAATTACATATTTGTAAAATCCCTTACAAATAAATCTAAAACCTTTAGCTGAAGAACACATATCATAATCTGCTGCTGGTAGCAAACAAATGATGACACCTCACTGAAAGCAGTTTCAGCAGCCTGAGCCAGTTCACTGGTATTTCCCTTGTCTCATTTCACCTGGATTTGTGGAATTAAAGTCTTTCCTTTAATGCAAACATATAACATTGGTAATGGAGAGGTATGTGTGTAAAAAAGGGAAAGATGATAAATAATATAAATTTTAAAATATACAGAATCACATTTAGCAAACCCAGAGATGTCATTTAGATTAACTTAAAAAGAAATTTATCCTGTTATTTGAGAAATTAATATATCAGTACCTATAAAGGAAAATAAATACTATTTGTAAGTAAAATAGGAAGAAGTTTAGAGCTAGAAGCTTTGAACTAGATTATAAAACTTTATTTAAAATTACAATTGCTATTCCACAACTATAAAAAAGTCTTAAAGATCTCAGGCATAATATTCTTATTTGGACTCACATCCATGATGTGAAGTTTATATATAGAATTTACTTCCATAGTGCTTTGTCTGTTCCAGAATATCAACATTCCCATGACGTAAATAGTTTTTTTCCAGAAAAATAATCATCATTGGCTAGTTTTTCCAAAAAAATATATATATTTCAAATTTGTGGACTCTTGTCTCAGCATAGATAGGAATTCCAAGATTCTAAAACCCAAGCTTGTAAATTAAGCCCCCAGAGTGAAGTCTGGTTTCTATTTGCACTGTCTTAACTGCCATGTTTTAACTGCCAGCGCCAAAGGAAAAACACAAAACGGGGCATTAGATCTGCCAACCTGCCCTTTTGTGCATTGGAGTGAGAAACAACTGGCAGTAACTCACAAGCACTGGTGAAGTATTTGTTTCTATACCAGTGTGTGCCAATGTGCCATGTGGAAAATGGATGGCATCACTTTAGTCCTGAGTCAGATCTCCTGCAGTGATAAATTGATAAAAAATACAGGCAAAAATATAAAAAATGTCAAAAGCTGGACATAATCATTGAGACTATTTTAGAGGCTTGAATGGGTAAAGTTTGAATTATATCAATAATATACAAAAATATATAAAATATAGAGAAGGAGGAGGAGAGGGTGGTATGAGAATAGAGGGCACATGAGAACCACGACTTGCTGTGGGCAGCACTACTGGTTGTATGTCTACTCCAACAGAGTCAGATAAGTAGTGCATGAGAAGGTTACATTATGAGTAACCTCTATTTCAAGCAAAATCAATCTGCTAAAATGCAAAACAATACCTTTCCTTTCATTATTGCCTGACCAGTTAAAGAACTATGCATTGACATCCTACCGACATCTAGAAAAAGGTTAATCACTGCCTTAGACAAGGCTGGTCTGTCACAGACTGACAGGTAATAGTGTCTTGGATTTCATTTCTGCCTGCCCTAATTACTCTTTTTATCAAAGGCAATACAGCCTGTTTCTAAATGAAGAGTAAGAAGTTCAATGAACTGCCACCATCTCACAATATGTTACTGAAGGTCAGACAGATTCTAATACATGACTAGTAAAGAAAACAATTCACCTGCAGATCTCACAAGTGTGAAAGCTGTTTATCAATTGGGTTCAATAGATCGCATGAGACTGGTCACATGCTAAACACATGTATAAAAGGCCAGAAAAAGTCAGAAAAATACCAAATTAACTTGTTAAAGCTTGTTAAAGATGATCATGAGAAATGTGTGACAGATACACTCCACAGCTGCAGAGTCACATAGGAAAGTGTCTATTTCACTCCATCTCAGACCTGAAGGAGAAGATTTTGTATTATCACCACAGCAGTGAGGAAGTGAATAGTACAGAGCAGCTTTCTATCTGAGGTCATGGCTGTGGTGGCCATTGGTGGAAACATTGCAGCAGAGAAGGAGGAGGAGAGGGTGGTCTGAGAGTAGAGGGCACATGAGAACCATGACTTGCTCTGGGTGGCACCACTGGTGGTATGTCTACTCCAACAGAGTCAGCATGGCAGATAAGTAGTGCATGAGAAGGTTCAGGTTTAGCCCGTGCCTGAGGTGTTCCACCTAGTCCATGAAGATCTGCAGGGCCAGTTAACCATCTGCAGTACATTACTTGTGGCAATGAAGGTCAACACTGCCCTCTCCTTTTATTCCATAGGGACCTTCCTATTGCCCACAGAGGACATCTCAGACATTTCTTCATGTGCCACTCCATATTGCCACACACCTGCTAATTGGAGCTCTGCATGAAGCAGCAGTGTGCCAGCCACTGCAACAGGGAGACAGGTGAATGAGGGTCTCAATGCCCAAAGCTTCCAATAAATCCACAAGTGTATATAGCTCCGATCAGCTCAAAAGCTTTTTAAAAGGGAGTATCATCTTATCAGACTAGCCTTTCAAAGAACTGCATTTCACTTAATATGGATATTTTAAAAAGTGGATATTTTTGTCTTTGATGAAGGGAATTTTGGACCAGAAAAGTCACTAAACATTTTCTACATCCTCACACTGCAAAGTCCATTGCTACATCCATTCTGACCCATTGCTTTAATAACATCATCTGTCAACTTGCTGGAGCAGAGAATGCATTGTGAATAATATCAAACTGAATAAGTTAAATCGTGAAGTGGGCATGGTATAGAAATAGTTATAAAACTGCCCAAAGTACACAGTTCTCAAGTTAGTACCTGCTGACGTACTGTAAAGTGACAAAAGAAGATAATGGAAAGAGGAAGTATGATGGTATGGTCGTCCTGATCATCTGATGATGGAAATAATGGTGTTGAGCTGACACAATGTGCAGCCGCACTTGTACCTGCAGTTTAGAGTCTCCGTAATTTGGATAGATTGAAGATGTAGGGAAAGCTTGCCTGGAGAGCTTGGCAACAGAACACTTGATTGGGGAATGCAAAATCCAACAAGGGAGGAGCTCTCAAAGGGCTATAGCTAGTCATTAAAGGGCAAGCTGTGTGGTGACAGAAAAATGAATCAATTGATCACAATGACACAACCGAGGCATCTGGGAAGCCTTTTGATTTTGAAGAATTGGAGGCACTAATGCAGAATGTGCACCAAAGAAAGGTGAATCTATTTTGGACTAAAGATCATCTTTCAGTAAAAGCACAGGTAAAAATTGCATGGAGAGAGGCTGCCGACCTAGTCCATGCAGTTATCTGGATTCCTTGTACTTTGTTTCAAATGAAGGAAACATTTGCTGGATCCTGACGAAGGCGATAGTGAATGTGTTTCTCACTGTTGTGCATGTTTTTGTGGGGCACAAACCTAAGATGAGAACTCTCACACCCTCCTTGGACGTGCCATTTAAAGCATTGTACACAAAAATTGCCCTTTTGCCCACACTCTCTCATTGTGCCAAAACCGGATGGCACACTTTGCTTGTAGGCAGAGGTGGCAGAAGTGAGAAAGCAGACAGATGTCCAAGCTTCCAGCCGATGTTACTCCTCTGCTTTTAGTAGGTTTCTCAGTGGGTCAGCAGCCATGGATGCAGAGGTTAACCCTGAGCTCTTAAGAGCCATTTCCTCCTAACCCCCAGCATTTCTTCTCCTTCCAAAAATGTGGTCCCTGTAGACTGCCACATAATGGCATCATGGCTGCTTCCTAGATAGTAACTATTGATATGCATAATGATATTTCTGCGGTCAGATATCGCCTGAACATTAATGAGTGCAAAGCCTTTCTCCACATGTAGCCATAGCTAAGCTGGATTTCAATATTCTGTATATATTTATACATGTATATATGTTAGCTATGGTCCAGTAGTAGCACTCGTGCCTCTGCAACAGAAGGTTGTGCATTCAAGTCCCACACCAGAGACTTGAGCACAAATCTAGGCTGGCACATCGCTAAAACAGATTTCTGGTCATTGTTACATTGCTGTTTGTGGGACCTTGCTGTGCACAAATTGACTGCCACGTTTCCTACATTACAACAATGACTACACTTCAAAAGTACTTCATTGGATGTAAAGCGGTTTGAGACGTCCTGAGGTCGTGAAGGGTGCTCTATAACATCATATATAATGCCACAGCATTTAACTGCCTATTGAATGATTCCAGACTATTTTCCTTTGCCACCCTACCTGAAAGACCATTGCAGGTATTAAACACTTTGTGTGAAGAAACGTTTCCTGATATCAGTTTCCTGAATGTGCCGTTTACCAATTTATACCAATGTACGTGTTATGTTTTTGAGTTTTTATGCTATATATACTATTTGGGTTCAGTGGGCTCGATTTTACCGTCCGGTTTCCTGTGCGTTTCCAGCGGGGGGGCCCCGAAAATCCCGATATCCAGGCACGTGACCGGATCGCGCCACGATCCCGCCCACTTCCGGGTTCCCCGATGACGTGCGGGGGTGCGTGCGCGGCCCCCGCTGGTGGGAATCCCGCAGGCAATTAAAGCCAGCGAGATGCCACTTGAGTGTATTTATTTTGCTTGTTCAGGTCATTAACTGACCTGATTAAGGGACTGTGTGTGATTTTGGAGAAACATGGGACTGTTTCACACACTGGGGGAAACAGTCCTACTTGAACTGGACGTGTTGCAGCCGTCAGCCTGTGGCAGCTGCAAAGGTCCATTTGACAGGTGGGGAGGGGGGGGGAGACCCTCACCCATTGCAGGAGGCCGCTCTGTCACTTGGGACAAAGTGTGGCCTCCACCACCCCCCTCCTGACGGTCAAAGTCACCAACCTGCACACTCACCCCGGGGTCCGGAGACATGTACCTACCTTGCGGAGCCCCTCAGATGTACATATTGCGGATGGGGGCCGCCGTAGCTGCAGTCATGACCCCCTCGGAGGGCGAACAGCATCACCAGCCTCGCCATCCACGCCGTCCACCTCTGACACATGGAGCTCCACAACAGAGTGCTGTGACACATCCACCTGCACAGCAGGAGGGAGGGCTACCGCAGAGAGAGATGCGTCGCAGAGGGCACTACCCTCGCCACAGGGTCCACAGACCGAGGCTCAGCCTCCTGGACCTCTCTAAGCAGCAGTACACACGGAGGCTCAGAGTCACTCGACATGTAGTCGTGGACATCTGCAGGCTCTTTCATGCCGAGCTGCTCCTGGCTGGCCCCAGCACCATCTGCTTACCTGTTCCTGCCAAAGTCACCACTGCCCTCCACAACTTCTCCTCCGCATCCTTCCAGGGTGCAGCCGGGTACACCGCCGATGTCTCTCAGTCATCTGCGCGGAAGAGCCCTGGAAATACACCTGCACCTACTCTGCAGTAACACAATGGGTGGCATCAGTGGTGGGTCCTCATAGTGTTACCCAGGAGCGGGCATTATTGCACAAAACAGACAGGATTCGCGGAGACATGGCAGTGGTGGTGCCAATATAATGTGTGATGTGAGTTGTTCTGAAATTCAATATAGGTAACACCCATGACAAACCCTCAAACACCCTTGTGCATCCCCTTCATGCTCACGACACGTTTGCCTTACGCTGCCTACTGCACATGTGTGATGCATGCCCTGTGGCTGCAGCACAGGTGGTGGCAGGTTGAGTGAGGCTGGCCGTGAGGGAGATGCACGAGAGGGTGCGTATGGGATAGAGCCATGAGATTATATGAGGATTGGGTTGCGTGTTAGTGGCGGGGTGAGTACTCGCGAGGTGAGTAGGTGCAGGTAAGATGAGGATGGGGTTTGAGTGGGTATGAGGGGTGATGTGACAGAGTAGTGTTGGTGGTGCCGAAGGAGATGTGGGGTGGGGGCAGTGTTGTGGCAGACGGAGTGTAGGGGAAAGACTACGTGTTCTCACTGTGGCTGACCTACTGCGGTCATTGGAGCGCCTCCTGCACTGTATGCAGGTGGGCGATATGTTGGTGGTGCTGGTGACCTCCTCTGCCACCTCGAGCCAGGCCTTCTTGGTGGCAGAGGCAGGCCGCTTCCTCCCGCCCGCAGGGTGGAAGATCTCTGTCCTCCCCCTCCTCCTCACCCCATCTGATGATACCTGGGGTGAGGCATCATTAAACTGGGAGCAGCCTTCCCCCTGGGCTGCTCCATGCTGTAATTTGTTCTATTGGTTGCAGCATCTGTCAGTGGAGGACTGCCCCTTTAACTAGAGAGACTCCAGCTGACAGATCGTACTGCGCATGCGCAGCCCGCCCGACGTGCAGACCAGCAGCGCGGAGCCCGGAGGAGCAGGTAAGTGGATCCAATTAGTGTGTTGCCTGCTATGATCGCGCGGGCAACCCACTAATTTCACCGAGCGTGTTGACCACGTTCCCGAAACCCAACCCGCCGGAAACCCGCAGGCCTGGTAAAATCGAGCCCAGTGTCAGTGGCCACTCCTGTAAGCCGACCTTACATCCACTATCAACCCAAGTGTGTCTTTATCTGCTCATTATGTAGCCAAATATAGAATAAACAGAGGCCAAAGAAGGAACCCTGATCACTGTATTCTGGTTTACTGGAACATATCATCATTATCTTCATTAAAAACAGAAATGCTGGAAAAGCTCAGCAAGTGAGGCAGCATCTGTGGAGAAAGAAACAGCGTTAACATTTCAGGTCAAAGACCTTTCATCACAACTGGAAGATGTTAAAAGAGTTAAAGTTTTTAAGCAAGCACAGAGTTCAGGTACATAGATCATTGAAGTGTCATGAACAGGTGCAGAAAATAATCAATAAGGCTAATGGAATGCTGGCCTTTATATCTAGAGGACTAGAGCACAAGGGGGCAGAAGTTATGCTGCAGCTATACAAAACCCTGGTTAGACCGCACCTGGAGTACTGTAAGCAGTTCTGGGCACCGCACCTTTGGAAGGACATATTGGCCTTGGAGGGAATGCAGCGTAGGTTTACTAGAATGATACCCGGACTTCAAGGGTTAAGTTACGAGGAGAGATCACACAAATTGGGGTTGTATTCTCTCGAGTTTAGAAGGTTAAGGGGTGATCTGATTGAAGTTTATAAGATATTAAGGAGAACAGATAGGGTGGATAGAGAGAAACTATTTCCACTGGTTGGGGATTCTAGGAGTAGGGGGCACAGTCTAAAAATTAGAGCCAGACCTTTCAGGAGTGAGATTAGAAAACATTTCTACACACAAAGGGTGGAAGAAGTTTGGAACTCTCTCCCGCAAACAGCAATTGATACTAGCTCAATTGCTAAATTTAAATCTGAGATAGATAGCTTTTTGGCAACCAAAGGTATTAAGGGATATGGGCCAAAGGCAGGTATATGGAGTTAGATCACAGATCAGCCATGATCTTATCAAATGGCGGAGCAGGCACGAGGGGCTTAATGGCCTACTCCTGTTCCTATGTTCTTATGTTCCTAGAGTCAGGGAAAGGGGGGGATGGAGGCGAGGGATGGAAAGAACAAAAGGGAAGATCTGTGATAGGGTAAAGCACAAGAGTGATTAAATGACAAAGAGATGATGGTGCAAGGCAAGGAGGGTTGTAATGGGACAGATTAAGAAACAAAAGATTGATCAGGAGTCGCTGTAAATGGCAGCAGCAGAACATTACCAGCACTAGCTGACCGAAAAAAATGGGAGCAGTGGTTATGATCTGAAGTTATTGAAATCAGTGTTGAGTCCAGAAGGTTGTAAAGTGCCTAAATGAAAGATGAGGTGCTGTTCCTCGAACTTCTGTTGAGCTTCATTGGAACAGTGTAGGTGGCCGTGGACAGAGAGGTCAGAGTGGGAGTGAGACGGGGAATTAAAAAGGGCAAGCGACCGGCAGGTCAGGATCACGCCTGGGGACAGAGCAGAGGTGTTCACAAAGCGATCACTTCCCTTCCCTCCCAGAACCATGATAGGGTCCCCCTTGTCCTCATCTTCCACCCCACCAGCCTTCACATTCAAAGGATCATCCTCCACCATTTCTGCAACCTCCAGCGTGATCCCACCACCAAACGCACCTTCCCCTCCCCTTCCCTTTCAGCATTCCGAAGGGACCGCTCCCTCCGCCACACCCTGGTCCACTCTTCCATCATCCTCAACACCCACTCTCCTCCCTACGGCACCTTCCCGTGCGAGCGCAGGAGACGCAACACCTGCCCCTTCACCTCCTCCATTCCCACTGTCCAGGGCCCCAAACACTCCTTCCAGGTGAAACAGTGATTTACTTGTACTTCTTTCAATTTAGTATACTGTATTCGCTGCTCACCATGCGGTCTCCTCTACATTGGGGAGACCAAACGCAGACTGGATGATCGCTTTGCTGAACACCTCTGCTCTGTCCGCTTGCCCTTTTAATTCCCTGTCCGACTCTCATTCTGATCTCTCTGTACTCTGTCCTCTTATACTGTTCCGATGAAGCTCAACGGAAGTTCGAGGAACAGCACCTTATCTTTCGTTTAGGCTTAAAAACTTTAACTCTTTAACATCTTCCAGTTCTGCCGAACGGTCTTCGACCTGAAACGTTAACTCTGTTTCTTTCTCCACAGATACTGCCTCACTTGCTGAGTATTTCCAGCATTTTCTGTTTTTATTTCAAATTTTCAACATCTGCAGTATTTTGTTTTTGACCGTCTTGACTTCGGTAGGCAGAAGAAGTATATTCTATCAAACTGACGCTCGGGCTATAAACCAAAAGACAGATTTACTATTAAACAAATAAATGAATGGCTCTCATTACAAACAGTATATTAGTAACAATTCACAAATTTTACTACCATCCTTGAAATGTAAAAACAATGGAACTTCTCGCTATCTCTTAACATAAAATCAAACCTTGAAATACCCTCATTCATTTCTTCCATGGTGAAATGCTATTACAGAGCAAGATCTGGATCAGTCTCCCTGACTGACTTCCAAAGCAAAGTCAGCTGCAGATTTATCATTCAGCATCCTTTGCAGAAAAGCTGATGAAAAGAGCATTTGGACAACTGTAGTTGGATTAGATCAACACCAGCCATTCAAAGGTATCAATTGCATAGAATGTTTGACCACACATATACATCTGGCATTACAGTAAAGTTCAAAAGACATCTCTTAGCCTGTCTGCTTATATCTGATCAAAGTGTCACATTGACCAAATTAAATGGAATGACATCCAAGCGGAAAGGTGACCTGAGGTGCTTCTTTGGATCAACACATCTGAGGTGATCGTTTTGCATTTCAGACTGTAACATATATTCCTGTGGCTTTCAGAAAAAGCCAACAGAAACCAATATTAATCTTGTGTATGTTTTGGTCAGAAATAAAGAAACCAATAGATAATCTAACACAATCAAAAATGTTTCATTTTTGTCACAATCCCTTGTTCTGCAGTTGTGATTTAACCTAAATTAACATTCTGGTTATACATTTTCTATTCTGATTAGTAATGCATACCTCCACAAGGTATCATACGACTATGTTTAAGGCTGAAAATCCAAGCTTTTCTGGCCTATCCACATTACTCTGACAGCATAGAGCAGCTTCAGGTTCTTTCTCTGCACTGCCCACCGAGCTTGGCTATTTACTTTCTGTCTTGGATAAAAATAACTTTCTTTAAGGCTTTTAGAAGCATCCTAGTCGAAAAGACCGAAGAAATACTGAATACTGACAGAAGTTACTGTCGGCCCCAAACATCCACAGCTGTTCTGGTGGACTCCTGCCACAACGTCAGCAGGAACATCGAAGTTCCCTTGCCCCAGGACTTCTATGGGACATGGCATATTGTTGGCTCAGGTACGCCTACTAACCAGCTGAACAAGGGGTGGATGTGAGGTCCAGGCTGTGGCCCGGACCCCCAAAGACCTGAGCAGCTGAAAATGGTTTGCTTTTTAAGGGGGTCCAGGGATCACTGATGTCGCAGGCCCACAATTTCGCCACCCCAGCCCCCCACCGCCCAAGCCTGGGAACCTTCAGCTGGAATTTCCGGCCTCTTCGGTGCGGTTAGGGGATGTGCATCTATTCTGCCGAAAAAATGCAAATCGCAGGACCCCTCCCTGAACCAGTGAACCTTGGTGGGGTCAGCGGTGGTGGTCCAGGGTAGGTATATCTCGGCACTTAGACTGTGATGCGCCACCTGCGCATTTTCGGGGCCCAAATATTTAATGCACTTGTGCCAAATTCTTCGGTCTGGTACTTTTAGCAGACACGTTTATTTTAAGCAGGTTACTTATTCTTGTTAAAATAGTAGACAGAGGACTGGCTACGAGCCTGTTAAGCATTCATACAGTAACGTGGCTGTTGGTAATTTTTACCCTTATATGCAATGACCTTATTGATTGCAGGATTTCATTTTCCTATAAAATTAGAATTAAAAATAAAAAGGCGACATCTGCAGGTTTTTGTGAACAATGTGAGAATTTTGTAATAGCATTCCTGTGTGTTATTTTTAACATACAGCTCGATTCTAAAGTGCAACTGGACAAGCTTCGAGTTTCAAAGAAACTCTGTACTGAAACAATCTGCAATAAAGAACTTATGTCTGAGCTGATGCTGAATGTTTAAGATATCCTGTGAGTGTCAAATCTGCTCCACTGAAATGTATTGGGTGCGGAGGTGCTAATACTCATATTCTCCCATTGATTTATAAAAGTTTAATTTTACATAATGCATTTTATATTTGCCTCATCAGTTGAATCAGTCTCTGAGGATCGTTAATATCAAGTTATGCAACAACATTTATATGCAGTTGTATTGAAATATACATTCTTGCATATACTAATATATTCAAATCATACCATTCTACGCAAAGTTAGATAGAGATTCCCTTCTTCACTGATATCTTGCTTTGTTTTTATTTCATAATATAATCTTATCTCAAAGAGAGCTTAGTTGAGCAATGTTGAAGTTCAACCAATCACGCAGTTGCTACAATATTAATCAAGCCTATAATAAAATGGCAGATATATTCAATATTGCTAATTGTGGATATTTATTAATGCTCATTCTATGGAAATTAATGATATTTTCGTGGCACAGACCTATAATGACAAACAAAAATAAAGAGTGATAACTGACTACAGTTAGATATCACTTAATGGCCTGATCTCTGGAGTGTGTTCCAGGATATGTTTCAAAGAACATTCCTGGAAGAAACAGATCATCGCACCACTGATGATTCATTGCAAATGTTCTCTAACATGTGCCAAGAACTATCATAAATCACTCATGCTTCAGTTGCCCGTGACTTGTGAGTCATTCAGATTCATAAATGGAGCAAGTTCCTTTTTAAAGCCAATTGAGTTGATTTTAACTCCCCGAAATTGGTGTTATTGGGACGGTAACGGTCAGCATCTTTACTGCCCCATTAACCCCGACAATGGCGACATTTTGAAAGAGGCCTACCGCTGGGTGCCCAAAGCGCCTGTCTATTTCAGGCAGTAGGACTTTTTTAATATGCAAATCGGGACGTACACAGGACTGTGATTGGCATTTTAGGATTAAACTGGTCGAAGCGCGCACCATGAATGCTCTGATCAGTCCCATAGGAACATAGGAACAGGAGTAGGCCATTCAGCCCCTTGCGCCTGTTCTGCCATTCAATTAGATCATGGCTGATCAGTATCTTAACTCCATCCACCCGCCTTGGTTCTGTAACCCTTAATACCCTTGCCTAACAAAAAGCTATCAATCACAGTTTTGAAATTTTCTATTGACCTAGCCTCAACATCTTTTTGGGGGAAAAAGGTCCAGATTCCCACCACCCTTTGCGTGAAGAATTGCTTTCTGACATCACCCCTGAACAGTCTAGCTCTGATTTTAAGATTATGCCCCCTTGATCTGGACTATCCCACCAGGGACAAAATAGTTACAGACTGTCTACTGTATTAAATCCTTTAACTATCTAAACACTTCAATTAGATTACCCCTTAATCTTCTATATTCAAGGGAATACAAGCCTAGTCTATGCAACCTGTCCTCATAACTTAACCCTTTTAGCTTCAGTATCATTCTGGTGAATTTGCACTGCATCCTCTCCAAGGCCAATATATCCTTACTGAGGTGTGGTGCCCAGAACTGAATGCAGTTCTCCAGATGGGGTCTAACCAGAGCTCTGTACAGCTGTAAAATAACTTCCACCCCTTTGTGTTCCATCCCTCTTGAGATAAAGCCCAACATTCCATTAGCCTTTTAAATTATTTCTTGTACCTGTCCACTAGCTTTTAGTGATTTCTGTATTTGGACTCCTAAATCTCTCTGCTCATCCACAGTTCCTAGCTTCTCACCATTTAGTAGAATGGGCCGATATTCTCTGGAGTTTAGAAGAATGAGAGGGGATCTCATTGAAACATATAAGATTCTGAGGGGACTTGATGGGGTAGCTGCTGAGAGGTTGTTTCCCCTGGCTGGAGAGTCTAGAACTAGGCGGCATAGTCTCAAGATAAGGGATCGGCCATTTAAGACTGAGGTGAGGAGGAATTTCTTCACTCAGAGGGTTGTGAATCTTTGGAATTCTCTACCCCAAAGGGCTGTGGATGCTGAGTCGTTGAATATATTCAAGGCTGAGAGAGATAGATTTTTGGACACTGGGGGAATCAAGGGATATGGGGATTGGGCGGAAAAGTGGAGTTGAGGTTGAAGATCAGCCATGATCTGATTGAATGGCCTACTCCTGCTCCTAATTCTTATGTTCTTATCTCATGTTCTTATTCTTTCATGCAAGTCATTTATAAATATAGTGAAAAGCTGTGGTCCTTGTCCAGATCCCTGGGGACACCACTAATCACATCCTGCCAATTTTAGTACATATCCATTATCCCTACTCTCTATCTCTTACCTCCTAATCAATTCCCTATCCAAACCAATATGTTGCCTCCAATTCCATGCGTTCTCATTTTTGTTAACAATCTCTTATGTGGAATCTTGTTGAATGCCTTCTGGAAGTTCATTTAAATAACATCCATAGACACTTCATTATCTACCACTTTAGTTACCTCCTCAAAAAGTTCAACTAGATTTGTTAGACATGACTTACCCTTTACAAATCCATGCTGGCTCTCTCTGATTAGCTCACATTTGTCCAAATGCTTAGTCACTCTCTCCCTAATAACAGATTCTAGTAACTTCCCCACAACTGACCATAGACCAATAGGTCTATGATTTCCTAATTTATCTCTCTTATCCTTATTAAATAGTGAAGTGACATTGGCAATTTTCTAATCCAAGGGGTCAATTCCTGAATCAAGAGAGTTTTGGAAGATCATGACTAACGCATCAACAATTTCCTCACCTACTTCTTTTAAAACTCTGGGATGGAAACCATTGGATCCTGGAGAATTGTCTATCTTTAATAACATTAGTTTCTTCATCAGCATTTTTTTTACTAATTTTGAATCTAGTTAGTTCCTCCCCTTGATTTATTTTTAGTTTTCTTTGTATCTCTGGTATTTTATCCTCATCCTCTACTGTGAAGACTGATACAAAGTAGCTATGTAGTAAGTCTGCCATTTCCTGATTTCCATTACAATATCATGGCAGATACAGCTGAATAGGCTCTGAAAAGTTAAGTCCAGGCTCCATACAAAAACAGTGTGCCACCGCTAGCCAGGGCCCGTGCTCCTGGGGCTTGCCTCCCCCAACCCCACCCCTCCCAGGACCTACCTGCAACATCCCAGCCAGCCGACATTCTTGTGGGCTAAAGCCGGCAAGCTACCTCGGGATGACTGTTTGGCATCTGGCAACTGGCCAGCCCAACTCAAATGAAGCCTGGGCCTTAGAATAACAGGGGCCTCTTCACTGCATGTCACTGGTACGAAAGCTTGTATTAATTAAACTGATTCAGTGACAACGATACAAATGAGAACTCGCATGTGCTGTATGGATTTTAGACCAATTACCAATGAATTAGAATTCTGCATTCTGATCTTAATAATTAAAGTCAACACATGAAATTGCTACTATTATCTCAATAAAATAGAACCCCTTTATTATCTAGATTCTAGATCAACTGCTTGGTGAACTGTTGTTAATCGTGCACTTTCACAATGACTGCTACCGAATGTCTGTAGAAATTTTGAGCAAACTGGGGGTGAAATTCTGCTCTTGTGAACTGGAGGTATTTAATAGCATTTTTTTCAATTGTGAAGTAAGAGTGAACAGGCACCAAATTTGATACCATTCTCAGCAAAATTAGGTAGAAATTCTCTTCCTCCCCTAGTATCTTGCTTTGCTTATATTTCATGCATTGTCTTTTTAAAAAGAAACTCTCAGTGTAAACAGTAAAGCTGCATTTGGGACATGACAGTCATTAGCCACGAGAAGAGCAGTGAGTTCCCTGACTTATGATGCTTTTGGGACCATCCATCAGTAGCAGCACTACAGATGTGACAAACAGGCTTTTGTTACCTTGTCGTAAACAATCAATTTCAATTGTAGAGCTGCAAGGGGAAATCAAATGCTTGAGACAGCTTGACAATGGCATTTCCACCTGGCTGGACATACAATCAGTCGCCATCCATGTTTCTGCTCCACAATCTGTATATGTAGGCCAGAAAGCATTTGCACTTTACATAACTCATGAACTGAAAGTCACAAAAGAGCTAGTTTCAGTACATTCTTAAACCACCTCGATTAGTTCTGTATTCCTGACTTTAACATAACTGTATTATCTTTCTGGTTAAGTTGGAGTAATAGAAGGCTGTTTTTAAAATGTGTCTACAATATATTTATTTTTCTTTCTTAAGATTCCAGGGAGGTTATTAAATTGTTCTAGAACTGTAACAACCACTGGTGTGGAGATGAAAAATCTTGATTGCTGCAAAGTTACTGAAGTTACAGATTGATGTCAAAAGTTGGATGTCACTAAAATTTTAATTGTAGATTTAGCTGCAAACCATTTTTGCTGATAATAGTATTTCAAAGAAAGCATATTTGATTAAATATGAAGTTTAACCAATCATTCAGTTGCTACAATATTAATTAAGACAATAATAAAATGGCATTTGTGTTCAGTATTGGTAATTGTGGATATTTATTAATGCTCATTCTATAAGTTAATGATATTTTCATGGCATAGGCCTATAATGACAGACAAAAATAAATGTGATACTGACTACAGTTAGATATCACTTAATGGCCTGATCTCTGGAGTGTGTTCCAGGATATGTTTCAAAGAACATTCCTGGAAGAAACAGATCATCGCACCACTGATGATGCATTTCAAAAGTTCTCTAACAAGCGCCAAGAACTGTCAGAAATCATTCAGCCTGCAGGTGCCCGTGTCTTATGGGTCATTCAGATTCATAAATTGATTTATCAAAGTTTCTTTATCAAAGGCAACATTGGTCCAGAATTTGCTGGGAAACAGCGAGTTTAATGCACACGCTATTATTAATGTGTAAATAAATCAGCAACTTGTGGCGAGGAAGAAATACAACATGACGTGTGAATTGCCACAAATTGCTGGACGATTTGTGCCACTCCACCATTAGCCTTGTGAAAACAGGAGTTAATTTCTTCATGAGTTTCAAGAAATTGCTGCATTTGCGCTACTAAAACAAATTAAAGTCACCACAGAAAGTTAGGGCTGGTACTTAATGACGTAAGGACTCTTTTAATGATGAGATTTATGTTGCTGCAATGCCACTCAACCTCTTTGGCCCAGATAGGGAACACTTGAAACTGTGGAGTTTCATTTTTGCAAGTAGTAAATTGTTCTTAAAATTTAAAATTTAAAATGTTTAAATTTTTTTCTTACTTTTCCTTTCTGTCTCTTTTCTCACTCTCTCTTAATTGAATCTTTTTCCCCCTCTTTATTTCGCTTTCTGTAACCGATTAGACTCTAATTTACCATATTTCTTTCTCTGTCCTTCCTCTGTTTCTTTCTCTATCCTTAAATCTCATTAAGAAGATAGACTCTTGGTCCCATCGTTCACCAAGGTCCCAGATGCCCAGTTGCTATCGCCGTGCTGTAATCAACTCGCATCTCCAGGGCAAAAAATGTTCGAGCTGACGGGTGAGGGAAGAAGTCTAACTAACGGGGCACGCCGCAAGATGCCCCACTCCAGCAAAATCTGGGCCAATTGTCACTGGTGCGAAAGCTGACTCAATGAGAACTTGCATGTGCTATGTGAACTTTAGACCAGTTACCTATGAATTAGAATTCAATGATCTTACTAATTAAAGTCAACATGAAATTGTTATTATTTTCTTAATAAAGTAGAAACCTTTTATTATCATCTCCTCCTCCCTCCACAAAGACAATGTGGCAATAAATATGAAGCGTTGTCCTTCAGGGAAAATTCTAGATCAACCACTTGGCGAACTGCTGTTAATCATGCACTTTCACAGTGACTGCTATTGAATGTCTGTCAGATTTTGAGCACAATATGGGTTAAATTCTGTTGCTGTGCAGATGCATGCTGTTTGCATGTGGGCGGTGGGGGGGGTGGGGCGGTGGGGGGGAGGGACCAGAAGTGTGGAGCACAGACATTGTGCTATAAGTGTGTTGAAAACATGCTGCCTTGAGATTTCCGTGTAGCATTGGGGGAGCAGTAGGCTAACACTGTACCACAGTACAAGTCTCTCTAAGCTCCCAAAATTTATTTAAGGTAGGGCCTCCCAACACTATATTTTTTTAAAAATTATTCCTGGGAAGTGGGCAGTGCTAGCAAGGCCACAGTTATTGTCCATTCCTAACTGCCTAGATGCTCTCCGTCACAATTACAATCCCAGTGTTTTGCACCAGCAATGCTTGATGACTCATTGTGCACCAGTAAGAACAGGTGCACAGCACCTCTCGGCAGGAACAGAGCATGGATTTTCATGATGTGTAGTGTTATACAATCTATTATATATTTAAAATGTTGCATGGAATACAACATTTGTTCTCAAAATACATTGAAAACTTCTATATCAGGTTTTTTCAATTAGAAATCCATTTTAAAAGGGAAACCCATTTTAAAAGTGTCAACATTCACCTGCAGTACTCATTATGCCTGCAGGTGGCATGTGATAGGGCACATCAATGTCAAATGTCACATAACATTGGCTGCTAAAACTGTAACTACTATAATATGCTGATAATTTATGGTTAAAAAAAACTGGTTGAGTCCGCTTACAGTTGCAGAGTGTGGTCACTGAATGTCACTGTGGAGCAACCTAAGGCTCTCAGCCTCCCTAGAGTTAACAATTGTAAACAATTTTACAACACCAAGTTATAGTCCAGCAATTTTATTTTAAATTCACAAGCTTTCGGAGACTTCCTCCTTCCTCAGGTAAATGTTCAGGATCTCCTTGAAGCCTACGCATTTATACATATAGAACAATACATGGTGTTTACAGACTGCCCCTGCAACTGCCCGTTGCCAAGGCAATCACCGTGTTCAGACAGAGAGGTGTCACCTGCAGAACCCCCGAATACACAATGTGTATTCGGGGGTTCTGCAGGTGACACCTCTCTGTCTGAACACGGTGATTGCCTTGGCAACGGGCAGTTGCAGGGGCAGTCTGTAAACACCATGTATTGTTCTATATGTATAAATGCGTAGGCTTCAAGGAGATCCT
This sequence comes from Heptranchias perlo, assembly GCF_035084215.1. Lineage (NCBI taxonomy): Eukaryota > Metazoa > Chordata > Chondrichthyes > Hexanchiformes > Hexanchidae > Heptranchias > Heptranchias perlo. The sequence goes on along the minus strand of NC_090326.1, from coordinate 95,348,732 downwards.
GAACATTTACCTGAGGAAGGAGGAAGTCTCCGAAAGCTTGTGAATTTAAAATAAAATTGCTGGACTATAACTTGGTGTTGTAAAATTGTTTACAATTGTCAACCCCAGTCCATCACCGGCATCTCCACATCATCCCTAGAGTTAGCCAGCAGCGACGTTGGTAAAGGTAACTTAAAGGCCCACTCATTATTTATTTAATTTCCCAATGAAGGCCCACTCTACTTCGTTTCCCGATAGAGGCCTGCTCTTTAATTCATTTAATTTTGCCCATGAAAGCCTACTGTTTATTTAGTTTCCCCAGTGGAAGTCCCCCTCTTTTATGCTATAAGTTTTGTAGATTAAAGCCTGTGTTTTTATTTAATTCTGGCGTATAATCCCCCTTTTAATACACTTAATTACATTTGTTCAGTAGGGTATGGTAGCCTATTGGTTATGACACAAGACTAGTAACCCAGAGGTTGTGAATTTAAATTGTAACGTGCCAAGTTATGAAATTGAATTCAATAAATGTAGTAAATTGTGGCCTGGTCCCAAAAAATGGGAGCTGTTTTGGTGACCTTTGATTCTCTCCCATAACCTCCCCCTCAAAAGGCCTCTACCTCTTACCTCTCCTCTTCCCTTTCACTATACTCTACCTTCATCCTCTCCTCACCTATCATTCTGCTTCACTTTCTTCCTTGCCCATCCTGTGAGCCTCTTGCCCCTCTCAGCTCTATTGTACCTTTCCCCTATTCTAACCAAGTCTTACCACAGCCTTAATCCAATTATCCAGCATCCTCTAATTCCACTTGGCTTGAAGACTGCACTTGGTCAGTGCCTCCCTGATGCACTGCCACGGGATCCCAGGTAGTATTTTTAAAAAAAATCTGTGGTAGCCGAAAGTATTCATTAAAGAGGTAAATTGGCTGTCAAACTATCCCATTGAAACAGTCAATGCTTATTTCTTTCTTCAGGGAGGGGAAAGGATTTTTTTTTAAGACTCCTTCCCCTCTCTCCAGGCTGCGGAGCCACATTTCATTTCTCACCTCGGAAAGCAGACAGTCTGGTGCCAATGCTCTGCCAATGCTTCTCTTGAGTCAACCTTAATAGGGAATATGCCAGAGCAAGTTGGAATAATTTTCCCTCCCTTCCTATTGGGAAGATCCTGAATTGCACTCACAGTGTAGAGTTCCAACCTGTGTCCTCCGATTCAGTGGTACAGCACATGCTACCACTCCACATTGCCACCTTGTGGTCCATCTTTTAACACTTACATGAATGCAAAGTAACAATCATTTTTCAGTTCAGCTTTAATGTTGCAATTTATTTACATATATTTTAAATAACAGCTACTTCAGAAGCCAGAACCTTTTTTTAAAATTAGTAATGTACCGAACACAAAGCTGCCAACATGTTGAGGTGACATCTGAATAACTTCTCAAACATGAACTGAAAGCAAATTATATTGGAGATAAACAGTGATAAAGTGATGCAAGTTAAAAATTAAACATCAAAAACAAATCTATAGATTTATAGGGTGTCTCATTGGTGAAATATTTACAGCAAGTTCTTTGAATCATTATCTACAGTGCACAATGTAACACAGCACTACACATTACATTAAGCAATAGACTGTACATTAACTCCTAATATATAAAACTGTTCAAATGTCTTTCAAGTACAAAAAGACACTGATAGTGATGAATGGAATATAAGAATATACTTATTCTCATGGAGATATTATGATAATACAGATTTGGTTGTCTTTATTGGTTTTTGCTTATTATGGATAAGAATTAGCTACTTCTTCCACCTGGAAACTTCAGGAAACAACTCAATCTGCCTAGCATGAAATCCAGGTAATCCTCATTAATTATTTTGGAGCCTTTTGGCAGTTAAATGTTATGCAACTGAGAGATGGGGGGTGGGGAAGAGTCTGTTCCTGGCAGATTTGGCCTGGCAGAGAAGCCACCACTGCTGCCTCACTCTGGCCTCAGGTTAAAATGGCAGATCAGGCCCCAATGACGTCATCGGATCCCGACCTGCGTATTTAAAGAAGACCCCGCCGGCTTAGGGCGGGTGTCCTTGCCGCCTGCAATTTAAAATTGTAGTTGATTAGATCAGGGCAGGAGATGTCCTCTGTTCCATTTTAACTGCCCCTCTCCACCTAGTTTCCGCTTGGGGGGAATTAAAAATCAAGCCCCATATGTTTGTAGTAACTTTAAATTGTATTTGTGGCACATACAGCAATGGAAATGCAATTTGGCAGTGTTCCAAATAAAATTGGTGGGGCCGATTTAAACTGTGGCCACCTGGTGTAAACAATGCAGTTGTGGTCTGAAAATGGCATCAGGTCATTTACTGCCCCTTTTACGCTGGCGCTCCAGCCGCCACCATATTAGGTGGGTGGTCAAAGTGCCCGCCTGTTTCAGGTGGGAGGCCACTTTTAAAATGCAAATTGGGGTTCTATGACATAGACAGGACTTCAGTTGCAATTTTGAGGTACAAATGGGTGGAGCGTGAACCGATACAAAGTTGTACCAGATGGTCAGCGGTCTAACCTTAAAGGAATCGCTGGAGGCCAATCAAAAGATGGCCCAGAACGTTTATCACCTTTTATTTTTGAAGGGTCAGGAGGAGCCGGACGATTTCTCGCCCTCCCCAACTGGCGAGCTGCATCAGCGTGCCGGATTGGCGCGTGCAGCTCGCCGGATTGATGAAACTGAAGCCTGGGCCTCAGAATAGCTTGGGCCTAATGGCAGAAACATAAGGCAGAAGGTGGGCACACTTCACCTGTCAACCACCTACTTTGCATCAAAAGTTAAAATCAACCCTGGTGTCTTTTAAATAGATTTGTTGCTTACGGACAAACATTTAAATATGAGCATGTGGGAGGGGTGTGTGCCCATTTAATTACCCCACAAGAGTGCTTTTAATTAAATGTTTTCATGTGTTATCAGTGCTTTTTTCCTGTGAAGTTTTCTAGACCACACTCTACGGTTTCTCACTGTACAATAACACCAAGATACTTTTGTTAGTTAAAAAAGCCCTTCAAAAAAAGAACTCTTTTACCCACTGGGTTGGGAGTCCGGGAATCCACCATACTTGTTATAATTCTCAGCTCTTTTCCACGGGGAAGTGGGTTAAGATGCTTTTTTAGGTGGGGAGAGCTGACCCCTTTGGCTGGACCCATGAAGTTTACAGCAATAAATATTCAGTAAAAATCATGGACAAAGTTTTGAGTTGTTATTAGCCCAGATAAGATCACTCAGTGCTCACTGAGTTTGTTTTGGTTTGGAATAAACCAGTGGTCAAGTGACATTTCCATTACCTGTGCCGAGTCCAATATACTGTATAATGCATAAGATTTTTAGTCATCACATAACTCTTAAGTAACATGGGAGCAAGAATTCCTCTGATGGTTATATATAACTATATCGTAAAATATGTTTGTAAAAAATCTCTGTTCAATATTTCTAGTCAGACTGCAAAAACATTCTACAAGAACATGTTTACAAACTCAGTAGAAATATTGAACAGGGGAAATCTTCACAGATGTATTTATGGCATAGCTATACATAGCCACCAGAGGAATTCTTAACCCACGCTTTCTGCTTTACCTCTGCCTTAGCAGGGAGAAGTTTGGCACTATCTAATTAATCAAATGTTGGAAAGTTTTATAAAACAAACAAATAGAGTAATTAGAAAGTACAGGATTTTAAATAGCTTGAGGATATGTACACTAAAATTTCATCCATTCCAAACTACTTTTGTGAAATCAGTATCTCATTCCTAAAGATGCATTTGGCATCACAACATGGAATGGCACTTGTTACTATAGACACCACTTGGTGTCATGGTTTGTAGATTATATATACAAAAAGAAACCTAATTAAATTAAATCCACATGAGGACATGTGGACAAGTCACTGTGAAACAACCCATCAGTATTAAGAGAGCACAATCGATGAGCATTAGTGAATCATGGCTTATTCTGTGCTAATCTTAATATACTCTATGCATGGCAGAGGCAGGCCAACTTCAAAACCCTGACTCTACAGTACAACACTGTTTGCCAACCCTTTGTTAAAGGACCGACTTAGAAGTAATTTCCCGGCCCTGCCTGCTTGTCTGATTTGGCTTCTTCACTCCGCAATGCCAAGGTGCTGCTACTTGCTACAATTCACAGCTACAATAGTGATGCTATTTGTTATCTTGCTGGGATCAGAAACTGCAGTGGGAATGAAGCCAAATTACATCTTTATTAATGAACGGAAGCCATGATTGGCGAGTCTTGTGAGATACATTTTGACAATATTAGTTTTAGGTTGGCTATGGTTTTATTTCACAACAAATAGGAACGTTTATCCTGATAGGCTGTGTGTGACCCTGTCTTTGTACATGCAGTTTGTTTTCACAGTAAAACGCCATAATATGAAGAAATAAGGTGTACCTTGTGAACTAATAACACCTGTAAATTTGTGAAGTAATAATGACTTGCACTAATTCCAAACTAGCAGTAAAGCAAGAAATGGCTTTGGGACCAAAAACCAAATCTTCAAGGCCTCTTAATTTTTATGAGGAGCATAACAAAGCCAACTAATAAAATTCAAAGCTATAAATCAACCGCTGGAGATCAGCAACATGCTTGGCTCGGATTTACTACGCACTGCCCCATCGTGGTAAGTCGCACACTGTCTTGGTGTTTGTTTGCAGTCCGTGATTCTGGTGCAAGCTCTTTGAATTATTCTCAGCCAGACTTTTGTAGTGCACCTTGTTTTTTAAAAGACTCGTAGCCATGGAAATGCCACACATGTCAACCAACAGCTCCATTTTCCAGTGAGGTTTCTGAAAGCAGTACTGTATGAAATATGGAAACATTTGTCTTGACTGGCCCCATTCTTGACTGCCACTGCCAGAAAAGTGTTTACTTTTTTTTCCCCGTTGGGTTTAGTTGCTTATTTTAGAGACTGACAGTTGATACTGGAGTCTGTCTTTTAATGGATAAAATGCGAGTGACCTGTTTTTTTTGTTGTTGATTATTTTCAGTCAAGTCAAGCGTACGTCTCTTTTGATTTCAGGGAAGTAATTTCGGAATCCTCCACGTACTTGCCATTTAAATGTTCGCTATTGCTGTCCTGGTGATACAGGTAAGCAGGAACCTCTGTGATGGATGTGGCTGTGTACGAGGTCGAACGCATGGAGCAGTGCTCCTGACGGCGCTGGCCCAGCTGCATTTGATATTGCATCCACTGCCTCTTCAGAGCTGCCTGCACCTAAGGATTGACATAAACCATGGATATTCATCATTTGTTTGACACTATTAACTCCGTTTTCTGTACGTTATTAGGGGCAGCTTTAAAGCTCCTTGGAGCTATTTCAAAAATATCCTGGCCCTGATATTCATCAGCCTAATACCTCAGGCTGAGTAAATAGTGGTGGAGACCCTTGGGGGGTGATTTTAAACCCCAAGAACGGGTGGGTTGGGGATGGGTGGGAGTTGAAAATAGTTGTTTTTTGGGGTCGCAACCGCAACCCAGCTTTATTTCTGGGTTTAACTTGGGTGCGTAAGGCTTCCCACTGGGAATGCCAAGTCCAAACATTTTGCAGTTGCGACCCAAAAAAACAACTATTTTCAACTCCCACCCGCCCCCAACCCACCCGTTCTTGGGGGTTAAAATCACCCCCTTGATGTCAGGTGTCTGTTTGCTTGACATGCATTTCCTGGGTAACCTCAGGTGTGGACAGGAAGTTCCTGCCCTGAAACAGGCAGCAGCATTTAAATGTAATGTAAGGGCCCGGATGTGCCGCCATAATTTCACTTGCGTCATTTTCCTGAATTTCTGCCTGGCTTCCCCCAGCATACAAAACTGCCCAGAGTAAGTGGGCATTACAGGTTGCAGGGCTACCCTTTACGACCAGAAGATCTGTGAAGGGGCTGCCGCAGCCTCCTGGCAATTCAGCTACGTTTGGTTACTTTCTTTACAGGGTGCGGCAGGGCTCCTCCTTGAAGCTTAAGACCACCTGGCTTATGTTTTTCGGCAGCATCCAGCAGGGCCAACAACCACCAGGGCTTTGTGTTGCTACAGGCCTGGGTGAGGGCAGAAGAAGGGAGGAAAATCGTACGTCGATATTTTTAATATATTTTTGTTATTTTTTTTCTCCATATTTGTCACATTGTAAAATTCCTTCAGAGCAATTTTTCAATTCTTCTCATATCACACATCATTTTCTTGCATTTGGCTCAGTTAACAGACTTCCCGCAGGCCCTTTAAACCTGGAGTTATTTGCCTACAAAAAAAGTGCAGCAGAAAGTAACAAGGATTTTCTGTGATTTCAGGCTATAATTTATGAGCAGAGATGTAGAACTGAACTTGTCATTGGAGGAAATGATATTGGGGGATATCATCCAGGTCTTTTTATAGATGATATAAGCAGGCTGTTTGACTTAGACTGTGAATACAGACTTAGAGGACAAGGATTTAAAATTAATAGGCTACAAGTGAGACTAAGCAGTCTGCTTGATTGGCACCCCATCCATCACCTTGAACATCCACTCCCTCCGCCGCCAACTCACTGTGGCTGCAGTGTGTACTTTCTACAGGATGCACTGCAGCAACTCACCAAGGCTTCTTCGACAGCACCTCCCAAACCCACGACCTCTACCACCTAGAAGGACAAGGGCAGCAGGCGCATGAGAACAACACCACCTGCACGTTCCCCTCCAAGTCACACACCATCCCGACTTGGAAATATATCGCCGTTCCTTCATCGTCACTGGGTCAAAATCCTGGAACTCCCTACCCAACAGCACTGTGGGAGAACCTTCACCACATGGACTACAGTGGTTCAAGAAGGCGGCTCACCACCACCTTCTCAAGGGTGACTAGAGATGGGCAATAAATGCCAGCTTTGCTAGCGATGCCGATAAGCCAAGAATGGATAATAAAAAAAAGATTTTTTTTTGCCCAGAGTTGTGGCTATATGAAACAGACACTGGGAAAAAACTGTACATAGTGTCAATCAACTTCTTCCAAAAGAAACTGGATAAGTATCTGATTGGAAACTGGATTTTAAGTTATAGGCATAGGGGTAGCCTGAAAATCTGAGATAATCCATGGGGCATGGTGGTTGCAATAGTGCTGGCTGGGTGTGCATGCACAGAGGTGTTCTCTGGAGTGTGGAGTGAGGCAGAGTTGAACAGTGGAGAGGATGAATGAATATTCTGGAGTTTTGCCTGATTACTTTTGGTGATCAGAGAGCATTTCTGCAAAATATTCCCTCAGGAAATGAAATGGGACGGAAGGATTCATGATAAAGTAGAATGTACATAGTTTCTGGAAGGACGGTGGGCTGAATTTTCTTTTCTTGGAGCATGGGGCCCAACATTTCTGCTTTCACTAATTATACCGAAAAAATAGGCGGAATACCATTTTTCACTTACTAGACTTTTTTTTGATAAAATTTGCAAAAACAGAAATTTTGGACTACTGATTTATGTTTTTTTGGTTGGTAATGTGCAAGATGAAAACACCACACTGGTGCAGAATGATTCCCCTTGTAAGGCTGGGTCTAAGACATGTAAAAGTGAAATTCCTTTTGTAGATGATTATAGTGAAAATGAGTGGGAAACCTCATTATAGTGAAAATGAGTGGGAAACCTCATTATAGTGAAAATGAGTGGGAAACCTCATTATAGTGAAAATGAGTGGGAAACCTCATCGTGAAAATTAGTGGGAAACCTCATTTTGAACTCACTCCTTTTTTTTGTTAAAACTATCAATAGGAGGATTTTCATCCCCACGGTTGGGCCATGGAGCAGGAAACAATACCCTGCACATACGCTATGCCTCAACAGACAGGGAAATGCTTGATGCTGACTGCCAAAATGTTCCATTCTCCACTAATGACATTCCCCTGCTTGATGAGCATAAAACTTCACAATAAAGTGTTTTATCTTTAATACAGTCCCCAAGTGCTCTTCATTCAATATAAACTGTTTCTTTTTGATTATCCATCTACTTCTCAATTTCTGTTTTATAGCTAGGCCACTTCAGAAGGTATTAAGAATTAATCACATATTGTGGAACTGGAGTCATATGCAGGGGTGGTGGATTCCCATTAATGAACCAGTTGTATTTAATGATAATTCAGCAGCTTTCGTTGTCATTTTTTTAGTGCTGGTCCACAAGTTACCAGATTTATTGAAGTCAATTATCATAAATTACCATAGTGGGGTTTATACTCTCACCTATCTAGTTTATTAGTCCAATACTGTAACTACAAGGCGATCATACCCAAGTACACCTCATATAGGGGTCATAGTCTCAAGATTAGAGGTCGGCTATTTAGGACCGAGATGAGGAAAAATGTCTTCACTCAGAGGGTTGTGAATCTTTGGAATTCTCTACCCCAGAGGGCTGCAGGTGCTGAGTTGTTGAATATATTCAAGATTGAGATTGATAGATTTTTGGACACTAAGAGAATCAAGGGATATGGGGATCAGGCCGGAAAGTGGAGTAGAGGTAGAAGATCAGCCATGATCTGATTGAATGGTGGAGCAGGCTCGAAGCGCCGTATGGCCTACTCCTGCTCCTATTTCTTATGTTCTTATGTCCTTATTTATTCGCCAAATGTTTTCCCCTCATTCTCTAAGTACTCCTCATTCATTTCCTAATGCAGCTTATTCATTCCTCAGATGCTCATTTATTTTCCAAATGCACATTAATCCATGCCCCAGTGCCCCTCATTTATTCTCCAAATGTTCTTTATCTATTTTCCAAGTGCTGCTCATTCATTGCCTAAGCAGCTCCATAATGATTCTCTGTGAACCACTTATCATTTATACACCTTTGCATCAATTTTCAATCAATATGCAAATAGTTTTAAGCTAGCTGAATTTTGTGGAGATTTGTTTGGTGTGAGAAAATAAATAATTTTGTATTTAAATGGCCACTTTTAAGTCAAAACATCTCAAAGTGCTTCACACAATGAATTACTTTTTGACGTGCAAGACTTTTTATTGCGTCTGGTTTAAAAGTAACAGCCTTCGTAAGCATTTGGATGATCAAAAATATATTTGTGAGAGATCTATTTTTTATTCAATTATGTTAACAAATGTGAAGCTACTTTTGGGTGAAAGGATAGTTTAATCACATGCAATGGTGTATCCCAGGCATGGAGAGTCAGCAACACTTTTTTCCCTGTTTTTTTCCATGAATAACACCAAGAGATTTCACTCTTATTCCTGCTCTGAGTACAATCTCCCCCAATGATAATATTTTATGGCTCATTAGTAAGCAGAAAATTATCTGATTTGTCAAGTAACAGAACATCAAAGCGGAATAAAAAAACTCAAGTTCGTAGAAGAATCACAGAAGGACAGTAATAGTACCACATAACTTTGTAAGTCTCTATTAATAGTTTACCCTTGTGTTTGTCCCACCCAGTTATAAGATGGAGATTACCATTGGTAATATTGTTGGACGGAAGCATGTTTATGAAGGCTGTTACTTTTAAACCAGACACAATAAAAAGTCTTACACGTCAAAAAGTAATTCATTGTGTGACATCAAGGCAGCATTTGACCGAGTGTGGCACCAAGGAGCCCTAGTAAAATTGAAGTCAATGGGAATCATGGGGAAAACTCTCCAGTGGCTGGAGTCATACCTAGCACAAAGGAAGATGGTAGTGGTTGTTGGAGGCCAATCATCTCAGCCCCAGGGCATTGCTGCAGGAGTTCCTCAGGGCAGTGTCCTAGGCCCAACCATCTTCAGCTGCTTCATCAATGACCTTCCCTCCATCATAAGGTCAGAAATGGGGATGTTCGCTGATGACTGCACAGTGTTCAGTTCCATTCGCAACCCCTCAGATAATGAAGCAGTCCGAGCCTGCATGCAGCAAGACCTGGACAACATCCAGGCTTGGGCTCATAAGTGGCAAGTAACATTCGTGCCAGATAAGTGCCAGGCAATGACCATCTCCAACAAGAGAGAGTCTAACCACCTCCCCTTGACATTCAACGGCATTACCATCGCCGAATCCCCCACCATCAACATCCTGGGGGTCACCATTGACCAGAAACTGAACTGGACCAGCCATATAAATACTGTGGCTACGAGAGCAGGTCAGAGGCTGGGTATTCTGCGGCGAGTGACTCACCTCCTGACTCCCCAAAGCCTTTCCACCATCTACAAGGCACAAGTCAGGAGTGTGATGGAATACTCTCCACTTGCCTGGATGAGTGCAGCTCCAACAACACTCAAGAAGCTCGACACCATCCAAGATAAAGCAGCCCGCTTGATTGGCACCCCATCCACCACCCTAAACATTCACTCCCTTCACCACCGGCGCACTGTGGCTGCAGTGTGCACCATCCACAGGATGCACTGCAGCAACTCGCCAAGGCTTCTTCGACAGCACCTCCCAAACCCGCGACCTCTACCACCTAGAAGGACAAGGGCAGCAGGCGCATGGGAACAACACCACCTGCACGTTCCCCTCCAAGTCACACACCATCCCGACTTGGAAATATATCGCCGTTCCTTCATTGTCGCTGGGTCAAAATCCTGGAACTCCCTTCCTAACAGCACTGTGGGAGAACCGTCACCACACGGACTGCAGCGGTTCAAGAAGGCGGCTCACCACCACCTTCTCGAGGGCAATTAGGGATGGGCAATAAATGCCGGCCTTGCCAGCGACGCCCACATCCCGTGAACGAATAAAAAAAAAGCACTTTGAGATGCTTTGACTTAAAAGTGGCCATTTAAAGACAAAATTATTTATTTTCTCACACCAAACAAATCTCCACAAAATTCAGCTAGCTTAATACTATTTGCGTGTTCAATATGATATTGATTGACAATTGATGCAAAGGCATATAGATAATACATGGTTCACAGAGAATCATTATGGAGCTGCTTAGACAATGACTGAGCAGCACTTGGAAAATAGGTAAAGAACATTTGGAGAATAAATGAGGGGCACTGAATAACTAGGGCGGTAGATAGGGTTTTAAACTAATAAGAGGAGGGAGGGTTGAGGTAAGGGTAATCTTATCAGTCTAAAAAGAAAAGTCAAGGCTGTGGAGCAGAGCATGTCAGGAAGGGACAGAGAGTTTAACAAAGTTAATAGGGCATTAGTGACTAGGTCACATCAGGGAAAACAAGTAAAAAGCTAAAATTAAAGGCACTATATCTGAATGCACGACGCATTCGTAACAAGATTGATGAAGTAATGGCACACAGATAAATGGGTTTGATCTAGTAGCCATTACTGAGACGTGGTTGCAGGGTAACCAAGGTTGGGAACTAAATATTCCAGGGTTCTTGACTTTTAGAGAAGATAGGTAAAATGGAAAAGGAGGGGGGTAGCCCTGATAATAAAGAATAAGATAAGGACAGTAGTAAGAAAGGATCTTAGCTCAGAAAATCAGGATGTAGAATCAGTGTGGGTGGAGCTAAGAAATAACAAGAGGCAGAACACAATGGTGGGAGTAGTTTACAGGCCCCCTAACAGTAGTTAAAGTGTTGGACAGAGTATAAATCAGGAAATTAGAGTATGTAACAAGGGTAATGCAATAATCATGAAATATAATTTTCATATAGACTGGGCAAACCAAAATGGCAAAAGTAGTTTGGAGGATGAATTCATGGAATGCATTCGAGACAGTTTCCAAGAACAATATGTTGAGGAACCAATTAGGGAACAGGCTATTTTAGATCTAGTAGTGTGTAATGAGACAGGATTAATTAGGAATCTTATAATAAAGCATCCTCCGAGGAAGCGTGATCATAATATGATAGAATTTCATATTGAGTTTGAGAGCAATGTAGTTAAGTCTGAAATTAGGGTCTTAAATTTAAATAAGGCCAATTATGTAGGTATGAGTGGCGAGTTGGCTAAGGTAGATTGGGAAATTAGATTAAAAGATATGACGGCGAACATTTAAAGAAATATTTCATAGTTCCCAGCGAATATACATATCCTTGAGGAATAAAAACTCCACAGGAAAAGTGATCCAACCGCGGCTAACTAGAGAAGTTAAGGATAGTATTAGATTAAAAGAAGAGGCTTACAATATTGCCAAAAAAAGTAGTAAGCCTAAGGATTGGGAAGGTTTTAGAAATTAGCAAAGGATAACCAAGAAATTGATAAAGAGGGAGAAAATTGACTATGTGAGTAAACTAGCAAGAAATCTAAAAACAGATATTAAGAGTTTCTACAAGTATATAAAAAGGAAGAGATTATCGAAAGTAAACATGGGTCCCTTAGAGGCAGAGAGAGGAGAAATTATAATGGGGAATAAGGAGATGACAGATATAAAATAGTTTATATCTGTCTTCACAGTAGAAGACATAAGGCGGTTCCAATGGATGTAGTATATTTGTAATTTCAAAAGGCATTCGATAAGGTGCCACACAAGAGGTTGTTACACAAGAGTAGGGCTCATGGGATTGGGGGTAATATATTAGCATGGATTGAGGATTGGTTAACAGACAGAAAACAGAGAGTAGGAATAAACGGGTCATTTTCGGGTTGGCAGGTTGTAACTAGTGGAGTGCCACAGGGATCAGTGCTTGGCCTCAGCTATTTACAATCTATACTAATGTCTTAGATGAAGGGACTGAGTGTAATGTATCCAAGTTTGCTGATGATACAAAGCTAGATGGGAAGGTAAGCTGTGAGGAGGATGCAAAGAGTCTGCAAAGGGATCTAGACAGGTTAAGTGAGTGGGCAAGAAGGTGGCAGATGGAGTATAATGTGGGGAAATGTGAGGTTATTCACTTTGGTAGGAAAAATAGAAAAACAGAATATTTTTTACATGGTGAGATACTATTAAATGTTGGTGTTCAGAGGGATTTGGGTGTCCTTGTACATGAAGCACAGAAAGTTAACATGTAGGTACAGCAAGCAATTAGGAAGGGGCAAATGGTATGTTGGCCTTTATTGCAATGGGGTTGGAGTACAAGAGTAAGGAAGCCTTGCTGCAATTGTACAGGACTTTGGTGAGACCACACCTGGAGTATTATGTGAAGTTTTGGTCTCCTTACCCAAGGAAGAATATACTTGCCTCAGAGGCAGTGCATCGAAGGTTCACTAGATTGATTCCCAGGATGAGAGGGTTGTCCTATGAGGAGAGATTGAGTAGAATGGGCCTATACTCTCTGGAGTTTAGAAGAATGAGAGGTGATCTCATTGAAATATATAAGATTCTAAGAGGGCTTGACAGGGTAGATGCTGAGAGGTTGTTTCCCAAGGCTGGAGAGTCTAGAACTAGGAGGCATAGTCGCAGGATAAGGGGTCGGACATTTAGAACTGAGAAGAGGAGGAATTTCTTCACTCAGAGGGTGGTGAATCTTTGGAATTCTCTACCCCAGAGGACTGTGGATGCTCAGTTGTTGAGTATATTCAAGGCTGAGAAAGATAGATTTTTGACTCTAAGGGAATCAAGGGATATTGGGATCGGGTGGGAAAGTGGAGTTGAGGTTGAAGATCAGCCATGATCTGATTGAATGGCGGAGCAGGCTCAAGGGGCCGTATGGCCTACTCCTGCTCCTATTTCTTACGTTCTTATGTCCTCTGGCCACTATTTTAAACTTTAGAATAGCAGATAGAGGAATATAATACAAACATGTTAAGTGTTCGGCTGCTAATATTACCAACAGTAATTTCTAGCCTATAAATCGTTATAAGCATTTTACAACGACAACTTTCTTTATCAACCCTCGTGTGCAGAAACACATCTCAATGCATTTTACAGGAGAATGGGCACTGAGCAGCGGGGATAAAGGGAAAAAGAGGGTAAGTACTGGTGAATTCTGAAGACAAGAGTGTAGTCACAAGGTAAAAAGTGCTGGGGACAGGCTGTGAGAGGATGGGGATATAGTATCTAAAGTCGTGGTCACCAATGGGGGGGAACAGACGGAGCAGGGAATAGGGAGTAGGCCGCTTTCAAAGGGACATACTTTACTGTATTTTATGTTAGAATTGAGGATCATGGTGTGATTAACGCACTTTAACACCTACAGATTTAACCTGCCCAACTAATTCTATTGTCTAGTTTTGTCCTTTTATCTGTCACGTTACCATCATTTGCTTAATATTTTGATGATTATATAATTTTCACTGTGAACTGACTTCAGTTGTGGTTCTCTAGCTTTTGTGAAGACTGAATAATATTTAATTTGGACTTCTTGGTATTCCCTGCCGACTTTTCGGTTTGTATTGCAGAATTGTGCTTCTGTCTCAGGTCTTTGTTTCTCAGTTGTGCAATATTGTGTTTGTTTTGCCAACTCTCCTTCCTCCTCTCCTCACGCCGTTGATTTATGCTGATGTTCAATCTCACGGGTGCCACTTGCTTCTGCTACCTTGCTCAAGTGGCCATTATCCAACTGTGGGAGCATCACAGTTGAATGCAATCCTGTCCTCATACAACTTGCACTTTGAAGCAGAGATCAATGAATGGCGATCAAGAGTGAAAACCATTAATGATTTTCTCCTCCTTAGCCCCAGGGCATTGAAGCAATTTTTAGCAGCCCACTGCTACCCAGCTGAGATCAGTTAACTCAGCACAGACTGGAAACTGAACTTGGACCCTTCTAGTTTGTATGACTCGGGTACTTGGTTTTTTAACCTACAATAATATTTTAATGTAGCTTGCTTTTTTGCTTCTGCTTTCCAACTGAGTCCACAGGTGCGGAACCTTCATCTGCCTCATTACAAAGGCCGCTTTCTTCTACCTCTGCATCACTGCCTGCCTCTGCCCCAGCTCTCCTGTTCTGTTGACGATACCATTAAGACTTGACTTGTCCCATGCCCTTCTAGCTGGCCTCCTTTGCTTCAGGCCTCCATCATGTCTGTCTTTATAAACACTTCTTTTTATTTGCAGTTAAATCCTTAGGGCAAAAGTGCATTCCTCCTAAAAGTGCCAGAATGTTCTGTGATGGACCAGGGAACCCCCAGTGTAGGCCTGCCCTGGCAGGGCCTTGTAGCAGTCATTGGAGTGGGAAGGTGCAGGTGCAGCTGTAGGCATCTCAGGCCTCTTGTGTCTGACTTCTCTGATCAGGACTTTGTGGCTGCTGATTGAGGTTGGGAGGCAGCCAGAAAGTCTCAATTTGACTGAAACACCTGGGGAGGGGGGTTGTAGTGAAGAATGAAGACGGCCTACCTGAAATTGTTCAGTCTACCTCCAGGACTCCCTCACTGCTTTAAAAACCTTCGTCCTTGACAGTGCCTTTAGTTTCTAGCCCTGTATCTCTATAATAGGCTCGATGTCCACCATATTATTTCCTCTTTAATGTAAAATGTTCTGTAAAGTCTTCCTGCATGCAAGGAGTCCTATATAAATGTAACAATGTTGTTGCTTGTTTCTTTTACTTGTATTTTAGTTGTGAGTTTTGTTTTTGTGTTACACTTCCAGGCACTATGACCAGAAAGCCAATACACAGCACAACATAAATTAGAGTACTGAGCACATCTGCCTGGGCAGGGTAACATTTTCAGGTTCTCTTGTTTATTCTGAACTACTCTATCTTTACATTAGCAAATCTTTCTTCAATTTATTGCAGGAATGCGCTATTATAAATTAAATATGTAATAACTGCATGATGCACATTATAATGGATGTGATTCCAGCTGCCTAGGCTGTAATTCCTCTTAGAATCATAGAATCATAGAAAGGTTAAACACGGAAGGAGGCCATTTGGCCCATTGAGTCCGTGCTGGCTCTATGCAAGAGGAATGCAGTTTAATTTTGAAAGCCACAGTTCAATCTGCCTCCACCAACCCCCTCAGGCAGTGCATTCCAGATCCTAACCACTCACTGTGTAAACAAGTTTTTCCTCATGTCACCTTTGGTTCTTTTGCCAATCACCTTAAATCTATGCTCTCTGGTTCTTGACCCTTCCACCAATGGGAACAGTTTCTCTCTATCTATTCTGTCTAGGCCCTTCATGATTTTAAATACCTCTATCAAATCTCCGTTCCAAGGAGAACAACCCCAGCTTCTCCAGTCTATCCATATAACTAGTCCTTCATCCTGGAATCATTCTAGTAAATCTTTTCTGCACCCTCTCTAAGGCCTTCACATCTTTACTAAAGTGAGGTGCCCAGAACTGGACACAATATTCCAGTTGTGGCCGAACCAGTGTTTTATAAAGGTTCATCATGACTTCCTTGCTTTTGTACTCCATGCCTCTATTTATAAAGCCCAGGATCCCATATGAATTTCTAACCGCTTTCTCAACCTGCTCTGCCACGTTCAACGATTGGTGCATATATACCCCCAGATCTCTCTGTTCCTGTACCCTTTTAGAATTGTGCCCTCTAGTTTATATTGTCTCTCCTCGTTCTTCCTACTGAATTGTATCACTTCGCATTTTTCTGCGTTAAAATTCTGCCCGTTTCACCACCCTGTCTATATCCTCTTGAAGTCTATCACTATCCTCCTTACTGTTCACTACACTTCTAAGTTTTGTATCATCTGCAAATTTGGAAATTGTGCTCTGTACATCCAAGTCCAAGTCATTAATATATATCAAGAAAAGCAGTGGTCCCAGCACCGACCCCTGGGGAAGACCACTGTACATCTCCCTCCAGTCCGAAAAACAACCACTCACCACTGCTCTCTGCTTCCTGTTACTTAGCCAATTTTGTATCCATGCTGCTACTGCCCCCATTATTCCATGGGCTTCAAACTTGATGACAAGCCTATTATGCGGCACTTTATCAAACGCCTTTTGAAAGTCCATATACACCACACCAAATGCATTGCCCTGATCTACGCTCTCTATTACCTCATCAAAAAACTCTATCAAGTTAGGTAAACACGATTTGCCTTTCACAAATCCGTGCTGACTTTCCCTAATCAATCCACACTTGTTTAAGTGACTGTTAATTCTGTCCCGGATTATCGTTTCTAAAAGTTTCCCCACCACTGAGGTTAAACTAACTGGCCTGTAGTTGCTGGGTTTATCCTTACACCCTTTTTTGAACAAGGGCGTAACATTTGCAATTCTCCAGTCCTCTGGCACCACCCCCGAATCTACGGATGTTTGGAAGATTATGGCCAGTACCACTGCAATTTCCACCCTTACTTCCCTCAGCAACCTAGGATGCATCCCATCCAGACCGGGTGACTTACCTACTTTAAGTACAGCCAGCCTTTCTAGTCCCTCCTCTTTATCAATGTTTAGCCCATCCAGTATCTCAATTACATCTTCCTCTACTTAGACTTTGGCACTATCTTCTTCCTTGGTAAAGACATTTAGTACCTCAGCCATGTCCTCTGCCTCCATGAAGAGATCTCCTCTTTTTGTACTTACCTCTCCATTAAAGTAACAAAATATGGTGGCCACGAGCAAACCCTGTGGAGGAAAAAAACTTGTATAAATTAATATGCACAAATAGATATTAGGATTAGAAGCAATGGAAATTAAAAATATCACCCCAATACTGTCCCTGGAAGACATACAAAAAGCCCATAATTTTCCAATATGTGCTGGTCGCAGACACTCAGAAAATTTACGGTTTACCATAAAGCAAACGCATTTCCTGGTGTCTTTAATAGTTTCAGTGCCTTACAGCTTGACAAAATAGAGGAACCTGGGGCAGATTGACAGAATATTCACTACCTGAAGAGCTTAAGAACTTCTGTTTATTTTTGTTTTCTAACTGGCCTTTAGGACATAGCATCTCTCCCCAAAAGGGAAGCAGACCACCCTGTGTTCAAATGCTTTTTGGGGAGATCTGCAATAGGTACACCTTGATAAAACTCGATCTGGGTTTAAGTTTCGGTATACTTTTGATCCTCCTCTTGCTGCCTGCGTTTCCAGCCTAAACACTGCCAAAAAAGCACTGAATGTGTTAATCTGTTAGTCATTACCTGTAATGGAAAATAGACCCAGAAGTTACAACAACATCAACAACTTGCATTTATATAGTTTATATAGCCTTTAACGTAGTAAAAGGTCCCAAGGTGAATATACCACAGCCAATAACTTATTGTCCACCCAGTGTAAATTCTATGCCAAGATATTTTGTTTCTCAATAGGAAAGACTTCTTAGAAAAAAGATGTCAAACTAAGCATCAAACCATATGTAGGGTCACTAGAAAATCATGGCTGCATTTTGTCAAAGAATCCATAAAAATTGTGCTATCCTGCAAAAAAACACACCCCTTCCCTTATGAAGATCATCCATGCTAAGCTCTTCAACTGACTCCTTAGCACTGCTTCCAGCTCCTCCTTTCCCTGCTGCTCCGGGTTCCTACTTGATTCTGCTGCTGCTTCTGGGAATGGAACTGTGCTGCATGCTAAAGGCAGGAATTCTCGTGATAGTCCTGCAAAATCAAGAATTTCCGCCCACATCACGCAGCAGCATTTGCTTCCCCCAAACCAGCAGCATCACAAGGTCGGAGATTGGAGCAGCAGTGAGGGGCAAATCGGGAAAGACAGGGGAGAAAAGGCAAGGAAGGGGAGAGAGTGGCATTGTGAACATGGGGAGGGGCAAGAGTAGCAACATGGCCCAAATACATTGCAGCATTGTAATGAGGGGCTAAGTTAACATAAATTACAAATTAGTATGGGCAACTAAATTACATACAACAAACTGAAAACATATATTTAGAAAACTGCACAGTGGCATACCTGGTAATGCACAAATATGTGCATGATATAGTCATAGATTTCTCCTGCAAGTCGGTTTTCTGGTCTCCAAGGAATAATAACAAACTGAATTCCTAGCAGTGGCACAAGTATTAAAGTTGCTCTGACAGCTTTCATGTACATATTGGATTCAGTGCGGTGAGTATCTCTCAGCTTTGTAACCAGGACACGCACTATGTTGAGCAAGAAGAATAAGTTCACCTGTAAATGACCCGGAAGCAATTTTCTATCAGTAAAACAATGGTCAGACAGAAGACAATTCTAGATTGCGTGCTTAGGTTTTGATTGAAGGAGTTTTATCATTTGCAAGAAATAAACAGATTTGTTTTTATTAGGATGAGATTTTACAGAAATCTTGGATTCAGTGATATCGAACACATTGGGAAAACATGCTGACTTTGCAAATATGTGAAGCAAACCCATACGAACATAAATATGATAACATGAAAAGAAGGGCAAGAAAAGACCACCAGGCCCATGCGTGCTCACCCTATCCGTTAGCCTTATGTACCACCCTACCCAAACGTTGGTAATGCCAGCTCCTGGGCAAAAGCAAAAAAGAATGAAAAAATAATTTTTTCTTCAACTCCCTAAGGCAATCAAGCAAGCTCCAGGGGACTCTGGTTACCCATGATCTACCAGTAGACATGTTCATCAAAAACACATATACACCCTTATCTAACCATAATACTGAAGGACATAAATTGGCCATGACAATTATTATTACTTTGTTTTTGTGCATAAGAAACTAAAAATATGACTTGCTTTTTATGATAGAACATAGATGCTAAGAAAGGGAGTAGTTCAGAATTAAATCTTTACTGTGACAATTGCCGTAGATAATATTGCATTTTGTTCAACGATCTTTGGAGATTGTTGAGAAATTTTGCAGATCTTCCCCTTAGGTGATTCACTAAGTAGGGTGGAATCCATGATATCCATAATCCATGATATATTGTGGATGATCTGTGGAAGGAGTGAGCTTTATAGGCAGAATGGACTTATCTTCTATTTTTGGAAAGATTTCTGATTGAATAAATCTACGCCCTCGTCAAATTTGCATTAATTTGTTTCAAAGTTAATAATTAGCTATACATTTAACTCTGATGTGTGAGTAAAATTATAATTTTGTTCCAAGAACTTTATTACTTGGCAAATATGTGAAGCAAACTTATATAAACATAATTATGAAAATATGAAAAGAAGGACAAGGACCACCAGGAGTTCCCACTTTCTCACTAGGTCCTGACTGAGCTGGGAAGTGGGATCTCCTGGTGCAGGAAGTGCCCGCTCACCCAACATCACCCCTCGGGCTGCTCTCGGATGTCTCTCCCAATTTTGATTTCCTGATCCAAACCTAATAACTGAACATAAAATTTTGATTCAAGCATAACTGCTCCCAAATGATCTAGTTTCCAATGGTCGGCAAACTAAATGCACTCACTGCGAGCTTCTTCAGGATACAGCAACACATTTTAAAAAGTTTTTTGTATTTTTGTTCAGATTTAATTGCTGAAGTATTAATGAAATGTGCTTTGATACAAAGACTAAGATATTGGCTATTTTTATCTGCAGCCGAAAGAAACCTTGATTGAAGCACAAAATGTCTTCTATGTTTATCATCGTTCAACTATATTAGTAATAGGTCCCGAATTTCCACGTGGCTACCATTGGATTCCTACCCTGACTCTAGCTGGAGTTCGGCAAGACTCATCTGGAAATGGCAGGGATCCAGTGTGCTGAATTCCAGCTGGGATTTTCAGGTCGACCTTGTAAAGGGCAGAGCCTTGAGCCACCCCTTACAAGGCCAATGGTATCAGGTCCAGTCCCAGGGTGGGAGCTGGGGCGTTGGGTAGGGACTCCCTACACTGAGAATTCCTATTTCCTCAGCTCAGTTGGACCTAGCGTAGGACTGGAGGATGGTACACTGAGTGAGATGAGCTGTACTGGTCTTCAGGCAGGTACAAGTGGGCCTCACCAGGGAAGAGAGAAGCCCAGACCCCTGAAGAAGGGAGCAACATTTTTTAAATTAAAAATTTGGATTAGCCTCTTACAAGGGACCTGATGGGAAATGGCTGGTGTCTGGGAGTGAAGGGAGGAGGAGAGAGAATGGTAATTCAGGGAATTTTCTGACTGCATGGGGCAGGTGGGCGTTGGCGATGCGCTCGTAGTGGCATTGATGCCTGTGGCTCCATGCAAATTAGGTGCCCTTCTACTGACCCCATAAACTTTGGTAGGGTCGGTGGGGTCAGTGCTGGAGTGCACCAGTGGGCACGATTCCTCCATAACAGCCAGGGCAGTGTCCTAGACCCAACCATCTTCAGCTGCTTCATCAATGACCTTCCCTCCGTCATAAGGTCAGAAATGGGGATGTTCACTGATGATTGCACTGATGATATTCAGTTCCATTTGCAACCCCTCAGATAATGAAGCAGTCCGAGCCCGCATGCAGCAAGACCTGGACAACATCTAGGCTTGGGCTCATAAGTGGAAAGTAACATTCGCACCAGACAAGTGCCAGGCAATGACCGTCTCCAAAAAGAGAGAGTCTAACCACCTCCCCTTGACATTCAACGACATTACCATCGCCGAATCCTCCACCATCAGCATCCTGGGGGGTCACCATTGACCAGAAACTTAACTGGACCAGCCACATAAATACTGTGGCTACAAGAGCAGATCAGAGGCTGGGTATTCTGCGGCGAGTGACTCACCTCCTGACTCCCCAAAGCCTTTCCACCATCTACAAGGCACAAGTCAGGAGTGTGATGGAATACTCTCCACTTGCCTGGATGAGTGCAGCTCCAACAACACTCAAGAAGCTCAACACCATCCATAACAAAGCAACCTGCTTGATTGGCACCCCATCCACCACCCTAAACATTCACACCCTTCACCACCGGCGTACTGTGGCTGCAGTGTGTACCATCTATAGGACGCATTGCAGCAACTCGCCAAGGCTTCTTCGACAGCACCTCCCAAACCTGCGACCTCTACCACCTAGAAGGACAAGGGCAGCAGGCACATGGGAACAACACCACCTGCACGATCCCCTCCAAGTCACACACCATCCCGACTTGGAAATATATCGCAGTTCCTTCATCGTCGCTGAGTCAAAATCCTGGAACTGCCTACCTAACAGCACTGTGGGAGAACCCTCACCACACGGACTGCAGCAGTTCAAGAAGACAGCTCGCCACCACCTTCTCAAGGGCAATTAGGGATGGGCAATAAATGCTGGCCTTGCCTGCGACGCCCACATTCCATGAACGAATTTTTAAAAAAAGGATTCAAGCCTGCAGATTTTCAGGGCATAAATATCAAGGTGTGCGAGGCTAAAATACTTTGCTTCATCATGCTGTTTATCCATCTATCTGGGTAACATCGATATATTCACCAGATGGACCCTCTGAACACATTTATAAAATAAATCATCGTGTCATTTCTGACTAACAAGGATTAATTTTTGGCAATGAAAGAAAATGGTCTGAAATATCTGAGCTATTAGATAAAGCTGCACTGTCAGCAGTAAAGGGAAGGCAACTCTATTAAAGCAACAGCACAGTCTGTTGTAAAGGCACCAGCAAATACAAAAAGGCTCAAGCTCAGAAACGAGTGTAAAACAGTTTTGGAAAATAATCTGGTGAATTACATTGATGGACTTGTAATGAGTTGTATCTGGCAGCAGATCCTCTTTTGAAATAGTTGTAAAGACTACTAATATTGTTTAACAGTGTACAAAATGCCACATTTTATACAAAATGAGGATTCGCTGAGTTAAATTTCACAATGATGAGATTCTGGTCTCATTTTAATTTGTTGCATAGCTTGATACAGAAATAGAACGAAGCTGCAGAATCATGAACAGAACCCTTTCTCCTTAATACATTACAAGGTCTAGTTTTGTAGAATATTTTTATTTCTTCCCATTGTAGCTGAATTTAGGAAAATTCTGGCTCCACCCAAAGTGGATTATATACCAGAGAATGTGTGTATGTTGTAATTTGGAAATCAAACAGTACCAGAAATGGGAAGCACTAAGGGAGAACAGCTGTTTAGGAACATGTGGTTTTGAATCATGCAATTCCTAATAATTCGATTTCACTAGTGAGTCACTAATTGTGGAAAAAATAGCCATTATCTTGCTTTTCATCAAAAAAGGAATTTTGCCCCTTGCCTAATAAAAGTATAAAGGGGATAAGTTCCCATGGAGTCTGGGTCAGTGAAGCTGTTAAAAGTGCACCAACCAGAATTATCCATTAATTCATTCCATATGGTATGTGAACGTAATAGAGTGTTACTGAGACATCACCATTTCCTCCTACATTTAAATTTCTAGTTTAAAAGTTAGAATACTTGACAACCATTATGTATTTTTTTAATCAAACTAAGAACACATTGCTTTAACCTCAATTAAATTTAAAAGTGGTATTTCTGTGACACACCACTACCAGTGCAGAATCTCACTAGAATAAACAGGAGTTGGAAAATTAGGGCTGTGGTGGTATAGCCCTATCTCTCACTCGCACTTGTTGGCTAAGTTCTGCACTGGCTGTGGAGCCTCTCAAAATTACATTTAAAATATACAACAAAGACCATTGGGATGCAGATTCTAGTCAGTGATAGTTCTGGTCACCATTATTTTAAAGGCTGGTTTGTTTCTTTCCTCCTTTTTTATGCTAATTTTTCAATATTGCGTTCTCAACACAGCACCATAAAATATACTTCCTTCAAAATGTGCAGAGATCTTATCAAAAAACAATAATGACTGGCTGTTTTGTATTGGGAAATTAGAAATAGACAGCCTGCTTGAAGGTGTTGAATTGAAGCGTCATTTTCCATTGACATGCCTATCTCCAATTCTCTGTTATATTATATAAGGTGATTCTTTATTACTTAATAACCTAATATTGGAATGATCTCTTGTGTTGATGGCAAATATTTGGCTCTCTTTTGAATGATCTTGGTGGATACCTCTCAGTCCTATTGCATTTAAGAGATTTTCAATATTGCATTCTTCACACAGAGTAAACTCCCTAGTGCTTTAGTGATAATGAATCACCTGTACTGTGCTAAAGAGTTGAGGGTAGAGAAACTTTTCTATCTCTTGCTCCCTGGTACAGTACACGCATTCTTTCATTATTGATCTCCAATCAGATCTCTTGTATAATTTGAATGACATTATCTTCTCCATTTCAATCTGATGCTGGGGCTATTTACTATCAAACGTCCCCTGATTTTACGAGGCTCCACATATTGGTGAAGGATCTTTCTCCACGCTTGTGGGTCATTAAATTGGGCTCACGAGGTCACGTGCTGAATTTACAGCATTTTGCGATGCACAATTTTGGCGGGGGAGGAAATTAGGCCGCACGAAAAACACGCACAAGCCTCATTAACAATGAATGATAATTAAGATAAGGTCCCATGTCATATTTCACAATTCTGGGTGAAGCTCTGTCCCCAGTGTGCGTTTCACCCATATAAACTGGGCGCACACTGCTAAACAGGGCTGACTTGCTTCAGAAGAACTCATAAAGCAAGCCTTACTGAATGGAGCCTTTCTTAGTACATTGAACATCTTGTACACTTTTATTTTCTTGCCTAGTTTTGCCATTTTGCAAAGGCCTTAATTTTGCTTCGGAGCACTTACAACAACAAAAACAACAGCTTGCATTTATATAGCACCTTTGCCATAGAAAAATGTCCCACGGGGGGACTGGGAGCCTCTGCAGATCTATGAGGACAGGGGTGATGAATGAGTGGGGCATGCTGCAGTATAGGATACAAGCAGCAGAGTTTTGGATGAGCTGAACTTTACAGAGGGTGAAGAATGGGAGGCCAGCCAGGAGAAGATTGGAATAGTCGAGGTTGGAGATGACAAAGGCATGGTTGAGGGTTTCGGCAGCAGATGGGCTGAGGGGACTGGAGGGGGACAATGTTGAGAAGGTGGAAGTAGGTGGTCTTTGTGATGGAGAGGATATAGGGGGCCAGAGGCTCAGCTCAGGGTCAAATATAACATCGAAGTAGTAATCAGTCTGATTCAACCTGAGACAGAGGCCAGGAAAGGTGATGGAATCAATGGCAAGGGTACAGAGTTTGTTATGGGGGCTGAAGATGATGGCTCCAGTCTTCCCAATGTTTAACTGGAGAAAATTGTGGCTCATCCAGGATTTGATGTTCGGCTAAGCAAGCTTATAATAGAGGTTGCAGAGGGGTCGAAAGAGGTGTTGAAAAGGTACTGCTGGGCATCATCAGTGTACATGTGAAACCTGCCCTCATCTCTGCGGATGATGTCGCCAAGGAGAAGGTGAGGAAGAGGAGTGGTCCAAGGATAGATCTTTGGGAGATTCCAGAGGTAATGGTGCAGGGGTGGAAATTAAAGCCATTGTTGAAGATACTCTGGCTATGACTGGATAGGTAAGAGTGGAACCAGGAGAGGGCAGTCCCACTCAGCTGGACAATAGAGAACAGGCATTGGAGTAGGATGGTGTAGTTGACCATATCAAAGGGTAAAGAGAGGTCGAGAAGGATGAGGAGGATTGTGCACCATTGTCACAGTCACAGAGGACGTAATTTGTGACTTTCCTGAAGTCTGGGCAATGGTTGCAGCATAACAAGTTGCAGCTAATAAAGTTGGGAGAATGGGAATCTATTTGGCTGGTTCCATAGTGATGTATGAATTGGATGAAGAGGAAAAATTTATAAGGGGACAACATTTTCAGATTCAGTGACATTTCTGGCAGTATACTGACTCCTATCAATAATGAAATCCCATGCTTGCAGACCACACTACTCCTGTATGGGTATGTCAGAGGGTACCTGGCTTTGCTGCTTACACTTCACTGCAGAGGTAGTGGCCAAGTGATGGAATCTGCTGCACCAGGATTGGAGACAATATGAAGGACTAGGATGAGTCTTCCCCATAGTTGTCAAGGTCACATTGCTATTGAGCATCAATGCCACAGGATCCTTCTAGGGGAAATCTGCCAGATATATAAAGCAAGTGACTGATGCCATATTTGCCTGGGGAAATACCTTTCTAACTTTCCCAGACACCAACTGGCAGGCTTCCAAAGAGTATCAGAAATTATAGATTGAACCCATGTGGCCATTGGGGTTCCAACATCAACTTGAATGCATAAATGAATAGGAAGGAATACCACTCCATAAATGTGCAGATGTTTTTTGTCCACAGAAATGTGATCCTGCACACTAATGATTGTTATCCAGGAAGCAGCCATGGTACTTTTATTATGCAGTAGCCTACAGTGGCTGCATTATTTGAAAGTTCAGACAGAATGAACAGATGGCTGTTGGGAAATCAGAGCCAACCATTTTTGGCCATTGCTAATGAATTCAATAAAAAAAAACATAGAACAGTAGAACGAAAATACAATGAAGCCCATGCAAGTTACTGTTGGGACTGCTCAGGCAAGATGCTGCTCTATAGTTGAACCACAGTCTCCAGAATCACTATCCGATACTTGCTGTACCTTTTGCTATCCAACGAGGAGTAGGCATGCAGTAGGACAATTAGGAAGCCCATAGGTCTTTATGTCCATGGTAAGAAGGTGAGGAAAAAGAGGAGGAGACATGGAGGGAGTTGTTGGAGCATGGAATGCTTTGTCACAGGGAATAGTTGAGATATTTGGCTTGTTTGAGCAAAAAGCCTGCACTGAAACGATGGACCAAATTTCCTCCTTCCATACTGTAAAGATCTATGATGGTATGGCATTCTACAGACCCACTTTCACCTTCCTCTGTAAAAACTGAATTGAAACTGCCATTTCTTCACTCTCAAGTACAAGATTTGTCCCTTTCTCTAAGGAATCTGACCCCTTCTTCACGATTCTTTGAGTTCATATGTGTCTATAAAAGTCCTTGCTCTTTCCCTTTATGATGACCACTGATAAATGTCATAATCCCTCTTAGCCTTCCTAGTTTCCCTTCACAGTGTTGAGTGAGATGAAGGGTGCTAAGCACCATAGTCGAAACATGCACTTATCACACAGTGACAGTCCTTACTCATCAATTGAATCTAGCAGACTATCTCCAGCAGTCTAATGAGGTTTGGAAATTGTGCATGCGGTCAAATGTTCTGGATGGATAGAACTATTTCACAGCTGTTCATTTCAGAATCCTCCGTTTAATGCTGTGGATAAGAGGTTAAGGTAGGTATTCCAAAATGTTCATGCTGTTTTTAAAATATTCACATTATCCACTAGAAATTGGTTGAGACCATCCAAATTCATTTCACACAGAATCCCCATAGTCAGCACAGAGATGCAAGGCTCTTATAAGTTTAGGTTGAATTCCAACACAGATTCCAAAGGGGCAAATGCAGTAGTAGTAATGTTATGAGTCTCAAGTTCTGGCAGGGAGTTTTGCCTCCTGGCAGCAAGCATTGAGAAATTCAAGTGCACAATGCACATGATTTTCCAAGTAAAGGTTGGAAAATCATAGGAAACAAATGGCTGAATTTCTGACAGGCGCTGCCGGTGAGCAAGGCTTCCTGCCAGTAACGTGAACTTGTTATGTTAATATGCTGCACTTCTAAAAAAAATTATAATGTTCCTGGGAGGCAGCCACAAAGTTTTGAAGGAATTTTCAAGAAATAGTATACTTGTAGCGGGAAACATCAAAGTAAAGGAACACCTTCCTTTAAAATAATTTCTACCCTTCATTGCACACAATGGTTCCTTGAATCAGCTGAACTGAAACTGCTATTAAAGTCAATAATGAATTTTAAAGACATTTTTTTGTAGATCTCATTTCTTTTCAGTTTGAAATAAATCACTGTGGTCCGACAGCAAAAATATCACAGATGTTTAAGGAAACAGCTAATTTGGCCCTGAAAATCCACGGCCATTCCCATGTACTCCAGCCAAAATTTTGTGGGAGTCAACTGGAATGGCCAGAAACTAGGCCAGGACCTGATATGCTGGGTCCCAAGTACTTGCGCCTAAGTACCCTGCACAACTTGTTGTGCGCGGAGCCTCTGCCCCCTCCAAACATGACCGTGATGGTAAGGAGGAGGTGGGGCGAGGGGTAGGGTCTCCCTACATGTGGAAGGAGACCTCCTGGATGGCTATCTTTGCCAGATTTTCCGGTCTGATGCCAATGGCGGGCAACTCAAATGCTCCCCTAGTGTCGTGGGCACCCGATATTGGCACTTAAATGAAGAGGTCTCTTCCTGGCCCTGGTAGAGTCAGCAGCGGAGTGCCTTGGCACATACTCCGAGCTGTACCACCCTCTGGATATTTAGGGCCAAGAACAATAAAACAAATTATTAACTCTGGCTCAAGATCTATTTGTAGCCACTATGGTGCTATTTGTAATGACGTTGATTTATTAATGTGATTATATAGCAATGGCTAATAACAAATTAGTGTGTTAGAAGATGAAGTGCTTCCTGTCAATTGTTCATAATAGTAGCACACTGCAGAACCAGTACTGTGGCCACACAACTAGATATTAGCTGTTAAGCTGAAATCCTTACCAACAGAGCTGCAACAATCGGGGCGTGTACTATGTAAAGCAGGTGTGTTTCAACGCTTATCCAGCAACTGCAAAAAATGAAAATTTAAATGAGAGACACATTAAAAAAAATTATGCAATTACATTAATATCTAAACATGTAGTGAAATTAGAAATAACATACTGTTGCAAAATTTTGATTGAAGTGATCCTGTGTAAAAGACAGTACTGATATAACACAGGAATATATGTTACATTACTTCCGCTTACGCAATGCTCTTGATTCATATTAGTTCATCAGCAAAATCCATTTTTAATTAGGCTGATTCCACCTTCGATACATTAATCCTCATTTTTGATTTCATATAGCAACCAGGTGTGTCAGCCTTGGCTCAGTGGTGGTACTTTTGCCTCTGAGTCAGAAAGTCGTGGGATCAAGTCCCGCTTCAGGACTTGTGCACATTGGTTGTAACTTTCAACTTCGGCAGCGATGTAAAATGGGCGAAAGCAAATCGGCCGCCCATTACACACCCCTCCTGACTTTCTTTTCCATTGATTTCATTGTTCATTGTTGCCTTTGCCCCTCGACCACCAACACCATGGTCCATGCCTTCATGTCATGGCAATGTGGCTTGAATGATAGGGGCAGAGAAGTAAAGCTGAGAAAAAAAGGCTCCATTCTAAACCAAACAAAAGAGAAAAAAATGAAACGTACAATCCCAAAAAACAAACTACAAAACAATGTGGAGGATTGTAACAGACTTTAGGAGGACATAGACAGGCTGGTGAAAGGGGCAGACACATGACAGATGAAATTTAATGCAGAGATGTTTGAAGTGATACATTTTGGTAGGAAGAATGAGGAGAAGCAATATAAACTAAATGGTAGAATTTTAAAGGGAGTGCAGGAACAGAGCGACCTTGAGGGGGGTGGGTGGCGGGGGGGGAGAATACACAAATCTTTGAAGGTGGCAGGACAAGTTGAGAAGGCTGTTAAAAAAGCATACGGGATCCTGGGCTATATTAATAGAGGCATAGAGTACAAAAGCAAGGAAGTTATGCTAAATCTTTATAAAACACT
The DNA here is from genome assembly GCF_035084215.1 of Heptranchias perlo. NCBI lineage: Eukaryota > Metazoa > Chordata > Chondrichthyes > Hexanchiformes > Hexanchidae > Heptranchias > Heptranchias perlo. The sequence continues at coordinate 95,319,527 of NC_090326.1, read as the reverse complement.
GGTTAGGCCTCAGCTGGAGTATTGTGTTCAATTCTGGGCACCACACTTTAGGAAGGATGTCAAAGTCTTAGAGAGGGTGCAGAAGAGATTTACTAGAATGGTGCCAGGAATGAGGGACTTCAGTTATGTGGAGTGACTGGAGAAGCTGGGGTTGTTCTCCTTAGAACAGAGAAGGTTAAGGGGAAATTTGATAGAGGTGTTCAAAATCATGAACGGTTTTGATAGAGTAGATAAGGAGAAACTGTTTCCAATGGCAGAAGGGTCGGTAAGATTTAAGGTGATCGGCAAAAGAGCCAGGGGCGACACGAGGAAACATTTTTTTTACACGGCGAGTTGTAATGATCTGGAATGCACTGCCTGAAAGGGTGGTGGAAGCAGATTAAATAGTAATTTTCAAAAGGGAATTGGATAAATACATGGAGGGAAAAAATTTACAGGGCTATGGGGAAAGAGCAGGAGAATGGGACTGTTTGGATAACTCTTTCAAAGAGCCAGCACAAGCCGAATGGCCTCCTCCTGTACTATACCTATTATGATACCATGAATGCCAGTATGGTGACTAAATGATCACTGCGAACTCTCACCAGAAGAGTGTGCACCTTTAAGATTACTTCCAGTGGCTGTGCGTGGGCAGGACTGATCTTTACTCAATTTTTAACTGTGCACTGCAGTGAAATCACATGGCACTGCATTTGTGGGGCAGCAAGGACATGTTCCCAAAAGCCTGCAATATTGGGCTGGATTTTGCTGTAATAATAACGATGAGGCTAAAAGCACTCACTGTTATTTATGTGCAAATCGAACAGTAACTGCTGACAACCACACCGGCGCAGTTAAACGCAGAAATCATGAAGTTGCTGCTTGAGATGCGCTGCTCCTCCAAAAGCTGCGCAAAAATGGTATCTCGCTGTCTGACTCTCCATTCAAATGTATTGAATGGCGTGAAATTATTGTACTTACCTCATAGATACGGACTAAACTTGTCACAAAAAGTTGGGCTTGTCTATTCTGGACAAATAACCTCTCTGGCACTGAAAATTAACTTTTACAAGTGTGGTGTATCATTCCTTCAGCTTTTAATTATTGTTGAACATTTAAAGAAAAAGTAAATGTTTTTTCCTATTTTTTCTTTCTGTTTCCTTTAGCTCTGTCTCTCAATCCAATCTATCTTTCCCTCTCTTTATTTCTCTTTCTGTACCTGATTTGACATTGAATTCACTATTCTAACTTACACTTCCTGGTTCAGACTCAGCGCTGTTATTGATGATTATTCAATCTGATTTGTTAAGGAGATACACAGTTGCTTGCCCTGTTCAGACAGGTTCCAGGTGCCCTGTAGAGGGTGCCGTATCATTTGGCCATTCCGTTGACAGTTACTTGCTTGCAAAAGCTCATAGAAAGTCTATAGACAAGTGCAGGTCTAACGAACTGCTGGCGCCAGGGCAGAAAATACTGGTGGGAGTAGTTTATAGGTCACCTAATAGTAGCAATACTGTTGGACAGAGTATTAATCATGAACTAATGGGAGCTTGTAACAAAGGAAATGCAGTCATCATGAGGGACTTTAATCTGCATATAGACTGGGCAAATCAAATTGGCAAAGGTAGTTTGGAAGACGAGTTCATGGAATGTATTCGAGATGGTTTCCTAGAGCAATACATCACGGAACCAACCAGGGAACAGGCTATTTTAGATCTTGTATTGTATAATGAGATAGGGTTAATTAGTCATTTCACAGTAAAAGAACCTCTGGGGAAAAGTGATCATAATATGATAGGACTTCACATTGAGTTTGAAAGTAATGTACTTAAGTCAGAAACTAGAGTCTTAAACTTAAATAAAGCCAATTACATAGATATGAAGGGCGAGTTGTCAAAGGTAGATTGGGAAAGTAAATTAAAGGGTTTGACAGTTGAAAAGCAATGGCAAACATTTAAAGAAATATTTCAATATTCTCAACAAATATACATTCCATTGAGAAATAAAAACTCTAGGGGAAAAGTGATCCACCCGTGGCTAACTAAAGAAGTTAAGGAGAGTATTAGATTGAAAGAAAAGGCCTATAATGTTGCCAAGAAGAGTATTAAGCCTGGGGATTGGGAGAGTTTTAGAAACCAACAAAGGATGACCAAAAAATTGATAAAAATAGAGATAATAGAATATGAAAGTAAACTAGCAAGAAATATAAAAACGGATTGTAAGAGCTTCTACAAGTATGTAAAAAGAGAGTTGCAAAAGTAATCATTGGTCCCTTAGAGGCTGAGACTGGAGAAATTATAATGGGGAATCAGGAAACAGCAGATGCGTTAAACAAATATTTTATTTCTGTCTTCACAGTAGAAGACACAAAAAGCACACCAAAAATAATGGGGAACCTAGGGGTAAATGAGAGTGAGGAACTTAAAACAATTAATATCACTAGAGAAAAAGTAATGGACAAATTAATGAGACTAAAAGCCAACAAATCCCCTGGACCTGATGGCCTACATCCAAGGGTTCTAAAAGAGGTGGCTGCAGAGATTGTGGATGCATTGGTTTTGATCGTCCAAAATTCTCTAGATTCTGGAACGGTCCCAGTGGACTGGAAGGTAGAAAATGTTACCCCGCTATTCAAGAAGGGAGGGAGAGAGAAAACAGGGAACGACAAGCCAGTTAGCCCGACATCGGTCGTCGGGAAAATGCTGGAATCCATTATTAAGGAAGTGATAACAGGGCACTTAGAAAATCATAATATGATTAGGCAGAGTCGACATGGTTTTATGAAAGGGAAATCGTGTTTGGACAAATTTATTAGAGTTTTTTGAGGATGTAACTAACAGGGTAGATAAAGGGGAACTAATGGATGTAGTATATTTGGATTTTCAAAAGGCATTCGATAAGGTGCCACATAAAAGGTGTTACACAAGGTAAGGGCTCATGGGGTTGGAGGCAATATATTAGCATGGATAGAGGATTGATTAAAGGACAGAAAGCAGAGAGTAGGGATAAACAAGTCACTCTCAGGTTGGCAGGCTGTAACTAGTGGGGTGCTGCAAGGATCAGTGCTTGGGTCTCAGCTATTTATAATCTATATTAATGACTTAGATGAAGGGACCGAGTGTAATGTATCGAAGTTTGCTGATGATACAAAGCTAGGTCAGAAAGCAAGCTGTGAGGAGGGCACAAAGGGCTCAATTTTGAAATGGCGGTGGGCTGGCAGCGGGGGTAGGGGGGGTGAAGGTGCGTGTGGCCAACCCAAATAAAAAAAACTTACCTTTTCTGACGCGATCACGATATAATTGATGGTGGTTAAAGTTGTTTCTGGGTTTTGCACCCGGCAGCCAGCCTGATTGACAGGGGTAGAGAGATGGGAAGATTGGGGGTAGAGGGGGAGATCGGAGAGGGAGACATCGTGGGCTGAGAGGGACATCGGAGAGGGAGACATTGGGGGCTGAGAGGGACATCGGAGAGGGAGACATCGGACATTGGAGCAGGAGGGTGCAGGTGACATTGGTGGAAAGGTAGGTTTATTTTGTTTTTTAACTTTTGCCTGATCCGGCCCTTAACCAGGCGTGAATTGGAAGTCATGGGAAAGCCGCCCGGGTAAGTTTAAAATTGGTTCAACTATCTACTATGTAAAGTACCTTAATAAAGTACCTTAAGTACCTCAAACTTTATTTTTAACTATCATCCCGCTGGTTTTAATTGCTGGTGGGACTTCCGCATTCGTGAAGCACGCAGGCACACAGGCGCGTCTATGGGGAACACGGAAGTCGGCGGGTTGCAGCCAGCTTCCGAACCCGCTCGGGATTTTCCCAATTTTCGCAGCCCCCCCGCCCCCATTGCACCCACAATTTCATTTCAAAATCAAGGCCAAAGAGTCTGCAAAAGGATATAGATAGATTAAGTGAGTGGGCAAGAAGGTGGCAGATGGAGTATAATGTGGGGAAATGTGAGGTTATTCACTTTGGTAGGAAGAATAGAAAAACAGAATATTTTTTAAATGGTAAGAAATTATTAAATGTTGGTGTTGAGAGAGACTTGGGTGTCTTCGTATAAGAAACACAAAAAGTTAGTACACAGGTACAGCAAGCAATTCGGAAAGCAAATGGCCTTTATTGCAAGTGGGTTGGAGTACAAGAGTAAGGAAGTCTTACTACAGTTGTACAGGGCTTTAGTAAGACCTCACCTGGAGTACTGCGTACAGTTTGGTCTCCTTATCTAAGGAAGGATTTACTTGCCTTGGAGGTGGTACAACGAAGGTTCACTAGATTAATTCCTGGGATAAGAGGGTTGTCCTATGAAGAGAGGTTGAGTAGAAAGGACCTGTACTCTCTGGAGTTTAGAAGAATGACAAGTGATCTCCTTGAAACATATAAGATTATGAGGAGGCTGGACAGGATAGATGCTAAGAGATTGTTTCCCCTGGCTAGAGAGTCTAGATCTAGGGGCATAGTTGCACGATAAGGGGCTGGCCATTCAAGACTCAGATGAGGAGGAATTTCTTCACACAGAGGGTTGTGAATCTTTGGAATTCTCTACTCCACAGGGCTGTGGATTCTGGATCATTGAATATATTCAAGGCTGAGATGGATAGATTTTTGGTCTCTGGAGAATCAGAGGATATGGGATCGGGCGGGAAAGTGGAATTGAGGTCGAAGATCAGCCATGATCTGATTGAATGGCAGAGCAGGCTCGAGGGGCCGTAAGGCCTACTCCTGTTCCTATTTCTTATGTTCTTATTGTTCACCGCTCATAGCAAAATCCGACCCAATGAGGCTCAGGCTGTGGAGCAGCACAAGTTTCATGCATCTCCAGCACATGCCCATCGGAAAGCCTGGAACAAGACAACCTAATTCAATCTCTCTGTGCCCAGTGTGGGTGGAATCTCAGCCCCTGGATAAGAAATGAAAATATGACAATTTGCTGATGTACAGCTAAATAGTATCAACACTGTACAATTCAGTGCTATGCTGCTCGTCAGTGCCGCAGTTGTAACAGCCCTTGTTTCTCATATGATAATGCGCCTTCAACTGTGTACAAAAGTGTGCAACATAACTAATTAATAAAGCTTATTACAGCAGGCTTGAGGATTGTCATTCCTTGGGGAATGTTCCTGTCACATTCTAGAGTGTGTAAGTTTGTTTTCTCTATATGCATGCAGTTAGGGATGTAAGTATTGCGAAGAAACTAGTAATGGTTGGCTGGGAGGAAAGGCAATTAGTTCAATAGTTTTATGGTTTTGTAAAAAGTTACTTGAAGTTATTTAATAAGCTAAGTATGTGAACAAATGAATGTTTCTAAAACAAACATCTATGTTAATTACACGGACAACAGCCCAGAAATTGGTGGAATTCCAGGAGCACAATTTGGTCATGGTGGGAGGGGGAGCGTAATTAGGGACGGAACCTGGATCAACCTTTTTCTGCCTTATTGATAAATCTAAATGAAATTGCATTCCATTAGGGCTGTCACTTCTTCTCCCTGCCCTTGTTACGTTGCACCGGCATCGTGGGGGTTTCTGGGGGCATTCCCAAGCCTCGAGGGAATTCTGCCCAAACCCAGAATTCATATTCAGCCCAGAAAGACCTGCACCCGCTGAAGTTCCAAAGGCTCATGGTAAATGAATCCCAGGAGGATCAATTTCCATTTACGAGTAGACCCTATGTTCCCTGAGGCAAATGGAAAGACATTTTACCATCTTTAGCCCGATCTGGGTCCCAGACTTCCCCTCTCCCTTCACTCTGAATTCCACCACCACTGTGAGTTAGCCACCCTGATTATTTAAATGATCCCGTCCCCGGGATTTGGGACAGGATTGGTAACAGGTCAAAGCAGTGGGCCGAAGTCCCACCTCACTGTACCTTCACAAGCACAACACCACAAAATTTCTACATTAGTATATTTATAACTGTGGCGATATGGTAATTCAGCCTTGTACGATACCTTGTATATGAACTACCCTGAATAAAATCATGGCTATAGGTAACCCATCTTAAAATCTACAGGTGTCTTTACTGCTCCCTATGGTACTAGATAAGAAATCAGGTAAATTCCCTGGTGAGTGCTACACGGTAATTAAAATGTTCCTACAGTACAACCCTCTATATCACAAGTGTGGATAAACAAACCATGGATTAAATTAATGTTTATTCACACTATAGTGATCATTTACATAATTTTTCAATTACGGGGACTTCTTTCCTAGCAGTTCCTCAGTCCCCAAAATATAACAATCCAGAAATTGCTTTAAAAAACAGTGAGTTCAACAGCACTCTCCTTTGTGAGTGGCAAAATCGGGAAGCAAGTTCCAGCATTCGCACAAGCGCAGTGAAACACGGAAGCATTGCTCCTCCTGGTTCGCCAGCCATATGACAGCTTCGAATTAAAGGGCTATCACCGGTTGGAATCAGTGGAAACAATCGACCTGTGCCAACTTGCTCATCTGCCCAGCTGGAAAGTAACTAATATCGCCACAAAACAAGTACGCTTAAAAATACCAGGTCTAAACTAAGTTTTAACAGTGTGGTAAGTCTTAATGACTGCCAAACAACTAAAAATCAACTTTTAAAAAATGTGAAGTCTCATTACCCCTTATTTTAACAGTTTTTGGTCATTAAAAAAACATTTTTTAAAAAACTTTTCCCTTCTGTCACTTTTATTTAATTGGATTATTTCTTACTCTCTCTTTTTTTCGCTGTCCATAACTGTTCTTACAGATGATTTTATTGTAACTTTCACTCCCTGGTTTTTAGGTTGCAGCTTGTACTTCAAGGTTCTGACCCTTCGCGGCTTGTCAAAAATGCTGTTTGGTTGAGGGGAGAGATCAATCCTCTCGTTTCTCCCATGGGTCCTAGCTTCACTGGAGCTAACGCTGGGCTCTTCTCCGCTTCCTTTAGAGGAAGTGCACCCAGTAAAGGTCACGGTAAGTTATTGGGTTAGTAAAAATTTATGAAGTGGCGAACACTGTTGGTTCACCACTCTGAGCAATTTCTGGGCCATTACTTTAATAATTTGTCACAGTGCTCATTTCAACTTCTAACTCTGTGCCTCATTGCGATTCTAAACAGATGTATATTTTAATCAGTATATTTTATTATTGATGTCATATGGGAACAGGATGTGCTCCCCACTTAGGTTCTGCACTCATCGGGTCAAAGGAGACCACTGTGGTTAATTAAATGCACCAGTACATTTGGGCCAGAGAAATTTCTATAATTAGTAACAGCACATCACTGTGATGAGCACTTAACTGTATTGTTGTGAGTTCATTTTATAAAAAACACTTAATGTCCTACATATTAATATTAATATTTACAGTCCCAACACCATGGTGTTACAAATGTAAACTACATCCGTGACAAATGACTAAATATAATGGTCAAAATTAGGGAAGGCCTGCTCTGCCACCAGAGGTGCAATGGGGCAGGACTTCTGCCTGTCCATTTCATCTCACCTTGACCCTGACCCAAATCTCAGGGATAGGTTCATTTGAATATTAGGGGGAGGCATCCGCTCTACTAATGGTCCAGCTGAGCCACCAGCCCTGCAGTATGAAAGAGTTTTGAAGCATCACCTTGTTGCTTCAACATGGCTGGCCTAAGACTAAAACATCCAAATATTCTTGCATGCGGCTCCCTCGCTGGTCTGCCGATTGCCAAACAACAAACAACCTTTTTTAGATTGATTACCATTTGAATAGGGCACTGTTGGACCAACATGAGACTCTCGTACAGCAAGTACACCTGTATCAGGTAGCCTTACTTACTGCTACAATAGGTGAAACAGGTGGAATTGCTGGAGGAGCCCGGCATCCCACTAGTCCCACCACCAAAAGTGATGTCATGATGGGGGGAGGGAGAAGAGGCGCCTCTCGCCCCCTTCAGCACAATTTCTCTGTGAAGTCAGAAAGGGACAGAAACAGCTCCAAATTTCTGCCCGTCTGCTTCCACTGGGCATAAATTACACCACCAAAACTCGGGAATTTCGGGGCTATGATATTTTATGGACTGTACTGGCAACCTTTTTGCTTTAATCTTTCCTCAAGAGATTTGTAATATGGTCATCAGACACCTCTGAAGCAAAAATCATTTTCAAAACATAGTGATATTAAGAAAACACCCTCTCCCCAATCACAGATATGCATTTGTTTATGTCACTGTTAAAACTGGATAGCTATGTGGTGAAGGAAAGAATACCAGAGCCTGGTCTTTAGTTGCTTCCAAGCCTTTAGTCTCTTGTAAACAATTTTACAACACCAAGTTATAGTCCAGCAATTTTATTTTAAATTCACAAGCTTTCGGAGGCTTCCTCCTTCCTCAGGTGAACGAAATGAAATCCTCGAAATGAAATCGCATTTATAATTCACAGAACAATGCTTGGTGATTACAGACAGTTTTTTCAACTGCCCGTTGCCAAGGCAATCAGTGTGCAGACAGACAGGTGTTACCTGCAAGGTCTCAGAATATACAAATCACCAAAAAAAAACAACAAACAAAAAAAAAACAGAGATAGAGAGGTAGAAACATAGAAAAGACAGCAACTGACCCGTTATATTAAAAACAGATAACATTTGTTCGCTGGTGGGGTAACGTGTAGCGTGACATGAACCCAAGATCCCGGTTGAGGCCGTCCTCATGGGTGCGGAACTTGGCTATCAATTTTGCATTGTCGTGTGTCTCGAAGGCCGCCTTGGAGTACGCTTACCCTTGCACACCCCATACCCTAGCTAAGCTCTCCTATAAAAAGGATCCAAAAGAGTTCCCAATCGATACCCACCACCTGAATACAATTAACCCCAATTGATGTTAATCACACAGTTAACAGTCAGCATTAAAATAAAGTAACTAAATAGGGATATTTCATGTAGCACTTGTAATATAAACAGAACGCAGAGGCCAGAATTGCTCAATCTTCCAATAGACTCCCGCTGTAACTCCAGGGGAAGTGATTTGGAATGGCTGCAAACTCTTACTGGGAACCGAATATATTTATAGTCAGGTACAAGAAAATAATGATTTCTCTATGTGGAGCATAACATAGGATTACAGCACAGAAACAGGCCATTCGGCCCAACTAGTCCATGTCAGTGTTTATGCTCCATACGATACTCCTCCCACTCTATTTCATCTAACCCTATGAGCATAACCTTCTATTCCTTTCTCCCTCGTGTTTATCTAGCTTCCCCTTAAACGCATCTATGCTGGTTGTCTCAACCACTCTATATGGTAGCGAGTTTTACATTCATGCCATTCTTTAGGTAAAGAACTTTCTCCTGAATTCCTTATTGGATTTATTAGTGATTATTATCAAAATGCAGTAGTGCTGTCTGCAGGCCCCATACCATAGGCATTCTGTGGTGAGGGTATGCTAGGGAAAGGATGCTTTATATGATTTTGCTAATGGTAAGTGACCTATAAAATGTATATATTACACTTTGTAATATATTAGAGAGCAGTATAGTGAAGGTCAGTGTATTTGCAGCACATTTAACAATGGGTCCTTTCAGTATGTAGGTATGTAACTAATCTTCCTGTTCCATGTCAGTACTGTGGTGGACACGTTTCCTATGCATAACATAGCACATGACAGCAGGAGCAGTTTAGAAAATGTATAGTGTGGTTGATTGTTGAACCCTGCTGAACTCCAACCATCTTTAGGACTATTTGTATCGCTTTGCTGCTTCAGCCATTAAAAGCTACAGTAGCACTGTGAATGGGTTTCAAATGTTGGCACTTACTCAAAGAAAAACACTAGCAAATAATACTTTCTTTTTAGCACAAAATAATTTCTCTTTATTCATTCATGGAGTTTAGAAGAATGAGAGGTGATCTCATTGAAACATATAAGATTCTGAGAGGGCTTGACAGGGTAGATGCTGAGAGTTTGTTTCCTCTGGCTGGAGAATCTAAAACGAGGGGGCATAGTCTCAGTATAAGGGGTCGACTATTTAGGACTGAGACGAGGAGGAATTTCTTCACTCAGAGGGCTGTGAATCTTTGGAATTCTCTACCCCAGAGGGCTGTGTATGCTTAGTTGTTGAGTATATTCAAGGCTGAGATTGATAGATTTTTGGACTCTAAGGGAATCAAGGGATATGAGGATCAGGCAGGTAAGTGGAGTTTAGGTCGAAGATCAGCCATGATCTGATTGAATGACGGAGCAGGCTTGAAGGGCTGTATGGCCTACTCCTACTCCTATTTCTTATTTCTTAAGTTCTTATTCACATTTGATTGATTTTATGAATCGTTTCAGTCAAAGCACTTCGTCCACGAAATGAATAAAAGAGGAGTAGACTCAGAGCTGGACACATGGTGAATTGTATAATATCCACCACAACTAGGAGCTCCACAACTGGTGAATGCAACTGAGACACGAATGGGAAAATTTGACTCTTATGAAAGTGCCTGAGTGCAGCCCATAAAGAAAGACTGGGCAGGAAGAGCTACTCACCCTGATTTTCTGTCTGTTTAAATTAATGGCCATAAAATTGGATAGGTTCCATTATGGGCTTGAGATCCTAACCGATTTTCCCCTATGGGCTCCACCCAGGCAATTATTTACACCCAAGTGCAAAAGAGGTTAAATTTGCACTGAACAATTTATTTTCTGTAACTAACTGGCATATGTTGGTCTATCATTCGCTCAATTCAATCCACTACAGTCAAATCACTTCTTTACAGAACAGCAACAGGCCACTCGGCCCAACAGGTCTATGCCAGTGTTTATGCTCCACACGTGCCTTCTCCCACCTTAACAGTGCCATCAAATGACACCTATTCACCAATAACCTGCTCAATGATGCTCAGCTTGGGTTCCGCCAGACCTCGTCACAGCCTTGATCCATACAAAGACACGGAGTTGAGGAGAGGTGAGAGTCGCTTCTGGGTATGCATTATCAGTATGTCATTGATATAGAAATTGGCAAAATAATTTGAATGTTATTTAATGCAGGATTAAGGGAGTGGGTAAGGATGTAACAAGGAATGCGGCGGGCTCTGTGTGAATTTCAAGGCCGGGGAATGAGCAGAAACACTGTGCTATCAAATGATCCCTGGCATCTCTGATTGCAAATTTGCAAAAAGTGACAATTTGTAATAGGTTGTCCACCGTTGGGGTTATGGGAGTTTGTGAAGCTGAACATGAACATTAATCAGCACCTCCAAGAGATGAGAGAGAAAACTGGAAGAAAAGAGTTTTCAAAAAAAACTTACTTGTCATTAAAGTATTTTGTTCTGGCGACTGCATGAATGGCGGCTGGTATTAAAGGAAATCCTGAAAGAGAACAGTTTTGGATATTAGAGTCTGCACTCATTGCACTTCAGGAGGTTTAGGTTTATAAAGAATAAATTTTCAAGTATGCACTGGTACTGATAAAGCTCTCCACCCCGCACTCCTCCACCAACGCACGTTGGAAAATTGTCGGCTTTCCTCGCCATTTGAGAGAACTTGCAAAATTCAGGCTATACGGCCATGTTATAATTTTAGCAGAACATCAAATTCTAAGTAAATGATGTGATTTGAATGGATCTTTTCTAATCATACATCACAGCAGTGCAGAAATACCAACACATTAAGAACAGGTCACTGCACTTCAGAGAAAAGGTACTTCAGTGTGTGAAGCACTTTGAGACATTTGAACATGCTAAATGCAAGTATGATTTATTATGAAGAACAATATATAAACAATTAAACTTCTGGGAAATTTTGACCCATGTTATCGAAGTTCATCCTGAATATGTAGATAAGGCCTGAAATCTAATCTCGGGACAGCCTCGGGCCTTTCTGTTTGGGTGCTCGCTGTTCGCACGTCGCTGAGTCTCAACCCAAAAATTGCCCCCGACTAATTTCTATCTCTTTGTTTTAACAGCAAAGGGAGATATCATTATCTTTGCAATGAATCCTAGTCACACAGAAAATAGCTGAATTAAAGAGACACTCTTTTCATGTTTACAAACAAACACGACATAAGGCACATCAAAATCTCTCCATGCATCATTTGCTAATGATGCCATCTTGATGAAAATATGGAATGCTTCCGCTGCCTATTTGCCTTCCAAAATAAGAAAAAAGAAGTTTCCTAAACTTTTTCCTTGAAGAATGTTTCCCTTTAAGAGAACCAAATTCTTATTTGTCTGACGTAATACATACCCCAGCCCAGAAGATAATACCAGTGCAGATGTTGTTCCTCAGCAAATACTGCTACCACGATAAGTGTATGCAGGTAGATTCCTTCACAAAGCATCCAAAAGTAATTGCAGCCCAGCATGTACTGGAGGAAGAAGTGCAGCACTTTACACCCCACCTGTGGAGACAGTCAGAGCCTTGTCTTTAACATCAGTTCATTCAAACACAATGGGCCAGATTTTGCTCTGAGCGGCGAATGAATGACGCCCGCTGTTCATTAGACTTGCACTTGCCCATAGACTTTCTGTAGGGTTTTGCATGGCAAGTTGCTGTCAGCAGGACATCCAAATGAGGTGGTGCCCTCTACTGGGCATCTGGGACCTGTGTGAACAGGGCAAGGAACTATGTATCTCCTTAACCAATCAGATTGAAGAATCGTTAATGAAGCACACAGAGTCTGAACCAGGAAGTATAAGTTAGAATAGTGAATTCAATGTCAAATCAGGTACAGAAGGCGAAATATAGAGAGGGAAAGATAGATTGGATTAAGAGAGAGGGATAAAAGTGAATTAAAGACAAAGTAAAAAAAAAATTATTTAAATTTAAAAAAAGTCTCCAACAATAATTAAAATCTGAAGGACTGAGACTCCACACTTGTAAAAGTTAATTTTCAGTGGCAGAGAGGTTGTTTGGCAGTAATTAAGACTTACCACACTGTTAAAAGAGTACTGAAATGGACAAGCCCTAACTTTTTTTGGCAAGTTTAGTCCGTATCTACGACATCAGTAAAGGAACTTCACACCGTTCAATACATTTGAATGGGGAGCCAGACGGTGAGATGGCGTTTTCGTGCAGCTTACAGAGCAGCATCACATCTTGGACAGCAACTTCCAGATTTTCGCATTTAGTAATGGTGAGGGCTGTTAACCTCATCGTTATTTTCACAGCAAAACTTGGGCCAATAACACTTTCCATTTAGTGCAAGGAGTAAGACTTTAACAATGAACCTTTGCGGGCTATTTATGGCAGCAGTTCTCTGAAAAACGGTAGAAAAAATTGCTTTTTTTATATAACTCAAGGATTATTTCTAAGGGAAGATAATTTGTGGACATCTAATTATTTTAAGTGTGCAAAGAAAATTCAGAGCTCAAAAAGTTCCAAATCCTAGCAAAATATTACTTCAGTGTTATTAATTATTTTGTTTATATCGAATGGATATATTGATGTATCTTCACTACGTAGTGAAACAATTAGTAACAAAGGCCCACTTCAGATCACAGTTAAGCCAGCTGACAGCAATGGACCCTCCAGTCTGATGCAGGTATGCAAACAACAGTTGTGACAGTCCACCAAAACATTCACATCTGCTAGAAATGATGTGAATTATTGCTTGTGAACTTGTATTATGAACTCATCAAAAAAAAGCTTATATGCAACATGAGTGAGGTATTAATGGTGGAACAAAATAATTTTTTAAAGACTGCAGTAATGTAGCCTGTTTTTCTTTAAGAAAACCAGGACCAATTAGAGCTCAAGCAATGTGGAACAGATGATGACATTACTCATGTCACATAGCAGGAACCAGAGTTCGAGGTGTAAATGAAAAGTGCTCATGTGTGTGCATTCTGACTGTGGATCCACCTCCACTTATGATCCTATTCATAATGAATTCAAAGTATGGTTTGTTCTCAATCGTAAAAGTATTAAATACCACAAGAGATGTTACTTTCATTAAGGATGATAAAATCTTCATTAAATGTGATGTTAGAAGGAACTGAGTACTTGTTTAAATTAGAAAAGAACAGCTGATCTTTATTGATTCAGACTATAGTGTCTTCCTCTTGTCTGAGGTCTGTCTGCCTTGTCTGAGATCACATCTTTATGATCTCTCCTGCTCTTTTCTTACACCTGAGATTCCTCACTCTCTTATTTTCTGTGACCCCCTTCCTGATTCTTCGTGTCTGCAAGATTCTTGGTCATAATACCCTCTTTATACCTCTGATGGCCTCTTTACTTCTCCAAACCTCTGAGATACTTCAGCTCATGTCTCTGAGAATCCCTCCCTTTCCAGGTCTCTAAAAATGCCTTGCACCACCCTGTTCCCTGTCTTGCCTTGAACTTCTCGCCCACCCAATGTCCATTTCACACCCCTTACTGCCCATCTCTAAGGTGATCCTTTCCAGCAATACTATTAACATCACAAATGATAATAATGTACCTCCACATATATAAAAAGACACAAGTTGACCGTCTGTGACATTGCTCTTGAGGAATCATGACCAAGTGTAGTCTTCGGGTGAAGTGGGGTTGGACAGTGGGGGGATAACTGGACCAAGCCATGCAGTCACCATTAACTCCCCATTTTAAAGTCATACATTCTGTCCTTATTTTCATATAAAACTGATTTGATATTATTTATTGTTAAATACCAAAACCTGGGAAGCTGAGAAGTAGAGTTGTTTGAAGCAGACAGGTTTCTCTGTAGGACAGCTAAGGAGCTGGGAAATGTAAAGCTGAGACACTACAGCACTGGCAGGAGAGTGTAATTACAGCGTGACAAGTTTACATGAGGTTTTCATTATAAATGTTAATATCTGAATTTACTAGGGGAAAAGTCAACAGGAAATGTTTGCAGACGTAAGAATGTTACTTAACTATATGGATAAAATTCACTGCTTTCCTATTATATTTAAATTCACATTACCCACTAAGTAGTGTTATTGAAGGTCATATCCAGTGGGATTTTTTTTCTGGCATAACACTATTAGGTTCAAAAGCCAGATGCTTAGGCAATCAATACAACTTTATTGATGAAGTGAGAACCTTTGGAAAGATGTTAGTTGTTATTTCAAATTCTCACATATATTGATTGTCTTTCTATTCATTACAGGCTGCAAACAAATCTTCATGGTTTTGCTTGAGTTTATCAATCTTGGTTGTCCTTCTAATGTTTTGTTTTATTTCAGAATGTGTGTGTGCCTGTGAGTCAAACTGTTATCATGGGGGTGATTTTAAACCCCAAGAATGGGTGGGTTGGGGGCAGGTGGGAGTTGAAAATAGTTGTTTTTTGGATCCCGACCGCAATCTGGCTTTATTTCCGGGTTTAATGTCAGCGCGGAAAAGTACAGGCTTTGCATTGGGAATACAAGGTCCGAAAATTTTGCGGTTGTGATCCAAAGAAACAACTATTTTCAACTCCCACCCGCCCCCAAACCACCCGTTCTTGGAATTTAAAATCACCCCCCACGTATCTGATCATTATTATAGTAAAATTACATTGCACTTTAATCAGATTACTGAATATATTTAAGAAGGAGCTAGATAGATTTCTAGACACAAAAGGCAGCAAGGGGTATGGGGAGAAAGCGGGAATATGGTATTGAGATAGAGGATCAGTCATGATCATATTGAATGGAGGAACAGGCTCGAAGGGCCGAATGGCCTACTCCTGCTCCTATTTTCCTAGCTTCTATGTAATAGAACTGAATTAAATTATTACATCAGTATCTTACTCAGTTATTGTACAATGCCGCAATCATGCCCCTTTAACTGCCACCAAGTAAAGGAAAGTTTTGAATTCATGAGCTAATTAGGTTTTAATACATTTCCAAACTGAATTACCCGAAAGCAACAGGATTTTACAGCTCAAACTTACTGACAGCAGTATTTGTAAAAAAAATGAAACAGCAAACAAGCATAAATCAACATGATTCCAGGCCACCAACCCTGTTGTCTGATCTTATCCTCCAGACAATATACAGTTTAGTTTCATCAGATTGTTTTTGGATTGCTGCATCCTGCCTGACTTTACTTTTTGTTACCAAAGGCTTAGTGATAATAATTGAGATTAAAGATCCTGGAATTTTAATTTTAAATGATGCAAAAAAAGCAATTTTAACAGAACATTTCCATATTATCCAAATAACTCACAAACGTAATAGACCATTACAAAGAATTACATAGAATGTACAGCACAGAATCAGGCCATTTGGCCCAACAGGTCCATGCAGGTGTCTATGCTCCACATGAGCCTCCTCCCACCCTTCTTCATCTAACCCTATCAATACATCCTGCTATCCCTTTCTCCCTCATGTGTTTATCATTTTCATGTGATCATTGAAAATAAGGGCACAGTAAATTGCCTTTATTGGGACACAAGTATTTATGTTATGTACTTCATTCAAGTTGAATCTCCCAAAAATTATTCTTCTAAAATATAAGTTGCATGCCGTGTCACAAGCTGGGTAACTCTTAAAGATGAAAAAAACGGTTAGATCATTAATCTATAGGTTGCATACAATACTGTAATGGACCACCATGAGATACTTTTAATTGCAAAATTAAAATAAAGCTTCCATAAGTTTGGGCACCTCCTCAGCTGAAGGTGTTGATTACTCGCTGTGGACTTGCTTCATGGGCATTATCTGCCTGCAATACGTTAGGTGCCAGGCACCCTTTGTTGTCTTGCTTAAACGGCCATTTTATATGTGTGAGCCTGTACAGTGACTGGCAGCAGGCCCTGATTCTGGCGCCATCTGATATCTGCATACTGATACCTCCAACAAGGGTCACTGAATAGAGTATAGGATGGTCACCCTGGTTGATTATTGCTCTAGAACAGAGGTGCTGAGGCCAATTTTGGTGCTCAACCATTAAATAAACCAGTTAAATAAGAAAAGACCAGGGGCTCTATTTTATCACCCGCTATCCGGTGCGTTCCTGGCGGGGGGGGGCTCCGAAAATCGGGGAATCCCGGAGCGGGTCGGGAGCCCGGCTACAACCCATCCACTTGTGGGTTCCCCACAGACGCGCCGACGTGTGCGCGCAGCCCCTGCATGTGGGACTCCCGCAGGCAATTAAAGCCGACGGGGTGCCACTTGAGAGTATTTATTCAGGTATTTCAGGTCATTAACAGACCTGATTAAGGGAATATGTCAGGAGGGGTGGGATTTTACAGACAACTGGGACTGTTTCCGATACTGGGGGAAACACTCCCAGTTGAAATGGACGTGTTGCAGCTGTCAGCCTGTGGCAGCTGCAAAGGTCCATTTGACAGGGGGGGGGGGTGGCGAGGAGACCCTCACTCATTGCAGGAGGCCACTCTGTCACTTGGGACAAAGTTTGTCCTCCGCCACCCTCCTCCTGACAATCAAATTCACCAACCTGCACACTTACCCCGGGGTCCAGAGACATGTACCTACCTTGCGGACCCCCTCGAATGTACATCTTCCGGATGGGGGCCGCTGTAGCTGCAGTCATGACATCCTCGGAGGGCGAACAGCATCACCAGCCTCGCCGGCCAAGCCGTCCACCTCTGACACGTGGAGCTCCACAACACAGTGCTGTGACACATCCACCTGCACAGCAGGAGGGAGGGCAACCGCAGAGAGAGATGCGTCGCAGAGGGCACTACCCTCGCCACAGGGTCCACAGACCGAGCCTCAGCTTCCTGGACCTCTCTGAGCAGCAGTGCACACGGAGGCTCAGAGTCACTCGACATGTAGTCGTGGACATCTGCAGCCTCCTTCATGCCGAGCTGCTCCAGGCTGGCCCGAGCACCATCTTCTTACCTGTCGCTGTCAAAGTCACCACTGCCCTCAACAACTTTTCCTTCGCATCCTTCCAGGGTGTCATCGGGGACATCGCCGACGTCTCTCAGTCGTCTGCACAAAAGAGCCCTGCAAATACACCTACACCCACTTTGCAGTGACACAATGGGTGGCATCAGGTGTGGGTCTTCATCGTGGTCCTTAGGAAAGGGCATTATTGCACAAACCAGACAAGATTCGCAAAGACGTGGCAGTAGTGGTGCCAATATAATATGTGATGTGAGTTGCTCAGAAATTAAATATAAGTAAAAACCATGACAAACCCTCAAACACCCTTGTGCATCCCCTTCATGCTCACAACACGTTTGCCTTACGCTTCCTACTGCACATATGTGATGCATGCACTGTGGCTGCAGCACAGGTAGTGGCAGGTTGAGTGCGGCTGACCGTGAAAGAGATGCATGAGAGGGTGAGTATGAGATAGAGCCATGAGATTGTATGAGGATTGGGTTGAGTGGTAGTGGCGGGATGAGTACTGGCGAGGTGAGTAAGTGCAGGTAAGATGAGGATGAGGTTTGAGTGGGTATGAGGGGTGATGTGACAGAGTAGTGTTGGCAGTGCAGAAGGAGATGTGGGGTGGGGGCGGTGATGTGGCAGACGGAGTGTAGGGGAATGAGTAAGTGTACTCACTTTGGCTGACCTACTTAGGTCATTGCAGCGCCTCCTGCACTGTATGCAGATGGGAGATATATTGGTGGTGCAGGTGACCTCCTCTGCCACCTCGAGCCAGGCCTTCCTGGTGGCAGAGGCAGGCCGATTCCTCCCGCCCGCTGGGGGGAAGATCTCTGTCCTCCCCCTCCTCCTCACCCCATCTAATGATACCTGGAGTGAGGCATCATTAAACTGGGAGCAGCCTTCCCCCTGGGCTGCTCCATGCTGTAATTTTTCCTATTTGTTGCAGCATCAGTCAGTAGAGGACTGCCCCTTTAAATTGAGCTCCTCCAGCTGACAGAGCTTACTGCGCATGCGCAGCCCGCCCGACACGCAGATGAGCAGTGGGGAACCCGGAACAACAGGTAAGTGGATCCAATAAGGCTGCGATCGCGCGCGGGGCAGACTGATTTCGCCGGGCGTGTTACCCACGCGCCCAATAGCCCCCCCGCCGCGAACCCGCAGCCCTTGCAATATCGAGCCCCAGGAATCAAATCTGTTATTTTCCCAGCCTATGTGGCTGCGCTATTCATTAAGATCGCCCAAAGAACTGAAATGTACCATTTTGCCCCATTTTATTTCAATGTTAAACAAAATAAAGATGTCAAACCAGGCAAATTATTATTCTCTATTCATATATGATGTTTTTGCATGATGAGCCCATAATGTGTGATTTTAACCAGTATGAAATGTGAATCTGATCTAAAGAGGGAAGCTGTTGCAAGATAATTTCTTCTATTCAGAAATGCTGCATAAAACTCGAAAGAAGTAGCAGTCTTGACATAATCACAGAAGCAACTCCAGTAATGTATGATGTGGAGATGCCGGTGATGGACTGGGGTTGACAATTGTAAACAATTTTACAACACCAAGTTATAGTCCAGCAATTTTATTTGAAATTCACAAGCTTTCGGAGGCTTCCTCCTTCCTCAGTATATCAGAAAATGTTGGACTATAACCTGGTGTTGTAAGATTCCTTACATCTCTCTCCTCCTTTAAGACGCTCCATAAAACCCAACTCTTTGACCTAGATGTTGGTCACCTGTCCTAATATCTCCATTAGTGGCTCAGAGTCAAATTTTGTTTGATAACGCTCCTGTGAAGCACATTGAGACATTTTACTACGTTAAAGGCGCTGTATAAATGCAAGTTGTTGTAGTTGTAATGCTTAATGTGTGTGTAAAGTTGTATACTCAGTGTGAGTAAAGCTGTGTATTCCGTGTGTGTAAAGCTGTGTACTCAGTGTGTGTAAAGCTGTGTATTCAGTATGTGTAAAGCTGTACTCAGTGTGTGTAAAGCTGTGTACTCAGTGTGTGTAAAGCTGTACTCAGTATGTGTAAAGCTGTGTATTCAGTATGTGTAAAGCTGTGCCCAGTGTGTGTAAAGCTGTGTACTCAGTGTGTGTAAAGCTGTGCATTCAGTATGTGTAAAGCTGTGCTCAGTGTGTGTAAAGCTGTGTACTCAGTGTGTGTAAAGCTGTGTATTCAGTATGTGTAAAGCTGTGCTCAGTGTGTGTAAAGCTGTGTACTCAGTGTGTGTAAAGCTGTGTATTCCGTGTGTGTAAAGCTGTGTACTCAGTGTGTGTAAAGCTGTGTATTCAGTATGTGTAAAGCTGTACTCAGTGTGTGTAAAGCTGTGTATTCAGTATGTGTAAAGCTGTGCCCAGTGTGTGTAAAGCTGTGTACTCAGTGTGTGTAAAGCTGTGTATTCAGTATGTGTAAAGCTGTGCTCAGTGTGTGTAAAGCTGTGTACTCAGTGTGTGTAAAGCTGTGTATTCAGTATGTGTAAAGCTGTGTATTCCGCATGTGTAAAGCTGTGTATTCTGTGTGTGTAAAGCTGTGTACTCAGTGTGTGTAAAGCTGTACTCAGTATATGTAAAGCTGTGCTCAGTGTGTATAAAGCTGTGTACTCAGTGTGTGTAAAGCTGTGTATTCTGCATGTGTAAAGCTGTGTATTCTGTGTGTGTAAAGCTGTGTATTCTGTGTGTGTAAAGCTGTGTACTCAGTGTGTGTAAAGCTGTACTCAGTGTATGTAAAGCTGTGCTCAGTGTGTATAAAGCTGTGTACTCAGTGTGTGTAAAGCTGTGTACTCAGTGTGTGTAAAGCTGTGCTCAGTGTGTATAAAGCTGTGTACTCAGTGTGTGTAAAGCTGTGTACTCAGTGTGTGTAAAGCTGTGTACTCAGTGTGTGTAAAGCTGTGTACTCAGTGTGTGTAAAGCTGTGTATTCCGCATGTGTAAAGCTGTGTATTCCGTGTCTGTAAAGCTGTGTATTCTGTGTGTGTAAAGCTGTGTATTCTGTGTGTGCAAAGCTGTGTATTCTGTGTGTGTAAAGCTGTGTATTCTGTGTGTGCAAAGCTATGCTCAGTATGTCTAAAGCTATTAGTAGAAGGATTAGAGGGGAGCTGAGGAGAAATGTTTTCACCCAGAGGGTGATGGGGGTCTGGAACTCACTGCTTGAAAGGGTGGTAGAGGCAGAAACCCTCAACTCATTTAAAAAGTATGTGGATGTGTACCTGAAGTGCCGTAACCTACAAGGCTACAGACCAAGTGCTGGAAAGTGGGATTAGGTTGGGACATTTTCGGCTGGCGCGGACATGATGGGCTGAATGGCCTCCTTCTGTGCAGTAAATTTTCTATGATTATTTCTATGATTCTGTGTATCAGTATGTGTAAAGCTGTGTACTCAGTGTGTGTAAAGCTGTGTACTCAGTGTGTGTAAAGCTGTGTACTCAGTCTGTGTAAAGCTGTGTATTCAGTGTGTGTAAAGCTGTGTAC
This sequence comes from Heptranchias perlo, assembly GCF_035084215.1. Classification (NCBI taxonomy): domain Eukaryota; kingdom Metazoa; phylum Chordata; class Chondrichthyes; order Hexanchiformes; family Hexanchidae; genus Heptranchias; species Heptranchias perlo. The sequence continues at coordinate 95,298,387 of NC_090326.1, read as the reverse complement.
TCAGTGTGTGTAAAGCTGTGTACTCAGTGTGTGTAAAGCTGTACTCAGCGTGTGTAAAGCTGTACTCAGTTTGTGTAAAGCTGTGTACTCAGTGTGTGTAAAGCTGTACTCAGCGTGTGTAAAGCTGTACTCAGTGTGTGTAAAGCTGTACTCAGTGTGTGTAAAGCTGTACTCAGTGTGTGTAAAGCTGTGTACTCAGTGTGTGTAAAGCTGTACTCAGCGTGTGTAAAGCTGTACTCAGCGTGTGTAAAGCTGTGCTCAGCGTGTGTAAAGCTGTGTACTCAGTGTGTGTAAAGCTGTACTCAGCGTGTGTAAAGCTGTGTACTCACTGTGTGTAAAGCTGTACTCAGTGTGTGTAAAGCTGTACTCAGCGTGTGTAAAGCTGTACTCAGTGTGTGTAAAGTTGTGTACTCAGTGTGTGTAAAGCTGTGTACTCAGTGTGTGTAAAGCTGTGTATTCCGCATGTGTAAAGCTGTGTATTCTGTGTGTGTAAAGCTGTGTACTCAGTGTGTGTAAAGCTGTACTCAGTATATGTAAAGCTGTGCTCAGTGTGTGTAAAGCTGTGTACTCAGTGTGTGTAAAGCTGTGCTCAGTGTGTATAAAGCTGTGTACTCAGTGTGTGTAAAGCTGTGTACTCAGTGTGTATAAAGCTATGTACTCAGTGTGTGTAAAGCTGTGTACTCAGTGTGTGTAAAGCTGTGTACTCAGTGTGTGTAAAGCTGTGCTCAGTGTGTATAAAGCTGTGTACTCAGTGTGTGTAAAGCTGTGTACTCAGTGTGTAAAGCTGTGTATTCTGTGTGTGTAAAGCTGTGTATTCTGTGTGTGTAAAGCTGTGTACTCAGTGTGTGTAAAGCTGTGTACTCAGTGTGTGTAAAGCTGTGCTCAGTGTGTATAAAGCTGTGTACTCAGTGTGTGTAAAGCTGTGTACTCAGTGTGTGTAAAGCTGTGTACTCAGTGTGTGTAAAGCTGTGTACTCAGTGTGTGTAAAGCTGTGTATTCCGCATGTGTAAAGCTGTGTATTCCGTGTGTGTAAAGCTGTGTATTCTGTGTGTGCAAAGCTGTGTATTCTGTGTGTGTAAAGCTGTGTATTCTGTGTGTGCAAAGCTGTGTATTCTGTGTGTGCAAAGCTATGCTCAGTATGTCTAAAGCTATTAGTAGAAGGATTAGAGGGGAGCTGAGGAGAATTTTGTTTTCACCCAGAGGGTGGTGGGGGTCTGGAACTCACTGCTTGAAAGGGTGGTAGAGGCAGAAACCCTCAACTCATTTAAAAAGTATGTGGATGTGTACCTGAAGTGCCGTAACCTACAAGGCGACAGACCAAGTGCTGGAAAGTGGGATTAGGTTGGGACATTTTCGGCTGGCGCGGACATGATGGGCTGAATGGCCTCCTTCTGTGCAGTAAATTTTCTATGATTATTTCTATGATTCTGTGTATCAGTATGTGTAAATCTGTGTACTCAGTGTGTGTAAAGCTGTGTACTCAGTGTGTGTAAAGCTGTGTACTCAGTCTGTGTAAAGCTGTGTATTCAGTCTGTGTAAAGCTGTGTATTCGGCGTGTGTAAAGCTGTGTACTCAGTGTGTGTAAAGCTGTGTACTCAGTCTGTGTAAAGCTGTGTATTCAGCGTGTGTAAAGCTGTGTACTCAGTGTGTGTAAAGCTGTGTACTCAGTCTGTGTAAAGCTGTGTACTCAGTGTGTGTAAAGCTGTACTCAGTGTGTGTAAAGCTGTGTACTCAGTGTGTGTAAAGCTGTACTCAGTGTGTGTAAAGCTGTGTACTCAGTGTGTGTAAAGCTGTGTACTCAGTGTGTGTAAAGCTGTACTCAGCGTGTGTAAAGCTGTACTCAGCGTGTGTAAAGCTGTACTCAGTGTGTGTAAAGCTGTGTACTCAGTCTGTGTAAAGCTGTGTATTCAGTGTGTGTAAAGCTGTGTACTCAGTGTGTGAAGCTGTGTACTCAGTGTGTGTAAAGCTGTACTCAGTGTGTGTAAAGCTGTACTCAGCGTGTGTAAAGCTGTACTCAGCGTGTGTAAAGCTGTGTACTCAGTGTGTGTAAAGCTGTACTCAGCGTGTGTAAAGCTGTACTCAGTGTGTGTAAAGCTGTGTACTCAGTGTGTGTAAAGCTGTACTCAGTGTGTGTAAAGCTGTACTCAGTGTGTGTAAAGCTGTACTCAGCATGTGTAAAGCTGTACTCAGTGTGTGTAAAGTTGTGTACTCAGTGTGTGTAAAGCTGTACTCAGCGTGTGTAAAGCTGTGCACTCAGTGTGTGTAAAGCTGTGTACTCAGTGTGTGTAAAGCTGTGTACTCAGTGTGTGTAAAGCTGTACTCAGTGTGAGTAAAGCTGTGTACTCAGTGTGTGTAAAGCTGTACTCAGTGTGTGTAAAGCTGTGTACTCAGTGTGTGTAAAGCTGTGTACTCAGTGTGTGTAAAGCTGTGTACTCAGTGTGTGTAAAGCTGTACTCAGCGTGTGTAAAGCTGTACTCAGTGTGTGTAAAGCTGTGTACTCAGTGTGTGTAAAGCTGTACTCAGCGTGTGTAAAGCTGTGTACTCAGTGTGTGTAAAGCTGTGTACTCAGTGTGTGTAAAGCTGTACTCAGCGTGTGTAAAGCTGTACTCAGCGTGTGTAAAGCTGTGCTCAGCGTGTGTAAAGCTGTGTACTCAGCGTGTGTAAAGCTGTACTCAGCGTGTGTAAAGCTGTACTCAGTGTGTGTAAAGCTGTGTACTCAGTGTGTGTAAAGCTGTACTCAGTGTGTGTAAAGCTGTACTCAGCGTGTGTAAAGCTGTACTCAGTGTGTGTAAAGTTGTGTACTCAGTGTGTGTAAAGCTGTACTCAGCGTGTGTAAAGCTGTACTCAGTGTGTGTAAAGCTGTGTACTCAGTGTGTGTAAAGCTGTGTACTCAGTGTGTGTAAAGCTGTGTACTCAGTGTGTGTAAAGCTGTGTACTCAGTGTGTGTAAAGCTGTACTCAGTGTGTGTAAAGCTGTACTCAGCGTGTGTAAAGTTGTGTATTCAGCGTGTGTAAAGCTGTGCTCAGTGTGTGTAAAGCTGTGTACTCAGTGTGTGTAAAGCTGTGTACTCAGTGTGTATAAAGCTGTGTACTCAGTGTGTGTAAAGCTGTGTACTCAGTGTGTGTAAAGCTGTGTTCAATGTGTGTAAAGCTGTACTCAGCGTGTGTAAAGCTGTACTCAGTGCGTGTAAAGTTGTGTACTCAGTGCGTGTAAAGCTGTGTACTCAGTGTGTGTAAAGCTGTGTACTCAGTGTATGTAAAGCTGTGTACTCAGTATATGGAAAGCTGTGCTCAGTGTGTATAAAGCTGTACTCAGTATGTGTAAAGCTGTGTATTCCGCATGTGTAAAGCTGTGTATTCCGTGTGTGTAAAGCTATGTACTCAGTGTGTGTAAAGCTGTGTACTCAGTGTGTGTAAAGCTGTGTATTCCGCATGTGTAAAGCTGTGTATTCTGTGTGTGTAAAGCTGTGTATTCTGTGTGTGTAAAGCTGTGTACTCAGTGTGTGTAAAGCTGTACTCAGTGTGTGTAAAGCTGTGCTCAGTGTGTATAAAGCTGTGTACTCAGTGTGTGTAAAGCTGTGTACTCAGTATATGGAAAGCTGTGCTCAGTGTGTATAAAGCTGTACTCAGTATGTGTAAAGCTGTGTATTCCGCATGTGTAAAGCTGTGTATTCCGTGTGTGTAAAGCTATGTACTCAGTGTGTGTAAAGCTGTGTACTCAGTGTGTGTAAAGCTGTGTATTCCGCATGTGTAAAGCTGTGTATTCTGTGTGTGTAAAGCTGTGTATTCTGTGTGTGTAAAGCTGTACTCAGTGTGTGTAAAGCTGTGCTCAGTGTGTATAAAGCTGTGTACTCAGTGTGTGTAAAGCTGTGTACTCAGTGTGTGTAAAGCTGTGTACTCAGTGTGTATAAAGCTGTGTACTCAGTGTGTGTAAAGCTGTGTACTCAGTGTGTGTAAAGCTGTGTACTCAGTGTGTGTAAAGCTGTGTACTCAGTGTGTGTAAAGCTGTGTACTCAGTGTGCGTAAAGCTGTGTACTCAGTGTGTGTAAAGCTGTGTATTCCGCATGTGTAAAGCTGTGTATTCCGTGTGTGTAAAGCTGTGTATTCTGTGTCTGTAAAGCTGTGTATTCTGTGTGTGTAAAGCTGTGTATTCTGTGTCTGTAAAGCTGTGTATTCTGTGTGTGTAAAGCTGTGTATTCTGTGTGTGCAAAGCTGTGTATTCTGTGTGTGTAAAGCTGTGTATTCTGTGTGTGCAAAGCTGTGTATTCTGTGTGTGTAAAGCTGTGTATTCTGTGTGTGCAAAGCTATGCTCAGTATGTCTAAAGCTATTAGTAGAAGGATTAGAGGGGAGCTGAGGAGAAATGTTTTCACCCAGAGGGTGGTGGGGGTCTGGAACTCACTGCTTGAAAGGGTGGTAGAGGCAGAAACCCTCAACTCATTTAAAAAGTATGTGGATGTGTACCTGAAGTGCCGTAACCTACAAGGCTACAGACCAAGTGCTGGAAAGTGGGATTAGGTTGGGACATTTTCGGCTGGCGTGGACATGATGGGCTGAATGGCCTCCGTCTGTGCAGTAAATTTTCTATGATTATTTCTATGTTTCTGTGTATCAGTATGTGTAAAGCTGTGCTCAGTGTGTGTAAAGCTGTGTACTCAGTGTGTGTAAAGCTGTGTATTCCGCATGTGTAAAGCTGTGTATTCCGTGTGTGTAAAGCTGTGTATTCAGCGTGTGTAAAGCTGTGCTCAGTGTGTGTAAAGCTGTGTACTCAGCGTGTGTAAAGCTGTGTTCAGTGTGTGTAAAGCTATACTCAGCATGTGTAAAGCTGTACTCAGTGTGAGTAAAGATGTATTCAGTATGTGTAAAGCTGTGTATTCAGTATGTGTAAAGCTGTACTCAGTGTGTGTAAAGCTGTGTACTCAGTGTGTGTAAAGCTATGTACTCAGTGTGTGTAAAGCTGTGTACTCAGTGTGTGTAAAGCTGTACACTCAGTGTGTGTAAAGCTGTGTACTCAGTGTGTGTAAAGCTGTGTACTCTGTGTGTAAAGCTGTGTACTCAGTATGTGTAAAGCTGTGTACTCAGTGTGTGTAAAGCTGTACTCAGTGTGTGTAAAGCTGTACTCAGTGTGTGCAAAGCTGTACTCAGTGTGTATAAAGCTGTGTACTCAGTGTGTGTAAAGCTGTGTACTCAGTGTGTGTAAAGCCGTGCTCTGTGTGTAAAGCTGTACTCAGTGTGTATAAAGCTGTGTACTCAGTGTGTGTAAAGCTGTGAGTTCAGTGTGTGTAAAGCTGTACTCAGTGTGTATAAAGCTGTGTACTCAGTGTGTGTAAAGCTGTGAATTCAGTGTGTGTAAAGCTATGTACTCAGTGTGTGTAAAGCTGTGTACTCAGTGTGTGTAAAGCTGTACTCAGTGTGGGTAAAGCTGTGTACTCAGTGTGTGTAAAGCTGTGTACTCAGTATATGGAAAGCTGTGCTCAGTGTGTATAAAGCTGTACTCAGTATGTGTAAAGCTGTGTATTCCGCATGTGTAAAGCTGTGTATTCCGTGTGTGTAAAGCTATGTACTCAGTGTGTGTAAAGCTGTGTACTCAGTGTGTGTAAAGCTGTGTATTCCGCATGTGTAAAGCTGTGTATTCTGTGTGTGTAAAGCTGTGTATTCTGTGTGTGTAAAGCTGTGTACTCAGTTTGTGTAAAGCTGTACTCAGTGTGTGTAAAGCTGTGCTCAGTGTGTATAAAGCTGTGTACTCAGTGTGTGTAAAGCTGTGTACTCAGTGTGTGTAAAGCTGTACTCAGCGTGTGTAAAGCTGTACTCAGTGTGTGTAAAGCTGTGTACTCAGTGTGTGTAAAGCTGTACTCAGTGTGTGTAAAGCTGTACTCAGCGTGTGTAAAGCTGTACTCAGTGTGTGTAAAGTTGTGTACTCAGTGTGTGTAAAGCTGTACTCAGCGTGTGTAAAGCTGTACTCAGTGTGTGTAAAGCTGTGTACTCAGTGTGTGTAAAGCTGTGTACTCAGTGTGTGTAAAGCTGTGTACTCAGTGTGTGTAAAGCTGTGTACTCAGTGTGTGTAAAGCTGTACTCAGCGTGTGTAAAGTTGTGTATTCAGCGTGTGTAAAGCTGTGCTCAGTGTGTGTAAAGCTGTGTACTCAGTGTGTGTAAAGCTGTGTACTCAGTGTGTATAAAGCTGTGTACTCAGTGTGTGTAAAGCTGTGTACTCAGTGTGTGTAAAGCTGTGTTCAATGTGTGTAAAGCTGTACTCAGCGTGTGTAAAGCTGTACTCAGTGCGTGTAAAGTTGTGTACTCAGTGCGTGTAAAGCTGTGTACTCAGTGTGTGTAAAGCTGTGTACTCAGTGTATGTAAAGCTGTGTACTCAGTATATGGAAAGCTGTGCTCAGTGTGTATAAAGCTGTACTCAGTATGTGTAAAGCTGTGTATTCCGCATGTGTAAAGCTGTGTATTCCGTGTGTGTAAAGCTATGTACTCAGTGTGTGTAAAGCTGTGTACTCAGTGTGTGTAAAGCTGTGTATTCCGCATGTGTAAAGCTGTGTATTCTGTGTGTGTAAAGCTGTGTATTCTGTGTGTGTAAAGCTGTACTCAGTGTGTGTAAAGCTGTGCTCAGTGTGTATAAAGCTGTGTACTCAGTGTGTGTAAAGCTGTGTACTCAGTGTGTGTAAAGCTGTGTACTCAGTGTGTATAAAGCTGTGTACTCAGTGTGTGTAAAGCTGTGTACTCAGTGTGTGTAAAGCTGTGTACTCAGTGTGTGTAAAGCTGTGTACTCAGTGTGTGTAAAGCTGTGTACTCAGTGTGTGTAAAGCTGTGTACTCAGTGTGTGTAAAGCTGTGTATTCCGCATGTGTAAAGCTGTGTATTCCGTGTGTGTAAAGCTGTGTATTCTGTGTCTGTAAAGCTGTGTATTCTGTGTGTGTAAAGCTGTGTATTCTGTGTCTGTAAAGCTGTGTATTCTGTGTGTGTAAAGCTGTGTATTCTGTGTGTGCAAAGCTGTGTATTCTGTGTGTGTAAAGCTGTGTATTCTGTGTGTGCAAAGCTGTGTATTCTGTGTGTGTAAAGCTATGCTCAGTATGTCTAAAGCTATTAGTAGAAGGATTAGAGGGGAGCTGAGGAGAAATGTTTTCACCCAGAGGGTGGTGGGGGTCTGGAACTCACTGCTTGAAAGGGTGGTAGAGGCAGAAACCCTCAACTCATTTAAAAAGTATGTGGATGTGTACCTGAAGTGCCGTAACCTACAAGGCTACAGACCAAGTGCTGGAAAGTGGGATTAGGTTGGGACATTTTCGGCTGGCGTGGACATGATGGGCTGAATGGCCTCCTTCTGTGCAGTAAATTTTCTATGATTATTTCTATGTTTCTGTGTATCAGTATGTGTAAAGCTGTGCTCAGTGTGTGTAAAGCTGTGTACTCAGTGTGTGTAAAGCTGTGTATTCCGCATGTGTAAAGCTGTGTATTCCGTGTGTGTAAAGCTGTGTATTCAGCGTGTGTAAAGCTGTGCTCAGTGTGTGTAAAGCTGTGTACTCAGCGTGTGTAAAGCTGTGTTCAGTGTGTGTAAAGCTATACTCAGCATGTGTAAAGCTGTACTCAGTGTGAGTAAAGATGTATTCAGTATGTGTAAAGCTGTGTATTCAGTATGTGTAAAGCTGTACTCAGTGTGTGTAAAGCTGTGTACTCAGTGTGTGTAAAGCTATGTACTCAGTGTGTGTAGAGCTGTGTACTCAGTGTGTGTAAAGCTGTACTCAGTGTGTGTAAAGCTGTGTACTCAGTGTGTGTAAAGCTGTACACTCAGTGTGTGTAAAGCTGTGTACTCAGTGTGTGTAAAGCTGTGTACTCTGTGTGTAAAGCTGTGTACTCAGTATGTGTAAAGCTGTGTACTCAGTGTGTGTAAAGCTGTACTCAGTGTGTGTAAAGCTGTACTCAGTGTGTGCAAAGCTGTACTCAGTGTGTATAAAGCTGTGTACTCAGTGTGTGTAAAGCTGTGTACTCAGTGTGTGTAAAGCCGTGCTCTGTGTGTAAAGCTGTACTCAGTGTGTATAAAGCTGTGTACTCAGTGTGTGTAAAGCTGTGAGTTCAGTGTGTGTCAAGCTGTACTCAGTGTGTATAAAGCTGTGTACTCAGTGTGTGTAAAGCTGTGAATTCAGTGTGTGTAAAGCTATGTACTCAGTGTGTGTAAAGCTGTGTACTCAGTGTGTGTAAAGCTGTACTCAGTGTGGGTAAAGCTGTGTACTCAGTGTGTGTAAAGCTGTGTACTCAGTATATGGAAAGCTGTGCTCAGTGTGTATAAAGCTGTACTCAGTATGTGTAAAGCTGTGTATTCCGCATGTGTAAAGCTGTGTATTCCGTGTGTGTAAAGCTATGTACTCAGTGTGTGTAAAGCTGTGTACTCAGTGTGTGTAAAGCTGTGTATTCCGCATGTGTAAAGCTGTGTATTCTGTGTGTGTAAAGCTGTGTATTCTGTGTGTGTAAAGCTGTGTACTCAGTTTGTGTAAAGCTGTACTCAGTGTGTGTAAAGCTGTGCTCAGTGTGTATAAAGCTGTGTACTCAGTGTGTGTAAAGCTGTGTACTCAGTGTGTGTAAAGCTGTACTCAGCGTGTGTAAAGCTGTACTCAGTGTGTGTAAAGCTGTGTACTCAGTGTGTGTAAAGCTGTGTACTCAGTGTGTGTAAAGCTGTGTACTCAGTGTGTGTAAAGCTGTGTACTCAGTGTGTGTAAAGCTGTACTCAGTGTGTGTAAAGCTGTACTCAGCGTGTGTAAAGTTGTGTATTCAGCGTGTGTAAAGCTGTGCTCAGTGTGTGTAAAGCTGTGTACTCAGTGTGTGTAAAGCTGTGTACTCAGTGTGTAAAGCTGTACTCAGCGTGTGTAAAGCTGTACTCAGTGCGTGTAAAGTTGTTTACTCAGTGCGTGTAAAGCTGTGTACTCAGTGTGTGTAAAGCTGTGTACTCAGTGTATGTAAAGCTGTGTACTCAGTATATGGAAAGCTGTGCTCAGTGTGTATAAAGCTGTACTCAGTATGTGTAAAGCTGTGTATTCCGCATGTGTAAAGCTGTGTATTCCGTGTGTGTAAAGCTATGTACTCAGTGTGTGTAAAGCTGTGTACTCAGTGTGTGTAAAGCTGTGTATTCCGCATGTGTAAAGCTGTGTATTCTGTGTGTGTAAAGCTGTGTATTCTGTGTGTGTAAAGCTGTGTACTCAGTGTGTGTAAAGCTGTACTCAGTGTGTGTAAAGCTGTGCTCAGTGTGTATAAAGCTGTGTACTCAGTGTGTGTAAAGCTGTGTACTCAGTATATGGAAAGCTGTGCTCAGTGTGTATAAAGCTGTACTCAGTATGTGTAAAGCTGTGTATTCCGCATGTGTAAAGCTGTGTATTCCGTGTGTGTAAAGCTATGTACTCAGTGTGTGTAAAGCTGTGTACTCAGTGTGTGTAAAGCTGTGTATTCCGCATGTGTAAAGCTGTGTATTCTGTGTGTGTAAAGCTGTGTATTCTGTGTGTGTAAAGCTGTGTACTCAGTGTGTGTAAAGCTGTACTCAGTGTGTGTAAAGCTGTGCTCAGTGTGTATAAAGCTGTGTACTCAGTGTGTGTAAAGCTGTGTACTCAGTGTGTGTAAAGCTGTGTACTCAGTGTGTATAAAGCTGTGTACTCAGTGTGTGTAAAGCTGTGTACTCAGTGTGTGTAAAGCTGTGTACTCAGTGTGTGTAAAGCTGTGTACTCAGTGTGTGTAAAGCTGTGTACTCAGTGTGTGTAAAGCTGTGTATTCCGCATGTGTAAAGCTGTGTATTCCGTGTGTGTAAAGCTGTGTATTCTGTGTCTGTAAAGCTGTGTATTCTGTGTGTGTAAAGCTGTGTATTCTGTGTGTGTAAAGCTGTGTACTCAGTGTGTGTAAAGCTGTGTACTCTGTGTGTAAAGCTGTGTACTCAGTATGTGTAAAGCTGTGTACTCAGTGTGTGTAAAGCTGTACTCAGTGTGTGTAAAGCTGTACTCAGTGTGTGCAAAGCTGTACTCAGTGTGTATAAAGCTGTGTACTCAGTGTGTGTAAAGCTGTGTACTCAGTGTGTGTAAAGCCGTGCTCTGTGTGTAAAGCTGTACTCAGTGTGTATAAAGCTGTGTACTCAGTGTGTGTAAAGCTGTGAGTTCAGTGTGTGTAAAGCTGTACTCAGTGTGTATAAAGGTGTGTACTCAGTGTGTGTAAAGCTGTGAATTCAGTGTGTGTAAAGCTATGTACTCAGTGTGTGTAAAGCTGTGTACTCAGTGTGTGTAAAGCTGTACTCAGTGTGGGTAAAGCTGTGTACTCAGTGTGTGTAAAGCTGTGTACTCAGTATATGGAAAGCTGTGCTCAGTGTGTATAAAGCTGTACTCAGTATGTGTAAAGCTGTGTATTCCGCATGTGTAAAGCTGTGTATTCCGTGTGTGTAAAGCTATGTACTCAGTGTGTGTAAAGCTGTGTACTCAGTGTGTGTAAAGCTGTGTATTCCGCATGTGTAAAGCTGTGTATTCTGTGTGTGTAAAGCTGTGTATTCTGTGTGTGTAAAGCTGTGTACTCAGTTTGTGTAAAGCTGTACTCAGTGTGTGTAAAGCTGTGCTCAGTGTGTATAAAGCTGTGTACTCAGTGTGTGTAAAGCTGTGTACTCAGTGTGTGTAAAGCTGTGCTCAGTGTGTATAAAGCTGTGTACTCAGTGTGTGTAAAGCTGTGTACTCAGTGTGTATAAAGCTGTGTACTCAGTGTGTGTAAAGCTGTGTACTCAGTGTGTGTAAAGCTGTGTACTCAGTGTGTGTAAAGCTGTGTACTCAGTGTGTGTAAAGCTGTGTATTCCACATGTGTAAAGCTGTGTATTCCGTGTGTGTAAAGCTGTGCATTCTGTGTGTGTAAAGCTGTGTATTCTGTGTCTGTAAAGCTGTGTATTCTGTGTGTGTAAAGCTGTGTATTCTGTGTCTGTAAAGCTGTGTATTCTGTGTGTGTAAAGCTGTGTATTCTGTGTGTGTAAAGCTGTGTATTCTGTGTGTGTAAAGCTGTGTATTCTGTGTCTGTAAAGCTGTGTATTCTGTGTGTAAAGCTGTGTATTCTGTGTCTGTAAAGCTGTGTATTCTGTGTGTGTAAAGCTGTGTATTCTGTGTGTGTAAAGCTGTGTATTCTGTGTGTGTAAAGCTGTGTATTCTGTGTCTGTAAAGCTGTGTATTCTGTGTCTGTAAAGCTGTGTATTCTGTGTGTGTAAAGCTGTGTATTCTGTGTCTGTAAAGCTGTGTATTCTGTGTCTGTAAAGCTGTGTATTCTGTGTGTGTAAAGCTGTGTATTCTGTGTGTGCAAAGCTGTGTATTCTGTGTGTGCAAAGCTATGCTCAGTATGTCTAAAGCTATTAGTAGAAGGATTAGAGGGGAGCTGAGGAGAAATGTTTTCACCCAGAGGGTGGTGGGGGTCTGGAACTCACTGCTTGAAAGGGTGGTAGAGGCAGAAACCCTCAACTCATTTAAAAAGTATGTGAATGTGTACCTGAAGTGCCGTAACCTACAAGGCTACAGACCAAGTGCTGGAAAGTGGGATTAGGTTGGGACATTTTCGGCTGGCGTGGACATGATGGGCTGAATGGCCTCCTTCTGTGCAGTAAATTTTCTATGATTATTTCTGTGATTCTGTGTATCAGTATGTGTAAAGCTGTGCTCAGTGTGTGTAAAGCTGTGTACTCAGTGTGTGTAAAGCTGTGTATTCCGCATGTGTAAAGCTGTGTATTCCGTGTGTGTAAAGCTGTGTATTCAGCGTGTGTAAAGCTGTGCTCAGTGTGTGTAAAGCTGTGTACTCAGCGTGTGTAAAGCTGTGTTCAGTGTGTGTAAAGCTGTGCACTCAGTGTGTGTAAAGCTGTGTTCAGTGTGTGTGAAGCTGTACTCAGTGTGAGTAAAGCTGTGTTCATTGTGTGTAAAGCTGTACTCAGCATGTGTAAAGCTGTACTCAGCGTGTGTAAAGCTGTACTCAGTGTGAGTAAAGATGTATTCAGTATGTGTAAAGCTGTGTATTCAGTATGTGTAAAGCTGTACTCAGTGTGTGTAAAGCTGTGTACTCAGTGTGTGTAAAGCTATGTACTCAGTGTGTGTAGAGCTGTGTACTCAGTGTGTGTAAAGCTGTACTCAGTGTGTGTAAAGCTGTGTACTCAGTGTGTGTAAAGCTGTACACTCAGTGTGTGTAAAGCTGTGTACTCAGTGTGTGTAAAGCTGTGTACTCTGTGTGTAAAGCTGTGTACTCAGTATGTGTAAAGCTGTGTACTCAGTGTGTGTAAAGCTGTACTCAGTGTGTGTAAAGCTGTACTCAGTGTGTGCAAAGCTGTACTCAGTGTGTATAAAGCTGTGTACTCAGTGTGTGTAAAGCTGTGTACTCAGTGTGTGTAAAGCCGTGCTCTGTGTGTAAAGCTGTACTCAGTGTGTATAAAGCTGTGTACTCAGTGTGTGTAAAGCTGTGAATTCAGTGTGTGTAAAGCTGTACTCAGTGTGTATAAAGCTGTGTACTCAGTGTGTGTAAAGCTGTGAATTCAGTGTGTGTAAAGCTGTGTACTCAGTGTGTGTAAAGCTGTACTCAGTGTGGGTAAAGCTGTGTACTCAGTGTGTGTAAAGCTGTGTACTCAGTGTGTGTAAAGCTTTGTACTCCGTGTGTAAAGCTGTGTGTAAAGCTGTGTACTCAGCGTGTGTAAAGCTGTGTACTCAGTGTGAGAGAAGTTAAGTTTTACAAATTGCATCGTCACCATATTTCCTGGTATTTTTGGTGCTGATAGTGACAATACAAGATTCAAAACTTAAAAGTTAAAAAAATCAAACTTCTCCTGAAGGACAGTGGGCTCATTCTTAATGGTAAATGGAACAATTTTGATGTTTTAAAAATGTAGAGAGGCAAGCTATTCTGTATGCAATTTACCCCCCTCATGAGTATGATAAATTCCACATTGAATTGTATGGTCATACCACTAGTATGGGGAAAACTCTGATAACACAAGTAACATTTAATTATATTTTGTTGCTAAGTGGGGTAGATTATGGTCTTCACCACCTGGGTGGTGATCTAACAGATTGCCCGCACATTATAGAACCCGAAACATTTCCATTCCGCTGTAATCAGGTGGGTTCTGTAGCAGACGGGTGATTCGCTCCGCCAGGTTACGACACAGGCGGTGAAAATGAAAATCTACCCCATTGTGTTTTACTTTTGCCTGATGTTAATGTGGAAGTTCATTTAATCCTTCTATGCCTTTTTGTAAATACTTTCACGTCTGTCTAAAACATTTTGTCTGCAAGTATTAAATTTAGGAATTATTTATAAGTAAAATGCCAACAACTTTGGTCCATATTTTCCTTTGTTAATTTTCACACAATAGTAGACATACATTAATACTACTGCAATACTGGCAAAAACTGCCAGAGGACTATTCACCCATGTTCAGTGCTGCTCTGAAGATTGCTCCTATTCATAAATAGGCTACCAGAAATTAGCAAAAGAAAAAAAATAGAGCCTTTTTTGTTAAGGCCTCATTGAAGAGCAATCAAGAGAAACTCATGCTGCAGGCACAGGGATGGTGAAGGGCATATTTTTTTAAAATGTGAGTATTGAACGACAGGTCATACCTGATGTTAGTCAGCTGAAAATGGTTTTCAGCTACACAGAATGGGATAGGTGGGCATTGCTGAGTATTTCTTTGTGTAGCAAGAGCAGGAGGGGAGGGTGACCCAATTGCACAGAAGGAATAGAAGGCTCCGAACTCACAGAACAATCTACGCCAGGTGACACAGCTCTTTGAAGGATGGATGGCTTGCTCCTGGGAGAAACAGTCTACATGGTCAAAATGTGGCTGATGACATCTCTGCATAATCCTCGCACCACAGCAGAGAACAGATACTAACAATGTACAAAGGAAAGCCAGGGCCCTCAGTGAGTGCTAGAGATTGTTGAACTGATCATGAAAGGCTTACAATAAGTTTCAGAGGATGTTTGGTTCTCTGAGCCCATTAATCACAATAGTTTGATAGGTTGAGTTGATTCTTCAGTGGATTTGTAGTAGTTACTGATTGGTTCTGATAAAGGGTATACACCTGAAACATTAACCTGTTCTTTCATTTTACACCTACTGTTGAACCTGTTATGTATCTTCAGCATTTTCTATCTCTATTTCCAGCATTTGCAGCTTTTTTCTTTTTATTTGTACTGTTTGATTCACTGCCACTTCTCCTCCAGGAATATCAGCTTAAAGAAGTTCTGTTCTTCTCATCACTCTGATTTTCATTTCCCTCTTTCACCCTATCTATCATCATTGTTGTCCCTTTTCCTTTTCGTGACTGTGTAGTTTGCCCAACTGTGATGAAGAACCTACACTCATAGTATCATAGTATCATAGCAGGTACAGCACAGGAGGAGGCCATTCAGCCCATCGTGCCTGTGCCGGCTCTTTGAAAGGGCTATCCAATTAGTCCCATTCCCCTGCTCTTTCCCCAAAGCCCTGTAAATTATTTCCCTTCAAGTATTTATCCAATTCCCTTTTGAAAGTTATTATTGAATCTGCTGTGTAAAAAAATGTTTCCTCATGTCGTCTCTGCTCTTTTGCCGATTATCTTAAATCTGTGTCCTCTGGTTAATGATCCTGCTGCCACTGGAAACAGTTTCTCCTTATTTACTCTATCAAAACCATTCATGATTTTGAACACCTCTATCAAATCTCCCCATAACCTTCTCTGTTCTAAGGAGAACAACTCCAGCTTCTCCAGTCTCTCCACAAAAATGAAGTCCCTCATCCCTGGTACCATTCTAGTAAATCTCTTCTGCACCCTCTCTAAGGCCTTGACATCCTTCCTAAACTTCCTTGCTTTTGTACTCTATGCCTCTATTAATAAAGCCCAATATCCCATATGCTTTTTTTAACAGCCTTCTCAACTTGTCCTGCCACCTTCAAAGATTTGTGTATGTCAACCCCTGGGTCTCTCTGCTCCTGCACCCATTTTAAAATTGTACCATTTGGTTTATATTGCCTCTCCTCATTCTTCCTACTAAAATGCATCACTTCACACTTCCTTGTCTTAAATTTCATCTGCCACGTGTCTGCCCATTTCACTAGTCTCTCTCTGTCCTCCTGAAGTCTGTTACTATTCTCCACATTGTTATCCTCACCCTTCTACTATTTATATGTTTATAAAAGACTTTTGGGTTCCCTTTTATGTTAGCCGTTAATCTATTTTCATACTCACTCTTTGTCTCTCATTCCCTTTTTTAGATCTCCTCTGTACTTTCTGTATTCAGCCTGGTTCTCTACTGTATTATGAACCTTACATTCATCATAAGCCTCCTTTTTCTGTTTCATTTTAACCTCTATATCTTTAGTCATCCAGGAGCTCTAGCTGCGGATGCCTTTCCTTTCCCCCTCGTAGGGATGTGTCTACTCTGTACCTGAACCAACTCCTCCCTAAAGGCACTGAGTACTTCCAGCTTTTGATTGTGGTTACATACGAACATACGAATTAAGAGCAGGAGTAGGCCATTTGGCCCCTTGATCCTGCTCTGCCATTTGAAAAGATCATGGCTGATCTGATTGTGACCTCAACCCTACTTTCCTGACTATCTACTATAACCTTTGACTCCCTTGTTAATCAGGAATCTATCTAACTCAGCCTTGAAAATATTCAATGACCCTGCCCCACCATTCTCTGGGGAAGGGAGTTCCACAGACTCACGACCCTCTGAGAGAAAAAAATTCTCCTCATCTCCGTCTTAAATGGGAGACCCCTTATTTTTAAACTGTGGCCCCCAGTTTAGTCTCTCCCACAAGGGGAAACAACCCTTTAGCATCTACCCCTTCTAGTCCCCTCAGGACCTTTATGTTTCAATAAGATCATCTCTCATTCTTCTAAACTCCAGTGTATACAGGCCCAACTTGTCCAACCTTTCCTCATAAGATAACCCCCTCATCCCAGGAATCAGTCAAGTGAATCTTCTCTGAACTGCCTCCAAAGCAATTATGTCCTTTCTTAAAAAAGGAGATGAAAACTGCACACAGTATTCTAGATGTGGTCTCACCAATGCCCTGAACAACTGTAGCAAAACATCTCTACTTTTATATTCCATTCCCCTTGCAATAAATGACAACATTCCATTTGCCTTCCTAATCACTTGCTGTACCTGCATACTAACTTTTGTGATTCATGTACTAGGACACCCAGATCCCTCTGTGCCTGCAATCTCTCTCCATTTAATAATATACTGCTTTTCTATTCCTCCTGCCAAAGTGGACAAGTTCACATTTTCCCACATTATACTCCATCTGCCAAATTTTGCCCACTCACTTAACCTATCTATATCCCTTTGCAGACTCCTTGGGGGAAAAATTGGATAAGGGTTCTGGGTGATGTTAGCGATGCGCTAACATCCCACACCCGACAGACCCTGGGCAGGTAAGACGCATCTTTGGAACCAAGAGAGCACTTACCTGAAATCAGCGTTCCTTTCCAGGTCTTGCACGTGGAATGAATGCAATTTGCACTTTCCACCACCAGAGGGAGCTCCATCTCTTAAAGGGAGGATGTTTCTTAGAAATCTCTTAAAGGTAGCTTGTGCCTGTTAGTTGCTGAAAATAACAGTCTACTGTCTGCATGGAGTCAGAACAGAG
Organism: Heptranchias perlo; assembly: GCF_035084215.1. Classification (NCBI taxonomy): domain Eukaryota; kingdom Metazoa; phylum Chordata; class Chondrichthyes; order Hexanchiformes; family Hexanchidae; genus Heptranchias; species Heptranchias perlo. Next base: position 95,281,770 of record NC_090326.1, on the reverse strand, counting down.
ATCAGACATTGCACACGTAAAACACAGATGCAGATCCCATCTCTATGTTTACATACTGATGAGTTATGTTAAAACATTGAATAAAGGTTGCGCATTACTAAATCCCACATCCTCCAATCTGCACACCAGACCTTACCAATCTGCCGATCTGAGTTGGTACCAGACCTGCGAGAGTGCATGCACCAAGGTTCTCTGCTGATGCACTAGAGACCTTGGGTGCAAGAGGTGGACAGAAGGAGGGACATCCTATATCCGCAAGGGGGGGAGGAAGAGGCCTCCAGACATATACTCAAAAGACAGTGGGAGGCAGCGGGGGACGAAGTCAATGCCAGGCGCACAGCATCATGAACATGGATGCAGTGCAGGAAGAAGTTCAATGTTTTGACATGAGTGGTCAAGGTGAGTGAGGTCAACTGTCAAGTGGCGTCTCCTACCAACTGCACCACGCACTACACCCCCATCACCCACATACCAATAAACTCTTTCCATCAGTACTCAACTCTTCCAACCAGATGCTTCCTCTCGCCCTTACACATTACCACCGTTTCAAGCCGCCCACCCACAACTCACAGGCCACACACACTGGCAGCTATTCAACCATGACAGGCACATCACTCAGACACACGTCCCGCTTTCTTGCAGGAGAAGGTGGCGCATATCAAGAGGCAGCAAGTGGCAGTGGCATTCAACCCCTTGAGCCTGTTCCACCATTCACTGAGATCATGGTGGACCTGTGACCTAACTCCATATACCCGTCTTAGCCCCATATCCCTTAATACCCTTGGTTCACAGAAATCTATCAATCTCAGATTTAACATTCACAAGTGAGCTAGCATCAACTGCCATCTGCAGAAGAGTGTTCCAAATATCTCCCACCCTTTGAGTGTAGAAGCATTTCCTAACTTCACTCCTGCACGTCCTGGCTCTAAATGTTAGGCTATGTCCCCGTGCCCTTCTCAAGGGCAATTAGGGATGGGCAATAAATGCTGGCCTCGCCAGCGATGCCCACATCCCATGAATGAATAAAAAAAAGTCTTAGTATTGAAGTCTAGGAGACCTTCATAAACAGTTACCAATGTCTCGGCTGCCAGAGGCAATAATCCAGCCACTAACCTGTAAATCCTGCATGGTCCTTTTAAATAGTGCTGGTGGGGGGTCCTCCAGGCACTCTAAGACATGTTCAGATAGTCGGGGTTAAGACTGTGCGTTGAGTTGAGCGTTAGGTCCCAAAATGAGGTCTATCACTTTAAATCAGTGTTGCACACAGATTGAAGCCATTTTCTCCCTACTTTACATGATTCCAGTGTTCGTTATCTGCGCCTCGTTATAGGCTAACTCCTATACCAAGATGGCGTCTGGCGCATGTCAAGCAGGAAATGTGCGCGCGCATCCAAGACTCTATCTTGGATGTCAGAGAAGCTGTGTAGCGCCGTAACAACAGGCGCTACATGGCCCAATTTAGCATCCCTTATGTCCTCTTCACAACTTACTTTCCTACCTACCTTTGTGTCATCAACACATTTAGCAACCATACATTCAGTCCCTTCATCCAAGTCATTGATATGATTGTAAATAGTTGAGGCCGAGCACTGATCCCTGTGGCACTCCACTCGTTACATCTTGCCAACCTGAAAATGACCCATTTATGCCTACTCTCTGTTTCCTGTTAGCTAACTAATCCTTTATCCATGCTAATATGTTACCCCCTACACCTTATTTTGTGTAGTAGCCTTTGATGTGGCACTTGTCAAAAGCCTTCTGAAAATCCAAGTACACCACATCTACAGGATCCCCTTTATCCACGTTGCTTGTTACTTCCTCAAAGAACTCTAAAATAAATTAGTCAAACACGATTTCCCTTTCACAAAGCCATGTTGACTCTGTCTGATTGCATTAAGATTTTCGAAGTGCCCTGCTATAACTTCCTTAATAATAGATTCTGATGTGGAGATGCCGGTGATGGACTGGGGTTGACAATTGTAAACAATTTTACAACACCAAGTTATAGTCGAGCAATTTTATTTTAAATTCACAAGCTTTCGGAGGCTTCCTCCTTCCTCAGGTGAACGATGTTTTTCATTTTCACATCGTTCACCTGAGGAAGGAGGAAGCCTCCGAAAGCTTGTGAATTTAAAATAAAATTGCTGGACTATAACTTGGTGTTGTAAAATTGTTGTATAATAGATTCTGTCATTTTCCCTATGGCAGATGTTAAGCTAACTGGCCTGTAGTTTCCTTTCTTGAATAGAGGAGTTACATTTGTTATTTTCCACTGTGATGGGGCCCTTCCAGAATCTAGGGAATTTTGGAAAATTAATACCAATGCTTCTACTACCTCAGCAGCCCTTCTTTTGAGACCCTAAGATGAATTCCGTCAGCACCTGGGGACTTGTCAGCTTTTAGTTCTAATATTTTTTTCAAAACCCTTTCCCTGGTGATTGTAAATGTTTTAAGTTTCTCCCTCCCTTTCACCTCTTGATTTACAATTATTTCTGGCATGTTATTTGTATCCTCCACAGTGAAGACGGACACAAAATATCTGTTCAATTCATCCACCATTTCCTTATTCTCCATTATTAATTCCCCAGACTCACTCTCTAGAGGGCTATCGCTCACTTTACTTACTCTTTTCCTTTTTAAATACCTGAAGAAACTCTTACTATCTGTTTTTATATTTCTAGCTAGCTTTCTCTCCTACTCTAATTTCTCCCTCCTTATTATTCTTTTAGTCATTCTTTGCTGTTTTTTATATTCTGACCAATCTTCTGACCTGCCACTAATCTTCGTGGAATTGTATGCTTTTTCTTTCAATTTGATACTATCTTTAACTTCCTTAGTTAGCCACGGATGGTACGTCCTTCCCCTCGAGTCTTTCTTTCTCACTGGAATGTATCTTTGCTGAGTCTTATGAAATATCTCATTAAATGTCTGCCACTGCATCTCTACTGACCTATCCCTTAACCTAATTTCCCAGTTCACTTTAGCCAGCTCTGTCTTCATGCCCTCATAATTGCCTTTATTTAAGTTTAAAACTCTAGTCTTAGACTTACTCTTCTCTCCCTCAAACTGAATGCGAAATTCAATCATATTTTGATCACTGCTACCTAGAGGCTCCTTTACAATGAAGTCATTAATTAATGCTGTCTCATTACACATTACCAGATCTAGAATAGCCATAAGACCATAAGAGATAGGAACGGGAGTAGGCCACACGGCCCCTGGAGCCTGCTCCGCCATTTAATGAGACCATGGCTGATCTGATTTTTACCTCAACTCCACTTTCCCGCCTTTTCCCCATATCCTTTGATTCCCTTGCCGATCAGAAATTTGTCTAACTCAGCCTTGAATGTGTTCAAAGACAGCCTCCACAGTTTTTTGGGGTAAAGAATTCCAAAGATTCACAACCCTCTGGGAGAAGCAATTCCTCCTCATTTCCGTCTTAAACGGGCGACCCCTTATTCTGAGACTATGCCCCTAGTTTTAGATTCCCCCATGAAGGGGTAACATCATCTCAGCATCTACCCTATCGAGTCCCCTCAGAAACCTGTATGTTTCAATAAGGTCTCCTCTCATTCTTCTAAACTCCAATGAGTATAGACCCAAACTGTTCAATCTTTCCTCATAAGACAACCCTTCCATACCCGGAATCGACCTAGTGAATCTTCTCTGAACTGCCTCCAATGCAAGTATGTCCTTCCTTAAATAAGGGCACCAGAACTGAAAGCAGTACTCCAGGTGTGGTCTCACCAGCACCCTGTACAGTTGTAGCATGACTTCCCTGCTTTTATACTCCATCCCCCTAGAAATAAAGGCCAATATTCCATTTGCCTTCCGGATTACCTGCTGCACCTGTATGTTGACTTTTTGTGTTTCAATAGCCTGCTCTCTGGTTGGCTCTAGAATGTGCTGCTCTAAGAAACTGTCCAGAAAGCACTCTATGAATTCATCTTCCAGGCTGCCTTTGCCATTCTGATTCTTCCAATCTATATGTAGATTAAAATCACCCATGATTATAGCTGTTCCTTTCTCACAAGCTCCCATTATTTCTTCCTGTATACCCAATCCTACAATGTGGTTACTGTTAGGGGGCCTATAAACTACTCGCACAAGTGACTTCTTGCCTTTACTATTTTTTATCTCTAACCAAACTGACTCTACATCTTAGTCTTTAGAACTATGTAAACAATTTTACAACACCAAGTTATAGTCCAGCAATTTTATTTTAAATTCACAAGCTTTCGGAGGCTTCCTCCTTCGTCAGGTAAATGTTCAGGAGCTCCTTGAAGCCTACGCATTTATACATATAGAACAATACATGGTGTTTACAGACTGCCCCTGCAACTGCCCGTTGCCAAGGCAATCACCGTGTTCAGACAGAGAGGTGTCACCTGCAGAACCCCCGAATACACATTCAACAAAAAAACAAACAGGAAAAAAAAAACAGAGAGAGGCAGAGAGAGGCAGAGACATCCGGAAGGTAGAGAAAGCCAGCAAATGACCCATTATATTAAAACAGATAACATTTGTTCGCTGGTGGGGTAACGTGTAGCGTGACATGAACCCAAGATCCCGGCTGAGGCCGTCCCCATGGGCGCGGAACCCGGCCATCAACATTTAGAACTATGGTCATTTCTCTATTATACTCATGCCATCCTTAATTAACAGAGCTACCCCTCCACCTTTTCCTCGCTTCCTGTCCTTCCAAAATGTCAAGTACCCTTGAATATTCAGGTTCCAGCCTTAGTCATCTTGCAGCCATGTCTCTGTAATGGCTATCAGAACGTACATATTTATTTCTATTTCAGCTGTCAATTCATCCATTTTGTTACGAATGCTACGCAGATTCAGATACAAAGCTGTCTTTTTACTATGTTTGCAACTCTTATGTTTGCATGCTCTGTCCCTTTCTGCCGCTCTCTGATTAACATTTCCCTTATTGCTATCTTGCTCTCTTGCCTTGTCTTCTTTCTTTAATTTATCACATCTTCCCTTACTTGATCCCTCGCCCCCATTATTTAGTGTAAAGCCTTCTCTACCGCCCTAGTTATATGGTTTGCCAGAACACTGGCCCCAGCACGGTTCAGATGAAGGCCGTCCCAACGGTACAGCTCCCACTTTCCCCAGTACTGGTGCCAGTGCCCCATGAATCGAAACCCATTTCTCCTACACCAATCTTTGAGCCACGAAGTTAATTCACTAATCTTATTTACCCTATGCCAATTTGCTTGTGGCTCAAGTAATAATTCAGAGATTATTACCTTTGAGGTTATAGAGTCATAGAGTCATAGAGTTATACAGCACGGATAGAGGCCCTTCGGCCCATCGTGTCCGCGCCGGCCATCAGCCCTGTCTACTCTAATCCCATATTCCAGCATTTGGTCCGTAGCCTTGTATGCTATGGCATTTCAAGTGCTCATCCAAATGCTTCTTGAATGTTGTGAGGGTTCCTGCCTCCACAACCCTTTCAGGCAGTGAGTTCCAGGCTCCAACCACCCTCTGGGTGAAAAAGTTCTTTCTCAAATCCCCTCTAAACCTCCCGCCTTTTACCTTGAATCTATGTCCCCTTGTTATAGTACCCTCAACGAAGGGAAAAAGCTCCTTAGTATCCATCCTATCTGTGCCCCTCATAATTTTGTACACCTCAATCATGTCCCCCCTCAGCCTCCTCTGCTCCAAGGAAAACAAACCCAATCTTCCCAGTCTCTCTTCATAGCTGAAGCGCTCCAGCCCTGGTAACATCCTGGTGAATCTCCTCTGTACCCTCTCCAAAGCGATCACATCCTTCCTGTAGTGTGGCGACCAGAACTGCACACAGTACTCCAGCTGTGGCCTAACCAGTGTTTTATACAGCTCCATCATAACCTCCTTGCTCTTATATTCTATGCCTCGGCCAATAAAGGCAAGTATCCCATATGCCTTCTTTACCACCTTATCTACCTGTTCCGCCGCCTTCAGGGATCTGTGAACTTGCACACCAAGATCCCTCTGACCCTCTGTCTTGCCTAGGGTCCTCCCATTCATTGTGTATTCCCTTGCCTTGTTAGTCCCTCCAAAGTGCATCACCTCGCACTTTTCCGGGTTAAATTCCATTTGCCACTGTTCCGCCCATCTGACCAACCCATCTATATCGTCCTGCAGACTGAGGCTATCCTCCTCGCTATTTACCACCCTACCAATTTTTGTATCATCAGCGAACTTACTGATCATACCTTTTACATTCATATCCAAGTCATTAATGTAGACCACAAACAGCAAGGGACCCAGCACCGATCCCTGTGGTACCCCACTGGCCACAGGCTTCCAGTCACAAAAACAACCTTCGACCATCACCCTCTGCCTTCTGCCACTAAGCCAGTTTTGTATCCAAAGTGCCAAGGCACCCTGGATTCCATGGGCTCGTACCTTCTTGACCAGTCTCCTGTGCGGGACTTTATCGAAGGCCTTACTGAAATCCATGTATACCACATCCACTGCGTTACCCTCATCCACACGCCTAGTCACCCCCTCAAAAAATTCAATCAAATTAGTCAGACATGATCTTCCCTTGACAAAGCCATGTTGACTATCCCTGATTAATCCTTGCTTCTCCAAGTGGAGACTAATTTTGTCCTTCAGAATTTTTTCCAATAATTTTCCTACCACTGATGTTAGGCTCACTGGCCTGTAGTTCCCCGGTTTTTCCCTACTCCCCTTCTTGAATAATGGTATTACATTAGCGGTTCTCCAGTCCTCTGGCACATCCCCTGTGGCCAGAGAGGTTCTGAATATATGTGTCAGAGCCCCCGCAATCTCCTCCTTTGCCTCACACAGTAGCCTGGGATACATTTCGTCCGGGCCTGGGGATTTATCCATTTTTAGGCCTGCTAAAACCGCCAATACCTCCTCCTGCTCGATGTTAATATGTTCGAGTATATCACAGTCCCCCTGCCGTATTTCTATGTCTACATCGTCCTTCTCCATAGTGAAAACAGATGCAAAAAATTCATTTAGAACCCCTCCTACATCTGCCGGCTCCACACACAGATTGCCATTTTTGTCCCTAATGGGCCCTATTTTTTCCCTAGTCATCCTCTTACCCTTAATATACTTATAAAACATCTTAGGATTTTCCTTTATTTTGCTCGCCAGTGTTATTTCATGGCCCCTCCTTGATCTCCTAATTTCTTTTTTAAGTATCCCCCTGCACTTTTTGTACTCCTCTAGGGCTTCCTCCGTCTTTAGCCTTTTGTATCTGCCAAAAGCCCTCCTTTTTTTCCTAATCCATTCTCGTATATCCCCTGACATCCAAGGTTCCCTGGAGTTCTTGGAACCACCCTTGACCTTTACGGGAACATGTTGCCATTGTATGGTCTCAATCTCCCTTCTGAAAGACTCCCATTGCTCCGATGCGGATTTTCCTACAAGCAGCTGATCCCAGTCCATTTTGGCCAGATCCTGCCTTATCCTATTAAAATCGGCCTTCCCCCAATTTAGAACCTTTATTTCCGGCCCCTCCCTGTCCTTTTCCATGACCACCTTAAATCTCACCAAATTATGGTCACTGTCACCAAAGTGCTCACCTACTAGCACTTCTTCCACTTGGCCGGCCACATTCCCTAGAATTAGGTCCAGTACCGCCCCCTCTCTTGTAGGACTTTCTACATGCTGGCTCAAAAAGCTCTCCTGGATGCACGTTAAGAATTTTGTACCCTCTAAGCCTTTTACACTCTGAGTATCCCAGTTAATATTGGGGAAGTTGAAATCCCCCACTATTATTACCCTATTATTTGCACAATTTTCTGAGATTTGCCTACATATCTGTTCCTCTATCTCCCCCTGACTGTTTGGGGGCCTATAGTACACTCCCATCAAAGTGCTTGCCCCCTTTTTGTTTTTAAGCTCCACCCATATGGCCTCATTAGAGGAACCTGCTTTTTAATTTAGCTCCTAGCTGCTCATACTTCCTAAGCAGAACCTCTTCCCTCGTCCTACCTATGTCTTTGGTACCTACGTGGACTACAACAACTGGACCCTCCCCCTCCCGCTGCAAGTTCCTCTCCAGCCCTGAGGAGATGTCCCGAACCCTGGCACTGTACAGGCAACACAGCCTTCTGGACTCTCGTTCTCGGCTGCGGAGAACTGTGTCTATCCCCCTGAATATACTGTCCCCTACTACCACTACATTCCTACTAACTCCCCTCGCTTGAATGGCTTCCTGTACCCTGGTGCCACGGTCAGTTTGCTCATCCACCCTGCAGCCCCCGCTTTCGTCCATACAGGTTGCAAGCACCTCAAACCTGTTGGACAATTGCAAAGAATGAGGCTCCTCCATTTCTACCTTCTCAACCCCCTTACCTGCCTCGCTCGCAGTCACACCCTCCTGTCTCTGATCATTGATCAATTTAGACGACCTTATCCTAAGGGGTGTGACCGCCTCCTGGAACTGAATATCCAGGTATTTTTCCCCCTCCCTGATGTGTCGCAGTGTCTGCAGCTCAGCCTCCAGCTCAATGACTCTGAGCCGAAGCTCCTCAAGCCGCAGACACTTACTGCAGACGTGTTTGCCCTGGATCACACTGGCGTCCAGGAGCTCCCACATTCTGCAGTCGCTACGCATCACCTGCCCTGTCATCTTTATTATGTGTTAATTAATTTATTCAAGGTAAGGCTGAGTGCATCATTCCCACTCAATACTGTGTTTTAGTCTGTTGAGTATTGTTGTTCAGCCAGATCGATAGTCCGTATCTTCTTCTCAAAATGGTTTAATTCCACTTTCTCTTGGCTTGCATCAGCTTTCCCTTGTATTCCAGTAGTGATTTGTGACTGATCCTGGCAGTCCAGTGTTTTTCAAGTAGATGCATTTGTTCTCTGGTGATTATAATGGTAGTTGTATTGGGTCCTTACCAGATGTGTGTGTGTGTGCATGTATGAGTGTGTGTGTGTGTATGTATGAGTGTGTGTGTGTGTATGTGCATGTATGAGTGTGTGTGTGTGTGTGTATGTATGAGTGTGTGTGTGTGTATGTATGAGTGTGTGTGTGTGTGTATGTATGAGTGTGTGCATGTATGAGTGTGTGTGTGTGTATGTATGAGTGTGTGTGTGTGTGTATGTATGAGTGTGTGTGTGCATGTATGAGTGTGTGTGTGTGCATGTATGAGTGTGTGTGTGTGTGCATGTATGAGTGTGTGTGTGTGCATGTATGAGTGTGTGTGTGTGTGTGTGCATGTATGAGTGTGTGTGTGTATGTATGAGTGTGTGTGTGCATGTATGAGTGTGTGTGTGTGTGCATGTATGAGTGTGTGTGTGTGTGTGCATGTATGAGTGTGTGTGTGTGTGCATGTATGAGTGTGTGTGTGTGTGTGCATGTATGAGTGTGTGTGTGTGCATGTATGAGTGTGTGTGTGTGTGTGCATGTATGAGTGTGTGTGTGTGTGCATGTATGAGTGTGTGTATGTATGAGTGTGTGTGTGCATGTATGAGTGTGTGTGTGTGCATGTATGAGTGTGTGTGTGTGTGCATGTATGAGTGTGTGTGTGTGCATGTATGAGTGTGTGTGTGCATGTATGAGTGTGTGTGTGTGTGCATGTATGAGTGTGTGTGTGCATGTATGAGTGTGTGTGTGCATGTATGAGTGTGTGTGTGTGCATGTATGAGTGTGTGTGTGTGTGCATGTATGAGTGTGTGTGTGTGTGCATGTATGAGTGTGTGTGTGTGTGCATGTATGAGTGTGTGTGTGTGTGTGCATGTATGAGTGTGTGTGTGTGTGCATGTATGAGTGTGTGTGTGTGTGCATGTATGAGTGTGTGTGTGTGTGCATGTATGAGTGTGTGTGTGTGTGCATGTATGAGTGTGTGTGTGTGTGTGTGCATGTATGAGTGTGTGTGTGTGTGCATGTATGAGTGTGTGTGTGTATGTGCATGTATGAGTGTGTGTGTGTGTGTGCATGTATGAGTGTGTGTGTGTGTGCATGTATGAGTGTGTGTGTGTATGTGCATGTATGAGTGTGTGTGTGTATGTGCATGTATGAGTGTGTGTGTGTGTGAGTGTGAGCATGAGCATGTGCGTGCATATGTGCGCATGTGTGTGTGTGTGTTGGGGTGGAGGAACACATCCAATCTTGTATGCCATGTAGCCTCTGGTGGTTTCGTGCCAGTTTGCATACCTGAACCAAATATCTCTGGCAAACCTCATCTCACATAAATCAAATACACTTTTTTCCAAAACCAATATAAAAGTTCCTTAAAATAAATGCTCCTTTACATTGTTTATTCTTTTATAGGCACTTGCATCTTTTGTTATACAAAAAGCAATAATACTAACTATACTCAAAAGCTGAGGTGAAATTTTATTGCTCCATTAAAGTAAATAGCTGGAAGAAGTATTTTTTGTTGGAACGCTTATAATCAAAACCAAAAACATTTCTATTTGTAGCTGGTGAAATGTCATCATCTGAAAAAATTGTCTTGTTTCCAGATCTGGTCCACTGGGTTTGTCTGCAAGGTTAGTTTTGGGCTGGATTTAATTAGCAGCTGACAGTTAAGACAAATGATTTCAATTGAACTGACAGATAACTATGCTGTGAATGTCCTTTTATCATTAACAGTAAGGCAGGGATTGTATGCTTCCAAAGTTAATGTAGCTTGCAGCCAGAGTTCAGGAATGTGTCACAAATTTTCAATGCACATATTTAGAAGCTCAGACAATATCACTGGGAGCACACCATAACTATTTCAGTTGAGGGTAATTTGGTTCCTATTGTATAATTTTCTAATCTGGCAATGAAGTTTTGAATAATGAAAGTGGAGTTACCTAGTCCAAGTTTACAGATTGATATGTGCATTTTAATGTTAATTGTAAATGTTAACACTAACAGATTGAAATGGCGATGGGCGATATAATACATTAACGCATTCATTCTTCGCTGGTGATCTGCCTGCCCATTAGGAAGCCGCAGCTTGCTGGATCAATGATAATGAGGCCCTGAGGCTGAATATTAGGTACGGCTTGGGCCCATCCATTCGGGGACCGTTCCCTGCGGAACTGCGGAATCTTTTCCAATACTGTATTTTCCTATCTTCCTGTTAAGGCTGAGTAGAGGGGATTTTTTTTTGCATTTGCCCATGCCTATGTCTAACCAAAGAGTACTTTATGCTGAACCAGGTCGCTCAAAATGGAAAATGTTTCATTCACTTCAATGTAAGTAAAAATCACCAGAAAATAACTTTCACTAATAAAAAAAATTAAGGGCAGAAGAATGGAAACATATATTGGAGCTCCTGGCACCAGGTATACCACAGTTGGCTTCCTGATCTCAGTTGTGGTATAGAAGGTTCTGAACAGAGCCCAGGTGCTCCCATATAGGGAAGGACTGAAAAGTGGATGGGAAAATGAAGAGAAATTATAAATTCCTTAAAAGTATTGCAAAATTAAGTCCATTTCGTTCAACAAGTAGTCCTCTTAGAGTTACATGTCAACCTGTTCTTTGTACACCTCAACAAATCATTGAGCTGTCATCTAGAACACTAGATTTAATGTTTTCTGACGGTGTTCTAACTTGGAGAAGAAAAACTGAAAGCACTTTGTTCCACAACAGGTGTCTCCTGTTGGCTGATCATAAAGCAACATTGGCCATGGAGCAGGCCGCATGTCGGACAGGCCCGTTGGCTACTTCTCAAACCAAATAGGTGGATAAAGGAAAACAGTAAATCTGAGTTAGGAGAAAAGAAGCTTTGAGGATCGGGCTGCTGCATTACTGGCAGCTGCCATCAGGTAAGTTCCTAAAGGAGACTGGGAGTGACTGGGAGAGGGCGACCAACAGGAGAGGGTGGCAATTGGGAAGGGGGCGATCGGGAGAGAGAGTAGGGGTGGCCGGGATCGGGAAGGGTGGCGGCGCTGATTGAGGGGGGTCAAGGTTGTTATTAGAGTGGTTGAGGTCATGATTGGGAGGAGGGTCGAGGTTGTGATCAGGGGAGGTCGAGGTTGTGATTGTGAGGGGCCCCACATAGTTTGAATGTGGAGCTGGCTTCTAATTATCCTCCATCATTTCTAACTTCTTTGCCTTGATGAAAGCTCTCACAGCTCCCTTTAACAAACATGACTGCTCTCTCAGCCTTTCTGTTTCAAAAAGCCTCCCACCCTTTGTCCCTGACTCTTTTTATCTTCCTCAGTTCAGAGACAGGCAATAATCAAAGAACTTATCAATACAATGGTGTGAGGTGTTTGTCGACCTTTCATCCGGGTACCTTGGGTTTGGCTTATATGTGATTTCCCATGGAGTAAGTTGTTGCGCCCCATTCATAAAGAATAATCACTTAGGTGGCATACTGGGCGGCTGCTACCACCTGTGAAAAATGAACTATTATGCTGGCTAGTGGATCTATTTATCAGCAGAACTGCTTCATAAACACAGACAGTTTGAAACAGCAGGGAAATGGGATCTTAGTGGGGAAGAAAGCACTGGCACAGGCATAATGGGTTTAGCACTCTCCTTCTGTACTGGAATTTCTACGAATCTAATGACCTCCACAAAGTAGCTGAAGAAACAGTCTTCCCCATTTAAGCCTGTTTTCAGTGATGCTGGATAAAGAAAATCCAAGACCCATGTACCTCATCAAATTCTTCACTCCATCGAACTGTCTATGTTTGTGAAGCAGTTCTGCTGGTAAATAGAGATCCACTAGCCAGCATAAGACTTCATTTTCTAAAGGTGGCAACAGCCTTCCAGTGTCTCACGGAAACCCAAATCTGCCTGCAGTGCTTCAAATGCGACCCAGTCAGTGTCTTGTACACATTCATCACTTACTTGCTTTTGTATTCAATGCCGCTTACAAAATCCCAACAGACATCATCTCTGCTGTACGATGATGTATAATCAGTTGTTTTGTTATAAAATCCAAATAAAAATACAACTTAAAAAAAGAATATTCCAAAGTTGTTGCCTTGTTTGATGAAAATCACAATCGCTCCCATGTTATGTCGTTCACACTATTCTAGACATTTTGAGAAAGGTTTGATCATTTCACCCAGTCTCTCCCAGAACTGAAATGTAGTGATACTTTGCTATATTATAGCAGCAACAGGAAACAGTAGAAGGATAAGGTAATCTAATGTCTGGTAAAATTATACGATCACTTCCCACAGACAACTATATATCATGTGAAGCCAGCACTGGAAATTCTGTGATATTTAAACTATTTGAGCTGGCAGCTAATTTGATGCGTCTCAAGAGGAGATAGAGGACCAAACTGGGAACAGAGAATGGTGGGATAATTGGAAGTCTGCCATGTTGTAATTCTTGTCCCCAATGATTACCTTACTGCTTGTAGACATATCACTTATACACTAATAATTCCTTTGCTCTGTGATGTTTACTTTGCTTCATTATTCTTCCTGGTATATATTTGCATTTGAATTATACAGAAACTTGTTATAGCTGCTTTGGAAATGGAGGATTTATGTCATTAACATGCATTTAATGTTTTTTCAAGCCTGTATTGATCGTTGTATCACTTGACTTAATGCACAGTGCAAAAAACTATATTATTCTGCATTGAATCATTTAAAAGTGATGGCAGTATTTAAAATAAATAAAAATGAAGGCACTGAAGCAAGTGTCTTGTACAATAACATATCCTTTCAACTTTTTTTTGTTCTAGCAAAGATCATCCCATTCTGCATTAATTCCATTCAGCATATCAAAGTAAACATAGTATCATAGTATGAACAGCACAGGAGGAGGCCATTCAGCCCATCGTGTATGTGCCAGCTCTTTGAAAAAGCTATCCAATTAGTCCCATTCCCCTGCTCTTTCCCCATAGCCCTGTAAATTTTTTCCCTTCAAGTATTTATCCAATTCCCTTTTGAAAGTTACTTGAATCTGCTTCCACCACCCTTACAGGCACAGCATTCCAGATCATTACAACTCGCTGCGTAAAAAAATGTTTCCTCGTGTCACCTCTGGTTCCTTCCCTGATAACCTTCAATCTGTGTCCTCTGGCTACCGACCTTTCTGCCACTGGAAACAGTTTCTCCTTATTTACTCTATCATGATTTTGAACACCTCTACCAAATCTCCCCTTAACCTTCTCTGTTCTAAGGAGAACAACCCCAGCTTCTCCAGTCTCTCCACATAACTGAAGTCCCTCATCCCTTGCACCATTTTAGTAAATCTCTTCTGCACCTTCTCTAAGGACTTGATATCCTTCCTAAAATGTGGTGCCCAGAATTGAACACAATACTCCAGTGAGGCCTAACCAGTGTTTTATAAAGGTTTAGCATAACTTCCTTGCTTTTGTATTCTATACTTCTATTAATAAAGTCCAGGATCCCATATGGTTTTCAATAGCCTTTGAAACTTGTCCTGCCACCTTCAAAGATTTGTGTCTGTGCACCCCCAGGTCTCTCTGTTTCTGCACTTTCTTCAAAATTGTACCATTTAGCTTATATTGCCTCTCCTCATTCTTCCTACCAAAATGTAGCACTTCACACTTCTCTGCATTAAATTTCATCTGCCATGTGTCTGTCTATTTCACCAGTCTGTCTATGTCCTCCTGAAGTCTGATACTATCCTCCAAATTGTTTACTACATTTCTGAGTTTTGTGTCATCTGCAAGCTTTGAAATTATATCCTCTATACCCAAAACCAGGTCATTAATATAGATCAAAAAGAGCAGTGCTCCTGATACTGACCCCTGGGGAACACCACTGTATACTGTGGCGAGTGACTCTCCCCCTGACTCCCCAAAGCCTTTCCACCATCTACAAGGCATAAGTCAGGAGTGTGATGAAATACTCTCCACTTGCCTGGATGAGTGCAGCTCCACCAACACTCAAGGAGCTCGACACCATCCAGGACAAAGCAGCCCGCTTGATTGGCACCCCATCCACCACCCTAAACATTCACTCCCTTCACCACCAGCGCACCGTGGCTGCAGTGTGTACCATCCACAGGATGCACTACAGCAACTCGCCAAGGCTTCTTCAGCAGCACCTTCCAAACCCACGATCTCTACTACCTAGATGGACAAGGGCAGCAGGCGTATGGGAATAATACCACCTGCATGTTCCCCTCCAAGTCACACACCATCCCGACTTGGAAATATATCGCCGTTCCTTCATCGTCGCTGGGTCAAAATCCTGGAACTCCCTACCTAACAGCACTGTGGGAGAACCTTCACCACACGGACTGCAGCGGTTCAAGAAGGCGGCTCACCACCACCTTCTCAAGGGCAATTAGGGGTGGGCAATAAATGCTGGCCTTGCCTGTAACGCCCACATCCCATGAACGAATAAAAAAAAAACTTCCCTCCAGTCTGAAAAACAACTGTTCACCACCACTATTTTCAATTTTGATCTTTCAGAGTTGCAGCTGCCAACTTTGTCATTCATTAAGATTCTTGTTCCTAAAGGCAAAGGGTAATTATGCATTTCATATGCGCATAATAATCAAAACAATTCAGTTAATTATCACCAGAAATATGACTTCCTTCCAATAAAATCTAGTTTATTTTCCAATGTGAAATCCAAAACAGTTGGCACCACTGTTTGATCAAAGACTGAAATCCGGGAAGATAGTCATACTCTGACATCTGGTTTGGAGAAATCAAATATTAGATCTAAGAGTCAAAGTTGAGAAAAGGTTAGTGCAATAATGATTGTTTTTAGCATATTCTTAAGTGAAACCTGGTGCAATATTTACTACATGCTGGTAAAACTAGCAGCACTGCTCCAATTTTCATTTCTATCATGTTAGCAAGCTATCCAATTTGAGCAGCATGGATGTTTTGTTACTTATTCTCGGGTTGTGGGCGACACTGGCAAGGCCACATTTATTGCCCATCTTTAGTTGCCCTAAGAAAGTGGTGGTAAACCGTTTTCTTGCTAGTCCATTTTAGATACATTAAGACTCAATCATGTAGTCTGTGCCTGGAGTCACGTTTAAGCCAGACCAGAGAGGTGTGGGAAGTTCCCTTTCCTGAAAAGGGAAGCACATTAGAGTTTCCACAACAAGTTCTCATGCTCATTTTTTCTGGCTCCAGCCCACAAATTACCAGATTTATAGAATTCAAATTCACAGTTTGCTATGGTGAGATTTGAACTCACGACCTCTAGATTGCTAGTCAATTACTATCACCATCACATGATCGCATCCAATGTGGACGCTAATTAGGCAGAGTTCACCCAAAGTGTTCGGCGCCTGACCTGACCTTAACCTACTTATATTTGCAGGTTCGGACATTGCAATGGCTCTGATGACCCTCCAGCATAGACCTATCCCCTGGCAGGGGTCTGTGCCCAGAACTAGTGGCAGGAATCTAGCTGCCTGAGAGGCCTGCAGCAGCAGTAGTGATCTCTGGCTTCAATACAATGTTACATTCTATCATCAAACTCTAAACAACATTTAAAATAGGACATAAACTGATAAATGCTGTGAGGTTTCATAAAATAAAACTGATGAATATATACGTGTTTCAGGAGTAGTTCAGAGATATTAAAATTATTATTCTAGTAAAATCTAAAACTAAAGACTGAGCTCAAGAATTCAGCCTCTTTTTGTTGCCAGGCAACACAGATGGCAACCCCCCCCCTCCTCCTCAACTAGACTACCAGGAAATATGGATATGTGCTCACCATTAAACTGGCAGAGCTCAAAACGGATTCCTTCACAAAACCACCAAGATAAAAATAAAAAAGTCATCAGATACATAAACTTGCTTTCAGCCTGCAAGGACTTACTATCTCTGCCTGGACTGGCAAGAGTCCAACAACTTTTTTGGACTGCCACAAATCAAAGCCCCAACTAGGCTGTCAGGAGTTGGATGCCTCCATTAGACCTTAGCCCACCTCATGCCTGCATTACTAGCTAATATATCTTTAAACAATAAAAACTCTTTGTTGTTGTAGCTCCAGCTGGGGACAACTTGCCCCCACAGAGAAATTACATCTGAAGTGGCCTGAATTGAGTAACATGTTGGTATTGGTTAATAAATTAAAACAATCTTATTCAGATCATAAATTCAGATCTGTGCTTTTCGTATCATAAAATTATTTTTGCATAGCATTCTTGTAAATATATCATCCTGAATCTGTGTGGGCCCAGCAACGCACTCCGAGTGTAGGTCAGCCAGCGCCCAGATACCTCTGTCTGCTCCAAACACAGCCAATAGAGTGGGAAAAGCCGGGGGGGATAGAAATCCCATGCAGGGAATTTCCTCTGCCCCGGCCTCCCTCCCGCTGACCAACCTGAACAGTGGGTTCATCCATTCAACTAAGGGGTGGAAGTGTGTCCCCTCCCCTCCCCTCCAACCACCCAGGGTTTCAAAGCTGGAATCCTGGTCTAGAGGAGCCTAGAAACGGCTCTCTGCTCTTTTCTTGATCAGCCCTTTAATAACAGGGGCCAAACATCTGGGGGGCCCACCAGCAAACCCACCACCCAAATTGACCATCCGTTGCTGCTTTCCCCACCCCTTCTCCCCTGGTGGGCAAACAAGATGTACCCATTGTAGCACAGGAATCAGCCTATGCCACGAGGTGATCTCCCCCTGACCCTGGATACTCGGTAGGATCAGGAGCGGAGGTCACCAGCATTCAATCCACCACACATCCACCAGTGCAGTGGGCCCGCATATTTTCAGAGCCATAGATTTTGGTCCATCTTGTGATAACCTATGTGACACTGCAAATAAAAAAGCAGCTTATTTGGTAGTGAACATCCTTAATTGCAAAATTCACAGGGCGCTAAATTGGGCCGTGTAGCGACCGTTGTTTCGGCGCTACGCGGCCTCTTGAACATCCAAGATGGCATCTTGGCTGCGTAAGCACATTTCCAGGGGACATGCGCTAGATGCCATCTTGGTATAGGAGTTAGCGCATGCGCAAATACCGAATGCCAGAAGCATGTAAATTAGTAAGAAGAAAATGGATGCAATCAGTGTGTAACGCTGATTTAAAGTGATAGACGCTATTTTGGAAGTTAACGCTCAATTCAACGCACAGTCTTAAGCATGACCACCTGAACATGTCTTGGAGTGCCTGGAGGACCTCCACCAGCGCTATTTAAAGGGAACGTGCAGGATTTACAGGTTAGTGGATGGATTATTGCTTCTGACTGCCGATACATTTGTAATTGTTTTTGGAGGTCTCCTATACTTGAATACTAGGACGCGGGGACATAGCCTAACATTTAGAGCCAGGACGTGCAGGAGTGAAGTTAGGAAACGCTTCTACACGCAATGGGTGGGAGAAGCATGCAAAAAGCAGGTGATGCTAGCTCAATTGTGAATTCTAAATCTGAGATTGATAGATTTCTATGAACCAAGGGTATTAAGGGATATGGGGCTAAGGCAGGTATATGGAGTTAGGACACAGGTCCACATGATCTCATTGAATCGCAGAACAGGCTTGAGGGGCTAAATGCCACTGCCACTTGCTGCCTCCTGTTATGCGCCACCTTATCCTGCAAGAAAGCAGGACTTGTGTCTGGGTGATGTGCCTGTCATGGTTGAATAGCTGCCAGCGTGAGTTGTGGGTGGGCGGCTTGCAACAGTGGTAATGTGTGAGCGTGAGAGGAAGCATCTGATTAGAAGAGTTGAGTACTGATGGAGTTTGTTGGTATGTGGGTGATGGGGGGTGTAGTACGTGGAGCAGTGGATGCGGCTAGTGGTGCAGTTGGTGGGAGAAGCCACTTGACAGTTGACCTCACTCACCTTGACCACTCGTATCAAAGCACTGAACTTCTTCCTACACTGTGTAGATGAAAACATAAAATTACAAATCGATATTGATAGATTAGGTGAATGGGCAAAACTGTGGCAAATGGAATTCAATGTAGACAAATGTGAGGTCATCCACTTTGGATCAAAAAAGGATAGAACAGGGTACTTTCTAAATGGTAAAAAGTTAAAAACAGTGGATGTCCAAAGGGACTTAGGGGTTCAGGTACATAGATCATTGAAGTGTCATGAACAGGTGCAGAAAATAATCAATAGGGCAAATGGAATGCTGGCCTTTATATCTAGAGGACTGGAGTACAAGGGGGCAGAAGTTATGCTGCAGCTATACAAAACCCTGGTTAGACCGCACCTGGAGTACTGTGAGCAGTTCTGGGCACCGCACCTTCAGAAGGACATATTGGCCTTGGAGGGAGTGCAGCGTAGGTTTACTAGAATGATACCTGGACTTCAAGGGTTAAGTTACGAGGAGAGATTACACAAATTGGGGTTGTATTCTCTAGAGTTTAGAAGGTTAAGGGGTGATCTGATCGAAGTTTATAAGATATTAAGGGGAACAGATAGGGTGGATAGAGAGAAACTATTTCCGCTGGTTGGGGATTCTAGGAGTAGGGGGCACAGTCTAATAATTAGAGCCAGACCTTTCAGGAGTGAGATTAGAAAACATTTCTACACACAAAGGGTGGTAGAAGTTTGGAACTCTCTTCCGCAAACGGCAATTGATACTAGCTCAATTGCTAAATTTAAATCTGAGATAGATAGCTTTTTGGCAACCAAAGATATTAAGGGATATGGGCCAAAGGCAGGTATATGGAGTTAGATCACAGATCAGCCATGATCTTATCAAATGGCGGAGCAGGCACGAGGGGCTGAATGGCCTACTCCTGTTCCTATGTTCCTATGTTCCTACTGCATCCATGTTCATGATGCTGTGCGCCTGGCATTGACTTCGTCCCCCGCTGCCTCCCACTGCTTTTTGGGCATATGTCTGGAGGGCCTTTATGTGTATGATGTCTGATCTCCATTCAGACTCTGTGCAGAGAGCAAACTGTTATTTTTAGCAAATAACAGGTACCGGCTACCTTTAAGAGATTTTAAACGACATCCACCCTTTAAATGTTTGGGGCTCCCACTGCTGGTGGAAAGTGCAAATTGCATTGAATCGACGTGCAAGGCCTGGATTTGAATACAGCTTGCAGGTGAGTACTGAGGCAGGACGAAGTTCTAGTGGGCTACCCATGCCCAATAATAGGCCCAATCGAATTTTTCCCCCACAATCTTTCCTTTCTGGTCTATTTTATATGACTACATGTGAAAATGCTATATGCACAAATTTGTTTTATCGAGATTATCTAATTTACATTTTATGCTTCTGAAAATCTTTTTATACAAAAATGAGAATTTTCAGTTTTTTGTGAATTTGACATGATATATGATTCTGATCATTGGGTATGAATAAATAATGATGGGTTATTGCTTGTGCATTTCCCCTCAATAAAAATCTAAAACGAATTGAAACCTGGAAAGCTATTAAATTCACTTTGGGGTTTTCTCATTAATTGTGTGAGGATCTCATTCCACTCCAATGCAGCAAAGTAATATTTATATATTGAGATCCATGTTATTTCAATTTAGAAGTTATATTTAAATTAACCGTATTTTTAAAAAGCATTTTAATTTTTTTAATCTCTGAAGCTTTATTGAGACATTTCGCTGAAGGGACACTGAAGTCCAGGTCTTTCATTTTGGATGGGTTTGATATTTGGCTCATTGACTATAGAAGGGTTTCTGGCTCATCTCCAATTCAGACTGACTGTGAAAATACTCTGGCTTGCCCGCCTGTTACCATGCCATCCTACTCCTTTGGAAATACATCTGACATTCAACATTAATCACTAATGTTTACAGTCTACAAATACAAGACAGAGTGCAATTCATGTGCTGTTACATTCCAGGGTGCAATGAGTATCTTTTTGATTTAAATACTCATTGGCATATATATTTAATATAAGATTGAAAATTCCCTGGGGATTTGCTCCACTGCTATATTAAAAGATCTTAAATATGCTGTTTGCTTTTTTTAGGCCAAAATACAGCCTGTTTCTTGGCATCATTACCACTGAAATGTCTCAGCAATTTTTTTATTTGCCCATAATCATATGATGAAATCATATCCTTCACATCGTGATGATACAATTTGAATTGCTAAGTTGCAAAAACACCACTGCATTGCTTCAGTGTGAAGTCTTTGTAATGGAAATGATGGCTGACTGTTCTCCCTCCATAAAATGCTGATGATTATCTTTTTAATAGAGCTCTAATTCAATGGGGGTGGAATTGGTCTTGGACAGTGGCGTAAAATCGGCGCTAGTGAATTGGCCGTCTGTTTTACATCCCGTTCGATTTTCTTTTGACTTCAATGTAAAAGAAAACTCCCGATTGCTGGTTTTGTAAAACCGGCCAAGACCAATTTCACCCCAAATATCTCTTTTATTTTTGTGAACATCTGTAATCATTATTTACCCCTCTCCCCATCACTTAATGCCGCAAACAAAATCACTAACTTGGTTTGGTGTGTCCTCTTACTTGGGATTCTATTGAGATAATGGCCCGGAGTTTCCTGTGATGACGGTATTGGCGACGAACGCCATAATTTAGACTGTTGCGCACCTCAATTCTCCAGTGGCCAGTTTACACCAAAATTTACTGGAAAACTGATATGAATACGCCACAGCGAAGGTGGTGGTGAATCAAAAGCGGCGCAGCCAATGCCCAATAATGGCATTTGTTCCTTAAGGTCATACATAATTGATTTGCCTTTGAATTAAATTTTAATCAGTTTTCAAACATTGTACTCAGAATCGAAGAACAGAATCGAACCGATAATAGTCAGCTTCATTTTTCTCCATATAGATTTGATTTTTTTTTAAATGCAGAATCATATTGAAGCAGAACCAGAATCTACAGGTTTACATTGGAAATTAAACAAATTGATTGCCGGGTTAATTTAGTTTAAAAAGAGCTACTTTGGATTGTAATTTTCATTAAGTTGCTTCACTTTTTACAATTCTAGAAAAGAATATGAAAGTGGGAATGTTGAGGCTTGCGCGTGCTGTATTTCATCTACTCCATTGCGTGTTTCATTTAAGGACAAAACAGCCCGCTTGATAGGCACCCCATCCACGACCCTAAACATTCACTCCCTTCACCACCGGCGCACTGTGGCTGCAGTGTGTACCATCCACAGGATGCATTGCAGCAACTCGCCAAGGCTTCTTCGACAGCACCTCCCAAACCCGCGACCTCTACCACCTAGAAGGACAAGGGCAGCAGAGACGTGGGAACAACACCACCTGCACGTTCCCCTCCAAGTCACACACCATCCCAACTTTGAAATATATCGCCGTTCCTTCATCGTCGCTGGGTCAAAATCCTGGAACTCCCTACCTAACAGCACTGTGGGAGAACCTTCACCACACGGACTGCATCGATTCAAGAAGGCGGCTCACCACCACCTTCTCAAGGGCAATTAGGGATGGGCAATAAATGCTGGCCTTGCCAGTGACGCCCACATCCCATGAATGAATTTAAAAAAATAAGGTCTATTGAAATCTCAATTTTTAAAGAAAAATAGCAAGTTTATACAGAACTGCCATGCTGTAAGTGATGTTCTCTGAAGCTAGTTTTAGTTTGAACTCTAGAAGAGCTGATAAACGTACACCAGTTGGTGAAACTGACTCTGGTGTTTTACGGATGTTTAATTATTACCCAGAACAACACAATCTCGAAGCTTGAGCTTCAGGTATTTTGCTGAAACATCTTTCTTTGCTATGTCTTTGGATGAGAGAATGCTGTTATTTGTACTTTAAAAGGAAACAAATCCTTTAGGAACTCAAAATTATTTCCAGTGTAAATTCCTGCATATATCTGGGGGCAGAAATTGGTTTAAGCTCATTTTCATGCACAGAATGGGCGCTATACTCAGAGCGTGTGCCCCATCACATGGATGCAACTAAGGCCCCAAATTGGCCGCCCTGATTAATTTAAATAAAATAGGGAGGCTGCCAGCGCTATTCGCGCTGTTCATTGGCTGTCAGCCTAATGGGAGCATCAATATTGCGCATTACTGATGTAATTTAAAGGCAGGTTGCACCTCTTAAAGTGAAGTGCATTTCTTTGCAGGCAACTGGTGCTGAAGATTGTCGATAATGACAGGCACAGGGGAAGCTACAAGGACTCACCATTTTTCTGATGCTGCGTTGGAGATAGTGGTGGAGGAGGTCAGCAGAAGGGGGGACATCTTCTAGCTATCAGATAGCGGCAGGATGATATCAAAGCAAACTGCCCATCATGGCAGAGGTGGCAGAGTGGGTCAGTGCCAGAAGCATTGCCCCCAGAACATGGCTGCAATGCGGGAAAAAGTTCAATGACTTCACAGGGCAAGCTAAGGTAAGCCCCCTAACTCATATCACTCATTACTCTCTGCTTAGCTTTGCACTACCTCAGTGGAAGTTCAGTGCAGCACACTTCACTCCACCTCCTTCTGTTCCCATTCAGCACTCTGCACCTGCTACTCTCCTCACCTCCTCACACCTCTGCCATCTTTCACATACCAGCAGCATATTCTACCCTAACATTTATGACCTCAAAACTTCTCTCTACTCTAACACTGACACACTTCTTTCTTTCTTGCAGGCAAAGCTCGCATAATAACAGGGAGCAGGCAGCCACAGAAGGAGGGCCGCATTTAACCATGTGCTGTCCCCACTTGAAGAGAGGGTGATGGACATCATGGACAGGGGGCATGTCAGGAGCGTGGTATCTGGCGAGGCTGGAGGGCAAGTTCTGCAGGGTTTTAAACCATCTTTTCCCTCGTTCCCTTCTCGCTTAAATGTCATCCTTACATATGATGCATGACAAGATGCTGCTGCTTTCAGAAGTCACTCATCTGTCTCCGCCTACCCTGCCACTAAATGCCAACCCTTGTCCCTTTCTTCCATTTCAGGTCCAGAAGCTCAAAACAGCACTCAGGGAGCAAAAGAAGGGGAGGAGTGCAGCCTTGCAGATGAAGAATTGTCACTCTATCTTACACTTGCAGAATACCAGCACAGAGACTGGCACCCCACGTAACTCAAAGGGTAGGCTAGAGGCGTCTGCATGTGGAGATGCACCCAGCACGACTGCGCAAGAGCAAGGGCAGGGGAACAGGACGACCCAGGAAGCAGCTTGCCAGACGGAGTGCTTGCACCCAAACCCTGCTGTGCAGGGTACAGATGAAGACATCGAGGGCCCACCATACATAAGGGAACTGCTGCCAATCTACGCAAAACTTCTAAGTGCATTGGCCTGCCTGCCAGCGAGCTTGAGCACAGTGTCAGAGAGCATAGAGGAGTCCAGCTCCAACTTGTGCGCTTTTCTTGTGCACGACATCGAGACCATGCAGTCAATCATGGAGCCATTGGTCAGCTCTATCACCACAGCGATGGAGCTTCTGGAGACAGCTTTGATGGAGGCTCAGGCCACTGCCATTTTAACTCTGGGGTCCAGCCTCTCCTTTGGCTTGGACAGGGGCTTCAAGAGCTTCCCAGGACACTTGCACCCTGTTCTTGTGCAGGTTGGTGGGAGTATTGAGGCTCAGTCCTGGGAGTGGCATTGGCTCCATGGGGGAGGCATCTGTTGCTCTCTGTCAGGATGATGGCAAGCCTGCTCCCTCGCCAGCCTCTCAACCAGTACTCTTGGTGGTGCCAGACAGCCCGCTGGGCTAGACTGCCTCAGCCTCAGCCGAGTTCCAGCAGTCTGTAGCCGGGTCCTTAACAGCCCGAGCTCCCTGAGGTCGCCCACCATAGCCATCGCAAGTGCCCTCAGTGAAAGTTCAGCTGTTGGTCTTCATAATCTTAGTCATGAAACAGGTACACCCATGAAGTTGTACTGTTTGAGGGCATTGATATGGTGGATGACAGGACTGGGCCATCTACTATGGCGCACGTTTTCAGGAAATTCCGGGCAACCTTGTCATCCATTTTACAATCCCAGGATTGACAGAGGTAGCCAAACAAAACCTATGGCATTGTCTCTGGATGCTATTTTTAGTAAACTAGTAATGCATTCGTTTTAAATTCCAGTCTATGCTATTTTAACTCATTTAATTCAACACAAATGTGCTCATTGGTTTACTAAAAATAGTGCACAGAGAGAATTCAACCGCATAGTTGGCTGAAAGAATGGCTTTGAATCATAAACAGAATTTAGATAAGGTGATTTCTGCTCAAAAAAGGAATTCTAAGTCCAGGGGAAAACAGATCAGTAAATATGAGCCAGATGAGAAGAAATAAAAAATAAAGGAAATAAAATCTGAGAAAGGGATAAGAGAAGAAGAGAGAAAACAGACATGAGAGTAGTGATAATTTCAGAACTATATTGTTTTATTTAGGATGTTGTAAAATATATTTTATTGATAAATAGTAATGGTCCAGTAATAAAGTAAATTCTAATTGTTCCATAGGGTGTGAGGTGAAATCATTAAAAAAATGGCCAGCCCGGGGGTAGATTCCCTGGTGCTGTTGATAATGTAATTTTAAATACTGTGGGGGGTGGGAAGATTTCCTTTGTTCACTATTTGTAGTGAAATTGTAAACACTTTGGGGTAGATCTTGACTTTGTGCGATGGTGTAAAAAAGAGTGATTGCATGTCAGCAGCCCGTTTTTCATCTCTCCCGATTTTTATTTCCATCGATGTAAAATGGGCTGCCGATTCACTGTCACCCGTTTTACATTATCGCACAAAGTCAAGATCTACTCTTTCTTTTGTAAACACATTTATAATTTCACTAAAGAGAGGAAATCTTTCTCTGTTTTTCTTTATTTTTTTATCTTCTGACACCATTTAAGTAAGGATGAATAGAAAATAATAAAACAGGTGAAGGAAGTCCAAAACATTCTTATATACAAAGATGTATTATTACATTCAATCGTAACCTTTAAAGATTATTAGGTCCCTTAAGCTCTAAAATCAGAAAATGTTTCTGATATTACCCATAAATAAATAAGCAGTACTAACCAGGAATAATACAGAGCAGAGCTTCTTCATTTGAGGGCTTCCAACCATACCTTCTCGATCCTCTTCCTTGGGATGATGAAATTAACAAGTCCTCCTGTATCTAGGTTGGTGGGATAATCTACCACAGACTTTGACACATCCTTTTCTAATCAGGAGGGTTGGATGGTCCAGATGGGACGGTCCCATGCTGACTTTTCTACAGATTCTAGTAATCATATGAAACTGATGAAATTCTACCAACTGAGATAGGCGCCAGTGAATGACAAGCTGTCCTGGGATTTGAGTTCAATCTATTGGTTGCACTGCCATGCCTGTCACTATGATTGTGGAAGGTGGACCTATTTTGAGGGCAAGGGATTCTACCCTATATCCCACCTGTACCACGACCTTCAATACACTGAATCCTGGCTAACATTTATCCCTCAACTAACACCTAAAACAGATTATCTGGTCATTTATTTAATTGCGATTCTGGGATCATGCTGTGCACAAATTGGCTGCCACGTTTCCTACATTACAACAGTGACTACACTTCAAAAAGTACGATTGGCTGTAAAGTGCTTTGGGATATCCTGTAGTTGTGAAAGGTGCCACATAAATGCAAGTCTTTCTTTCTTTTATTGCTGCAGATCTACGTAGGAATAACTTTAACCCAAATGTATGCAAAAGCACATTATTCAAGAAGGGGAGTAGGGAAAAACCGGGGAACTACAGGCCAGTGAGCCTAACATCAGTGGTAGGAAAATTATTGGAAAAAATTCTGAAGGACAAAATTAGTCTCCACTTGGAGAAGCAAGGATTAATCAGGGATAGTCAACATGGCTTTGTCAAGGGAAGATCATGTCTGACTAATTTGATTGAATTTTTTGAGGGGGTGACTAGGCGTGTGGATGAGGGTAACGCAGTGGATGTGGTATACATGGATTTCAGTAAGGCCTTCGATAAAGTCCCGCACAGGAGGCTGGTCAAGAAGGTACGAGCCCATGGAGTCCAGGGTGCCTTGGCACTTTGGATACAAAACTGGCTTAGTGGCAGAAGGCAGAGGGTGATGGTCGAAGGTTGTTTTTGTGACTGGAAGCCTGTGGCCAGTGGGGTACCACAGGGATCGGTGCTGGGTCCCTTGCTGTTTGTGGTCTACATTAATGACTTGGATATGAATGTAAAAGGTATGATCAGTAAGTTCGCTGATGATACAAAAATTGGTAGGGTGGTAAATAGCGAGGAGAGCCTCAGTCTGCAGGACGATATAGATGGGTTGGTCAGATGGGCGGAACAGTGGCAAATGGAATTTAACCCGGAAAAGTGCGAGGTGATGCACTTTGGAGGGACTAACAAGGCAAGGGAATACACAATGAATGGGAGGACCCTAGGCAAGACAGAGGGTCAGAGGGATCTTGGTGTGCAAGTTCACAGATCCCTGAAGGCGGCAGAACAGGTAGATTAGGTGGTAAAGAAGGCATATGGGATACTTGCCTTTATTAGCCGAGGCATAGAATATAAGAGCAAGGAGGTTATGATGGAGCTGTATAAAACACTGGTTAGGCCACAGCTGGAGTACTGTGTGCAGTTCTGGTCGCCACACTACAGGAAGGATGTGATCGTTTTGGAGAGGGTGCAGAGGAGATTCACCAGGATGTTACCAGGGCTGGAGCGCTTCAGCTATGAAGAGAGACTGGGAAGATTGGGTTTGTTTTCCTTGGAGCAGAGGAGGCTGAGGGGGGACATGATTGAGGTGTACAAAATTATGAGGGGCACAGATAGGATGGATACTAAGGAGCTTTTTCCCTTCGTTGAGGGTTCTATAACAAGGGGGCATAGATTCAAGGTAAAAGGCGAGAGGTTTAGAGGGGATTTGAGAAAGAACTTTTTCACCCAGAGGGTGGTTGGAGTCTGGAACTCACTGCCTGAAAGGGTTGTGGAGGCAGGAACCCTCACAACATTCAAGAAGCATTTGGATGAGCACTTGAAATGCCATAGCATACAAGGCTACGGACCAAATGCTGGAATATGGGATTAGAGTAGACAGGGCTGATGGCCGGCGCGGACACGATGGGCCGAAGGGCCTCTATCCGTGCTGTATAACTCTATGACTCTCTATGACAATGATATTAATTACACTGAAGTATATTGACACTTGTGAGTGGTCAATATGACACAGACTCTTTTAGCTTTTTTCCGTACTCTAAACAAAACAAAACATTTTCCAAACACATTTAATGGTACTTTAAGACATTCCATTTAGACTTCAATATGTAACAGATGGCTAGCAAAGTAATTCCTGATCATAGTTTGTGCACAAACATTGTAAAAAGGAGCCCTATGGCATAAAGTATAAATATTGTCATGATATAAAACTTGCTAATGCACTGTGGGGTGTTTATACTGGCTCAGGTTGATTTACGTGAGGGCTGACTTTTTAATATAGCGTTTGACTTATAGGGAGAGGTTGGATAGACTGAGACTTTTTTCCCTGGAGAGCAGAAGGTTTAGGGGTGATCTTATAGAAGTCTATAAAATAATGAGGGGCATAGATAAGGTAGATAGTCAAAATCTTTTCCCAAAGGTAGGGGAGTCTATAACGAGGGGACATAGATTTAAGGTGAGAGGGGAGAGATACAAAAGGGTCCAGAGGGGCAATTTTTTCACTCAAAGGGTGGTGAGTGTCTGGGACGAGCTGCCAGAGGCAGTAGTAGAGGTGGGTACAATTTTGTCTTTTAAAAAGCATTTGGACAGTTACATGGGTAAGATGGGTATAGAGGGATATGGGCCAAGTGCAGGCAATTGGGACTAGCTTAGTGGTATAAACTGGGCGACATGGACATGTTGGGCCGAAGGGCCTGTTTCCATGTTGTAAACTTCTATGATTCTATGATCAGTATCGTTTAATTCTGAATGTTTACACTAAAGACTTGTAAAATTTGGATTTATGCCAGTGTAATTTCCAGTGTTAAACAAAACTCTCTCATTCAGGAACTAGCGTGTTGTGGGTTACAAAACCAATAATTTACCACAAAGGAGGTTGATTGATCAACCTAATAAAGGGCAACCTCTACATGAATCATTCCAAGTTAAATATTAAGTTGAAGAATAGGCCACATTGTTCGTTTGGCTGAAACGCAACGCTCTCAGATTTCGTCAATACTTACAGGATTTTGGGAGACTACTTCCTTGTCATTGGCCACCACCATAAGCTGGATAAGTGTAAAGACTGAGTTAAACACGTAGGAGAAAAATAAATTCTTATGGAGTGTTATCCTCTGACAGCTGAGGCTCCTACAAAAGATCAGAGCGGAAGGTAAAAGTTAGTAGCACATGGTCATTTCAGTCTCTGTGAGAGGATTTCAATTATTCACAAAGTGAGCACATCTTATAAAAATTACAAACACTGTGAGTACTACATTTATAATAGTGTCATAGCCAATATTTATCCCTCAACCAACATCACCAAAACTGATTATCTGGTCATTATCCGGTCATTATTGGATAACAGTCTATCACTGGAATATGTGCCCTCCAGAACGTTACAGGAGATGCTTAGTAATTCATGTCAGTCTCCCAGTTCTCATCATACTGTAAAGTCCTCCCAATCATTTATCGACTGTTTTATACAACCAAAAACAGCAGCCCGCAGTTGTAATGTGGAGCACTGCACCCCCTGGCTCCACATTCAGGTAACTATAACATTTATTACTTACCTTTTTGATGATGTGGAGATGCCGGTGATGGACTGGGGTTGACAATTGTAAACAATTTTACAACACCAAGTTATAGTCCAGCAATTTTATTTTAAATTCACAAGCTTTCGGAGATTTTCTCCTTCCTCAGGTAAATGTTCAGGATCTCCTTGATCTCCTTCAAGGAGATCCTGAACATTTACCTGAGGAAGGAGAAAATCTCCGAAAGCTTGTGAATTTAAAATAAAATTGCTGGACTATAACTTGGTGTTGTAAAATTGTTTACAATTACCTTTTTGATGGCAGCCTCCAGCGGTCCCTTTAAAGACCATTGGTTTGGTTGCTGTGAGCCTGAGAAAACTGATAGTATGCAAGGCGACTGCTGCGATCAGCCATGAAACCATTTCAGAAAGAGACCAGAAAATGGCTTTAGACCACCAATCTGCATAAGCAATGGGACTGATGCCAGTTTCAGGCGGGACCCCAGGTGAATATACGACACCCTAACTAATACAGCATGTGGCATATTTCCGGCGTGGAATGAGCATGTGCAAGCCGCATGCCATATTGGACCCTACACCACCTGTTTTTTGCCTGAAAAGCAGGTGCTCCATGAATTTTTTTCAGGACCTTGCTTTCTTCCAGCCAAGTTATGCTCTTTGTTCTACCCCCCCACCCCAGAAAGATTGTTTATGATGTTTGAGCCGAATAACGGGGGATAAATTTGATAAGGGCCATTTTCGGGCAGGGTAGCATGATGCGCCAGTAACCCATGCCCG
Source organism: Heptranchias perlo (assembly GCF_035084215.1). Lineage (NCBI taxonomy): Eukaryota > Metazoa > Chordata > Chondrichthyes > Hexanchiformes > Hexanchidae > Heptranchias > Heptranchias perlo. The sequence goes on along the minus strand of NC_090326.1, from coordinate 95,251,553 downwards.
ATGGTCCCTACGCAGGCAGCACGTGAACTTTGTGCTGCCTGCTACTTACCGTGATATCTCCGTGCAGCCAGCGCTACCCGCGCTGCTGAGAGGCTGCACGGAGAATGAGGAAGTTGGAAATGGGGCGTGCACAGCGCACATCATCAGCAGCCTGCATCTCTTAAAGGTGCAGGTGCACATTTCAAATGGCAGGTAAACAGCTTACTTGGAGAAGGGAAAGATGGCCACGAGGATAGCAGGACCGGCACAAGAGAGGGCTCCACGCTTCTCTGATGATACCCTGGAGGCCCTGATGGAAGGGGTGGACGAAAGGGCGGCCAACATGTACCCGCAGGATGGGCAGAGACCCTCCAGACTGCAGCTCCGCAGGCATTGGCAGGCTGTGGCGCAGGAAGTCAATGCCAGGAGCATTGCACCACGCCATGGGTGCAGTGCCGAAAAAAATTCAATGATTTGACACGAATGGTCAAGGTGAGTGAATACAAGTGTCAAGTGGCACATCCAACCAACTGCATCACTGCTCCACGCATCACACTCCCCTTCAGCCAACCACCAACAAACCTCCCTTATGCATCACTGCACGGCAAACTGCGTGATGTTGCATATGTCGCCAGCAGAGGCCTGAAATGCTCCTGAGCCGTAGAAATTCAATGCCACGGTGACCTTCACAGCCACAGGCAGTGCTGTCCTCGCCCTGCTCTGAGGCTGCAGTTGTGGCCGCACCAGTTGATAGATCTCAGTCACGGCTTCCTTGGTGAATCTCAGGCGTTGGATGCAATCCTCCTCGGTCATGTTGAGGTAGGAGAATTAGTCCCGGAAGGTCCTCATTGGATAGGGCCTCCTGCTCAGTGCCCTGCGTCTCCTCATCCTCCGTCTCCTCACAGCGTGACCTGCTGTTCCTGACCTCTCTGCATGCTCCCAGTTGTGCTTAATGCCCAGTGGGAGCCCTAGTAGACCACCCATGGTTGCCAGGAATGTTGTTCAAACATGGTTGTAACTTTCCGAACCGTAAGGCAGTACCTGCCAAACCACTCTCAAATGTAGTCCAGGAACTTCAAAAGTTGAAGGGAGCTTCAAAAAACACTTCCTACTCCACCAACAGCCAGAAATAATAATCCAGCAACTAACCTGCAACACCTGCATGGCCCCTTTAAATAGAGCTGATCGGGGGTCCTTCAGGCACTGTAAGACACGTTCAGATGGTCGTGGTTAAGACTGTGCGTTGAGTTGAGCGCTAAGGTCCAAAATGGTGTCTATCACTTTAAATCAGCGTTGCAAACTGATTGCATGCATTTTCTCCCTACTTTACATTCTTCCAGCATCCGGTATTTGTGCATGCTCTAATTCCTATATCAAAATGGCATCCAGCTGGAAACGTGCGTGTGCATCGTAGACGCCATCTTTGATGTCAGAGAGGCTGTGTAGCACCGAAACAACAGGCGCTACATGGTCCAATTTAACACCCATAGAGTCTCCTGCTTGGGGCTTGGATCATCAATTTTCTCAATGGCGTCCTTTTCAGAGGCCAAAATATAGTGGTTTAGCTGTACTCCTGATCCAGTTGTCTCTTCCTCCCCTTGCACCTTCATCCCTTGCTTTAGTTGTGTAAACCCCCACCCTTGTCTTTTCAACCCTCTTCGTCCTTTGTGTTAATGGCTATCATGAAGTTGTGCTCCTCAACCTTGAACTTAATAAGAATTCAGCAACCCAAACTGATTCTCGGCCCTGTCCCGCCATGGAGAAATATATAATAACCCTGAGATGCTTGTTGTTTTGGGCTGATCACCCGGTTCATTTGTGGTGGTAAATTCCCCACAAGAATGGAATGTAGAGATAGTAATCTGTGCTTACGTCAGTCTATCAAATGAACTTGTGCCTCAAATCTCTTTTTACATAGCATTCTTACAGAAATAATTTGAACTAATTGAATGGCCCTTATTTTGTTAGGTAAAGAAAAGAGCAATAGAAACTCCCATAGCAGCAAGAGTCAGAGGGTAAACCCTTTAGATGGCACTCTCACTGTCTAAATAAAGGCCTTGAACTGGACCAAAGACCTTTAAGCGGTAGATGTTTGGAGCCATTATAAAGGAAGAGGTGGCTACTGCTAGGCCACCTCTCTCCAGTCAACAGAATAATGCTGCCCAAGGGCCTTCCGGTACCCCTCTCCTGATGGGGTTGGCAGTAGCAGCAGTAGATGGAAGGACATTTTGGTGAGATCCCAGACCCCAACTCCCTGCTGTCATTTACATGCAGCAGAGCGATCAAGGGGTGACTGGCTGCCTTCTCTGCTTCAGTGGAGGAAAGAAAACCCAAGGCAGCGCTGGTGGTGGGGGGGGGGATGCAACAATAAGCCACCCCACCCAATTTCCTTTGATTTTCCATTGATTTCAGGTGCTATAACAAAGGAAAATCTAATAACTTTTTGTGTGACAAACATTCTTCTAACTCCCACTTTTGATGTCCTAGTGATAATCCTGAATTTATGGCCTCTTATTACTGATTTTCCAAATGGTAGAAATAATCTTGCAGTATTCCCACTCTCAAAACCTCTCATCTTTTTGAAAATATCTATTACATCCCCCTTAATTGTCTCTGTTCCAAAAAAAAGCACTCAATTTTTAAACTATAATCTCGTATCTCTGGTGTTGTTCTAGTGAATCTTCGCTGTACCCTTTCCATTGGTCTGATATCCTTCCTATAAGGAGGTGCTTAGTCCTGCATGAAACACTCCAACTGTGGCCTAACTAATGTGTTGTATAACTAGAATGGATTGTGAAATGGATGCAATTCATGCTGTAACAGTAGTGTTTCAGAACCACAGGAACTTTACAATTGTATGATCTCCTGCACCACAGCAATAAGCATTTTAAAGCTCGCTGCTAATCCCCAGCTGACAGAAATAAGCTTGAGTCTCTTCTGACTAATATTTTACCGAAAATCTTTTGAAAATTTTAACATCAATTAAAAAAAATTATGATTTTTGACTCTGGGAACATAAAGACCAAGATAACATAATTTTGACGGTTAATTTGTATATTCAATAAATTGTGTTTATTTTCTTTGTTTACTACACCATTCTGATTTTACCACAGGGGCCTTTACATAAAATTGTTCTTAAACACAGTCAGGCTGTAACCATATGTAAATCATTTTAAAATAAATAGACCATTCTCTGGATTTGTATACTTACCTAATTCAAAAGCATTTTTTGCTCTAAAGGGTTTTAGAAGATGTAGTTAAACTTTTACTCATCTGCTAATGTTGGTAAAGGAAACTCAGACTGTTTCACTGCATGGCAGGTAGCTTTCCACAGGACACTGTAGAGATACTGTAGAGATACCACTCTTGGTATCTCATGGCTGACCTCTCAGCAGCCGTTTCTTTTAATTCTGGGATAGTGGTGTCGCTGGCAACGCCGACGTTTATTGCCCACCCCTAGTTGACCTGAGAAGGTAGCAGTGGGCCTTCTTCTTGAACTGCTGCAGTCCATGTGGTGAAAGTGCTCCCACAATGCTAATTGTTTTCTCTTTGCAGCGGTTTGATACAACAGAGTGCCGTCCTAGGCCCAACTGTCTTCAACTGCTTCACCAATGACCTTCCCTCCATCATAAGATCAGAAGTGGGGCTTATCGCTGATAATTGCACAGTGTTCAGCTTCATCCGTAACCCTTCAGATAATGAAGCAGTCCATGCCCACGCGCAGCAAGACCTGGACTAAACCCAGGCTTGAGCTGGTAAGTAGCAAGAAACATTCACACTGCACAAGTGCCAGGCAATGACCATCTCCAACAAGATGTGGAGATGCCGGTGATGGACTGGGGTTGACAATTGTAAACAATTTTACAACACCAAGTTATAGTCCAGCAATTTTATTTTAAATTCACAAGCTTTCGGAGACTTCCTCCTTCCTCAGGTACATTTACCTGAGGAAGGAGGAAGTCTCCGAAAGCTTGTGAATTTAAAATAAAATTGCTGGACTATAACTTGGTGTTGTAAAATTGTTTACATCTCCAACAAGAGAGAGCATAACCACTTCCCCTTGACATTCAATGACATTACCATCGCCGAATCCCCCACCATCAACATCCTGGGACCAGAACACCCATTGACCAGAAACTCAACTGGACCAGCCATATAAATACTGTGGCTACAAGAGCAGGTCAGAGGCTGGGTATTCTGCTGCGAGTGACTCACCTCCTGACTCCCCAAAGCCTTTCCACCATCTACAAGGCACAAGTCAGGAGTGTGATGGCACCCTATTCAACCCCAAGCTGAGCGTCTGATCCAATATACTCTCCATCACAGAGACTAACCCCGAGCTGAGCGTCTGATCCCATATACTCTCCATCACAGAGACTAACCCCGAGCTGAGCGTCTGATCCCATATACTCTCCATCACAGAGACTAACCCCGAGCTGAGCGTCTGATCCCATATACTCTCCATCACAGAGACTAACCCCGAGCTGAGCGTCTGATCCCATATACTCTCCATTACAGAGACTAACCCCGAGCTGAGCGTCTGATCCCATATACTCTCCATCACAGAGACTAACCCCGAGCTGAGCGTCTGATCCCATATACTCTCCATCACAGAGACTAACCCCGAGCTGAGCGTCTGATCCAATATACTCTCCATCACAGAGACTAACCCCGAGCTGAGCGTCTGATCCAATATACTCTCCATCACAGAGACTAACCCCGAGCTGAGCGTCTGATCCAATATACTCTCCATCACAGAGACTAACCCCGAGCTGAGCGTCTGATCCCATATACTCTCCATCACAGAGACTAACCCCGAGCTGAGCGTCTGATCCCATATACTCTCTATCACAGAGACTAACCCCGAGCTGAGCGTCTGATCCCATATACTCTCCATTACAGAGACTAACCCCGAGCTGAGCGTCTGATCCCATATACTCTCCATCACAGAGACTAACCCCGAGCTGAGCGTCTGATCCAATATACTCTCCATCACAGAGACTAACCCCGAGCTGAGCGTCTGATCCCATATACTCTCCATTACAGAGACTAACCCCGAGCTGAGCGTCTGATCCCATATACTCTCCATCACAGAGACTAACCCCGAGCTGAGCGTCTGATCCAATATACTCTCCATCACAGAGACTAACCCCGAGCTGAGTGTCTGATCCCATATACTCTCCATTACAGAGACTAACCCCGAGCTGAGCGTCTGATCCCATATACTCTCCATCACAGAGACTAACCCCGAGCTGAGCGTCTGATCCAATATACTCTCCATCACAGAGACTAACCCCGAGCTGAGCGTCTGATCCCATATACTCTCCATCACAGAGACTAACCCCGAGCTGAGCGTCTGATCCCATATACTCTCCATTACAGAGACTAACCCCGAGCTGAGCGTCTGATCCCATATACTCTCCATCACAGAGACTAACCCCGAGCTGAGCGTCTGATCCAATATACTCTCCATCACAGAGACTAACCCCGAGCTGAGCGTCTGATCCCATATACTCTCCATTACAGAGACTAACCCCGAGCTGAGCGTCTGATCCCATATACTCTCCATCACAGAGACTAACCCCGAGCTGAGCGTCTGATCCAATATACTCTCCATCACAGAGACTAACCCCGAGCTGAGTGTCTGATCCCATATACTCTCCATTACAGAGACTAACCCCGAGCTGAGCGTCTGATCCCATATACTCTCCATCACAGAGACTAACCCCGAGCTGAGCGTCTGATCCAATATACTCTCCATCACAGAGACTAACCCCGAGCTGAGCGTCTGATCCCATATACTCTCCATCACAGAGAATAACCCCGAGCTGAGCGTCTGATCCCATATACTCTCCATCACAGAGACTAACCCCGAGCTGAGCGTCTGATCCAATATACTCTCTATCACAGAGACTAACCCCGAGCTGAGCGTCTGATCCCATATACTCTCCATCACAGAGACTAACCCCGAGCTGAGCGTCTGATCCCATATACTCTCCATCACAGAGACTAACCCCGAGCTGAGCTTCTGATCCCATATACTCTCCATCACAGAGACTAACCCCGAGCTGAGCGTCTGATCCCATATACTCTCCATCACAGAGACTAACCCCGAGCTGAGCGTCTGATCCAATATACTCTCTATCACAGAGACTAACCCAAGCTGAGCTTCTGATCCCATATACTCTCCATCACAGAGACTAACCCCGAGCTGAGCGTCTGATCCCATATACTCTCCATCACAGAGACTAACCCCGAGCTGAGCGTCTGATCCAATATACTCTCCATCACAGAGACTAACCCCGAGCTGAGTGTCTGATCCCATATACTCTCCATTACAGAGACTAACCCCGAGCTGAGCGTCTGATCCCATATACTCTCCATCACAGAGACTAACCCCGAGCTGAGCGTCTGATCCAATATACTCTCCATCACAGAGACTAACCCCGAGCTGAGCGTCTGATCCCATATACTCTCCATCACAGAGACTAACCCCGAGCTGAGCGTCTGATCCCATATACTCTCCATCACAGAGACTAACCCCGAGCTGAGCGTCTGATCCAATATACTCTCTATCACAGAGACTAACCCCGAGCTGAGCGTCTGATCCCATATACTCTCCATCACAGAGACTAACCCCGAGCTGAGCGTCTGATCCCATATACTCTCCATCACAGAGACTAACCCCGAGCTGAGCTTCTGATCCCATATACTCTCCATCACAGAGACTAACCCCGAGCTGAGCGTCTGATCCCATATACTCTCCATCACAGAGACTAACCCCGAGCTGAGCGTCTGATCCAATATACTCTCTATCACAGAGACTAACCCAAGCTGAGCTTCTGATCCCATATACTCTCCATCACAGAGACTAACCCCGAGCTGAGCGTCTGATCCCATATACTCTCCATCACAGAGACTAACCCCGAGCTGAGCGTCTGATCCAATATACTCTCTATCACAGAGACTAACCCAAGCTGAGCTTCTGATCCCATATACTCTCCATCACAGAGACTAACCCCGAGCTGAGCGTCTGATCCCATATACTCTCCATCACAGAGACTAACCCCGAGCTGAGCGTCTGATCCAATATACTCTCTATCACAGAGACTAACCCAAGCTGAGCTTCTGATCCCATATACTCTCCATCACAGAGACTAACCCCGAGCTGAGCTTCTGATCCAATATACTCTCTATCACAGAGACTAACCCCGAGCTGAGCTTCTGATCCAATATACTCTCCATCACAGAGACTAACCCCGAGCTGAGCGTCTGATCCCATATACTTTCTATCACAGAGACTAACCCCGAGCTGAGCGTCTGATCCCATATACTCTCTATCACAGAGACTAACCCCGAGCTGAGCGTCTGATCCCATATACTCTCTATCACAGAGACTAACCCCGAGCTGAGCTTCTGATCCCATATACTCTCCATCACAGAGACTAACCCCGAGCTGAGCGTCTGATCCCATATACTCTCCATCACAGAGACTAACCCCGAGCTGAGCGTCTGATCCCATATACTCTCCATCACAGAGACTAACCCCGAGCTAAGCTTCTGATCCCATATACTCTCAATCACAGGGACTAACCCCGAGCTGAGCGTCTGATCCCATATACTCTCCATCACAGAGACTAACCCCGAGCTGAGCTTCTGATCCCATATACTCTCCATCACAGAGACTAACCCCGAGCTGAGCGTCTGATCCCATATACTCTCCATCACAGAGACTAACCCCGAGCTGAGCGTCTGATCCAATATACTCTCTATCACAGAGACTAACCCAAGCTGAGCTTCTGATCCCATATACTCTCCATCACAGAGACTAACCCCGAGCTGAGCTTCTGATCCAATATACTCTCTATCACAGAGACTAACCCCGAGCTGAGCTTCTGATCCAATATACTCTCCATCACAGAGACTAACCCCGAGCTGAGCGTCTGATCCCATATACTTTCTATCACAGAGACTAACCCCGAGCTGAGCGTCTGATCCCATATACTCTCTATCACAGAGACTAACCCCGAGCTGAGCGTCTGATCCCATATACTCTCTATCACAGAGACTAACCCCGAGCTGAGCTTCTGATCCCATATACTCTCCATCACAGAGACTAACCCCGAGCTGAGCGTCTGATCCCATATACTCTCCATCACAGAGACTAACCCCGAGCTGAGCGTCTGATCCCATATACTCTCCATCACAGAGACTAACCCCGAGCTAAGCTTCTGATCCCATATACTCTCAATCACAGGGACTAACCCCGAGCTGAGCGTCTGATCCCATATACTCTCCATCACAGAGACTAACCCCGAGCTGAGCTTCTGATCCCATATACTCTCCATCACAGAGACTAACCCCGAGCTGAGCGTCTGATCCCATATACTCTCCATCACAGAGACTAACCCCGAGCTGAGCGTCTGATCCCATATACTCTCCATCACAGAGACTAACCCCGAGCTGAGCGTCTGATCCAATATACTCTCCATCACAGAGACTAACCCCGAGCTGAGCGTCTGATCCCATATACTCTCCATCACAGAGACTAACCCCGAGCTAAGCTTCTGATCCCATATACTCTCCATCACAGGGACTAACCCCGAGCTGAGCGTCTGATCCCATATACTCTCCATCACAGAGACTAACCCCGAGCTGAGCTTCTGATCCCATATACTCTCCATCACAGAGACTAACCCCGAGCTGAGCGTCTGATCCCATATACTCTCCATCACAGAGACTAACCCCGAGCTGAGCGTCTGATCCCATATACTCTCCATCACAGAGACTAACCCCGAGCTGAGCGTCTGATCCAATATACTCTCCATCACAGAGACTAACCCCGAGCTGAGCGTCTGATCCCATATACTCTCCATCACAGAGACTAACCCCGAGCTAAGCTTCTGATCCCATATACTCTCCATCACAGGGACTAACCCCGAGCTGAGCGTCTGATCCCATATACTCTCCATCACAGAGACTAACCCCGAGCTGAGCTTCTGATCCCATATACTCTCCATCACAGAGACTAACCCCGAGCTGAGCGTCTGATCCCATATACTCTCCATCACAGAGACTAACCCCGAGCTGAGCGTCTGATCCCATATACTCTCCATCACAGAGACTAACCCCGAGCTGAGCGTCTGATCCAATATACTCTCCATCACAGAGACTAACCCCGAGCTGAGCATCTGATCCCATATACTCTCCATCACAGGGACTAACCCCGAGCTGAGCGTCTGATCCCATATACTCTCCATCACAGAGACTAACCCCGAGCTGAGCGTCTGATCCCATATACTCTCCATCACAGAGACTAACCCCGAGCTGAGCGTCTGATCCCATATACTCTCCATCACAGAGACTAACCCCGAGCTGAGCGTCTGATCCAATATACTCTCCATCACAGAGACTAACCCCGACCTGAGCTTCTGATCCAATATACTCTCCATCACAGAGACTAACCCCGAGCTGAGCTTCTGATCCAATATACTCTCCATCACAGAGACTAACCCCGAGCTGAGCTTCTGATCCCATATACTCGCCATCACAGAGACTAACCCCGAGCTGAGCTTCTGATCCCATATACTCTCTATCACAGAGACTAACCCCGAGCTGAGCGTCTGATCCCATATACTCTCCATCACAGAGACTAACCCCGACCTGAGCTTCTGATCCAATATACTCTCCATCACAGAGACTAACCCCGAGCTGAGCGTCTGATCCCATATACTCGCCATCACAGAGACTAACCCCAAGCTTAGCTTCTGATCCCACATACTCTCTATCACAGAGACTAACCCCGAGCTGAGCGTCTGATCCCATATACTCTCCATCACAGAGACTAACCCCGAGCTGAGCTTCTGATCCAATATACTCGCCATCACAGAGACTAACCCCGAGCTTAGCTTCTGATCCCACATACTCTCTATCACAGAGACTAACCCCGAGCTGAGCGTCTGATCCCATATACTCTCCATCACAGAGACTAACCCCGAGCTGAGCTTCTGATCCAATATACTCTCCATCACAGAGACTAACCCCAAGCTGAGCTTCTGATCCCATATACTCTCCATCACAGAGACTAACCCCGAGCTGAGCTTCTGATCCCATATACTCTCTATCACAGAGACTAACCCCGAGCTGAGCTTCTGATCCCATATACTCTCCATCACAGAGACTACTTTCTTCCACCTCTGGTATATAGCTCACTTCCACCCTACATCAGCCCATCTGGTGTTAAAACCCTCATCCCTGCCTTTGTCACCTTCAGATTCTCATGGCCAGCTTTGCATTCTCCACCCTCCATAAGTTTCAGCTCATCCAAAAACTCTGTTGCCCTGTCCTAACCCACACCAATTCCTACTCACCCACCACCTCTAACCTACACCATCTCCTGATTTCCCAACATCTCCAATTAAAAATTCTCATCCTCATGTTTACAATCCTTCATGGCCTCATCGCTCCCTATCTCTATAACCTTCTCCAACTTTGGCTTCTCATGGATCCCCACTCCCTCTGCCCCACCACTGGCGGTCATGCCTTCAGCAGTTGAGGCCCAATGCATTGGAATTTACTCCCTAAACCATTTTGTTTCTCCACCTCCCTCTCCCTGCTTAAAACCCAGCTCTTTGACCAAGCTTTTGGTGTCTCCTCCTAATATGTTCTTCTTTGGCTCAGTGGCCTTTGATTACAGCTCTGTGAAGCGTCTTAAGATGGTTTTTCACATTAAAGTTGCTATATAAATGCAAGTTGTTGTACTACGGCTGTCAAGAAAGTAACATGCCAAGAAGCAGCCACAGGTCATTCTAGCTGTTAGATTAGCATCTCTCTATTTGTGTTTTGTTCGGAATTCTGATTACCAAATTGACATAAATCATTCATTCATATTTACAGTATTAAATACTGTGGATAGATGGGATGTGAACAGCTTGAAATATAGGCTTCAGGATCTCCATAATGAACTGGATATGCCCCTGAGATTTAACTTCAATATTTCAGTTACCCTACCGCAAGCATTGTGACATCAGAGTGACCGATCTCATTGCACAGAATGAAACATTTCTAGAATTAACCATGTTTCCCTATACAATGTATTTATCACACGATGCATTATATACATTGCCATATCTTCTTGGAATGAGTAAGAGAGCCTTTTCCCTCTGAGAATTTACCAGCATGAGGAAGATTGTTCACTTTCCTTACATTATTTTCCCATCGAACATTTTTTTTTATTCGTTCATGGGATGTGGGCGTCGCTGGCGAGGCCATCATTTATTGCCCATCCCTAATTGCCCTTGAGAAGGTGGTGGTGAGCCGCCTTCTTGAACCGCTGCAGTCCATGTGGTGAAGGTTTTCCCGCAGTGCTGTTAGGAAGGGAGTTCCAGGATTTTGACCCAGCGACGATGAAGGAACAGCAATATATTTCCAAGTCAGGATGGTGTGTGACTCGGAGGGGATCGTGCAGGCGGTGTTGTTCCCATGTGCCTGCTGCCCTTGTCCTTCTAGGTGGTAGAGGTCGCACATTTGGGAGGTGCTGTCGACGAAGCCTTGGCAAGTTGCTGCAGTACATCCTGTGGATGGTACACACTGCAGCCATGGTGCGCCGGTAGTGAAAGAAGTGAATGTTTAGGGTGGTGTATGGGGTGCCAATCAAGCAGGCTGCTTAGTCCTGGATGATGTCGAGCTTCTTGATTGTTGTTAGAGCTGCACACATCCAGGCAAGTGGAGAGTATTTCATCACACTCCTGACCTGTGCCTTGTAGATGGTGGAAAGGCTTTGGGGAGTCAGGAGGTGAGTCACTCGCCGCAGAATACCCAGCCTCTGACCTGCTCTTGTAGCCACAGTATTTATATGGCTGGTCCAGTTAAGTTTCTGGTCAATGGTGACCTCCAGGATGTTGATGGTGGGGTTTCGGCGATGGTAATGCCGTTAAATGTCAAGGGGAGGTGGTTAGACTCTCTCTTTTTGGAGATGGTCATTGGTTGGCACTTATCTGGCGCGAATGTTAATTACCACTTATCAGCCCAAGCCTGGATGTTGTCCAGGTCTTGCTGCATGTGGGCACGGACTGTTTCATTATCTGAAGGGTTGCGAATGGAACTGAACACTGTGCAATCATCAGCGAACATCCCCATTTCTGACCTTATGATGGAGGGAAGGTCATTGATGAAGCAGCTGAAGATGGTTGGGCCTAGGACACTGCCCTGAGGAACTCCTGCAGCAATGTACTGGGGCTGAGATGATTGGCCTCCAACAACCACTACCATCTTCCTTTGTGCTAGGTATGACTACAGCCACTGGAGAGATTTCCCCCTGATTCCCATTGACTTCAATTTTACGAGGGCTCCTTGGTGCCACACCTCAGTCAAATGCTGCCTTGATGTCAAGGGCAGTCACTCTCATCTCACCTCTGGAATTCAGCTCTTTTGTCCATGTTTGGACCAAGGCTGTAATGAGGTCTGGAGTCGAGTGGTCCTGGCGGAACCCAAACTAAGCATCAGTGAGTAGGTTATTGGTGAGTTAGTGTCGCTTGATAGCACTGTCGACGACAGCTTCCATCACTTTACTGATGTTTGAGAGTAGACTGATGGGGCGTTAATTGGCTGGATTGGATTTGTCCTGCTTTTTATGGACAGGACATATATGGGCAATTTTCAACATTGTCGGGTAGATGCCAGTGTTGTAGCTGTACTGGAAAGTTTGGCTAGAGGTGCGGCTAGTTCTGGAGCACAAGTCTTCAGCACTACAGCCCAGATGTTGTCAGGGCCCATAGCCTTTGCTATATCCAGTGCACTCAGCCATTTCTTCATATCACATGGAGTGAATTGAATTGGCTGAAGACTGGCTTCTGTGATGGTGGGGATATCGGGAGGAGGCCGAGATGGATCATCCACTCAGCACTTGTTGGCTGAAGATGATTGCAAACGATGATTGCAAACGCTTCAGCCTTGTCTTTTGCACTCACGTGCTGGACTCCGCCATCATTGAGGATGGGGATGTTTACAGAGCCTCCTCCTCCTGTTAGTTGTTTAATTGTCCACCACCATTCACGACTGGCTGTGGCAGGACTGCAGAGCTTTGATCTGATTCCGTTGGTTGTGGAATCACTTAGCTCTGTCTATAGCATGTTGCTTCCGTTGTTTAGCATGCATGTAGTCCTGTGTTGTAGCTTCACCAGTTTGGCACCTCATTTTTAGGTACGCCTGGTGCTGCTCCTGGCATGTTCTTCTACACTCCTCATCAAACCAGGGTTGATCCCATGGTTTGTTGTTAATGGTAGAGTGAGGAATATGCCAGGCCATTTGGTTACAGATTGTGTTGGAATACAGTTCTGCTGCTGCTGATGGCCCACAGCACCTCATGGATGCCCAGTTTTCAGCTGCTAGATCTGTTCTGAATTTATTCCATTTAGCACAGTGATAGTGCCACACAACACGTTGGATGGTGTCCTCAGAGCGAAGACGGGACTTCGTCTGCATGAGGACTGTGCGGTGGTCACTCTTACCAATACTGTCATGGACAGATGCATCTGCGACAGGTAGATTGGTGAGGATAAGGTCAAGTAGGTTTTTCCCTCGTGTTGGTTCGCTCACCACCTGCCACAGGCCCAGTCTAGCAGCTATGTCCTTCAGGAGTCGGCCAGTAGTGGTGCTACCGAGCCACTCTTGGTGATGGACATTGAAGTCCCTCACCCAGAGTACATTCTGTGCCCTTGCTACCACTCCAGTGCTTCCTCCAAGTGGTGCTCCATGTGGAGGAGGACTGATTCATCAGCTGAGGGAGGGCAGTAGGTTTCCTTGCCCATGTTTGACCTGATGCTATAGATTTCATTGGGTCCGGAGTCAATGTTGAGGACTTCCAAGGCCACTCCCTCCTGACTGTATATTACTGTACCGCCACCTCTGGATAGTGATGGAAGAGTCTGGGATGATGGCTGAAAGGTATGATTCTGTGAGTATGGCTATGTTAGGCTGTTGCTTGAATGGTCTGTGGGACACCTCTCCCAATTTTGGCACAAGTCCCAGATGTTCGTGAGGAGGACTTTGTAGGGTTGACTGGGCTTGGTTTGCCTTTGTCGTGTTCGGTTCCTAGTGGCCCGTCCGGTTTTATTCTTATTGTGACTTTCTGTAGCTAGAGTTGTACAACTGAGTAGCTTGCTAGGCCATTTCAGAGGGCGATTAAGATTCAACCACATTGCTGTGGGTTTGGAGTCACATGTAGGCCAGACCAGGTAAGGACAGCAGGTTTTGTTCCCTAAAGGGCATTAGTGAACCAGATGGGTTTGTAACGACAATCCAGTAGTTTCATGGCCACCATTACTGATACTAGTTTTTCTATTCCAGGTTTTATTTAATTAATTGAATTTAAATGCCCTAGCTGCCGTGGTGGGTTTTGAACTCATGACTCTAGATTATTAGTCTAGGCCTCTGGATTACTAGCCCAGTAACATAACCACTATGCTACCGTACGTAGTTAATTTCAGATGCTTACTTGAATTTGAATGTTTCTTTGAGATGCCCTACTTGAAATTTTCAAGACTATTAAGGGAGTTGACATTGTCAAATGATTTTTTAAATCCATTTTGATAACGTTATGTAATTTATGATCCCTTGCACACTGCATCACTTGCATCCATATTTAGCTACTGCCAATTTTATGAGTATTTAAAATAAAATTGTCCTGCCCAAAGTTAATTGCCAGTAAGTTCTGCAAATGTTCTCCTGATCTCCCACCATCATTTCAGCAGAAACCCTGGCAGAAACAGCGTAAATGGTCATTTGCACCATTTCTCGAAGGACTCCAGCAATCATGTGCTGACTTTACGGCAGGAGACCGGTGAATCCCCCCATAGAAATTCCACCCCAATAACATCTGTTAACTGCTGTATAAGCAGGAAACACAGCAGGAACCCATTGGATACAGCTGCCAATCTCACTCCCAATCAATTGGAGCAATTGCTTTTACATATATCCACAACGCTGGGGGGGATAGTCTTCTGATCATTGGTCTCACTTGAGGCTTATAAATTATGGACCTCTGTCCTCTAGTCCTACACTCATTTGCTTTCAAATGTCATATTAACATACTCATCATATATGCTGCTCTCCTCTGAACTCTCTCCAATACAGTAACAACAACAACAGAAACTTGCATTTATACAGCAAGTTTAACATATAAAAACATCCCAAGCATTATTAGTCAAAAAATCAACACCAAGCCAAAGAAAGGAGATATTAGGGGCGCGACTAAAAGATTGGTTAGGGGGAGAGGCAGAGATGTTTAGGGATGAATTCCAAAGTTTGGGGCCTAGCTGCCAATCGTGGAGCGAAGGGAATGGAGAGTGCACAAAATGCCAGAGTTGGAGAAACGCTGAGTTCTTTGAGGGTTGTTCTTTGAGGAGCTACAGAGATCGGGGGGGGTGGGGGGTGGCATGAAGGGATTTGAACTCGAGGATAAGAATTTTAATTTTGAGGCATTGGGGGACCGGGAGCCAATAAAGTTCAGAGTATAGGGATGCTGGGTGAATGGAACTTTGTGCAGGATAGGATATGGACAGCAGAGTTTTGGCTGAGCTGAAATTTATGGAGGGTGGAGGATAGGAGGGCAGCTAGGAGAGCATAGTCAAGTCTGGAGGTAATGAAAGCCTGGATAAGGGTTTCAGCAGCAGGTGGACTGAGGTAGGTGCAGAGATGGATGATATTTACAATCTATATTAATGACTTAGATGAAGCAACCAAGTGTAATGTATCCAAGTTTGCTGATGATACAAAACTCGGTGGGAAAGTAAACTGTGAGGAGGACGCAAAAAGTCTGCATACCTGAAATAGTGGGGAAATAAGGGTCTAACGAGAGAGAGGAACGTAAAGTAGTTAAGATTAGTTAAGAAAAAGTTTTAGAAAAATTGATGGGACTAAAAGCCGACAAATCCCCTGGATCTGATGGCCTACATTCCAGGGTTCTAAAAGAGGTGACTGCAGAGATAGTGGATGCATTGGTTATGATCTTCCAGAATTCCCTAGATTCTAGAATAGTCCCCATGGATTGGAAGGTAGCAAATGTAACACCGCTATTCAAGAAAGGAGGGAGAGAGAAAACAGGGAACTATAGGCCAGTTAGCTTGACATCAATAGTAGGGAAAATGTTGCAATCTATTATTAAGGACATAGTAACAGGGCACTTAGAAAATCATAATATGATTGGGCAGAGTCAACATGGTTTTATGAAAGGGAAATCGTGTTTGACAAATCTATTAGAGTTTTTTGAGGGTGTAACTAGCAGGGTAGATAAGAGGGAACCAGTGGATGTAATATATTTGGATTTTCAAAAGGCATTCGATAAGGTGACACACAAGAGGTTGTTACACAAGAGTAGGGCTCATGGGATTGGGGGTAATATATTAGCATGGATTGAGGATTGGTTAACGGACAGAAACAGAGAGTAGGAATAAACGGGTCATTTTCGGGTTGGCAAGTTGTAACTAGAGGGGTGCCACAAGGATCAGTGCTTGGGCCTCAGCTATTTGCAATTTATATTAATGACTTAGATGAAGGGACCGAGTGCAATATATCCAAGTCTGCTGATGATACAAAGCTAGGTGGGAAAGTAAGCTGTGAGGAGGATGCAAAGAGTCTACAAAGGGATATCGACAGGTTAGGTCAGTGAACAAGAAGGTAGCAGATGGAGTAAAATGTGGGGAAATGTGAGGTTATTCACTTTGGTAGGAAGAATAGAAAAACAGAATATTTTTAAAAGGTGAGAAACTATTAAATGTTGGTGCTCAGGGGGATGTGGGTATCCTTGTACACGAAACACAGAAAGTTAACATGTAAGTACGGCAAGCAATTGGGAGGCAAATGGTATATTGTCCTTTATTGCAAGGGGGTTGGAGTACAAGTGTAAGGAGGTCTTGCTGCAATTGTACAGGGCTTTGATGAGACCACACCTGGAACACTGTGTACAGTTTTGGTCTCCTTACCTAAGGAAGGATATACTTGCCTTCGAGGCGGTGCCACAAAGGTTCACTAGATTGATTCCTGGGATGAGAGGGTTGTCCTATGAGGAGAGATTGGGTAGAATGGGCCTATGCTCTCTGGAGTTTAGAAGAATGAGAGGTGATCTCATTGAAATATATAAGATTCTAAGAGGGACAGGATAGATGCTGAGAGGCTGTTTCCCCTGGCTGGAGAGTCTAGAACTAGGGGTCGTAGTCGCAGGATAAGTGGTCAGATATTTAGGACTGAGATGAGGAGGAATTTCTTCACTCAGAGGGTTGTGAATCTTTGGAATTCTTTACCCCAGAGGGTTGTGGATGCTGAGTTGTTGAATATGTTCAAGGCTGAGATAGATAGATTTTTGGACTCTAAGGGAATCAATGGACATGGGGGTTGGGCAGGAAAGTGGAGTTGAGGTTGAAGATCAGCCATGATCTTATTGAATGGCGGTGCAGGCTCGAAGGGCCGTATGGCCTACTCCTGCGTCTATTTCTTATGTTCTTATGTATGGAGGTGGAAGTAGGTAGTCCTTGCTTATCTCAGCATTTTGTACGTGGACAATCACACAGTTACAAACCGTGTTCATTTGGGAGATAGGAGTGATGAAAAGAACTGGCCTCGGATGAGCTGAAAACTGGCTCCAACGGCCATTATATCCTAGAATCCTGAATATTGTCAAGGTCAAGGGCTAGATGTGACCAGGTCAATCTCTGATGCAATGTTGAACAGAGATTTGCTACTCCTGGATGAGTTAAATCACCCATGGTGCCAGTACTGCGATGGTGCCCAGAGGTGATAACTCACCCACAGAGTTAAAAACTGCACATATGAAATTTTGTTGAATATTCTTTTAGCATCCAAGTAAATTACATCCACGGAACAGCTCAGCCTAGACCATAATGGCCACCAATAAGGCTCCTCAAGTAATTCTGATAGTTTGTGAAGCATGGCTTATTGCTTCTAAATTTATGATGACTGCCCCTTCTGGCCTTTGCATTCTTTCTATAAATATTGAAAGCATCTTATAAAATGCACCCCAGCAGTTTCCTACTATTAAGAGCAAACTAACGGCTTACTAATTGTCAAATTCACATCTCACTCCTTTCTTGATTATATAGATTGTACTTCTTATCCTCAGTCCTCAGACACTCTGTTTATGGAGCTTCTAAAAGAACTAGCCACTTATTTAATCTTCTTTTTCTTAAAACAATTATAGGATTTATCTCATCTGATCCATTGGACAGATTATTTTCAATTGACTTTCTTTCACTGTGTTGAAGTTTCCCCTGTCCTCTTCAGCAATTATCTGTGCAGTGATCCCAGCTCAGTCATTGATAAAACCAAAAAGGCTTGGCATGAAACCGATAGCTGGAAATGTCTTTGTGTGTGTTCTTATGATTGTGAGAATATTCCTCTGGGTCGGCTAATTCTGCAGATTATCCTTATTCACAGGGGAAAATGTTTCATTTGGAATTTGGAAGATAAGTTGCTTTTCTTTATTCTGTATTAACAGCTTTTTGTCTATTTAAAATTCATAGAAATATCTTTGTACCTTATTCTTTTCAAAAAGTATTGAAGTGATCAAATAAACAAAGCATTAAGAAAAGATCAGGTTGTGTTTTAAAGCTTGAAGGCTGCCTGCTATGGAACATTAAACACCCTGCAAACAGTAACATGCACTTTGATTGTTTAACAAAGAATCCCAGCATGAAACAGTACATATTTTTTCAGGTGTGTAATTTTTTTTTGCATCTTCCATCATACCTACAAGGTTTATATTTCACTTAAGAATTGTTGGCCAATGTGGGCATTTATTGGACAAATAAAAAGGGAAACCTTCACTGAATCCCTTTAATATATATCACCCTGCTCAATGTGAAGGTGGTGGATTATCTTGGCAGAGTTCTATGTTGTCTTTGATCAAATGTTAAAAGCAATACTGTTAGCAATACTATGAGAAAGCTAGAAATATATACAAGAGGATCCTGTGGAGATATAACTTGTCATTGCTGTGGATTAAAGTCTCTGTCAAGCCACAGAAAGAATTCAATGGCATATTTGTCTTTCAATGCGTCATGCCAAATTAATTAAATAATTTATACTAAGAAAAGTGAAAAAGTTACAAATAATTTTGTTAAGAATTTACAAAAATAGCACTATCTGAAAATGTTCATCTCTTTAGTGTACAATGCCTGATTATTTCAAATATTAAACTAAGTCCATTTCCATATATGTACAATGAGATTTGACTGCACTCTACTGCTGGTGCCTGCAGGTAAAAGCTTCTTTTTTCTACCCCCTAAGCCTTAAAGTTGGACCGGGAGAATCATTTGTTGCAGTCCTAGTGGCTATTGAAGTTAATAGAGTCAAGGTTAGAAAAGAGGTAAAAAGTTACCTTCACAATGTTGAATGTGATGAATCCTTAACTGAGGATTGATAAACAAGAAATGCCAAACCACAAAAGAGCTTGGTGCTTCAGTCAAACTGTATGAATGTATGACTGTGGAAGCTGAACGTGAAACTGTTGACCGCGGGAAACATTGAGGAACTGACGAGGGATTACAAAGGTTGGAGAACCGTAAAGCCCCTCTTTGATTCCCCAGTGCACTGGTGGGAAGCCATCAAGGCGAACATCAAGAGGTTCTTCATCCTCAAAGGTGTTCAGAAGGCGAGAGAGAGGCAGAGGGAAACATCCCAACTCCAGAAAAGCATGCAGAATCTTCTCCTGCTGCAGTCGATGGGGATCGATGTCGGGGAGGAACTCAGAGAGGTGAAAGACCAGCAAGCCTCGCTCTTTGCCTCCGAGGCCTCCAAGATCATCTTCCGGTCCAGAGTCCGCTCCGTGGAGCAGGACGAGACTTGCTCGCGCTTCTTCTTCCAAAAGGTGCACAGAGAGAGCTCTGTGATCAGCAGCCTGAAGGAAGAGGACGGCTCGGTCACGTCCTCGCAGCCCGACATACTGAGGATCTGCAAATCCTTTTATGCCGGACTGTACGACGCGAAGCCCACAGACAGCGCGGCCTCCCAGTCCTTCTTGTCGTCTATCATGGAGGTTCTAGACGACAGCAAGCGGGAAAGTCTGGATCACTCGCTAACTCTGGACGAACTGACAAAGGCCGTCCGTTCCTTCGAGAAGAGTAAGACTCCCGGAAGCGATGGCTTACCGGTGGAGTTGTACTCGGCTCTGTGGGACTGGATAGGCCCAGACCTCCTGGAAGTGTACGGGGGTATGCTTCTGGCAGGCAGCATGTCAGACTCCATGAGAAAAGGCATCATCACACTCATCTACAAGCGGAAGGGGGAGAGGGAAGAAATCAAAAATTGGCGACCCATCTCACTACTTAACGTGGACTACAAAATTCTGTCCGAGGTCATCGCCAATCGGGTCAAGTCAGCCCTGGAGGTGGTGATCCACCCCGATCAGACCTGCGCCGTACCCGGCAGGAAGATCTCTGATAGCCTGGCGCTACTCAGGGATACGATTGCCTACGTACAGGACAGGGGGGTGAACACCTGCCTGATCAGCCTGGACCAGGAGAAGGCCTTTGACAGAATATCCCACACGTAAATGATGGACGTGCTCTCCAAAATGGGGTTTGGGGAGGGAATCCGCAATTGGATCCAACTGCTCTACACAAACAACAGTAGCGCAGTTTCAATCAACGGGTGGGAATCAGAAAGCTTTCCGATCAAATCTGAAGTCAGGCAGGGCTGTCCTCTCTCCTCCGTCTTGTTCGTGTGTTGCATTGAGCCCTTTGCTGAGTCCATCAGGAGGGATGTGGGCATAAGAGGGGTGACGATCCCAGGCAGCGGAGGCACTCAGGTCAAGGCCTCCCTGTACATGGACGACGTCGCCGCCTTTTGCTCGGATCAGCTGTCGGTCCGCAGATTGATGAGCATCTGTGACCAGTTCGAACTGGCCTCGGGGGCCAGGGTAAATTGCACCAAGAGCGAGGCCATGTTCTTTGGGAACTGGACCAACCGATCCTTTATCCCCTTCACCGTCAAGTCGGATTACCTGAAGGTGCTGGGGATCTGGTTCGGGAGGACCGGGGCATGCACCAAAAACTGGGAGGAGCGTATTGCCAAGGTGAAGCAGAAACTGGGACTGTGGGATCGATGATCCCTCTCGATCGTGGGCAAGAACCTGGTCATCAGGTGCGAGGTGCTCTCGGTGTTGCTGTGCTCTATGGGCTGTTCCCGGGGCCGCACACTGAGATGGACATCAACTGCTGCTGGAAGACCATCAACTCGGTGAAAGACACCCTTTGGTCTGCCCAAAACTTGCTGGTCTTCCAGTGCAAGGAGCTGTCCTCGACTGATTGTTGCAGACTGGCACATTCCAAGGTCCAGGACTACGTGCTCAGGGACGCACTGAGGATGGGTGCGGCCGCCGCAAAGGCTCTGTGGGGAAAGGCAACCATTTAGCGCCTTCCCGCCATTGTATACCAAGGGGCTGCAATGAGGGAAAAACCCCCTCGGGCAGAATGTAAAATTCTAATTGATGTCATGTAACTGTAATGAATCTGTAATGAACCTGTAAAGAATCTGTAACGTACCTGTTATCAATAATCTGCATTGAGTGTAATGCAATGAGGCACCCTAGAGTGTCATGAACTGTAATTATGTCCAATGTGTTCGTTGAACTGTACTTGATGTAACCTGCAAATTGTATGATCTGTATTGTGTACATTTGGAATGTGATATGACAACTGTATTGTATGTATTGCTGCAAATTTTATGAACAAAGTATATTTTTTGAAAAAAAAATGAATGTATGACTGTCAAGATCACTGACCTTTTAACACTGCTAATTGTTAATACACAGAAGAAGGGAGTGGAATACCAGGTCATCAAATTAATCCATAACATGAAAAGAAAATAATACTTACAAAATCCCCCACATAACTTGATTTTGGTCAGTGTGCAATCTTATGTGCTTGTCCTTATCTCATGGTGCTGTTGGAGTGGGAAGGCAATAATGGGTCAGAATTTGCTGTCAAAATAATGGTGAGGCTAATGGCGCTCACTATTATTTATGCGCAAATGTTACGGAAACTTCAGGTGAGGGGCAGATACGCAGTTAAGCTCAAAAATTCAAAAGTTGCTGTCCGAGATGCACCGCTCCGCTGTTAGCATCGCGCAAACGGCATCTCGCTGTCTGCCTCACCATTGAAATATATTGAATGGCGTAAAGTTGCTGTATTTGCATGGACTAAACTCACCGCAGAAAGTTAGGTCTTGTCCGTTTCAGTCGAAGTTCCCTTTTAACGACGTGATAGGTGTTAATTACTGCCAATCAGCCTCTCTGACACTGAAAATTAACTATTACGAATGTAGAGTCTCATTCCTTCAGGTTTTGATTGTTGTTGGAGATTTTAAAATTGCAAAATTTTTACATTTTTACTTTTAATTTTACTTTTCCTTTCTGCTTCTTTTTTCTCTCTCTTAATCCAATCTTTCTTTCCCTCTCTTTATTTCTCTTTCTGTACCTGATTTGACATTGAATTCACCCACTCTAATTTACAGTTCTTATGCTGTTAATTTGACAATCCTTCAACCTGATTGGTTAAGGAGATACTCAGTTGCTTGCCCTGTTCACTCAGGTCCCAGATGCCCTGTTTCCCTCGCTGTAACATTATCAGCTCAGACTTTCAGCAACTTGACACTCAAAAATTCTAAAACCCTGAACAGGCAAGGGCAAGTCTAACTAACGGCAGATGCGGTTAGATACCCTGCTACAGCAAAACCTGGGCCAATATCTGTGGAGGGCAGCAGCCAAGGATAAATAATGGAAATACGGGAGTGGAGAGATATTCTAGAGTTTTGCTTGATAGCCATTGAGAATCAAGAGTTATTTATGCTGAACTTTCCCTCAGGAGATTAAATGAATGGGGTAGAATCCATGACAGAGTGATTGAATTATAGTCTGTGGTCAGAGTGGGCTTGATGGGCTGAATCATCTTTTCAGTGTCAGTTTGACTCACTCTCAATTCTGATACAAAGGGGGTAATTTTGATTTTGTGCAACTGCTAATAGCGAATCGGCAGCCCGTTTTACATCTCTCTCTATTTTTATTTCCATTGACTTCAATAAAAATTAGGAGAGATGTAAAACGGGCTGCCGATTCACTATCACCCGTTTTACACTATAGCACAAGGCCAAAATTACCCCCAAAATGTAGAGGGTTCTAAACTCCACTACAGACTTGAGCAAACAATGTAGGTTGATACTTCAGTGCAGTACTGAGGGGGTGCTGCACTGTTAGAGGTACTGTCTTTCACGTGATGTTAGCCCTGTCTGCTTGTTCAGGTGGATGTAAAAGCTCCCACAGCCCTACTTGAAGGAGAGCAGGGGAGCTCTCCTGCTGATATGGGCAACATTTATCCCACAACCATTACCAGCAAAAACAAAATAACTGGTTATTTATTTCATATGATGTATGTGGGACCTGGTTGTGTTCAAATTGTTTGCCATGTTTGCCAACAAAACAACAGTGACCACACTTCAAAAGTGCTTCATTGCCTGTGAAGTGCTTAGCAATGTCCTGGACATGTGATAGCTGTTTATTTATTTCTCATTCCATGTTTTATGTTTTTAAGAATACCTTAATCAGTCATAGTTTGATATGACAAATGTTATTTTCTCCTCTTTCCATTTGTAACTCTTTCAATGTTGGCCCCTGAGACACTTACGTGAGCATTTGTGCTGGCCAACTTTCTAATTCGTATTACACTTTGGGGTAGAAATTGGACCTCAATGCGCTCGTTTTATGGGTGTAAAACACCACAACAAGGGCCAATTTTGGGGACCAACATTCTGGGCCCCAAGGACTCCTGAAAGACATCCATCCTGATACTGGGTTGGGCCATTTTTCAGATGTCTGGGGCAGCCACTTAAAACAGGCTTTAGGCCCCTTGCATATACTAGTGAGATGCCTGAGGCCTGCTTTAGGACCCCTCTGGGAAATTGGGCTGCCCTGAGTGGAGCAGGAGCTGGGCCTGCTCTGCTCAGGTTTTCCTGGCATGGATGTCGGTCTAGCAGCTAGGCAGCTCACCTAAATAATTTAAATGAGGCCCGAGGCCCAATTTCGGGTGTGCCTTGGCCCTTGCTGTCTGTGCGCCATTGGTTATGCACCCAAATAAGAGCTGTAACCAATTTCGAGCCTTTTATCTTTTATTTAAAGTAAATCAGCATATGTTGATTATACATTTCTTCCTGCATTGGGTTAAAAAAGGACTAACTGAGAGTTGATATACTTACTTAAAGTAGAAGAAAATAGCCAAAGAAATCAGTAACGATATAATTGACAGTGTGTGACCCACAACAGCCATGTAGTAAAGGATGCGTGCCATCTGGTAAGAGCAAAAGATAAAATTACTTACAAAGGAAAGGACATGTAACTGCAAAACCAATTTTTTTTAAAGTATTTATTATTCATTCTGTAAATATCAATCCTGAATGTTAGTTGGAATTGAATTTAATTTGAAGTTTACTAATATGCAGCTGAGATGATTATAAAATGTTGATTGCACTGAAGGTATAATTTTCAAAAATCTTGAGATTTCCTAGAATCTTTGTCTACATTCAATATTATATATGTAATTGGGTCAAAATCTTTGTGCACATAAAGTACAATGATGTTGACATGTTCCTTGCGTCGTTCTTTACATGTGAGCATTTATTCGAGTCAACCTGTTTTTCTGTTGAGATTGTATTTGAATTTTGTTAAAGAGACAACTTCATTTCAGCTCTTACTATGAAAATCATGAAAGGAGCCAAACCTTATACTGCGTCTTTGATTCAAATTAACAGAACAAAGTTGTTGGTGCCAAAGTATGAAGGGACCCCAACTAAGATTCTGAGATAATAATGGGGCTGATTTACATTGCCTCCCTCCTTGTATAAATAAGGTATTCAAGAAATGGAAGAAAGAGAAATCAAGAGGAACTTGCAGAGCAGAATTTTGAAAAAAGGCAAATGACCACCATTTCAAATGAACAAAGGATAGCTTATTAGGGCCATTTCCTTCCGTCCGCTCCCCAACTCCACCCAAACACTAGACTGGCTCAGTGCTCCTGAAGTGCATGGCACCTGCCAAAGCCTCTCTGTGCCTGATTTTGCTGTTCTGGGCAAATGTGACCCAGTAAACACCGACCCCCCCCTCCCCCGCCAACTCCTGGCAAAACTGCGTGTGAGTTAATTTAAATGTAACAATTGACATGCACATCCAACACAATGCTACACAAAACATTTCAGATATGTGAAGGATGAGTTAAGGGTGGGTGAGACCTACCTTTATTTTATAATCTGTGAATTTATTACAAAATGTATAGTTGGACCAAGTTCGATTGGTTTCTGGGTGTTTAAACCAGTTCCCAGTTTCATCACAGTATTTTGTAGCTTTTTCTTGAAATAAGATAGAAAATATATTTCAGCAATTTCTCCTTTTTACAAACAATCAAGAGCTAAGACAAACCAGACCACACAGTCTACTTCTGATAATTCAAAGTCGTTGTTATGAAAAAAATTGAATTATCCAATGATTTGATTTAAGCAATGCAAATACTGCACCAAACTGGGAATTTGGGGCTAAAACCTGAATTATTAGAAAAATTAAATGAAGCAACTTTTAAGTAAGAGGAGTAGATTGTATTTGAACTGTCTTGCTGCTTTACAACGATAGAGCTGAAAGATTTTTTTTAAACTCAGACAAATGTTGAGTTACTATTTAAGTCCTGCTAAATTCTACACTTTGCAAGATTAGCTCAATTTAACTATTTCTAGGGATTGTCACTGGGTGAAAATAGCCTCATCTCTATTTATTTAAATGGGTTTCCACTCTGTCTCACACTTACATTTCTAAATGTGACTGTTGGTAGTTTACTGACATTGCCACTTCATCGAAGTTCTCAGCCGAGGGCTCAATTTCTGCCCCACTACCAAAATGGACCCCACTAGTCTCGCGGCAGACACAGAGGAATTCATCAGGAGAATGAGGCTCCGGGAATTCTACCACAAACCACAAAATTTCAGCAGCGAACCCAATGAGACAATCAACGATCCGGAACAGCAGACAGAGGGATCCGCGATACAGCAACCGAAGAGGAAAGAGTCTCACTGGACTCCTCCAGAGGGTCGCTGCCCTCAGCTTGACATGTATGCTCAAGCTGTCAGGAAATGCGTCTATGCCAGATTCATCAGCCGCACTCGGAAGACAGTCCAGAATGTCACCCGAGCACAACGCAACGCCATCAAAGCTCTCAAGACCAACCGCAACATCGTCATCAAACCAGCGGACAAAGGAGGAGCCATCGTCATACTGAACAGAACGGACTATTGCAAAGAAGCATACCGACAACTGGACAACCAGGAACACTACAGACGGTTACCCGCAGACCCGACCAAAGAACACACCCATCAGCTCAACAAACTGATCAAGACCTTCGATCCAGACCTTCAAAACATCCTGCGCACTCTCATCCCACGTACTCCCCGCGTGGGAGACTTCTACTGCCTCCCAAAGATACACAAAGCCAACACACCCGGACGTCCTATCGTATCAGGCAATGGAACCCTGTGTGAGAACCTCTCTGGATACATCGAGGGCATCCTGAAACCCATCGTGCAGGGAACCCCCAGCTTCTGTCGCGACACTACAGACTTTCTACAAAAACTCAGTACCCATGGACCTGTTGAACCAGGAACACTTCTCACCACGATGGACATCTCGGCACTATACACCAGTATCCCCCACGATGACGGCATCGCTGCGACAGCATCAATACTCAACACCAACAACAGCCAATCTCCAGACGCCATCCTACAACTCATCCGCTTCATCCTGGATCACAATGTCTTCACCTTCAATAACCAGTTCTTTACCCAAACACACGGAACAGCCATGGGGACCAAATTCGCACCCCAATACGCCAACATTTTCATGCACAAGTTCGAGCAGGACTTCTTCACTGCACAGGACCTCCAACCAACACTATACACCAGATACATCGACGACATTTTCTTTCTATGGACCCACGGTGAGGAATCACTAAAGAGACTACACGATAACATCAACAAGTTCCATCCCACCATCAAGCTCACCATGGACTACTCCTCAGAATCAGTTTCTTTCTTGGACACACGAATCTCCATCAAAGACGGGCACCTCAGCACCTCACTCTACCGCAAGCCCACGGACAATCTCACAATGCTCCACTTTGCCAGCTTCCACCCTAACCACGTCAAAGAGGCCATCCCCTATGGACAGGCCCTGCGAATACACAGGGTCTGCTCAGACGAGGAGGAACGCGATGGACACCTACAGACGCTGAAAGACGCCCTAGTAAGAACGGGATATGATGCTCGACTCATCGATCGACAGTTCCGACGGGCCACAGCGAAAAATCGCGTAGACCTCCTCAGAAGACTAACACGGGACGCAACCAACAGAGTACCCTTCGTCGTCCAGTACTTCCCCGGAGTGGAGAAACTACGCCATGTTCTCCGCAGCCTTCAACATGTCATCAATGATGACGAACACCTCGCTATGGCCATCCCCACACCTCCACTACTCGCCTTTAAACAGCCACCCAACCTCAAACAAACCATTGTTCGCAGCAAATTACCCAGCCTTCAGGAGAACAGCGTCCACGACACCACACAACCTCTGCAAGACATGCCAGATCATCGACACAGATACCACCATCACACGAGAGGACACCACCCACCAGGTGCACGGTTCATACTCCTGTGACTCAGCCAATGTTGTCTACCTCATACGTTGCAGGAAAGGATGCCCCAGAGCATGGTACATTGGCGAGACCATGCAGACGCTGCAACAACGGATGAACGGACACCGCGCAACAATCGCCAAACAGGAGGGTTCTCGCCCTGTCGGGGAACACTTCAGCAGTCATGGACATTCAGCCACCGACCTTCGGGTAAACATACTCCAAGGCGGCCTTCGAGACACACGACAACGCAAAATCGTCGAGCAGAAATTAATAGCCAAGTTCCGCACCCATGAGGACGGCCTCAACCGGGATCTTGGGTTCATGTCACACTACATGTAACCCCACCAGCGAACAAATGTTATCTGTTTTTAATATAACGGGTCATTGACTGTCTTCGTTCTGTCTCTCTCTTTTTTTTGGGGGGGTTGTATATTCGGTGGCCTTTTAGATGACACCTTTCTGTCTGCTCACTGTGATTGCCTTGGCAACGGGCAGTAATCATCAGGCATTGTTCTGTGATCTTAAAATGCGAAGGATTCGAAATTGTCATCTCCACACCACCTGAGGAAGGGGAAAGCCCCCGAAAGCTTGTGGGATTAAAAATAAAATCGTTGGACTATAACTTGGTGTTGTAAAATTGTTTACAATTTCTGTAGCACACATTGGTCTATTCTTTCCGCTGCTAACAACTATCAACACAATTGCACTATTCTCAAATCCTAATGTAAATACATGAATTGATGAACACATGTCATATGTTTCATCTATAGCTTGGAAGGGGCCAATAAAGATACTTTCAGATGAGCTTTGCTTATTTTGGGCTTTGCTTAAGCAACTGTAGTAGCGAATACCTGCTTACTGTAGCTCTGAGGGTTGGGATTTGAGTCTTCTATCTTCTTTTGATAAAACTTCCCTATTTATTTGAAGGGTAGTTTCAACAGCAAAAAAGAAAAAGATGGCAAAAAAAAGAAAGCTATGCTAATTTGCCACCACTAATAGAGCCTGCCAGCATTTATAGCATCAGGAAATCAAAGGACATCTGACTTTAAAAATTGGGATGGAGGATGCTGAAAAGTGGGACATTGTGCTCCTTAGATTATTACCAAAAGAATGGGTTTCATTTATCTCAGCTTTTCTATATTTTCTACGTTTATATTTAAGTACAGTAATAAACAGGAATTAAATCATCTGCGTTTTCACAGCAATTCAAGTCCCAATTGCCATTATAAATAAAGTAATAGATACTGATGCAACTTTATCAGTAGCTCTGCAGCAGTAGCAAAGGGAGTCAAGAGCATTAATTGCAATATCATGCACAGCCAGATTAACCAAGATAGAGATACTTCATCTGCCTAATTAGCATATATATAATAGACTCTTTGTAGAAGTGTGAATTATTCATACACTCAGCCAACCAGGTAACGAAAACTCCCTAAAGAGCTAATTGGAATATTATGCGTACCAGTTTCCTACTGTAGTTTAGCTCATGGGTTAAATGCACTCCAATGCTGATTGAACCATTCATTCATTCATTCAAGAAAAAAGTTAGAGTTTTCATACAGTTGGATCCAGCTCTCTATCTCAAGATCTTCCTCCAATTACTACAGTAGTACGTGCACTGTAAATCTCACACTGGAGACAGGGGAAATTTTCCAGTTCCATTTGTGAACCTCCAATAACAGCTTGTATTTATATAGCACTTCTAACATAGAAAAATGTCCCGAGATGCTTCACAGAAGTGTAATCAGACAAGAATCATCGTCGAGCCAAAGAAGGAGATATTAATAAAAGCTTGGTCAAAGAAGTGGATTTTAAGGAGGGTCTTAAAGGAGGAGGGGGAGCTGGAGAGATGAAGAGGTTTAGGAAGGGAATTCCAAAATGTAGGTCCTGCGTGCTGTGGCTACAGTTGCCAATGGTGGGGTGAAGTGAGTGGGGGATGCACAATGTGCCAAAGTTGGAGGAACAGAGAGTTCTTGGAGGGGTGTAGAGCTGGAGAATGTAACAGAGATAAGATGGGGAGGAACCAGGAGGGATTTGAACACAAGGATGAGAATTTTGAGTTTGAGGCATTGGGGGACCAGGAGGCAATGCAGATCAGTGAG
This sequence comes from Heptranchias perlo, assembly GCF_035084215.1. Lineage (NCBI taxonomy): Eukaryota > Metazoa > Chordata > Chondrichthyes > Hexanchiformes > Hexanchidae > Heptranchias > Heptranchias perlo. The sequence continues at coordinate 95,221,741 of NC_090326.1, read as the reverse complement.
CAGAGGGGTGATGGCTGGGAGGGAATTGAGGGGCAGAGAGCCTGACGTAGTGGTGGCAATTATTTAGGGTGGACTTAAGACAGAAATGGAGAGGAATATTTTTATGTTAAAATCGTGTTTTCTGGTTAATTTTAAATATTTTTTAGCTTCTAAAAAAAAATAACAAAAGTTAGTGACATCTAGGTATATCTATATTTAACACACCAGCCAGCCCAGCACTTTCCCAAAAGCAACCTCAACTTTTCCTCGATCCTTCATACAGGCATTCTTTCCTTTTAGCCCCTTTCTCATAGATCATAGAAACTCTCCCCAGATTTTGCCAGTTCACAGTGACACTTTCCCGTGCCATCCCCTCTCATTTAGAGAGGTACTGCTTCCTCTAACCCCCTTCCCTCAGCTCAGAGATTCCTCCCTCCAGTTCACAGAGACATTCACCTCCTCTATGATCCCCAAATCACAGAGACACTCTCCCCTCTAAATCTCCCTTCAGTTCACAGAGGCACTCTCCCCTCTAAATCTCCCTTCAGTTCACAGAGGCACTCTCCCCTCTAAATCTCCCTTCAGTTCACAGAGACACTCTCCCCTCTAAATCTCCCTTCAGTTCACAGAGACACTCTCCCCTCTAAATCTCCCTTCAGTTCACAGAGACACTCTCCCCTCTAAATCTCCCTTCAGTTCACAGAGACACTCTCCCCTCTAAATCTCCCTTCAGTTCACAGAGACACTTTCCTCTCTAAATCTCCCTTCAGTTCACAGAGACACTTTCCTCTCTAAATCTCCCTTCAGTTCATAGAGACACTGGAAATGGAAATGAAAATTGGGAGGGATGTATAACGGGCAGCTGAATCAATATCACCTGTTTTGCACTATCACCCAAAGTCAAAATTACCCCCAGAGAGTCCACGCCATCCCTTACGCTGATGGGGCAGGTAAATGCTCCACCTCCACAAGGCCAATCGGGAATTCCCCCCCTAGGTTGGCACTCAATGTATCTGCATCCCAGCCTAATTTGTGGCCCTTCTGGTGAATTCCCACCAAAATTATGGCAGGAATACACAGGAAGGGCTGCGGATTTTCGGCCCCAATGCATACAACTGGCTATGCTGCTGCCTCTGCACTAATTTTAATACAATGTTTGATGTTGTGTCAAAGTCCAGTCATTAAAGTGCAAACACAGGAATTTAACACAAATGTGTTAACCAGTGTACTAGAGATAGACCACTGAGGAATTTCAACCTGCTAATGGAATACAAGAGTTGGTCCAATTCTTACTTTATGAAAATAGCACAGTTTGTTTTCTTTTACAACACATGGTTAAATGATGACTGATGTCTTGGCAACTGATAGCTATTGTCATAATTTGTTCTTCCATTTTGATGTCATAGAGATTGGAGACATGAGATTATGATTTTAACAATAAATACTTTTGTAATGAATATTAAGTTGTTTTATGGGAACAGAAATGCAGTAGAATTCTCAAGAGTTACAAAGAGAGCACAAAAGATATAAGCCTCTTACCAGTTTCATCAAAATCGTTAAAGTAGTCTGGGCAGTTCTGCATGTTTAGTGTTCCAGCTGGTGCATCATCCCAACATAACCATCCGTCCCAGGTTCTGTTACAGTATGGGTCTGTGATGTCAGAAAGCACGGGTAATTATCTAATATTATTTAAGCAGCCATGTTACCAAAGAACCAGAGTTATACCAACTTGTTGTCACTTACCTGATTTATTGTATGAAGAATCTCTGACCATTTTCTCATAACACTTAAACTGTGCATCCATTATCTTTTGCCTTATCAGGTTTGGTGCAGTCTCGACAGATGGAGGCTCAGTTGTACTTTCATCATAATTTTCAGTCGATGCAAGGCTTGACATAATTTTCTGTGAGGTAAAGAGAAGATGCTCAGTGTTTAACTTTATCTGCCAAAAATGCATTGCCTGTTCAGTCCTCAAACTAGTCACTGAATCAAATCTCATTAAAAACTGCACAAACTGCTTGTCAAAATGAATTGTCTATTGAACATCGGCCACAATGATTCTGTTAGCACTGCAATGATAACACTCTCTGACTGTATGGGATATATTTTCCAACCAGCGCTGTTGAACACTTTAATGTACTTGTACTAAATTCCTCTCTGTGTTTTTAAATGCTGGTATTAACCCATTTACTTTAACCATATTAACAGTGCATTAAAAATGTACAGAGAAGAATTGGGTACAAGTATGTTAAAAGTTCATATGAGAACAGTGTTGGTTGGAAAATTTACCCTAATGTAATGCTATAGAAGGCAGAAAATCTCAGGAAATTGCAAGGAAATCAAATTTAATAAAACTCCCAGAAATAAATATTAATCTGTGTTAAATATATTTGTTGAAGTTATATCTCTTGTGCAGTTGGATATAGCAAACTATGTAATACATTGTTGGTGTGACTGTTAATGTTGCCTTTGTAAAAAACTTAGGACTTGTTAGAGGCTGTGAGAACTTTAAAGTGTGATTTTAATACTACCTGCTCAGTGGAAACCGCAGCTGGGCAGTTAAAATTGCCCAAAGTTACCGACCTGCCCTGCAGCCACCAGGAGAAGACAGGTATGTACTTTCACCTGCTCACCTGAGCAGGCGGCAAGGACGCCCGCCCAAAGGCGGTGGGGTCCTTTTTAAAATACCCCAGACCTTATTTCTGGAGCAGCGGCGTAAGTTTCTAGCCCACACCGCCACTCACCCGCTGAAAACTGCCCCGGAGTTAAAATCGGGGCCATGTGTTCCAGTTGTGATATCAGATAGTGCAATTCCGGTTATTTGTAACTGTTTTTTTTATTAACGGTAAAAGACAAGTTATTCATGTTTACTGCCCTGCCTCTCCCCCACAGTATCAGGTTTTTCCTTAGGCAGAGTTTAATACCTCAGGACATGAGCACATTGAAGATCTATGATTCTCAATTAAAGAGGTTGTTTTTTTGTGTGGGGGGCAGGGTACATTGAATTTAAGAAATATTATCAATCTCTGGTGACTACCATTCAGCTGATCATCCTTGACATCCTCCTTGGTTATGGATGTCAATCCTGACACTCAAGCTGAAAGTGTGGTACAATCCTGAATCGCTGGGGCCGATTTTTCCTCCCCCCGCCCTTCGATTGCCCCAGAGTTTCGCAAGCGCACAACTTGAGCTCCACTTAAGCCGCTGTATTCCTGCTCATTTGAATCTATAGGGCAAATGTTGCCTCACCTTTGCTGCTTGCTCAAAATGGGGGCAGGAAGTTCAAAGTTTAATGGTGGCTGCTGTTTTGGACAGCAGCAAACTCCCATAGACCCACAGAGTGAAGCAAACTGTCTCATACAATTTGTAAAATAGTCACATAACAATCATAGATTCTGCCTGCCCATTTAATGATCTTTGGAGATCAAGCAATGTCTAAAAACCCAGTTTCTTTAGGCGTTCTTCAATCCAGGCATTCGTCCAATGTTAGGCCAGGAAAATGACATGGAAAGTGTTAAGACATGGGGGTAATTTCCAAGTTTGCCACGTTGATTGTAGCCTGACAAAATGGATCGCCTACCCGTTGTAGAACCTGTCCGATTTTCACCATATTGAAATCAATGGTTGAAAATAAGGCAGGTTCTACAATGGGCAGGCGATCCACTCTGCCAGGTCACGCGGTGAAGTTGAAAATGACCCCTGTCATTTCTGCATTGTTTAAATATTCAGGTGGGAGCTTCCTACGCCCAACCGTTTGGCCTCTGGAGATACATGCCTTGAGCAAAAAGGGGCAGAGAGCCAGAATTATGGGTCTGTGCTCCATTTCCTGTCCAGAACTTCCCGAGAATTGGCACACATGGGGTGTTACAGGCTGAGATTTTGGCCCTAGTAGGTCTGCGGTCATCATCTTTCACACCAACTGAGAATATCTGTTATCACATGGGAGATGTTTGAAACAAGTCTGTTTTTCATAGTCTCTCTGGGAGCATACTTAAGATCCAAAATGGATACCATTTTATATATATTTTGGAATAGTTGGATCGCTAATTGTACTGTTAAAGTTTGGCCTTTAGGTTAATGGAAAGTTATTTATTTTAACAGTCTCTGTGCAGATTAAATAGCTTCATAAATTCCAGTAAGTGGGTCACCCCAGCTGTATGTTGTTTTGAATTAATCATTCCTGATGTGAGTTTATGTCAATTGTTTATATTTATGGCAACACTTGGGACACTAATTTCATTATAAGCATTTCACAAACTCAATAACAAGACTCTGTGGGTGAAATTGGGCCATGCAGCGCCTGTTTTTTAGGCGTTATGCAGACACCTAAGTCCCGAAAATGGGGTCCGTGCACTTCTGACGGGAAGTGCACAGGACGCCATCTTGGTCAAGGGGTTGTGCGCGTGCCTAACGACCGCTGGCAGCATGCAGAGTAGGGGGAATATGACACAGATCAGTGTGCAACACTGATTTGAAGGCAATGCTGATATTTTGGAACTCTACACTCCAGCCAAGGCCCTGTCTTAACCTCGCACAGCTGAACAGGACTTAAAGGGCATGAAGAACCTCCCTTCTCCCACCAGCACTATTTAGAGGGATCATGAAATACTTACATGTTAGTTGCTGGATTATTTCTTCTGGCTGCCAGTGCATTTGTACTTGTTTTTGAAGCTTTCCTCTACTTGGATAAAGTTTCAATGGTCTACAGGGAGAGTGGACTGGCTGGTTTTGCTATACTCTTTGTGTCATTTAAAATACAGTGCCGAGAAAAGTTTTTCCAGACATGGGTGGCCCAGTAGGGATTCTTCTGGGAATTGAACATGCCTGGGAGAATGAAGCGAGGCCACACAGAGCAGGGCAAGCAGCTAGAAGAGGGGGGAGGAGGAGGAGGAGCAGGGCATTCAGCAGGAGGCCATATCTGCAAAGGGTCTTCAGGGAGCAATTCTCCTACCTCAACTTCAGTGCATCAGACGTCTTCGGTTCACTAAAGAGGTCGTGACTGAAATTTGTCAACTGCTGCAGCCACAACTGCAGCTTCGAAGCAGGGCAGGGACAGCATTGCCTGTGGCTGTCAAGGTGACCGTGGCTCTTAATTTTTATGCCTCTGGCTCCTCTCAGGCTGCTGCTGGAGATATAAGCAACATCTCACAGCTTGCAGCGCACTGCAGTATAAGGGGGGTCACTGAGGCTCTCTGTACAATGAGAGGCAGATTCATCTCATTCCCTCTTGCCAGAAACAAGCAGGAGGAGCAAGCACGAGGTTTTGCTCAAATTGCAGGCTTCCCCATGGTGCAGGGAGCCATTGACTGCCTGCATATTGCCACGTGTGCTCCACATCTGAAAATGGCCATATTCATGAACAGAAAGAGATTCCACTCAATGTGCAGCTGGTGTGCGACTACTGGCAGCGCATCATACAGGTGAACGCCCATATCCTGGCAGCAGTCATGATTCGTACATTGTGTGGCAGTCCCCTCTCCCACCTGTATATCAACCAGCACAACAAGTCAAAGGCGAGCTACAGGGCGACAAGGGTTATCCTTGATGACATGGCTCATGGCTCCAGTCAGGAACGCACGCACATGTGCACAGCAGCCCTACAATGAGAGCTATTCTGCCACAAAGAACATCATAGAGCACACCATAGGCATCTTCAAGCAACGCTTCTGCTGCCTGGACTGTTCTGGGGGAGCCCTGCAGTATTTAGCTGATCAGGTATCATTGTATGCTGCACAACCTGGCCATTATGAGGAAACAGCCCTTGGCACTACCTATCAGGTGAGAACGTGAGGAGCATGAGCATGAGCAAGAGGAGGAGGAGGAAGTGCAACAGAACGTGGATGAAGGGGAAGGGAGGCTACAGCGTAGACAGTCCTTTTCTGCCAAGGCTCTATGTGATCAGATTATTAATGAGCGATACAAGTAACCTCAACGGCACCTCCCCATTCACCAGCAGTCCCACACGCCTTACCTTTCCTCTCTCACATGACCATCAAATTGTCCTCTGTATGATTGCACATTGGTTCCCCCCTCAGCTCACCGCAGAAATAAAAACCACTACCAAATGGAAATTCAAATCCACATTTCTAAATCAACACATAGAGTCATAGAGTCATAGAGTCATACAGCACGGATAGAGGCCCTTCGGCCCATCGTGTCCGCGCCGGCCATCAGCCCTGTCTGCTCTAATCCCATATTCCAGCATTTGGTCCGTAGCCTTGTATGCTATGGCATTTCAAGTGCTCATCCAAATGCTTCTTGAACGTTGTGAGGGTTCCTGCCTCCACAACCCTTTCAGACAGTGAGTTCCAGACTCCAACCACCCTCTGGGTGAAAAAGTTCTTTCTAAAATCCCCTCTAAACCTCCCGCCTTTTACCTTGAATCTATGTCCCCTTGTTATAGAATCCTCAATGAAGGGAAAAAGCTCCTTAGTATCCATCCTATCTGTGCCCCTCATAATTTTGTACACCTCAATCATGTCCCCCCTCAGCCTCCTCTGCTCCAAGGAAAACAAACCCAATCTTCCCAGTCTCTCTTCATAGCTGAAGCGCTCCAGCCCTGGTAACATCCTGGTGAATCTCCTCTGCACCCTCTCCAAAGCGATCACATCCTTCCTGTAGTGTGGCGACCAGAACTGCACACAGTACTCCAGCTGTGGCCTAACCAGTGTTTTATACAGCTCCATCATAACCTCCTTGCTCTTATATTCTATGCCTCGGCTAATAAGAACATAAGAACATAAGAAATTGGAGCAGGAGTAGGCCAATCGGCCCCTCGAGCCTGCTCCGCCATTCAATAAGGTCATGGCTGATCTGATCCCAACCACAAATCTAAAGAACACAAGAAGTAGGAGCAGGACCCGGCCACACAGCCCCTGGGCCCTCTGCGCCACCCACAGGGCATTGACCGATCCGAACTCAGCTTCATGTCCAATTTCCTGCCCGCTCCCCATAACCCCTAATTCCCTTTACTTCCAGAAAACTGTCTATTTCTGTTTTAAATTTATCTAATGATGTAGCTTCCACAGCTTCCTGGGGCAGCAAATTCCACAGACCTACCACCCTCTGAGTGAAGAAGTTTCTCCTCATCTCAGTTTTGAAAGAGCAGCCCCTTATTCTAAGATTATGCCCCCTAGTTCTAGTTTCACCCATCTTTGGGAACATCCTTACTGCATCCACCCGATCAAGCCCCTTCACAATCTTATATGTTTCAATAAAATCGCCTCTCATTCTTCTGAACTCCAATGAGTAGAGTCCCAATCTACTCAACCTCTCTTCATATGTCCGCCCCCTCATCCCCGGGATTAACCGAGTGAACCTTCTTTGTACTGCCTCGAGAGCAAGTATGTCTTTTCTTAAGTATGGAGACCAAAACTGTATGCAGTATTCCAGGTGCGGTCTCACCAATACCCTATATAACTGCAGCAATACCTCCCTGTTTTTATATTCTATCCCCCTAGCAATAAAAGCCAACATTCCGTTGGCCTTCTTGATCACCTGCTGCACCTGCATACCAACTTTTTGATTTTCTTGCACTAGGACCCCCAGATCCCTTTGTACTGCAGTACTTTCCAGTCTCTCGCCATTAAGAAAATAACTTGCTCTCTGATTTTTCCTGCCAAAGTACTTTGGCAGGAAAAATCCCATATGCCTTCTTTACCACCTTATCTACCTGTTCCGCCGCCTTCAGGGATCTGTGAACTTGCACACCAAGATCCCTCTGACCCTTTATCTTGCCTAGGGTCCTCCCATTCATTGTGTATTCCCTTGCCTTGTTAGTCCCTCCAAAGTGCATCACCTCGCACTTTTCCGGGTTAAATTCCATTTGCCACTGTTCCGCCCATCTGACCAACCCATCTATATCGTCCTGCAGACTGAGGCTATCCTCCTCGCTATTTACCACCCTACCAATCTTTGTATCATCAGCGAACTTACTGATCATACCTTTTACATTCATATCCAAGTCATTAATGTAGACCACAAACAGCAAGGGACCCAGCACCGATCCCTGTGGTACCCCACTGGCCACAGGCTTCCAGTCACAAAAACAACCTTCGACCATCACCCTCTGCCTTCTGCCACGAAGCCAGTTTTGTATCCAAAGTGCCAAGGTACCCTGGATTCCATGGGCTCATACCTTCTTGACCAGTCTCCTGTGGGGGACTTTATCGAAGGCCTTACTGAAATCCATGTACACCACATCCACTGCGTTACCCTCATCCACACGCCTAGTCACCCCCTCAAAAAATTCAATCAAATTAGTCAGACATGATCTTCCCTTGACAAAGCCATGTTGACTATCCCTGATTAATCCTTGCTTCTCCAAGTGGAGACTAATTTTGTCCTTCAGAATTTTTTCCAATAATTTTCCTACCACTGATGTTAGGCTCACTGGCCTGTAGTTCCCCGGTTTTTCCCTACTCCCCTTCTTGAATAATGGTATTACATTAGCGGTTCTCCAGTCCTCTGGCACATCCCCTGTGGCCAGAGAGGTTCTGAATATATGTGTCAGAGCCCCCGCAATCTCCTCCTTTGCCTCACACAGTAGCCTGGGATACATTTCGTCCGGGCCTGGGGATTTATCCATTTTTAGGCCTGCTAAAACTGCCAATACCTCCTCCCGCTCGATGTTAATATGTTCGAGTATATCACAGTCCCCCTGCCGTATTTCTATGTCTGCATCGTCCTTCTCCATAGTGAAAACAGATGCAAAAAATTCATTTAGAACCCCTCCTACATCTGCCGGCTCCACACACAGATTGCCATTTTTGTCCCTAATGGGCCCTATTTTTTCCCTAGTCATCCTCTTACCCTTAATATACTTATAAAACATCTTAGGATTTTCCTTTATTTTGCTCGCCAGTGTTATTTCATGGCCCCTCCTTGATCTCCTAATTTCTTTTTTAAGTATCCCCCTGCACTTTTTGTACTCCTCTAGGGCTTCCTCCGTCTTTAGCCTTTTGTATCTGCCAAAAGCCCTCCTTTTTTTCCTAATCCATTCTCATATATCCCCTGACATCCAAGGTTCCCTGGAGTTCTTGGAACCACCCTTGACCTTGACGGGAACATGTTGCCATTGTATGGTCTCAATCTCCCTTCTGAAAGACTCCCATTGCTCCGATGCGGATTTTCCTACAAGCAGCTGATCCCAGTCCATTTTGGCCAGATCCTGCCTTATCCTATTAAAATCTGCCTTCCCCCAATTTAGAACCTTTATTTCCGGCCCCTCCCTGTCCTTTTCCATGACCACCTTAAATCTCACCGAATTATGGTCACTGTCACCAAAGTGCTCACCTACTAGCACTTCTTCCACTTGGCCGGCCACATTCCCTAGAATTAGGTCCAGTACCGCCCCCTCTCTTGTAGGACTTTCTACATGCTGGCTCAAAAAGCTCTCCTGGATGCACGTTAAGAATTTTGTACCCTCTAAGCCTTTTACACTCTGAGTATCCCAGTTAATATTGGGGAAGTTGAAATCCCCCACTATTATTACCCTATTATTTGCACAATTTTCTGAGATTTGCCTACATATCTGTTCCTCTATCTCCCCCTGACTGTTTGGGGGCCTATAGTACACTCCCATCAAAGTGCTTGCCCCCTTTTTGTTTCTAAGCTCCACCCATATGGCCTCATTAGAGGAACCTGCTAATATATCATCCCTCCTTATGGCAGTAATTGATTCTTTAATTAATATTGTGACCCCCCCTCCTCTTATACCTCCCCCTCTGTCTCGCCTGAAGATTCTGTACCCCGGAATATTGAGCTGCCAGTCTTGCCCCTTCCTCAACCATGTCTCTATGACAGCAACAATATCTTACTCCCATGTGTTTATCAACACCTTCAGTTCATCCACCTTATTCGCAAGACTCCTTGCATTAAAATAGATGCCATCCAGCCTTGCCCTCACATATTTGCCCTGTCTTCCAAGCTGACTTGTTTTTTTCTCTATATTTGGCTGCACATCACCCCCTATTGTAGCTCCACTCTGTATCCCATCCCCCTGCCAAGTTAGTTTAAACCCCCCCCAACAGTGCTAGCAAACCTCCCTGCAAGGATATTTGTCCCGCTCTGGTTCAGGTGCAACCCGTCCGACTTGTACAAGTCCCACCTTCCCCAGAAGCAGGCCCAGTGATCCAGGAAACTGAAACCCTCCCTCCTGCACCAACTCTTTAGCCACGCATTCATCTGTTCTATCCTCCTATTTCTATACTCACTAGCCCGTGGCACTGGGAATAATCCAGAGATTACAACCTTTGAGGTCCTGCTCTTTAATCTGCTACCTAGCTCCCTAAATTCTTGATGCAGGACCTCATCTCCCTTCCTACCTATGTCGTTGGTCCCAATGTGGACCACGACCTCTGCCTGCTCACCCTCCCCCTTGAGAATGCCCTGTAGCCGCTCAGTGACATCCATGACCCTGGCACCAGGGAGGCAACAAACCATCCTGGAGTCACGTTTACGGCCACAGAAACGCCTGTCTGTTCCCCTTACGATAGAATCCCCTACCACTATAGCTCTTCCACTCTTTTTCCTCCCAGCCTGTGCAGCAGAGCTACCCCTGGTGCCAGGAAGTTGGCTGCTGCTGCCTTCCCCTGATAAGTCATCCCCCTCAACAATATCCAAAGCGGTATATTTGTTTGAGAGGGGGACGGCCACAGGGGATCCCTGCACTGCCTGCCTGCTCTTCTTACTCTGCCTGGTGGTCACCCAATTACTTCCTGCCTGTACAACCTTTACCTGCGGTGTGACCATCTCACTAAACGTGCTATCCACGACGTTCTCAGCATCGCGAATGCTCCTTAATGAATCCATCCGCAGCTCCAGTGCCGCAATGCGGTTTGTCAGTAGCTGAAATTATACAAATAAAATTAGACTATTCACCCTTGTGCATTCCCTTAGTGTCTGTCTTCCGTGTGCCATTACCTTTCCTAGTGCTCCTATGAGGTGCATCCCCAGGGGCTGGAGCATGGGTGGTGGAAGGCTGCTGACCTTCGATTGAGGAGACTGCAGATGGCCTTGGAGGCTGACCTCAAGCAGCTCTGGGCCGGAAGGGCTTGGCTTCAGACTGCACCATCTCAGCCTGGGCTGCAACATTCTGGGCCGGCTGACTGACAGGCAACTGTAAGGGCACTGGCAGAGAGGCAGGGGTGGGAGCAGGGATGCTGTCATCCTGACAGAGGACAGCAGTTTCATCTTCCATGGTGCCACTGCCACTTTCCCTCAGCAATCCTGGTGATCAGTGGAGAACAGATTGCTGGACTGCTGTGATGTCCTGAAAGCCCTTTTCAACAGTGGTACCCAGAGCCACGATAGCAGCAGTCTGAGCTCCCAAGTCAGACCTTTGATGGCAGATGTTTGTGCTGCAATAGAAGCCATGAGCCATGAGCCATGTCATCAATGGCCTCTAAAGTACATCAGTCATCAGACACTGTATCATGGTGGGATCCACAGGTGTGCTGATGGAGGTGACCACCCGTTCCATATTGGAAAGGATGGGCTCCAAGCTCTGCGCAAAACCCTGTGCCAAGTTGGATCTAGACTAAGGTCCACCTCATTAGCCCTGAGGATCATTGTCTTGTATATAAGACCTGCAATTAGCAAGCCCCGGGTATATAATACTGTATGTGCTCCTGGCTGTTTCTGTTGTCTTGTAACTGTTGGAACTCTGTCCTTTGTGTTGATATGTTCGGTTTCTATGCTCCTTGACATCGTGCGCAGGCTTTCTGGTAGGTTTTCCAGTGCACCAAGCATTTAGTTGTGTACGCCCATCAGCCTTCTTCTGTAGCCTCACTCATCGAAGTCATCATCTGACTCCCATGCAGCAGAACTAGTGAGGTACCTCGCCCCTCCGGCGAGCTGGCACCTGCGGTATCCTTTCCCTCCGCCTTGGCTCCTGCGCACTTGTGCCCGGTGTCTCACCATGTGCAGATCCCTCCTCTATCCTGGCCTCTAAAGTACATGCAGTGTCAGTCTCTGAGCTGGTGGATGTGAGTGTAAGATCGAGTGACGGTGTCTCTTCATCATCACTGTCTTTTTCCTCTGCCTCCTCTGACTGAGAAGGTTCCAGTTGTTGGGTATCTGAAATGACAAAGGGACACGGGTTGAGTTGTGGTTTGCGGAGAGGAGAAAGTAAGAAGTGCGTGCTTACACCATCTGCAGCACATGAGTCAGAAAAGATTGTGGGAAGAGAGGAGGAGAATTAGGAATGCAGAGACCCTCATCATCGATCTCTCCAGTGCCACCAGTGGCCACGGCCTCAGTGATGCCCCTTCCAATGATGGCCGGGGATTAAAACATGTAGGCGTGCTTGTCCTCCTCCAGTTGTTCGTTGCTGCCTCCTTTTCCTGCAAGAAAGAGGGAAGTGTGTCAGTGAGTGTCCTGCAAGATGTTTAGGTGATGTGCTGTCATGGTTGAAGTTGGCAGTGTGTGTGAGCTGTGAATTGTGGGTGTGAGGCTTGCAACAGGGCTAAGTGTTTGAGGGTGAGATAGAACATATGATTTGAATGGTTGAGTGCTGATTGAAAAAGATTGTTGGTAGGAGGGTGATGGGGGTGTAGTGAATTGAGCAGTGGAAGATGCTAGTGGTGCAGTTGGTACGATAAGCCACTTGAAACTTGAACTCGTTCACCTTGAACTTCTTCCCGCACTGCATCCAGGTTCTTGGAGCTATGCTCCTGGTATTTACCTCCTCCGCTATTTCCTCCCACTGCCTCCTGAGCAAATGTCTGGAGGGCCTCTTGCCCCACTGTGGATACAGCATGCTCCTCCTTCTGTCCACCTCTTGCACCAAGGTCTCTAGTGCATCATCAGAGAACTTTGGTGCACGCTCTCCCACAGGCACAGCCATTCTTCAAAGTATTAGAGCACTGAATCACTTCACAAACGACTCCCACCATTTCTTACAGCCACGATGCACTTCCCCTTTAAGAGGTGCAGGCTGCCTTTAAGGAGCGCGAGCCACTTGCGATATCGGGGCCCTCTGATGATGCATGCAGCCAATCAACAGTGCAGGTAGCGCTGGCTGCACACAGCAATCATTCATAATGGCAAGCAGCACGAATTTAATGTGCTGCCTGCATCGCAACGACCGGGCACAGGTTAATCGCGTACTGCGATCCCTGCGCCCATTTTCAGGGGTTATCCAATTTAATCCCCACTGTGTTTAACATGAAAATTGTGTGTTTACCATTTAGTTTATAATGTTCTTAGCTGTAGACCAGCTGTGCATCAGTAAATTGTCCTTCCTTTCTAGTAAAACTGTGTGGATTATTGCTTCTTAAGTACTCCACCTTAATCAGCAATCGGCATATGTAGGTTGTAAAACACACTGTAATCATAAATTAAAGTTTACAATTGATGCTGGACCAGTATTGACGCAGGACATGTTTTCATAAGTTAATGAAACCGCAATATAAACATATAAGAGGTCACTGCTTCACACATGGAGAGCTGATCTATGGACTAAACTGCCATCTTGCATGAAGAATGTAAACTCCATCTTTAAAAATGCAATGAGTAGATTTCTCATTCATCAGGAAGAAGAGGGTATGGGCTTGGCTGGTAGATAGAAGAGCAATAAGTATACCGATGAATCGTCTATGATCCCTATTTCCATTTGTTCTTATCTGCAAAATCTGTAAATTATAGCATTTATTTATTTATATTCATGTATTTCTCCTCTGTTATGCAGCTTTCACATTTCCATTGCATCCACAATATGATGTTCACTATTGAAAGTCTAATAACTAGTTTCCATTGAAAGTGATGGTCTTAAATATGAAATCCTAGTCCATGTTGATCTCACCCTGGACACCAGGTAAATGGAACATTTAGCCTCTATGACCCTGGGTTAGGGAAGAAGGCTTCTGCTCCTGATTCCAAACCAACAGTTCCTGGTAGAATGTGTATATGTGCAATCATCAGGTGAAGACAAGATTGGGCTCGGCTCTGATGCCCTCCAAGGTGATTAGCCAACCTACACTCACTATCAAGGTCCACATGTGAAAAATGATCATTTGATCAAAGTACTAGAGAATGCCCCACACCCATAGAACAGTACACCAGTAGGAGTCAATGCCTCTGGGTAATGAGGGACAGAAGAAATGGAAAGAACACTGGCAAAAGAGGAGATTTGACCAAGTTGATGAGCACTGGAGGGTATGTAATTGGGGGAATTGTTTCTGAAATTCATCCACTTCTTTTATTCAACTTCTGTATCTTCATTCGTACAAACAACACAGTATTATTATTTTTGGCTGGTCCAAAGGGCCTTGTCAAGTGTCTATTGTCTTATTTTTACATTAGAAATTGAATCTCTGGCCATTGATGTTCACGTCTTCCAAAACATTGAAGAGATAAAAGTGAGAGCACAAAATCTTGCTATTTATAGATATTCTTCTGTGTCTGCCTTGATGTAGCTTCCCCGTGGCCAGAATAAAGCAGTATTCAGCACTTTCTATGCCATCCAGCATTTCTACAAATTAGACAAAATCTTGCTGTTCTCTCTTGGATCACAACACAATAAAGACTTTAAACAGCATTATCAGTTGACCAGTAATAGTTCTCTCAAGCACTATGAAGCACTGCCAATCAAAAATCAATCGAAAAGATCCTTCTAAGTAGAAGAGACACTTTTCCCTATTACCTCAAATTAGACACTGTCAAGATAAATTTCTACCGTGTGTTAATGGTCAGTGTTACCAGTTAGCAATTTTGTATGGTAATGTAAGTGACTTTATCGTTCACTTTGAAATTACTCGTGTGGATTCCTGGTTGGTGCAAATGTTAACGTACAAATTTGATTGTAACAAAAATGGAATGACTTTTGTCCATAATTTATGGGTCCTCTTTTGAACTGTGCTTTTCATCTTAATGGGTTCTTTTAAGGAATGTACCACCCTCTACAACTGCATTCTGGGAAATTGTCTCAGGTTGTTTTGATTTTGCTTGAAATGTATCAGAAAGAAACAAGTCAAGCCAAAATTGTTGATAACCAACAGACATTTACAACTGGGGGAAAAAAAATCACCTAACTGCTAAAAACAATGAACATATTATTACAGATATGACAGTATCTAGAGTGCTGACTGAACTTTTATTACAGGTGTATGAATTTGTCTTTGTGTTTCCAGAAAAGGAACATTTTCATAAATAAAAGCTTTAAAAAAGCACAAAGACCCTCACATTTTGATACTGGACAGGAGTATGAACCACGTACCTGGTGGGTGGTGTCCTCTCGTGTGATGGTGGTATCTGTGTCGATGATCTGGCATGTCTTGCAGAGGTTGCCGTGGCAGGGTTGTGTGGTGTCGTGGACGCTGTTCTCCTGAAAGCTGGGTAATTTGCTGCGAACAATGGTCTGTTTGAGGTTGGGTGGCTGTTTGAAGGCGAGTAGTGGAGGCATGGGGATGGCCTTAGCGAGGTGTTCGTCGTCATCGGTGACATGTTGAAGGCTGCGGAGAACATGGCGTAGTTTCTCCACTCCGGGGAAGTACTGGACGACGAAGGGTACTCTGTTGGTTGCGTCCCGTGTTTGTCTTCTGAGGAG
Source organism: Heptranchias perlo (assembly GCF_035084215.1). Classification (NCBI taxonomy): domain Eukaryota; kingdom Metazoa; phylum Chordata; class Chondrichthyes; order Hexanchiformes; family Hexanchidae; genus Heptranchias; species Heptranchias perlo. Next base: position 95,206,215 of record NC_090326.1, on the reverse strand, counting down.
GTCTATGCGATTCTTCGCTGTGGCCCGTCGGAACTGCCGATCGACAAGTCGAGCGGCAGGATCGACACTCCTGTGACTCGGCCAATGTTGTCTACCTCATACGTTGCAGGAAAGGATGCCCCGGAGCATGGTACATTGGCGAGAACATGCAGACACTGCGACAACGGAATAACGGACACCGCGCAACAATCGCCAGACAGGAGGGTTCCCTCCCAGTCGGGGAACACTTTAGCAGTCAAGGACATTCAGCCACCAATCTTCGGGTAAGCATTCTCCAAGGCGGCCTTCGAGACACACGACAACGCAAAATCGTTGAGCAGAAATTGATAGCCAAGTTCCGCACCCATGAGGACGGCCTCAACCGGGATCTTGGGTTCATGTCACGCTACACGTAACCCCACCAGCAGGAAAAAAAAGTTATCTGTTTTTAATGCAACTGTACATTCTCTCGCTCTCTCTCTCTTTGCCTTTCGGGTCTCTTTCTTTCTTTGTCTGTATAATTTGACCCATTGTGTATTCAGTATACTGGGACCTACTGTTTTCCGTGGCTAACCTGTCTGAACACCAATGACACCTTTGATTGGTGTGATGGTGTCCCAGCCTAATATAAGATATGCGATTTGAGAACCTTTCACTCACTCACTCACCTGACGAAGGAGATAATCTCCGAAAGCTTGTGATTTTAAAATAAAACTGTTGGACTATAACCTGGTGTTGTAAGATTCCTTACATTTGTCCACCCCGATCCATCACCGGCATCTCCACATCATGGCTTCAATCTGATTGATTAAGGAGATACACAGTTGCTTGCCCTGCTTACTCAGGTCCCAGATGCCCTGTTTCCCTCGCTGCAATGTTTTCAGCAACTTGACATGCAAAAAATGTAAAAACCTAGATGTTCAAGGGCATGTCTAACTAATGGCAGATGCCATTAGATGCGCTACCACAGCAAATTATGTCCTATTATGTTGTCTGTCCTAACATTCATAACAGGTCTCTGCAGTTAGATTTCATTACTCAAAAACCCTTTAACATTTTAAACAGTAAACATATGAAATTGTAAGCGTGGAATTTATCAGCAATTGCATTGTGAAAAACCCTTAGGCTTTGTAGTAATGCCACAGCATTCACTTTCAAATGATTTAACAAAGAAACCAATCTTGCAAAGTAACAACAAAAACCAGCTGCATTTGTCAGTCAAAATTCTTAATTATTGTTGGCATGGTGATAAAATGGTAGCCCAGACCTCAATTTCCTGTTCTCTATTTATTGATTAACTGGAAAGCATGTCACCTGCACCCTGAAAGATTGTCAGGAACAGCTGCCGGTCTAATGAGTCACTTCATTTTATTTGGCTGTAAATGTAGTCTAACAGAGGAGATCTGTATGATATTGGTGCTGCTAAAAATGAAATGCTAGGTAATTTCATTACTTGGTCTGATGCTGCCTCTGACTGTGTCATTCATGAAATCTATGGGGAGAACGTTAACCCTCAAGAACAGGTGGGTTGGAGTTAAGACGGAGGTGAAAATTGTAGTTTTTGCATTATGACCACAACCTGGCTCCAAAGCACCCACTTCTGGATTTAACGTGGGTGCATTTGGATGTGTGCGGAACCAAATGGCCGAGGTCACGTCCCTAAATAGTGCTGGCGGGCTGGTCGTTAGCGGGGCAATTAACGTTGCTGCAAGAGTTGAGGTAGGATTTTTTTAATTGATTCTGACCCAATTTCAAATGTAACGTCTCCAGCACGGGTTTCCCAGGGCTTCTGAACCTCACCAGTGAAACGGAGTTGAGATTCAACCGCAGTTCATGTGGGCATTTAAACCTGTGATTGCCCCATCTGAATAAAAGGTCAGTTATTGCAGTTGGTCTCTCAGTTCTCTCTGGCAAATGTTTGGCTGGGAGTTCCTTGTGTTGAGACTGGGAGTTCCTTGTGTTGAGACTGGGAGTTCCTTGTGTTGAGACTGGGAGTTCCTTGTGTTGAGACTGGGAGTTCCTTGTGTTGAGACTGGGAGTTCCTTGTGTTGAGACAGCTTTTGCAAAACTTTTCAGATTTTCAAACTGACAAGATCAGGATGGGGGATGCAATGGATGTACTTGAGAGGATATCTGAGGAGGAGGAGGAAAATGACCGTCCCCGGCAGTCACTTCATGCTGTGTTGGGATCTGCAGGTGCACAACAAAGATCTGGAGTACAGCAGAGAAGAGCTGAGTGGAGAACAGCAGAGAAGGGACCAAGAGAGGTGCTGAGATCACAGGAGGCACTATCCATGTGAGCTTCCAGGACCTCTCTGAGGACCAGTGCCTACGCAGACTCAGATTGAGTCAGCAAGTGGTCGCAGATATATGCAGTCTTCTTGAAGAAGACCTCCTCCCTCCTGGACTTGGTGGTCACGCATTCCCTGTTGCAGTAAAAGTGACCACTGCCTTCAATTTCATTGCTTCTGGCTCCTTCCAGGGCACCACTGGTGACATCACCAGGGTGTGTCAGTTGTCTGCATGTAAATGTATAAGGCAGGTGATGGCTGGGTTGTTTGCCAGAGCTTCCGCTTACGTGAACTTCCCCTGCAATGACAATAGCCAGAATGAGTGGGCAGTCGGTTTTGCCTCTCTGGTTGGCTTCCCACGTGCAGGGCACAATCGATTGCACACACGTTGCAATCTGTGCACCTCCATATGAGCCAGGAGGTTTCATCAACCGAAAGGGGTTTTACTCCAACAATGCACAGCTGGTGTGTAACTACAAGAAGTGAGTTATGCAGATGTGCGCTAGATTCCCTGGCAGCTGTCATGATGCGTTTATACTGTGCCAGTCCAACATTCCAGACCTCTTCCAATCAGGAGACAGACTTAAGAGCTGGCTCATTGGAGATAAGGGATACCCCCTGCAGACATGGCTCATGACACCTGTGAGGAACCCCACCAATGAGGCACAAGAGTGCTACTACTAGAGCCACATGACCACCAGGTGTGTCATTGAGCAAGCCATCGGCATGTTGAAGATGTGCTTCAGATACCTGGATAGGTCTGGAGGTGCCCTTCGGTACTCGCCAAGGAGAGTCTCCAGAATCATAGTGGTGCGCTGTGTCCTGCACAACATAGCACAGCAGAGAGGTTTAGAGAGGGAGGAGAACGAAGGCACTCGTCAATCATCCTCCGATGGCGACAACATTGAAGAGGAGGACGAGGTGGAAGAGGAGCCCGTGGAGGAAGAGGAATATGAAGAAGGGGCACCCATCTCCAGACCAGCCACACATATTGCTGCCCGGGATAAGAACGTAAGAAATAGGAAAAGGAGTAGGCCATACGGCCCCTCGAGCCTGCTCTGCCATTCAATAAGATCATGGCTGGTCTTCTACCTCAACTCCACTTTCCCACCCTATCCCCATTTCCCATGATTCCCTTAGTGTCCAAAAATCTATCGATTTTAGCCTTGAATATGCTCAATGACCGAGCATCCACAGATTCATAACCCCCTGTGAAGAAATGTTTCCTTGTCTTGGTTCTAAATGGCCGACTCCTTATCTTGAGTCTATGACCTCTCGTTCTAGACTCTCCAGCCAGGGAAAACAGCCTCTCAGAATCTACCCTGTCAAGCCCTCTTAGAATTTTATACCTTTCAATGAGATCACCTCTCATTCTTCTAAATGCCAGAGAATATAGGCCCATTCTACTCAATGCCAGGGCTGCCCTCATCTCTCACAGGTTCTCTTAGTAACAGTGACAAGAAAGAGACATTGAAATACTCAGGCCTGCTACCACAACCACCACCGAGCGCCCGCTCCCCCCCCCCACCCCACCCCACCCCACCCCTAAACAGTCCTTCACCCATTGCACATCCGCCCACAGGTTCCATCATATATTGACATTCATCATGAAAGGGCAACTTCACACTCAGGATGCAATAATGGCCAAGATGTGGAAGTGGTGCTAATCAATAAATTTTATGTGACAATTTTAAAAAAGGAAACTTTACCACATAACATTTCTTCAAACATCCATGTACACACCCTTGGTGAACTACAATTTCTTGAACTTATGCTTCCTATCGTTTCTACATGGTGTATCCCCAGTGGCTTCAGCAGAGGTGGAGACAGGCTGCTCAGATCCCTGCCCTGATTGCTGAGATGCTCTCGGCCTATGACCTCTGGGTTTTGGAGCCCGTGACGGCCCCAATCAAAGACTGCTCCACCTCGGCCATCGGGAGAGGAGGCAGCATTTCGGGTACTCGTTGTTGGGGGGCAACAGGTGAGATGTGGGAGCATTTTGAGTGGAGTTCCCACTTCCATGTCTCCTTTCACCATTATTCCTCTCCTGAGCCAATGCAACATCACTCCCATCACTCTCCTGGACAGCAGTTTGGTGCAGATCAGTGATGCAGATAAGGTATCTGTCATCCTATTTAGGCAGACATCTCCTGCTCAGCCGTGGTCATGGCCTGCATAGATTCATTTGAGAGCCGTGCTTGAAGCTCCATGGAGGCTGCCACTCTCTCTGTAGCAGACATTCTCACAATTACCTGGGACAATAATCCACTAGTGATGGAGTTGGACTCCTCCATCCTCTCCGTTATTGAGGAGAGTGTCTGTGGCACATTTTCCAGTAACAAAGTTGCAGCTATACCTAAATCATTCTCATTCACAAGGATGGCCCCTGGGATTCAGCATCTGTGTCCAGCTGAGCAGAGCTTGGAGAGGAGTGCATCCCCCCCGACGTGGACTCTCCACAGCTGCCCCTGCCACCAGTGTCTGCTCGTGCTCACTTGTGACTTGTGAATCGCCCGGTGACAAGCCAACTAACTGGCCAACAGGACCCACCGAAGTGCGAGTATCTGCGCTGGTGCATGGCTGTATGTCCTGTGACGGTGCACCCTCAGAAGGAATGAGCTCCTCTGAGGAATCGTTGTCATGAATCTCCGATGACTGTTGTTGTACGCATGAAGGCCCTGGAAGACAAAAGAAAGCGAAATGAATTAGTCATGACAAAGTTACAATCTTGCCAAACACCATACTCAGTCTTCTCATAGTGCAGTCAGTCATTGATGAAATAAAGTCATCATGTGTGTGAAAGATGTTTAAATTCTGTCACCAGGCATATGCGAGTTCCCAGTCTCTCCATCTCTGAAGGAAAGGGATGTAGATGTGCCACTAATCTCCATGGTGTTATCCTCTGTCAGCTGGACTATTTGTGGCGAGCCACCTCCAGTCCTCACCCTCTCCCATGCGTTTTGTGCTCCTCTCCTACTAGGAGTGAGACAGCAGACCTATGAGCAACTGAACGTGAAGTTTTCACCCGATGGATGGCGTGCATTGGGTGACGGTGACAATGAGACAAATGCATAAGGATTGGAGTGAGTGGCAGGGGGCGATGGATACATGGGGAGGTGAGGAAGTGCATCGAAAGTGAAGGATGGGTGCTGGTGAAACTTAAGTGGGTGTGAGGAGTGATGTGATAGAGTATGCTTGGCAGGGCAGAGTGAGAGGGGATGATAGACACCACAGGATGTAGGTGAATCAGCAACTGTACTCACTTTTCCTGACCTGGTTAGGTCATTAAACCGCTTCCTTCATTGCAGCCAAGACCAGGACACTGTGCTCCTGCTGCTCACCTCCTCGGCCACCTCCAGCCACGCCTACTTGGTGGCAGAACCAGGTTTCTTCCTCCCATTGCTGGGGTAAATTATCTCCCTCCTGGTCCACACTGCACCCTGCAGTACTTCAAGGGAACCATCTGTAAATCTTGGTGCTGGCCTTTGAATCCATTGCTTCATTTCCTCCTTTCTTCTCCAAAATCCATTTTTGCATTGGCCCTTTAAATAGTGGACTTTGGACCCATCATTTGGGTGTGCAGTACACCCACTGCACAGATTGGAGACGCAAAACACGGAAGCAAAAATTATTAGCTTCAATTAAGTTGCGATCGCAGATTCCAATGTGCTCACTTCACTTGTGGATTTCCTGGGTGGACATCTCCCCCCCCCCCCCCCCGCCCCGCCCCCGCTCTCTTCCTAGCTCCAGGTAAAAATCATGCCCCATGTATTACCGCGCCATTGTCCTGATGTTGTTTAAGGTGATAATAGTTCTGATAATTGTTCTCTTCATAACAAAACCTCATCCTCGTTTCAGTTCAACAAAGCAATATCCTTATAACAATTCACCCTGCACAGTCACAAAGACCAAAGTTTGGTTGACTTCGATTAATAAACTGCCACCTCTCCTTTCCTGAGAACTACTTCAGACACTAATTTCATACATTTTGAGCTGTACTAAAGGACTTATTTTGTACCCCATAGCTTGTTAGGCCATTTCTATCACTAATTCAGCAGCCTGATAAAGCTCTCGCTGATCCCGACAATACAGGAGGAATTTTAACTCCCCTGATTAGTGGGCAACGATTGGGGAAGCAGGTGAAATGGAACAACTCCATTTCCCGCTCCATCCGGCTGATTCCCCATTTTAACACTGCTGGTAATGGTGGTGGATGAGCTTCCCACCGGAGTCTGGCGAGAGTCTCATTAATGACGTACATGGGACCCTAATGGCATTTTAACCTGTGCAGGGCCAGGTAAAGCTGTCAGGAATCAAATTAGACCCTTTAAATTAAGTTTAAAAACTTTCCTTACTGACGACTGGAGGAGTGGTTCTCCAGTTCCCACAAGGAAAGTCCGGGCCTCTGCTGCACGGACTCCCTCTCTTCCCAGCCGCAAACACCCCATCCCCCAGACTCACTTTGCTGCCAGCAGCCTCCTCCCTGTCCCCTCCCCTCCCATCCCATTGGCCAGCTGCCAGTAAATGGGTAAGCAGCTGGCTGGCAGCATTCAAATGAGGCCCAGCAGTTAAAATCCACCGGGCATCCAACAAATATTCGCACACAGGATTGCTGTTCACTAGGCTTCCCGCCAGGTGTTAAAATCGGCTCTAATATGTCTTATTACATCATATGTAGCACTGACACTTGTGCCCATGTGCTGAGTAAAATCTTGATGTTTTTGTTTTCTTACCTTCACAGTTTTCTCTCGAAGAATAGCGTGAAGCAGTGGAAGGATTTACAGGCTGATTAAGAGTCTGACAGGTCGTGACGTGAATGCTCCTTTCATGGCTGAAACCATTTTTATACCAGCCAATAGGGTGGTTAGTCCTATACAGTGAGAGGGTTTTGTGAGCTCCCACAACATATACGACGAGAGGGGCTACCTATTCCCACCAGACTCGAGTATCCCGCTGGATGTCAACCCAGGGTTCAGAGCTGGAGCACCGGGACTGTCTGGAGTGGGTTTTAAACCCTGCACCTTCTGACTCAGAGACGGGAATGCTACCACTAATTCAAAGGTAGTCATGATGTGGAGATGCCGGTGATGGACTGGGGTTGACAATTGTAAACAATTTTACAACACCAAGTTATAGTCCAGCAATTTTATTTTAAATTCACAAGCTTTCGGAGATTTTCTCCTTCCTCAGGTAAATGTTTCAAGATCTCCTTGAAGCCTACGCATTTATACATATTGAATAATACATGGTGTTTACAGACTGCCTCTGCAACTGCCCGTTGCCAAGGCAATCACCGTGTTCAGACAGAGAGGTGTCATCTGCAGAACCCCCGAATACACATTCAACAAAAAAACAAACAGGGAAAAAAACAGAGAAAAAAAAGGAGAAAAAAAAACAGAGAGAGAGGCAGAAACATCCGGAAGGCAGAGAGAGCCAGCAAATGACCCATTATATTAAAAACAGATAACATTTGTTCGCTGGTGGGGTAACGTGTAGCGTGACATGAACCCAAGGTCCCGGTTGAGGCCGTCCTCATGGGTGCGGAACTTGGCTATCAATTTCTGCTCGACGATTTTGCGTTGTCGTGTGTCTCGAAGGCCGCCTTGGAGTACGCTTACCCGAAGGTCGGTGGATGAATGTCCATGACTGCTGAAGTGTTCCCCGACTGGGAGGGAACCCTCCTGTTTGGCGATTGTTGCGCGGTGTCCGTTCATCCGTTGTCGCAGCGTCTGCATGGTCTCGCCAATGTACCATGCTCTGGGGCATCCTTTCCTGCAACGTATGAGGTAGACAACGTTGGCCGAGTCACAGGAGTATGAACCATGCACCTGGTGGGTGGTGTCATCTCGTGTGATGGTGGTATCTGTGTCGATGATCTGGCATGTCTTGCAGAGGTTACCGTGGCAGGGTTGTGTGGCGTCGTGGACGCTGTTCTCTTGAAAGCTGGGTAGTTTGCTGCGAACGATGGTCTGTTTGAGGTTGGGTGGCTGTTTAAAGGCGAGTAGTGGAGGTGTGGGGATGGCCATAGCGAGGTGTTTGTCCTCATTGATGACATGTTGAAGGCTGCGGAGAACATGGCGTAGTTTCTCCGCTCCGGGGAAGTACTGGACGACAAAGGGTACTCTGTTGGTTGCGTCCCGTGTTAGTCTCCTGAGGAGGTCTATGCGATTTTCAGCAAAAAATCGCATAGACCTCCTCAGGAGACTAACACGGGACGCAACCAACAGAGTACCCTTTGTCGTCCAGTACTTCCCCGGAGCGGAGAAACTACGCCATGTTCTCCGCAGCCTTCAACATGTCATCAATGAGGACAAACACCTCGCTATGGCCATCCCCACACCTCCACTACTCGCCTTTAAACAGCCACCCAACCTCAAACAGACCATCGTTCGCAGCAAACTACCCAGCTTTCAAGAGAACAGCGTCCACGACGCCACACAACCCTGCCACGGTAACCTCTGCAAGACATGCCAGATCATCGACACAGATACCACCATCACACGAGATGACACCACCCACCAGGTGCATGGTTCATACTCCTGTGACTCGGCCAACGTTGTCTACCTCATACGTTGCAGGAAAGGATGCCCCAGAGCATGGTACATTGGCGAGACCATGCAGACGCTGCGACAACGGATGAACGGACACCGCGCAACAATCGCCAAACAGGAGGGTTCCCTCCCAGTCGGGGAACACTTCAGCAGTCATGGACATTCATCCACCGACCTTCGGGTAAGCGTACTCCAAGGCGGCCTTCGAGACACACGACAACGCAAAATCGTCGAGCAGAAATTGATAGCCAAGTTCCGCACCCATGAGGACGGCCTCAACCGGGACCTTGGGTTCATGTCACGCTACACGTTACCCCACCAGCGAACAAATGTTATCTGTTTTTAATATAATGGGTCATTTGCTGGCTCTCTCTGCCTTCCGGATGTTTCTGCCTCTCTCTCTGTTTTTTTTTCTCCTTTTTTTTCTCTGTTTTTTTCCCTGTTTGTTTTTTTGTTGAATGTGTATTCGGGGGTTCTGCAGATGACACCTCTCTGTCTGAACACGGTGATTGCCTTGGCAACGGGCAGTTGCAGAGGCAGTCTGTAAACACCATGTATTATTCAATATGTATAAATGCGTAGGCTTCAAGGAGATCTTGAAACATTTACCTGAGGAAGGAGAAAATCTCCGAAAGCTTGTGAATTTAAAATAAAATTGCTGGACTATAACTTGGTGTTGTAAAATTGTTTACAACTAATTCAAAGGCCTGTTCCCATGTTAATGTTGAAATATAATGATATCAGCATAGAAATTGCTGCCAGCTGTGCTTTTTTGCTTGTTCTCAGGATTTGGACAATACTGGCAAGGCTGCGTTTATTGCCAAAGCAATTGTTTTTTTTACAACTGAGTGGCTTTCTAGGTCACTTCATTAAGCATCAACCATGTAGCGTGTATAGGCCAGACCTGGTAAGGGTGACAGGTTCTCCTCCCTAAAACTCATTTGTGAACCAGTTGAGATATTACAACAATCTAGCACATTTCATGGTCATTTTTTTCTGTGTATCAGCCTGCAAATTACCAGATTTATTAATTTCAATTTCATAATTTAATTCTGGGTTATTAATCCAATACCCTGCTCTACATGTACTATTGTGCTCACAATGGCAGCAAAAGTGCAATAGAGGCCAGTGATATCAGGAGTCATTATGTGGATTTGCACATCTTTCCACCTGGTTTTTGCTTGTTCTGCAATTACTGTGCAAGTGCTGGGGGTGGTGTGTGTTACTGCAGTTAAAAGGTGATCTAGCTTCAATGTAGCATTTTCCAGCATAATTGCTCTTTAGGGGAGCAGCACACCAAATTACAGTGTTCAGATTGCACCCCTACCACCTGTATGGATCGCCTGTTGAGGATGAGCCAGGTTCTCATTGATCAAGATTCTAAAGAGAACTGCTGTTTCATTGAACCTCGAGTGACAACAGCTTCACGACAATGGTGGGGAGGGGGGGGCGTGGGTGATGCTTTAAGTGCTGCCTAACACTTGACTTAGCTGAGGAAGACTAGTAGAGTCAGAGAAGAGCTATCAGCTGTAGATTTGCCACCCATCACATGGCTACCTACCAATAAATTAAAAGCACTGCCTCTGAAAACTGAAAGGCACTTATAGAGTTGTGCCATCTACTTCAGGAAGACCTACAGAAAATCACACACAGAGACAATATTGCTGGTGGCCTCCAAGGTAATCAGACTCCTCAATGTTTATGGTTCTGAGTCCTTCCCAGGCTAACAAAGGGGTCAGCACAGTATCAGTCAATTTGTGATCCATTTATCCATCAAACAAGCTTTATTCAACACCTTCACCTGCTTTCCCAATGACTAGCAATAGTAACATGATAGGAGACCCCAATTCCTCTGGACTGCTGGCTTTTCTAAAGGACTGGAGGTGACTGATAGCACACACCATCACCAAGAGTGGCTCAGTAGCATCACTATTGACTGAGCTGCCCGAGTGCTGAAGGACATAGCTGCCAGACTGGGCCTGCGGTAGGTGGTGAGCGAACCAACACAAGGGATAAACCTATTTGAGGACCTTGTCCTCACCAATCTACCTGTCGTACATGCATCAGTCTATGACAGTATTAGTAGGAGTGACCACCGCACACCGTTGGATGAAGTCCCGTTTTCACACTGAGGACATCATCCAACGTGTTGTGCGGCACTATCACCGTGCTAAATGGGATAGATTCAAAACAGATCTGGCAGCTCAAAACTGGGCATCCATGAGGCGCTGTGGTGCATCAGCAGCAGCAGAATTGTATTCCAGCACAATCTGTAACCTCATAGCCCGGCATATTCCTCACTCTACCATTACCAACAAGCCAGGGGATCAACCCTGGTTCAATGAGGAGTGTCGAAGAGGATGCCAGGAGCATCACCAGGCAAACTTAAAAATGAGGTGCCAACCTGGTGAAGCTACAACTCAGGACTACATGCATGCTAAACAGCGGAAGCAACATGCCATAGACAGAGCTAAGCGATTCCACAACCAACGGATCAGATCAAAGCTCTGCAGTCCTGCCACATCCAGTCGTGAATGGTGGTGGACAATTAAACAACTAACAGAAGGAAGAGCTCCGTGAACATTCCCATCCTCAAAGATGGCAGAGCCTAGCACGTGAGTGCAAAAGACAAGGCTGAAGTGATTGCAAACATCTTCAGCCAGAGGTGTCAGAGGATGATCCATCTCGGCCGCATCCCGATATCCCCACCATCACAGAATTCAGTTTTCAGTCAATTCGATTCACTCCACGTGATATCAAGAAACGGCTGAGTGCACTGGATACAGCAAAGGCTATGGGCCCGAAAACATCCCGACTGTAGTGCTGAAGACTTGTGCTCCAGAACAAGCTGCGCCTCTAGCCAAGCAGTTCCAGTACAGCTACAACACTGGCATCTACCCGACAATGTGGAAAATTGCCCAGGTATGACCTGTCCACAAAAAACAGGACAAATCCAATCCGGCCAATTACCGCCCCATCAGTCTACTCTCAATCATCAGCAAAGTGATGGAAGATGTCATCGACAGTGCTATCAAGCAGCACTTACTCACCAATAACCTGCTCACCGATGCTCAGTTTGGGTTCCGCCAGGACCGTTCGGCTCCAGACCTCATTACAGCCTTGGTCCAAACATGGACAAAAGAGCTAAATTCCTGAGGTGAGGTGAGAGTGTCTGCCCTTGACATCAAGGCAGCATTTGACCGAGTGTGGCACCAAGGAGCCCTAGTAAAATTGAAGTCAATGGAAATCAGGGGAAAACTCTCCAGTGGCTGGAGTCATACCTAGCACAAAGGACATCATTGCAGGAGTTCCTCAGGGCAGTGTCCTAGGCCCAACCATCTTCAGCTGCTTCATCAATGACCTTCCCTCCATCATAAGGTCAGAAATGGGGATGTTCGCTGATGATTGCACAGTGTTCAGTTCCATTCGCAACCCCTCAGATAATGAAACAGTCCGAGCCCGCATGCAGCAAGACCTGGACAACATCCAGGCTTGGGCTGATAAGTAGCAAGTAACATTCGCCCCAGACAAGTGCCAGGCAATGACCATCTCCAACAAGAGAGAGTCTAACCACCTCCCATTGACATTCAACGGCATTACCACCACTGAATCCCCCACCATCAACATCCTGGGAGTCACCATTGACCAGAAACTTAACTGGATCAGCCACACAAATACTGTGGCTACAAGAGCTGGTCAGAGGCTGGGGCTGGGGCGGGTGACTCACCTCCTGACTCCCCAAAGCCTTTCCACCATCTACAAGGCACAAGTCAGGAGTGTGATAGAATCCCCTCCACTTGCCTGCAGCTCCAACAACACTCAAGAAACTCGACACCATCCAGGACAAAGCAGCCCGCTTGATTGGCATCCCATCCACCACCTAAACATTCATTCCCTTCACCACCGACGCACCATGGCTGCAGTATGTACCATCTACAGGATGCACTGCAGCAACTCGCCAAGGCTTCTTCGATAGCACCTCCCAAACCTGCGACCTCTACCACCTAGAAGGACAAGGGCAGCAAGCACGTGGGAACATCACCACCTGCACATTCCCCTCCAAGTCACACATCATTCTGACTTGGAAATATATCGCCGTTCCTTCATCATTGCTGGGTCAAAATCCCGGAACTCCCCACCTAATAGCACTGTGGGAGAACCTTCACCACACGGACTGCAGCGGTTCAAGAAGGCAGCTCACCACCACCTTCTCAAGGGCAATTAGGGATGGGTAATAACTTCTGGCCTCGCCAGCGACGCCCACATCCCATGAACGAATATTAAAAGAATGTAATGCAATGGCCTATGTGACCAGAAAAGGGCATTACTCTGTCAATATGCAGCTGATCTGTGACCACCAATCCCTTTTTGTGCAAATCAATACCTTCTTCCCCACGGTACATTCATTTGTGTCAGTCATCTGTGCCAGGCTTATTTGAAGGCAAATAGAGACTGGAATGAAAACGCCCGAGAAACAGTCCTGGCTAATGACACCCTTATGGCAGCCATAGACAGAAGCCAAGCAGCAGTACAATGAGGCCCATGTGACTACCAGGATCATTACTGAATACTGACATCTTGAAGCAATGTGTCAGATGTCTGGATAGATCAGGGATGCAATAGAGTACAGCCAACAAAAGGAAGACTGGTGCGCAGCTGCTCATAAAAGGTACATTTAGCTAAGTGCTGAGTCACCCCTTTGAGGAACCCTTTTATCCACATTACAAAATAAAGTGACCTGAAGCACTTTCTGAGACATTGCTTTATGTACTTCTTCAACTACCACTGATGCCCACCTTTTGCTGTGCTGCTACTTTATTCTGCACAATCATAGCAATTTTCAACATAAAGCACAAATCGAATACAACCAATTTATTTCCCTTTTCTTATGATAGGTTGGTGATGTCTGAGTGTGTTACCATGGTGCTTCCCCTACTGTTGGTGGATCGTGTACAACGCCTACTCACCTAATCTACTACTTCTAAGCTATCACCTGGAATTTTGAAGCCAGATCAGAACACCTATTTTAGATTTGAGCCCAGTGGTCTGTATATTCATGAGAGATACAGCAACAACTTGCATTTATATAGTACCTTTAACATAGTAAAACGTTCCAAGGCACTTCACATGAGTGAGTATCAAACAAAATTTGACAAAATATTCTCATTCTGCTTAGACCCCAAGCTGCTGAGGATTCCTCTGCAGATATCTTAGGAATTGCCATGTGCTCAATGGCAGAGTGAAGTGCAGACAATCACCAAACCATCGCTGCATAGATCGAGTTCCTTCGTAGTCCTCGCCAGATCTTGCGGGGTATTTTACTCAGATGACAGGTGACTTACATAGGTGCTTCCACTCGGCAGAAGTCTCTTTTCATAAAGAGATTGTCACTTTTTGGATGAGACATTAAACTAAAGCTCTCTCTGCCAGTTCAGGTGAACATTAAAGATCCCATGGCATAATTCAAAGTAGAGCATGGAGATCCCCGAGTGTCCTAGCCAACATTCACCACTCAACCAACATCATCAATAAAACATGATTTGGTCATTTTATCTCATTGCTGTTTATGGGACCTTGCTGTGCACAAACTGGCTGCTGTGTTGAAAACAAAGCAACAATGACTACCCCTCAAAAGTGATTCATTGGCTGTGAAGTGATTTGGGATGGCCCGAGTATGCGAAAGGTGCTACATAAATGCAAGTTCTTTCTTTCAAAAGCAGACCTTGTGAGCTGAGAATCCTGATGTGCTGCAGTAGAGGCAGGAATTATGGTGGCACTCCAGGCAGCAGATGCCTGCTCTTCAGCTGCCACCACCACTCACTCTTCACCCATGTCCTGTGACACACTCGATGCTCTCTACTCAATCTCACTAACTACAGCTGGTGGTGTGTGTGTAGCTGTGCTCATGGTTGACAAAGGAGAGTGACGAGGGTGCTGGCTTGCTTGGAGATATTGGCTATAGTGTCACTCTGCTCTTCTAGATGAACAAAAATGGAAGAGGAACATACATCAAAATGTTGCATTAAAGAAGCCCCGTAAAATCTTGTGTTACAATATGCTGTGTGTGTTTTTATTGAAGTTGAATGTATACCCGTGTGTTTGTGACTGAGTAGGATGACAAGACGGATCAAGAACAAAATGGCACTAGGCCTGAGTTTGGAGGAGGCCTCTGGCTCCACCCTCCCATACTTCCCTTGGCACTATATTAATGAAATTTAAATTCCCCAGCTGCGGTGGTGGGATTTGAACTCATGATTACCGGATTATTAGTCCGGGCCTCTGGATTACTAGTCCAACAACATAACAACTATACATACATACCACCTACTATGCTGCCATACCCCCATCAGCAGCAGCAGAATTGTATTCCAGCACAATCTGTAACCTCATGGCCCGGCATATTTCTCATTCTATCATTATCACAAGCCAGGAGATCAACTCTGGTTCAATGAGGAGTGTAGAAGAGCAGCACCAGGGTATCTAAAAATGAGGTGCCAACCTGGTGAAGCTACAACTCAGGACTACATGCATGCTGAACAGCGGAAGCAACATGCTATAGACAGAGCTAAGCGATTCCACAACCAACGCATCAGATCAAAGCTCTGCATTTCCTGCCATATCCAGTCATGAATGGTGGTGGATAATTAAACAACTAACAGGAGGAGAAGGCACCGTGAACCTCCCTATCCTCAATGATGACAGAGTCCAGCATGTGAGTGCAAAGGACAAGGCTGAAGTGTCTGCAATCAAATTCAGCCAGAAGTGCCGAGTGAATGATCCATCTCGGCCTCCTCCCGATATCCCCACCATCACAGAAGCCAGTCTTCAGCCAATTCGATTTACTCCATGTGATATCAAGAAATAGCTGAGTGCACTGGATACAGCAAAGGCTATGGGCCCCGACAGCATCCCGGCTGTAGTGCTGAAGACTTGTGCTCCAGAACTAGCCGCGGCTCTAGCCAAGCTCTTCCAGTACATCTACAACACTGGCATCGACCCGACAATGTGGAAAATTGCCCAGGTATGTCCTGTCCACAAAAAGCAGGACAAATCCAATCTGGCTAATTACCGCCCCATCAGTCTACTGTCAATCATCAGCAAAGTGATGGAAGGTGTCGTCGACAGTGCTATCAAGCGACACTTACTCACCAATAACCTGCTCACTGATGCTCAGTTTGGGTTCCGCCAGGACCACTTGGCTCCAGACCTCATTACAGCCTTGGTCCAAACATGGACAAAAGAGTTGAATTCTAGAGGTGAGGTGAGAGTGACTGCCCTTGACATCAAGGCAGCCCTAGTCAAATTGAAATCAATGGGAATTAGGGGGAAAGCTCTCCAGTAGCTGAAGTCATACCTAGCACAAAGGAAGATGGTAGTGGTTGTTGGAGGCCAATCATCTCAGCCCCAGGACATTGCTGCAGGAGTTCCTTAGGGCAGTGTACTTGGCCCAACCATCTTCAGCTGCTTCACCAATGACCTTCCCTCCATCATAAGGTCAGAAATGGGGATGTTCGCTGATGATTGCACAGTGTTCAGTTCCATTCGCAACCCCTCAGATAATGAAGCAGTCCATGCCCGCATGCAGCAAGATCTGGACAACATCCAGGCTTGGGCTCATAAGTGGCAAGTAACATTCGTGCCAGACAAGTGCCAGGCAATGACCATCTCCAACAAGAGAGAGTCTAACCACCTCCCCTTGACATTCAACGGCATTACCATTGCCAAATCCCCCACCATCAACATCCTGGGAGTCACCATTGACCAGAAACTTAACTGGACCAGCCACATAAATACTGTGGCTACAAGAGCAGGTCAGAGGCTGGGTATTCTGCAGCAAGTGACTCACCTCCTGACTCCCCAAAGCCTTTCCACCATCTACAAGGCACGAGTCAGGAGTGTGATGGAATGCTCTCCACTTGCCCGGATGAGTGCAGCTCCAACAACACTCAAGAAGCTCGACACCATCCAGGACAAAGCAGCCTGCTTGATTGGCACCCCATCCACCACCCTAAACAGTCACTCCCTTCACCACCGGCACACAGTGGCTGCAGTGTGTACCATCCACAGGATGCACTGCAGCAACTTGCCAAGGCTTCTTCGACCGCATCTCCCAAACCTGCAACCTCTACCACCTAAAAGGACAAGGGAGCAGGCACATGGGAACAACACCACCTGCACGTTCCCCTCCAAGTCACACACCATCCCGACTTGGAAATATATCGCCGTTCCTTCATCGTCGCTGAGTCAAAATCCTGGAACATCCTACCTAACAGCACTGTAGGAGAACCTTCACCACACGGACTGCAGCAGTTCAAGAAGGCGGCTCACCACCACCTTCTCAAGGGCAATAAGGAATGGGCAATAAATGCTGGCCTTGCCAGGGACGCCCACATCCCATGAACGAATATGATGGTCTATGATGTCCATGTGGCCTTCTCAACAGGAGTCAAGGTCTTGTGGTACCTGGGACCTTCTTCAGTTCTATCATTTGCCATCTTGTCCTGCAAGCAGATAAGTAGTCTTGAGATTTTACAGTTTAGATATAATAGTGACATACAACTGGCCACACTAGAGCCCATACTGTCCAACACTAAATGAATCTGCATCATGATATTGCTAGGTTGTCATATAAGGATTTCTTGTGTCAAGGCCCTGTAAAATTTGTACAGTTAGTCGGTTTCATTTGTAAAGTTACTAAATGTATTTCTCCAATGCTACAGAATGGCCGTGCACAGTAAGCAGTCAGTGTTCTGTTTCTCTCATAGTTCTACATAGGGTAAACTTCTATTAATAGTTATTAAAGTTCAGTGTAAAATTAAATACACGTTAGTGGCATGCATGGCAGGTAATTGTTCATGCAAAACATCCTTACCTTAGCTGCTTTTTTGAGGTCGTCCGTCTTGATCCTCATATCTCTCTAGGTCTGCCAGGTTCTGGAGTCTGAATTTATCCCTTTTGCTACTTTTTCTCAAGCCCACTCCTTAGGCAATTCTGGGAAAGTTGCCTAGCGGCTCCATACAGTCTGGCCTCCTCTTCCTTTTTTCCTGGATCAACAATTCTAGCATCTAATTGTCAAAATGACACTTGCAAGCCTTAGCTGCGTGCGTATTAGAGTGATATCAATGGATCCCAGGCTCGCTCTTCCCTCTACAAATGACGGGGTGTAAATGCCTCCTTAATGAAGATAAGAGTTGCTCTGCCTTGTTATTATTTCTGCTGTTTCATTGCTCTGTCCAGTGTGAAGGCATTATAGTGCACAATTTACTCCTGCTACTGAAATCAGCAATATTGAGGTTAATGAGCAGCAGCAAATTCAACCAGAAATTTTTATTAGCCCTCTAGTAGTGCACCAGTAGTGATTCCTAGGCCATCATCTCATCAGGTTGTTTACTTTATTCGCCTTGGAAGGAAGAAAACAGACAATCCGAGACATTAACCGAAGAGCAAGTTTGTTGTGTACGTTGTTGACTCACACACAGACCCCTTAGAAAATAATTTGATATCGATGTGATCTTAATGAGAAAGCCTGAGAAGAGGATAATGGTAATAAATCAGAATTTACAAAGCAGGCAAAATATCTCTGTATTCCCATACCACTGTTTCTTCTAGGGGAAGGGAGAATGTATTTCATTTTCTCCTCTTTTTGCTTCATACAGTCCCCTAAACTCCTGCAACTTTCTTGGCCAAGAGGGAGGAGAGTAACCTGCTCCTATCAGATCTCTTTAGAATAAGCAGCCTGGATATCTGGCCTTCCAATTATCACTCCAGTGGGGAAGTGCTTAGCCCGAGCGTGGTTGTGATTTGGAGTTAAGTGTGTGACGAATGGACACGCTGTGTCACCACATCTAGCACAGTCCTCTTAGAAAATCAGGAAATTATTTCTACATTGAGTTTCACTGTTATAAACTCATGCTTCCCCAACAGAAAAGGTATGCTCCAAAACTGAAAGTAGTAAGCAAATTTTCTACTAAAAATCCTTAGCACCAATTTGAGGGGTCCATGGATTAAACTTTTGTAGAGCTTGTTGGAAATATGCTATTATTAATGCTACCAAGGGTTGTTAATCCTTCTTAATAATAACTTCCACAATAATTCGGGTCCGAGTGTGGCCAAACTTGCAAGCTTTATTATAGACACAAGAGCAGCATTCTAATGCAGTAATACCAAACAACAAGTACTTTTTTATTCGTTCACGGGATGTGGGCGTCGCTGGCAAGGCCATTTATATAACAACGTTCTAATACAGTTATATCAAATAAACAAGGATGGTACAACCTGTCCCTGGGAAGTTTCAAGCTGATCAGGCCTGGTATCATAGGCGTTTTTTAATTTCAAAATATACTTTATTTCATAAAAATAAATTATTTCATAGAACTTAAGGAGACACATTGTTCAATGGAATATCACAATTCAAAACCAGTACAATTCAAACTAAAATACTACAGATCGTACACAAAGCGATCTCATTATTACAATTCAAACACAGTATTTCTTATGACTCATGGTGTACAATACTGTCCTTGTACATGAGTGTTCCAAAATTCTATAGATTCTGGAACGGTTCCTGCAGATTGGAGGGTAGCAAATGTAACCCCACTATTTAAAAATGGAGAGAGAGAGAAAACAGGGAACTACAGACCGGTTAGCCTGACATCAGTAGTAGGGAAAATGCTCAAATCTATTATAAAGGATGTGATAAAAGAACACTTAGAAAATAATAATAGGATTTGGCAGAGTCAACATGGATTTATGAAAGGGAAATCATGTTGACAAACCTATTGGAGTTCTTTGAGGATGTAACTAGTAGGATACTTAAGGGGGAACCAGTGGATGTGGTGTATTTGGATTTTCAGAATGCTTTCGATGAGGTCCCACACAGGAGGTTGGTGAACAAAGTTAGAGCACATGGAATTGGGGGTAATATACAGGCGTGGATTGAGAATTGGTTAACAGACAGAAAACAGAGAGTAGGAATAAATGGGTCTTTTTCAGGTTGGCAGACTATGACTAGTGGGGTATCGCAGGGATCGGTGCTTGGGCCCCAGCTATTCACAATCTATATCAATGATTTGGAAAAGGGGACCAAATATAATATTTCCAAGTTTGCTGATGATACAAAACTAAGTGAGAATGTGAGTTGTGAGGAGGATGCACAGAGGCTTCAAGGGGATATA
The DNA here is from genome assembly GCF_035084215.1 of Heptranchias perlo. Classification (NCBI taxonomy): domain Eukaryota; kingdom Metazoa; phylum Chordata; class Chondrichthyes; order Hexanchiformes; family Hexanchidae; genus Heptranchias; species Heptranchias perlo. The sequence goes on along the minus strand of NC_090326.1, from coordinate 95,186,220 downwards.
GACAGTCTAAGTGAGTGGGCAAGAACATGGCAGATGGAATATAATGTGGAAAAATGAGAAGTTATCAACTTTGGGAGGAAAAACAGAAATGCAGAGTATTTTTTAAATGGTAAGAGATTGGGAAATGTTGATGTTCAAAGTGACCTGGGTGTCCTTGTAAATGAGTCACTGAAAGCTAATGTGCAGGTGCAGCAAGCAATTAGGAAGGCAAATGGCCTTTATTACAAGAAGATTTGAGTACAAGAGTAAAGATGTCTCACTGCAATTATATAGGGCCTTAGTGAGACCATACCTGGAGTATTGTGTACAATTTTGGTCTCCTTACCCAAAAAAGGATATACTTGCCATAGAGGGAGTGCAACGAAGGTTCACCAGACTGATTCCTGGGATGGCGAGGTTGTGGTATGAGGAGAGATTGAGTAGACTCAGCCTGTATTCTCTAGAGTTTAGAAGAATAAGAGGTGATCTCATTGAAACATACAAAATTCTTACAGGGCTCGACAGATGTTTCCCCTGGCTGGGGAGTCTAGAACCAGGGGTCACAGTCTCAGAATAAAGGGTTGGCCATTTAGGACTGAGATGAGGAGAAATCTCTTTACTCAGAGGGTTGTGAATCTTTGGAATTCTCTACCCCAGAGGGCTGTGGAGGCTCAGTTATTAAGTACATTCAAAACAGAGATCGATAGATTTCTAGATATTAAAGGTATCAAGGGATATGGGGATGGTGCAGGAAAATGGCATTGAGGTAGAAGATCACCCATGATCTTGTTGAATTGCGAAGCAGGCTCAAGGGGCCAGTTGGCCTTCTCCTGCTCCTATTTCTTATGTTCTTATTGTAAACAATTTTACAACACCAAGTTATAGTCCAGCAATTTTATTTTAAATTCACAAGCTTTAAATTAAAATTCACAATTTTAATTTAAAATAAAATTGCTGGACTATAACTTGGTGTTGTAAAATTGTTTACAATTGTCAACCCCAGTCCATCACCGGCATCTCCACATTATGTTCTTATGTTCTTATACAAGGTGGGGTGGCCTTACACCGTGGCCTTTCCCCATAGTGCCCTTGTATAGGTCGCACCTCGCCTCTAGTGCGTCCTGCAGCATGTACTCCTGAACCTTGGAGTGTGCCAGTCGGCAACACTTGGTCATGGACAGCTCCTTCAGCTAGAAGACCAGCATGTTTCAGATTGACCAAAGGGCCTGCTTCAGCGAGTTGATGGTCTTCCAGCCGCAGGTGATATCTGTCTCGGTGTGCATCCCAGGGAAAAGCCCGTAGAGGACAGCGGCCTGTGTTACCGAACTGTTTGGGATGAACCGGGACAGATACCAACGCACACCCTTTGCGCAATCGTAGGGTGTGTGGGCCTCTGTCGACCCAGAAGCTGCTTCTAACTTGTAGTGGGACAGTGTCCCAGTTTTTATATCTTTCTGAAGCATAGTTGCTTCTAGTAGCTTAACGACATTAGTCTCATGATGTCATCTGTCTCGAACATCTCCCCCCATCAGGGTGCCCATTGTTCCAGACATCTTTCCGATATCCATTCTATTGTCAATTTTTTAAAAATTTGTTCATGGGATGTGGGCGTCGCTGGCGAGGCCAACATTTATTGCCCATCCCTAATTGCCCTTGAGAAGGTGGTAGTGAGCTGCCCTCTTGAACCGCTGCAGTCCATGTGGTGAAGGTTCTCCCACAGTGCTGTTAGGAAGGGAGTTCCAGGATTTTGACCCAACGACGATGAAGGAACGGTGATATATTTCCAAGTTGGGATGGTGTGTGACTTGGAGGGGAACGTGCAGATGGTGTTGTTCCCATGTGCCTGCTGCTCTTGTCCTTCTAGGTGGTAGAGGTCGCAGGTTTGGGAGGTGCTGTCGAAGAAGCCTTGGCATGGATGGTACACACTGCAGCCACGGTGCGCCGGTGGTGAAGGGAGTGAATGTTTAGGGTGGTGGATGGGGTGCCAATCAAGCGGGCTGCTTTGTCCTGGATGGTGTCGAGCTTCTTGAGTGTTGTTGGAGCTGCATTCATCCAGGCAAGTGGAGAGTATTCCATCACACTCCTGACTTGTGCCTTGTAGATTGTGGAAAGGCTTTGGGGAGTCAGGAGGTGAGTTGCTCGCCATAGAATACCCAGCCTCTGACCTGCTCTCGTAGCCAGTCTATCTATCTTATGGGGGAGGAACATGTCCTTATCTTTCTGTATATTTGGATTGTTCGGATGCAGACATTTAAGATGTCTCATCCTGTATATGCCAATCATAAAAGTTACCTGATTGTCTGAACAAAGCTCCTGCAATTAACATAACAGGATTAGTCTGTGTCCAGGTCCTGAGTCTTTGATTATGCCTTGGGATGTTTTGTTATCTGTTTCTGACAATTTGATCTTCAATGTGTCTGTTCACAGCTTTATTGTCTTTGCAATATTCTCAATCACTTTGCCTGATTTCAGGCATATCATTTCCTGTGGGATGCTGGCTCACTTTGTATTCTCACAGATGCAAGGCTTCGCTTTTTAGCACTGTACCTAAAGCTTTGCAGGATGGGATACATGACTATGACTTGGTCTAGAAATCGTATTTCTTACAGAGATTCTTCCTGAAACCTGTTACCGTTTTTATCCCTCTTTTTGTATGTTATTGTCTCCAGTCTACTTACATTCCTCTGGATCATACATCATTCACTGAGAAGACTGTGCATAGGCTGCGAGGAGGTTCAAGTGCAATGTGGAATGGCTTATCTCTGATATTTCCATTTCTATGGGAGGCCTTCACCCCTAAATGGCACTGGCTGAAAATGGGAACTCATTCCATGTGCTACAGGGCAAGGCAACCCACATCTTACCCAACCGTTGCTCTGCACAACAATATACTGGGCTCCCTGGTTTTTATTATCTATATATTTTCCAAATTTATTTATTTCCTATTCCACTCCATTTCCTTCTTCAACTAAGAAGCACAGGATACTTTAGTTTTGTATTATATAAAGCCATTTATTTCCACACCATATACAATCTACCTTATTCTGGACTATCCCACCTATTTAACCTCATGAGGGAAAGATCTGCATAAATGGTTACCAAGAAAAATTCCAAAACTTCTTCAACTTCACATTTCCACTATTCAACCCTAACCTACTGCCCTCCGAAGATTACCGTTGGGGTTGCTGGTTGGTTTATGGTCAGCTAACAGGCAATACATCTTCCTGCCTATTTTCATTCTCTTTAAAGTGGAGTACTTCACTATAATAAAGTATTCTATCATCCAGTGGCCTGTTCCATAATTGTCAAAACCCATCCCACAAAAGCCTACAAGTTTGAATGTCAGCCATTATTGCAATTCAACTTAGCGCTTCTGAGTGAGGGAGTTCAACACTTCACCACAGCAGCCAACAAATACAGCCACAAGAATAAATGTAGCCTAACTTCATTTAAGACACATTAATACCCTTAATTTTTGACCCCAATGACTAGTCTAAGTTCCTGTTACGGTGAGTAATAATAATCACGACCAGAGTGAATTGGTGAGTACACCACACTAACACTTGGACCACTCTGGGATTTTAATTATTTTCAATAAGAACCTAAAACCATTTGTTTGCTTGGTTTGTTTGCCACTTCAGGTGAGAAGGGGTTGAGGTTGCACATTTATGAGATGCCACTAACAGTAAAGATTTGATGCAAAAATAAGAAGCAAAGATAAACAAAATTAATACTCTTCTACAGTGGATGATAATGTTTCAGTGTAAACATGCTGTGTATTGTTGATAACAAGGTGCCTTTATAGCTTGGCATTGCTTTACTTACCAAATTAAATGCCACTGATAACATGAAACTGTGCACAAGTAGTTTTGCCATAGCTGATTCTACAGGTTTGGTGCCAATCACCGGAAAAATCTGCAAATGCAATAAAACTAAAGATGAATATATCAGTGAGCTCTTCAAATTCTACAACTGAATGAGAATCAATGTACTTTTGATATATTACCATTCCATATTATTGATCTAGTTTGGGCCAGTTGATGTACTCTTATAAAATTGTGTTGCTTATACCATTATTCAGCAAAAATTTAATGAAAAGAGCAAAGTGCTTTTACCGAGAGAGAAACCAAAAGCAAGACCATATTTAATCATTTACAAAATCTGCATTACTTCAATAAAGAAACTTAGATCACATTAAAAACATGAGGGGGAAGATTTCATCCTTTATAAACAGGTTACAATTTCATTACCTAGAACATACAGAGGAAACCTTCCCCCTCCCCATAAAATACTGGATGGTCTACGGCCTCATCGGTCCCCAACTAGTTTTTGGGCCCGATATCATTATGAACCATGGAGACTGTATAATACTGTTCAGAGGTATTCAATCCTCTACCCCTGAGTCCTGGCATTCTGGCTGTTGAATCCAAGGCAACTCAGTCCTATTTGTACTTTTATTTCATAGTTGCTGATTTGTCCTGTTTGAATTTTGCAGGCTTGCAGTTTTGCAAAGAACTGTTTTTAGTACTATTGCCCAATTGGTAGACAAATGCTAAACGAGAACATCAAAATCTGTTAGTATCAGAAATTGGAGATATATGCAAATGAATAGGAACATGGATTTAAATGTTATACTGGTCAGCTCCATGGTACGCACAATGATTAAAGGGTAAACTTCCTGATAGATCAGTGAATTTACCCCTTGAGTAGCTGAGCTGTACAGTCAATGAAGGTACCAGGTTTGATGCCTAGTCTGTGGTGAGTTGGCTAGTCTCAGTGGAGTGGCAGTAGAATGGTACAATTGAACTAATGAATGGCAATTGCCTGAAACGTTATCTTCACTTCTCTCCGCAGATGCTGTGCCTGACCCACTGAGTGTTTCCATAATCTTTTGTTTTCCATCAAAAGTTTAACCTCGATCAACCCATCATTCACTGGCATGATACTGTTAATTTAGCCCCTATATTCAAGAGCATTCAAATTTCAAAACATACACACTTGTTCAGTCATAACATCTGAAGGAAATATTTATAATCAGAGATATAGAGTAATGGGCAGATGCAGCCGATAACTTATGAAGTTCACGATGTGCCATTATCGTGAATATATCTCAAATATAATTGTAAACAATTTTACAACACCAAGTTATAGTCCAACAATTTTATTTTTAATTCCACAAGCTTTCGGAGGCTTCCTCCTTCCTCAGGTGGTGTGGAAATGACATTTTCACACCACCTGAGGAAGGAGGAAGCCTCCGAAAGCTTGTGGAATTAAAAATAAAATTGTTGGACTATAACTTGGTGTTGTAAAATTGTTTACAATTGTCAACCCCAGTCCATCACCGGCATCTCCACATCATATCTCAAATATATCTTCAACTCGACTTCTAACCATAAATTATGTTGGTTTTTTTAATTCATTCTTGAGATGTGGGCCATCTTCTTGAACTGCTGCAGTCTGTGTGGTGGAGGTGCTCCCAAAATGCAGTTACATAGGGAATTCCAGAATTTTGATCTGGTGACGATGAAGGAACGGATGGTGTGTGACTTGGATGGGAACTTAGAGGTGATGGTGTTCCCATGCACCTGCTACCCTTCTCCTCCTAGGTGATGGAGGTCACGGATTTGAGAGGTGCTGCCGAAGAAGCCATGGCGAGTTGCTGCAGTGCATCCTGTGGATAGTACACAAGTACACACTGCAGAAATGGTATGCTGGTGGTGGAGAGGGTGAATGTTTAGGCTACTGGATGAGGTGCCGATCAAGTAGACTGCTTTGTCCTGATGATATTGAGCTGCTTGAGTGTTGTTGCAGCTGCACCCACCCAGGAAAGTGGAGAATATTCCATCAAACTCCTGACTTGTGCTCTTGGTGGCGGAGAGGCTTTGGAGGGTCATGAGGTGAGTCACTCACCGCAGAATTCCCAGCCTCTGACCTGCTCTAGTAACAACGGCATTTATGTGACCGGTCCAGTTGTGTTTCTGGTCAATGGTGACCCCCAGGTTGTTAATGGTGGGGGACTCAGTGATAGTAATGTAATTGAATGTCAAGTGGAGGTGATTAGACTCACTCTTGTTGCAGATGGTTGTTCCCTGGCACTTGTGTGGCATGAATGTTACTTGCCACTTATCAGCCCAAGCCTGGATGTTGTCCAGGTCTAGCTGCATGCGGGTGTGATTACTGTGCAATCATCAGCGAACAGCCCCAATTGCTGTCATGGCTAAGATCACAGTAACATAAGAACATAAGAAATAGGAGCAGGTGTAGGCCATACGACCCCTTCAATAAGATCATGGCTGATCTTCAACCTCAACTTCACTTTCCTGCCCGATCCCCATATCCGTTGGTTGCTTTAGATTCCAAAAATCTATCAATCTCAGCCTTGAATATATTCAATAACTCAGCATCCACTGGTGTTGAAAGAAGCCAAGACCATTCTAAATTAGTTCATTTTTGAAGAACTTCAATTCCGTTCAGTTTAGGTGCACCCTAAATTTCAAAAGTTCAATTCCAGTTCAATTTGATTTTAATCCATTTTCTTGCATAAATCCAAACATCACTAATGCCAGTGAATGAGCTGCTGGCTGCTCCCCCACACTACAAAATGTGATGGTATCAATAGAAACAGAAACTTGTGCCGTGTCTGTGGAAGACTGGACAGTAAATATGTGTCCGTTCATCTCTTGTATCTATCAAGGCTGAACAAAGTGGTTTAACCCTTACAACGCTGTGAGAGTTCGTGAAGTTTCAGCTTCTCTTACTTAACTGCCTCTGAGCAGATGCCTTACAAAAGGCATCCACACCCCATCATATTCATATCAATCACCCTTTCTATTTCCCATCACCAACTCAGAGATTTTCAACCATTGGGGGTCAAGATAGTGGAGATGAGAAATTAGCACAGGGACGTTTACAGAGGACAAGGGAGCTAGAGGAGAGTGGAGTCAGATCTCATGGGTCCTGCTATGAACAGAAAGGTGTTAGGCACTGAGGTTGCTCTCCCTGGATGTGCAGCAGGTGGCAAAAGTCACAGTGGCTTTCTATAGCCTTCGCATGTGGCAACTTCAAGGAAACAGTTTCTTTGTTAACTAGAGACTGTTAGCTAAAGTTGGAGCTCATGGAATTGAGGGCAAGTTATTGACCTGGTTAGGAAATTGGCTGAGCGGCAGGAGACAGAGAGTAGGGATAATGGGCAGGTACTCAAATTGGCAGGATGTAACTAGAGGTGTCCCACAGGGATCTGTGTTGGGCCTCAACTATTCAATGTATTTATCAATCACTTAGATGACAGGATAGAGAGCCACATATCCAAGTTTGCCAATGACACAAAGATAGGCAGCATTGTAAGTAGTGTAGATGGAAGCATAAAATTACAGAGTGATATTAATAGATTAAGTGAATGGGCAAAACTGTGGCAAATGGATTTCAATGTAGGCAAGTCTGAGGTCATCCACTTTGGACCTAAAAAGGATAGATCAGAGTACTTTCTAAATGGTGAAAAGCTCGAAACAGTGAGGTCCAAAGAGGCTTAGGGGTCCATGTACATCAATCATTAAAATGTCATGGACAGGTACAGAAAATAATCACAAAGGCAAATAGAATGCTGGCCTTTATGTCTAGAGGACTAGAATACAAGGGGGTAGAAGTTATGCTACAGTTATACAAAGTCCTAGTCAGACCAGACCTGGAGTACTGTGTTTAGTTCTGGGCACCGCATCTTAGGAAGGATATATTGGCCTTGGAGGGAGTGCAGCGTAGATTTACTAGAATGATACCTGGACTCCAAGGGTTAAATTACGAGGAGAGATTACACAAACTAGGGTGATATTCCCTGGGATTTAGAAGATTAAGGGGTGATTTGATCGAAGTTTTCAAGATATTAAGGGGAACTGATAGGGTTGATAGTGAGAAACTGTTTCCGCTGGTTGGGGAGTCTAGGACCAGGGGACATAGCCTAAAAATTAGAGCCAGGGCTTTCAGGAGTGAAGTTAGGAAACATTTCTACACGCAAAGGGTGGTAGAAGTTTGGAATTCTCTTCCGCAAACGGCAGTTGATGCTAGCTCAATTGTTAATTTTAAATCTGAGATTGATAGATTTTTGTTAACGTATTAAGGAATATGGGGCTAAGGGGGGTATATGGAGTTAGGTCACAGATCAGCCATGATCTCATTGAATGGCGGAACAGGCTCGAGGGGACAAATGGCCTACTCCTGTTCCTATGTTCCTATGTTTCTATATTCATTGCAGGCATCAATGGAGTCTCAGGCAGCTTCACTGCAGTCTATGACTGAGCCCTTTTTCCCCTGTAGGAAATTGGTACCTTCTCTTCAAAAGCTCAGACTGCAGCCCTGAAGGCCCTGGGGGGTAACAACAACAACAATAACAACTTGCTTTCATATAGCGCCTTTAATGTAGTAAAATGTCCCAAGGCGCTTCACAGGAGCGTTATAAAATAAAGTTTGACACTGAGCCATATGGAGAGATATTAGGGCAGGTGACCAAAAGCTTGGTCAAAGAGGTAGGTTTTAGGGAACGTCTTAAAGAAGGAGAGAGAGGTAGAGAGGTGGAGAGATTTAGGGAGGAAATTCCAGAGTTTAGGGCCTAGGCAGCTGAAGGCACGGCCGCCAATGGCAGAGCGATTAAAATCGGGAATGCGCAAGAGGCAAGAATTGGAGGAGCGCAGAGATCTCGAAGGGTTGTAGGGCTGGAGGAGGTTACAGAGATAGGGAGGGATGAGGCCATGGAGGGATTTGAAAACAAGGATGAGAATTTTAAAATTGAGGGACCAGGAGCCAATGTAGGTCAGCGAGCACAGGGGTGATGGGTGAACAAGACTTGATAGACTTTAGAGGGCGCTGCATTCTGGTTTGCAGTCACTTGTGGCTTGGTTATAGGAGACACTATCAGGATCTGATGGGAACCATTAGATCTGCCATCTGGTTGATCAGTGGCCACCCAGAACCTGTGGCCTGTCGTCTGGCTGCAGTCCACCTACATGATGTAGCAATCTCTCAGGATAGGAGCACATGATTAGTTTCTGGCCTATCTTATTAGAGGACTACTCAAAAAGCACATAAGAGGCAGGACCGGGCTGCTCAAGCAGGCACACAAGAGATGTAGCCCACTGTGGGTCCTTCTTAGGACTCAGCTGTCATGAGACGAGGGCCACCTCAGTCCCAAGAGCTTCTTGTTCCAAACGTGCAGCCAACCAAATCTTGAAGTACTGTGTACAGTTTTGGGTTCCTTACCTAAGGAAGGATATATTTGCCTTAGAAGCGGTGCAACAAAGGTTTACTGGATTGATTCCTGGGATGAGAGGGTTGTTCTATGAGGAGAGATTGAATAGAATGGGCCTATATTCTCTGGAGTTTAGAAGAATGAGAGGTGATCTCATTGAAACATATAAAATTCTTAGAGGGCTTGACAGGATAGATGCGGAGAGGCTGTTTCCCCTGGCTGGAGAGTCTAGAACTAGGGTGCATAGTCTCAGGATAAGGGGTGGGCTATTTAGGACTGAGATGAGGAGGAATTTCTTTGCTCAGAGGGGGTGAATCTTTGGAATTCTCTACTCCAGAGGGCTGTGGATACTTAGTCATTGAGTATATTCATGACTGAGATCGATAGATTTTGGACTCTAAGGGAATCAAAGGATATGGGGATCGGGCGGGAAATTGGAGTTGAGGTTGAAGATCAGCCATGAACTTTTTAAATGGCAGAGTAGGCTCAAGGGGCCGTATGGCCTACTTACTTCTGCTCCTATTTCTTATGTTCTTATGTGATACTGGCTCTCAGGTTGCACCTAGAAACAACAAGATAGGTCATAGGAAAGCACTTCTAGACAGCCAGGAGAAACAAGATGATAAGAAGTAGAGGTTTATATTGAAGTGGAATCAGGTGAAAGCTAAATAAAAAGATGCTAATGTTTGAAATTGGCTCTGTTATTTGACAAGTGTAATAAGTCTCACAAGATCTGGTTAGGGTGAAGTGAAACACATGCACAGATGCCTTTGTTACCTCCAGACTCACCTATTCCAATGCTCTCCTGGCCGGCTTCCCACCTTGTAGCCTCCGTAAACTTGAGGTCATCCAATACTCTGTTGCCTGTATCCTAACTCACACCAAGTCCCGTTCACCCATCACCCCTGTGCTTGCTGACCTACATTGACTCCCGATCCAGCAACACTTTGATTTTAAAATTCTCATTCTTGTCTTCAAATCCCTCCTTGCCCTCACCCCTCCCTATCTCTGTAATCCTCTCCAGCCCTACAACCCTCCAGGATCTCTGCGCACCTTCAATTCTGGCATCTTGCGCATCCCCAATGTTAATCGCTCCACCATTGGCGGCCGTGCCTTCAGCTGCCTAGGCCCTAAGCTCTGGAATTCCCTCTCTAAACCTCTCCGCCTCTCTACCTCTCTCTCCTCCTTTAAGACGCTCCTTAAAACCTACCTCTTTGACCAAGCTTTTGGTCACCAACCTAATATCTCCTTGTATGGCTCGGTGTCAAATTTTGTTTGATAACGCTCCTGTGAAGTGCCTCAGGAAGTTTTAATACGTTAAAGGCGTTATATAAATTCAAGTTGTTGTTTTGTCACAGAAGGTTAAGAGTAGACATGAGAGGGAGATAGGGATGGAACTTCCATCAAAGAAGTGTTTTAATCCTAGGAGAATGTATTACAAAAAATGCTGGAAATGCACAGCAGGTCTTCCGAAGAGAGAAAAGCTGGATTAATGTTGCAGGTGTTGACACGTCACCAGAACACTCTAACTGAAGGTTAACTTTTTTGAGATGCTGGAAGACCTGCTGTGTACTTTCAGCATTTTCTGCAATATATCAGCCGTTTACTTACCTTCAAATTGTGGAGATGCCGGTGATGGACTGGGGTGGACAAATGTAAGGAATCTTACAACACCAGGTTATAGTCCAACAGTTTTATTTGAAAATCACAAGCTTTCGGAGCTTATTCCCTCTACCTTCTTGTGCTAAGGTACAGTCCTATGACCCCCAGGCACTCTTTGGTACTTCACACTTGCAATATACAGCAGGAATCACTGGATAGTGATCAGAAGTGGGGACCGTGTTGACTTTTCCCCTCCCAGACCCTGGAGCATGAAAGGAAAAGCAGAATTGGATTAATGTGGGACCAAGAACACAAGGGGGTGCAATTTTCAGGTAGTACCTAAAACAGGCATGAAGTTGATTGAGCGGCTGCTCTACACACCCGTTGGTGCTGGCATAACGCTGGCACTTTGAGGCTGGGTGCCAACCGGTCGCCTGTTCTGAGAGAGTGGAAAATCGGCTGGCTCTCAGCTGAGGTGGCTGGCAGGCCTGGCCTGGGAGGGAGGGGGCTATAACAGGACCGGCAGTGGGTGGGGTATTTTGGGGTGCCGAGGAGGAGCAAGAAACAAATTAGAAGTTTCCTGAGTCTTTTGTGAGTGGCCTCCAGAGATCCCTTTAAGGACCCATTGACTAGGCCTCTCAATGCCTGATACAACTGGGTGGAGCAAGCAACGTGTGTTTGTACATGAAAATTGCAATAGGGGCTCAACAACAACAACAACTGGCATTTATATAAGCACCTTTAACGTAGTAAAAACGTCCCAAGGTGCTTCACAGGTGCATTAACAAACAAGATTTGACACCGAGCCACATAAGGAGTTATTAGGATAGGTGACCAAAAGCACGGTAAAAGAGGTAGGTTTGTAGGAGCATCTTGAAAGGAGGAGAGAGAGGTCGAGAGGCACAGACGTTTAGGGAGGGATTTCCAGTGCTTCGGGCCTACGCTGCTAAAGGCATGGCTGACAATGGTGGAGCGATTAAAATCAGGGATGCGCAAGAAGCAAGAATTGCAGAAACCAGTGTAGGGCCTCGATTTGCATATTTAAGCAGCCTCCCACCAGCTTCTGGTGGGCGGGCTGCTTGGTCATTTACAGGCCCGCCTGAAAGTTGAATCAGCCTGGCCTTGGGCACGAATAGGACTGGTGAAGTGCCCCCTGATTTTCAATTGCTGGCTGTTTGTTTTTTAGGTGAGAAACGGGCAGCCAAAAGTTGAAAATCACCCCCAAGTTCTTCGAAGGAAACCTAGAATACACTTTGATAACAAGCAGAAGCTAATGCGGGAAGTGATGCACATGGCTGAAATTACCCTGCATTAATGCACAATAATGTTTGAAGCAAACAGAGTGTGAGGAGAGCTACAGTTGATGGTCCTCGTACAGAGAAAATGCCAATATCCTTTGAGGGAGAGATGTTGTCCTTAATTGGAATAGAAGGATAATTGAAGGAGCTCCACTAGAGGAAGCCATAGAGAGGATGCCAAAACCATTCTACTTTATTTGATGTCCAGAAAATAGAACTTCACTTAACTGAATGCTTACTTTCACAAGACTTTCAGAAAAGAAAGTTCTTCTGTATTACACACAGAGAAATTCGGCATGCACTGCTTTCCATTTCCATTTAAGAAGGCCATTAATAAGCGCTTAACAAGGCCTCAACAACTTTCTTTGACAGTCAATGCATTTTCTATTTATTACCTTTCAGCATTTATCACTGGGAGCCCAAAAAAAGACACAAAAAAATATTTTTTATGTCTATTTATGATTCTTCCTTAAATTCCTCACCATATAACATGCAACAGAACTTTCTTAAACAATGCACTTAGAGGAAAACAAAGACTTAGACTTGGTTCTCTGGTTCATTTACACTAATATAACATCTATTTTCAGGTGCTATTTATTTTCAACCAATAATATAATTTTGCTTCAGAAGTATTTCAGAGCATTACTGAGATACACGTTCCAGTTTAGGGACAGAAAAACGTGGGTGTTCTGCGGACAGTTACACAAAGTGACCTGCAGTTTCTCTCCAATGCCTCTGTTTTGAATTAGGTATTGATCGTCCTCCCACAGTGCTGAATTGGAAAGGATGAAGGATGACTGCCCTCACAATACATCTGACAGAGCATTCATTTAAAAGATGTAAAAAGATAGCAGGATCTTGTGACTTTAATTTGCTTTCACATGTGAGTGAAACAGAGTTCCAAGTAACTGACTGTAGAATCTAACTTTGAGGGTTAACTTCAAAAGGCCAAATGGCCTTTTCTCAACCTTGACTTTTCTTACGTACTTATGCAAAATACAATAGTCAAAGGTACAAATTCTGTCCTTCTTGCAGAAGAATGTAAAAATGATTTACAACCTAATTTAACAAAGTGTTCTTCAGACTTGTGTTGCGACCCTGCTATTTCATTGAATAACCTATCTACAAAGGATATAATTATCTCTTTCACCTTGACATTTTTTTCCATATTTAATTCCTTTGTTTCCTCCTCTTTTAAAGACACTGGGGATCATTTTCAACTTCAGCGGGTGGGGGGGTGGGGTGAACTGACAGTTGCTGTTCAGTTCCCCATTACACACCCCGCCTGATTTGCTTCTTCATTGACAAACTGAAAATTATGCCAACTGACTCTTCCTTGGGTAGGATTCTACATGCTTCAGTACTTTGCCCAAGTGACAATTCTTCATTTTATGAGTCCAAATAATGAATGACAGAAGGTTATTAGATCCTAGAGGCATCACAGCTAAGCCCAACCTGACATCCACGTGTACATTTTGTAGCAGGGGCCACTCAGTCTAAGTTGTCCCCTGTCTAATTCAAGAGCTCTAACACTACCTTAGCTGAGATCAATTAAAACAGCACAAACTGGGGATCAAACCTATCACGTCCCTGGTCTGCATGATTCCCTCTGTGCCATCTGTAAGTTCCACACTATTGATTCAAATTTTAAAAATTTAAAATGTAGCTTGGTAAAGGTTAAAGATAAAAATAACTTTATATTTCATGGGGATTATACCAGACCAGTCTGACTTTAATTATTTTAATCAGAGCTACTTGCCGAGCATGTGGTATGAACAAAATACATAAGACAGAGATGAGAACAACAATAATAACTTGCATTTATAAGTCACAGAAGTCATTGTCCTTTAGACACACATTTGGTTTGTTTGGGCAGTTTATGTTTATTAGAGTAGATTTTATAAATTCACACTTCTGGTGCAGAACTTCACTCCGAAAGAGTGCATAATGGGAATTGGGCACAGAGGTCAGAAATCTTATGGGACCCAATGACCTCTGCTCCCAAATTCCTGATATGTGTTCCTAGTGCATGAAACTGTACACTGGGAACACAAATTCATGAATTTTGTCTTATTGCATTCTCTACGTAATTTGTTTTGGGACCCTTGAGATGCTCGTGGCCAGTAACTTCTGGGTGCTCGAGCCTGTGAGACTTGCATTTATTTAGCGCATTTCATGACCTCAAGACATCCCAAAGCTCTTTACAGCCAATTAAGTACTTTTGAAGTGTAATCACTGTTGCAATGTAGGAAATGCAGCAGCCAATTTGCACACAGCAAAGTCCCACAAACAACAATATGATAATGACCAGATAATCTGCTTTTTAGTGATGTTGGTTGAGTGATAAATATTGGCCAGGACACCAGGGAGAACTCCCCTGCTCCTCTTCGAAATAGTGCCATGGGATCTTTTACGGTCACCTGAGAGGGCAGACGGGCCTCAGTTTAACGTCTCATCTGAAAGACGGCCCCTCCAACAGTGCAGCACTCCCATAGTACTGCACTGGAGTGTCAGCTCAAGTCTCTAGAGTGAGACTTGAACCCACAACCTACTGACACAGAGGTAAGAGTGATACCACTGAGCCACGGTGGTATCAGAGGGAGAGACAGTAAACGGCTGTTGAAAAGGTAAGTGGAGTTGTGTAGAGCTTGTGCATATAGTGATAGGTGCAGAAGAAGCAAGATGGAATGAAGATGTGGAGGTGATGAATGTGAAGCCAAGTATGTGTGATGTGAAGTGAGGAAGGAATGCTGGCAGGAGTTGGTGGTTATGCAAGTGGTAGGATGTGAGAAAAGAATGCTGTTCATGTGTAGTGTGATGGGAGAACGAGAGGTGTTTCAGTGTGTCCTGAAGGATGCTGAAGGATGTGATGGAGGGGAGGGCACTGTGGAGCGCGGGGTGGAGGAATGACAGAAGTGTTGTCAGGTGTTGTTGGCAGAGTTGGAAACAATGAAGAGGTATACACACCTTTGCTACTCTTGTGAAGTCATTGAACCTCTTCCTATATTAAACCTAGGTACTGGGGGTGATATTGCTGGCACGGACCCTCTCAGCCACTTATATCCAGGACTGCACAAGTGTGACCCTGGAGGTGCTCCTGCAAGTGCTGGGGAACCTCTATGCCCTGACCTCCACGAGGACCTCCAGGAAGGCATCAGAAAACCAGGGGGCAGCTCTGCGAATCATTTCTGATGCCACATTTATGTCCAGAACTGTTGCAACAAAATTCAAAGCAGCGAATGCAACCTCACTTTCAGAGGTGGATTCCCACTTTAAATTGGACTCGGGAGTCCCGCCGGAAATTGCGCAAATGAAGTGCAGCACTGCCCGATTCCCGACGCAATCAGGGGGGCAGCGAATTAATCATATTGAAATGAGATCCGGACCTTAACATCTCCCGGGCCTCACGCTGGCAACATTATGGTGATTCCCACCCGTCTTGCCTCCGCCCACCCGATTTGCACCCTAAATTAAAATCAGGGCTTAAGCATCTGACTTATATTTGGTAAGGGCAGGCAGTATCGATGTACTGACTGTGTTTGATCCCCAAAATATCATGCATAAATTAAATTATTAACATATGAACTTGACAATCCATTTTGAAAAGAATTGCCGTCTTAGCAAAGGCAGCATTATCCCCAGATTTATTGTGCTTTGGATTTTTTTACTTCTGTTGTGGTTATATAGAATTGGACTCTTATTCCTTCGGAACAGGATTTTTTTTAAAGAATGGCATTACATCATGGCTGCATTGCCACAGACCTGATATCAATGCAATGTGCAATAATAATACTTGCATTTATGTAGCATCTTTCAGGTCAATAAGTTTCAGAGCACGTTACACAACAATTTTTTTTTAAATGTTCAATGGCTGTTACATTGGCAAACATTCTTTCTGTGTGTCTGTGCACCTGCCTATATACCCTCTCAAGGATGCCAATATTGCAATTTGTTGCAATATTACAAAATCTTATGAAGACTGGTAACTGGTACAAAATGTATTTTCTGCTGGCCTGAGAAATAATGAACCCAGGGCTTATATTTCTTGTGAAGCTTTCAACAACATGTTCACAGCATGGATTAGTATCGGTTTTCAATTGTAAATGGATTGAGCCATCTGTTGAATGGTGCTCACTTTATTATCAGGAATAATAGGATGGAAATTGAGTTCAGTTGTTAATCATCAGTAACTGGCTGATGCTGGTAAACAGAGACTTTATTGGTGATGAGCTTTACTTCAAAGGTTAAATTAGAAAAATCTGCTTATTCTTGAGGGCTGGTTTTCATTTTTGGTAGGTGGTGGGAGGAGCCGCATGCTTGGTCCTTGGCGAGAGACCTAAAGCCATTTTGACAGTTGGGCTTTATTTGCTGCAAGTGCCAAATCAGCAGCCACAGACAGCTGGCTGATCGGGGTGGAAGGGAAATCTAGGGCTCCTCGACCAGAGCAGCCTGTAGTGGACCCTTTGAGGAGCACTGGTTAGGCCACTCTGCACCCAGTACCAATGGGTGTAGCATGTGGGGCACGCGCACTCCCACCATTGGTACCTGAAGGTTGCATCAATGTACGTTACAGGACCTCAATTTGCATGCCTTGATAATCCACCCACCTGAAACAGGCAGCCAGTCTGGTCGCCCATTTCGAAGAGCGGTTGGAATTGGCGGCAGGTGGGTCAGGAGCCAGAACAGGGCGGTAAGTTCAGCACCACAATTTTCGGAGCACTACTAACCCCGTTCCCGCCTGGCAGAAGCAGTGATAACTGGCCTGTTGATATTTTGAATAAAGGTTATGATGAAAGAGAATTCCCTAATGGACTCCTTGGTGTGCTACTGAGACATACAGGTGAGGAAGGTCCCAGGGCTGTGTTGAGTTAGCTGATCTCAGATGGGATAGCCAAAGGAGCTCTGGAATTGGCTTGTGTTTCCAGGCTAAGGAGTGGTAAAGTCAGCCAGGGTTTCTGCTCCTGACTGCTATCCAGTGACCCCTGGTGATAACCATGTGCGTAAATATCAGGTGAGGACTGGAAGAGAACTTGGCTGTGAAGCCTCTATGCTGAAATAGAATGACAATAGCCTGTGTATAGGCCCGCACATGAAAAATAGCTGCTGGAGGATAGTGTGTGCCCCACAGACTTGTCCCACAGCATGATTCCATGCCTTCAGAAGAGGAGGTGAGAAAATTGAAGGAGGAGGTAATGAAATGTGTTTTCAATGAAGAAATGGGAATCTTATGAAATCTCCGGGACCTGATGAAATGTATCCCAGGACGTTATGGGAGGTTAGGGAGGAAATTGCGGGTCCCCTAGCAGAGATATTTGAATCATCCACCGCTACAGGTGAGGTGCCTAAAGTTGGAGGGTAGCAAATGTTGTGCCTTTGTTTAAGAAGGGCGGCAGGGAAAAGCCTGGGAACTACAGACCGGTGAGCCTGACATCTGTAGTGGGTAAGTTGTTAGAGGGTATTCTGAGGGACAGGATCTACAGGCATTTGGAGAGGCAGGGACTGATTAGGAACAGTCAGCATGGTTTTGTGAGAGGAAAATCATGTCTCACGAATTTGATTGAGTTTTTTGAAGGGGTAACCAAGAAGATAGATGAGGGCTGTGCAGTAGACGTGGTCTACATGGACTTTAGCAAAGCCTTTGACAAGGTACCGCATGGTAGGTTGTTACATAAGGTTAAATCTCACGGGATCCAAGGTGAGGTAGCCAATTGGATACAACATTGGCTTGACGACAGAAGACAGAGGGTGGGTGTAGAGGGTTGTTTTTCAAATTGGAGGCCTGTGACCAGCGGTGTGCCTCAGGGATCGGTGCTGGGTCCGCTGTTATTTGTTATTTATATTAATGATTTGGATGAGAATTTAGGAGGCATGGTTAGTAAGTTTGCAGATGACACCAAGATTGGTGGCATCGTGGACAGTGAAGAAGGTTATCTAGGATTGCAACGGGATCTTGATAAATTGGGCCAGTGGGCCGATGAATGGCAAATGGAATTTAATTTAGATAACTGTGAGGTGATGCATTTTGGGAGATCGAATCGGGCCAGGACCTACTCCGTTAATGGTAGGGCATTGGGGAGAGTTATAGAACAAAGAGATCTAGGAGTACAGGTTCATAGCTCCTTGAAAGTGGAGTCACAGGTGGATAGGGTGGTGAAGAAGGCATTCAGCTTGCTTGGTTTCATTGGTCAGAACATTGAACACAGGAGTTGGGATGTCTTGTTGAAGTTGTACAAGACATTAGTTAGGCCACACTTGGAATACTGTGTACAGTTCTGGTCACCCTATTATAGAAAGGATATTATTAAACTAGAAAGAGTGCAGAAAAGATTTACTAGGATGCTGCCGGGACTTGATGGTTTGACATATAGGGAGAGGTTAGATAGACTGGGACTTTTTTCCCTGGAGAGTAGGAGGTTGAGGGGTGATCTTATACAAGTCTATAAAATAATGAGGGGCATAGATAAGGTACATAGTCAAAATCTTTTCCCAAAGGTAGGGGAGTCTATAACGAGGGGACATAGATTTAAGGTGAGAGGGGAGAGATACAAAAGGGTCCAGAGGGGCAATTTTTTCACTCAAAGGGTGGTGAGTGTCTGGAACGAGCTGCCAGAGGCAGTAGTAGAGGCGGGTACAATTTTGTCTTTTAAAAAGCATTTGGACAGTTACATGGGTAAGATGGGTATAGAGGGATATGGGCCAAGTGCAGGCAATTGGGACTAGCTTAGTGGTATAAACTGGGCGACATGGACATGTTGGGCCGAAGGGCCTGTTTCCATGTTGTAAACTTCTATGATTCTGTCTAGGTTAAATATTGATTTCAACCCTGGCATTTTGCCTGGTGCCTGCCTATTGATTATAAGTAGGAACCACAATGGAGTGAGTGCAGTATCACAAAGTGCAGGAAAAGGGCTTCCCCACAAGGGAAGGAGAGAAAGTCAGACAACCAATCATCCTGTTCTGCTCTCACACACACCTCAGTGTGGCCAGCTACATTGATACTAGGTGTAGAGAGGCCTAACCAGGGGCTCTCTAAGGGATATAAGGAAAAGTCAGGGTGCGGGTTTGATTATCTTCGGGGAAAGCTTTGTAGTGGTGGGGGCTTTCTGCCACAGCACTGACCCTGAAGGATCTTCCTGGATCAGCCTAATTTGAATGTTGCTGGTTGGCTCTCCACAGTGTTCACAGCCATGCAGGGGAGCCCATTGCGGGGATGGGCGGGGGTGCGAGGGGGAAGAGGTAAATAGCTCCACCAACTATGGGGCATCTGATGCCTCATAGCTTGGCCAATGGCCTCTGGAGCTGTCCAAAATATTTAGGTCCCAGATCTCCTTGCAGTTTCTAGTCGCCATGGGCAGCGAGATGCCGGAGATGTGCCCGAAATGGTGCTTGCACCCTCCTGTCCCATTGAAACTCCAGCAGTGTCAGTGTTGCAGGACACTGATATTGTATATTGTATCCTGCAGATTTTCAGATTCTCACTCCCATTGCTCCTCACTGCTCTGCTCGTATACTGGATGCATAGGAACAGGAGTGGGCTGTTCAGCCCCTATAGCTTGCTCTACCATTCAATTAGATCAGGGTTGATCTGTACCTCAACTCCATGTACCTGCCTTAGTTCCATATTCCTGGATACCCTTACCTAACAAAAATCTATCTATCTCAGTCCTGAAAGCTCCAATTGTCCGAGCATCTACAGATTTCTACTACCCTTTGTGTGAAAAATGACTTCCTGTTTTTGCTCCTAAATGGCCTAGCTCTAATTTTAAGATTATGTCCCTTGTTTTTGATTCCACTGGTGTGCACTACTAATCATCAAAGTTATCCTCCTCTGGAGCCGTGGATCAACCTATGATAGGTCATGGTCGACTCTTCGCACGTCCTGTGCTCTCCACCTTCCACTAGACAGCCTCCAGCAGTGCACACACTGATATTCTCTCTGTTAAACAGTTCCCTAGACTCACTCACCCTCCATCTGTCTCCAAACCTGGACATTGGCTCGTCCATGTTCCATGCTGACTCCACCCTGTCTACAAGACAAGCTTAGCCCACCGCAGGGCCTCTGACTTTAACTTTGGACTCTCTCATATAATTTCCTCCCTATCCTCTGTATACAACCAAGACATATCTCTCCTAATCTTTGCCATGTGTATGTAACCTGAAATCCCATTTACATGCACATTTTGGCTGCCGCTCCAGACCCGAGCTCATTACTTCTATCTCCATTATCTTCCCTCTTCTCTTGTCTGCTCCAGCCCTTTTTTCCTGTCTTTACTCCTTCCTGACATGCAGCCATGCCACGTTTCATTTCTCCCCTCTCAAGTACTTTGCCCCACCAATTCCTACCCCAAACCTTCACTATTCCTCTGCCTTCCTACACTCCTACCACCGTTCCAGGCTTGAATCCCCCTTGGATAAGCCCACGCCTACCCATTTCTTTTGGCTCTCACCCTGGAAAAACCTTCCCCCAAGTTACTTACAACTGTAATTCTAAACTCCCAACTATCTTGCCTTTAGCCCTCCATTCCTGTTTGAGAGGCGAATGAGAGGCGATCTTATTGAAACATCTTATTGAAACATATAAGATTGTGAAGGGGCTTGATCGGGTGGATGCGGTAAGGATGTTCCCAAGGATGGGTGAAACTAGAACTAGGGGGCATAATCTTAGAATAAGGGGCTGCTCCTTCAAAACTGAGATGAGGAGAAACTTCTTCACTCAGAGGGTAGTAGGTCTGTGGAATTTGCTGCCCCAGGAAGCTGTGGAAGCTACATCATTAAATAAATTTAAAACAGAAATAGGCAGTTTCCTAGAAGTAAAGGGAATTAGGGGTTACGGGGAGTGGGCAGGAAATTGGACATGAATTTAGATTTGAGGTTAGGATCAGATCAGCCATGATCTTATTAAATGGCGGAGCAGGCTCGAGGGGCCGATTGGCCTACTCCTGCTCCTATTTCTTATGTTCTTATGTTTTTATTCACCACTTATGCAGCTGTCAATCATTCCTTCACATCCATCTTTGAGGCCCTTGTCCCCAGTAAATCCCCCTGGTATGGCCCCCTTTTTGTTCCCTGAAGTTCAAGGGGCGCAGCGTGAACATATCTAGTGCACAACTGGCTTAGCCGTCCATCACCAGATCTGGCTGGGCTACATCAAGCACCATCGGGCTTTGCTCTTTTCTGCCAAAATCGCCCACTACTTCAGGATGATCCAGAAATGCAAAGATAGCCGACAGCTTCTTGTCTCCTTAAACGCCTCTTCCCTGCCCCTTCATCCTCCCCTCCAACAAGTGCAAGGAGCTTATGGACTTCTTTGTCATTAACATTGAGACCATCCATTGAGCTGCCTCTGCCACATCCCCTCCTCCCCCTTGACAACCATACCAAACCTCCCTCAAGATTTTCCTCTGCCCTAGCCCTGAACCCACATCTTTCTCTCGTCTCTCTGCTATCTCCTCTTCTAGCGCTCTCCTAGCTCATCTTGTCCATGGGAGTCTTCTGCTTTCTTGACCCCATTCTCACTAAACTGGTGACCACCCAACTTCACTTCCTGGCCCCCATGCTAGCTGACATTGTAAATGGTTCCATCACGGACTGCACACGGTTCAAGAAGGCGGCTCACCACCACCTTCTCAAAGGGATGGGCAACAAATGCTGGCCTTGCCAGCGACGCCCACATCCCATGAACGAATAATAAAAAAAATCTCCTCAGATACTGTCCCCCTCCCTTTCAAAACTACTGTCATCACCCCTCCTCAAAAAAATCCACTCTCGACCCCTCTGTTCCTGCAAACTACCACCCCATCTCCAACCGCCCTTTCCTCTCCAAAGTCTTTGAATGTGTTATTGCCTCCCAAATCCATGCCCAACTTTCCATGTTTAAATCTCTTCAATTAGGTTTCCAGCCCTCCCACAGTACTGAAACGACCCTAATCAAAGTCACAAATGATACCCTATGTGACTGCGACCGTGGTGCACTATCCCTCCTCGTCCTTCTCGACCACTTTGCAGCCTTTGACATGGACAATGTCTCTCCTCTGTTGTGCAGCTCAGTCGGACTGCCCTTGCTTGGTTCCATTCTTACCTATCCAGTCATAGCCAGAGCATCTCCAGCAATGGTTTCTCCTCCAGATCCCACACCATTACATCTGGAATCCCCCAACAATCTATTCTTGACC
Organism: Heptranchias perlo; assembly: GCF_035084215.1. Classification (NCBI taxonomy): domain Eukaryota; kingdom Metazoa; phylum Chordata; class Chondrichthyes; order Hexanchiformes; family Hexanchidae; genus Heptranchias; species Heptranchias perlo. Next base: position 95,163,934 of record NC_090326.1, on the reverse strand, counting down.
CCCTCGTAGTCCTCATCTACATGCTGCCCCTTGGCAGCATCATCCTAAGCCATGACAACTAGTTTCACATGTACGCTGACAACACCCATCTCTACCTCTCCACCACCTGTCTGATCCTCTCCACTGTCTTTGTGTTGACAGCCTGTTTGTCCAACGTACAGTCCTGCATGAGCTGCAATTTACTCCAATTGAACATTGAGAACACCAAAGCCATTGTCTTCGGCCCCGCCACAAACTCCATACCAGCAATTCCATCTGCCTCCTCAGCCATCATCTCAGGTTGAAGCCAACTGTTTGCAACCTCGACATCCTATTTGATCCTAAGCTGAGCTTCGGACCCTATATCCTCTCTATCACAAAGACTGCCTACTTTCATCCCCACAACATTGACCATCTCTGCCCCTGCCTCAGCCCATTTACTGCCGAAACCCTCGTCCATGCCTTTGTTATCTCCATACTTGACTATTCCAATGCTCTCCTGGCCAGCCACCATTCTCCATAAACTTCAGCTCATACAATACTCTGCTGCCTGTATCCTAACACGCACTGAATTCCGCTTACCCATCACCCCTATGCTCACTGACCTACATTGGCTCATGATCCCCCAACACTTCCAATTTAAAATTCTCATTCTTGTGTTCAAATCCCTTGGCCTCGCCCTTCCCTATCTCTGTAACCTGCTACAACCCTCTGAAAACTCTGCGATCCTCCAACTCTGGCCTCTTACACATCCCCACTCTCTTCACTCTAAGGGAATCAAGGGATATGGGGATCTGGCGGAAAGTGGAGTTGAGGTCGAAGATCAGCCATTGAATGTCGGAGCAGGCTCGAGGGGCCGTATGGCCTACTCCTACTCCTATTTCTTATGTTCTTATGTTCCTATGTTCACCCCACCACTAACGGATGTGCCTTCAGCCATTTAAGCCCTAAACCTCTCTTCTTCTCTACCTCTCTCTTTTCTTTTAAGACCTTTCTTCAAATCTACCTCTTTGGCCAAGCTTTTACACCCCTCCTAATATCTCTTTCTTTGCTTAGTGTCAATTTTTGTCTGATTACACTTCTGTGAAGCACTTTGAGATGTTTTTCTATGTTAAAGTTGCTATATAAATGTAAGTTGTTCTTATTGGCAAACATATATTATTGTACACTATAATACTCTCAGTCTCTCTGTAATTCTCTGGCCAGTAGCTAATTTTCAAAGCCCTAAACATTATTCAATATTTCCATAATATGACATTCTGTATGATTATGATGCTGGAAGATGATATTTCCAGACATAACATTGATAAAGTGCACAATAAGAGTGAGGTTTCATTTTCACTAATCTTCACTTAAACTTGAAATGTCTTTCATAATTTCTGAAATGTCATTATCACTTCATTACTTCTGAAGATCAGTTACTTTATTTTCATTAAACATAGATTACATCTAAGCAGAATTTGATTACACTTTATTAATAAGAAGTTAAATGAGACAAATTATTTTTCTGCAGAGTGAAAGATTCCTACCTTCAGTCTGTTGCCAACTTAGGAGTTACTGTTTCCAAATATCACTAGTCGAACCTGAAAACACACAATGTGAGATCACAAAGGTAAAATCAGGGGTGATGGAGGAATGGGTCCCATACATCCTAGCTGGTTCATAGTAAATGATTATTTTTCCTTGGAACAAAATCTTTCCTCCCTTCTTTCCACCTTAATGAACGAATCCTGGCTGTGCTACTGGTTGAAATTCAGGCTATGAAAACTGCCTTACGTGCCTAATATATTCATAAAATCTTATAAATGTAAGCACAGAAGGACACCATACAGGCCTGAGTGCCTGTGTCACTGCTAGCTACATACTAGCACTGTTTGCTGTCGTCCTATTGTTCTGTACTTTCCCTGTACCTTTTATTACTTTTTCCTCCAATGGTTTATGCAACTCATTAAATTAATTGACTTGGTTTAAATAGCCACTTGTGGTAAAGCTTTCTATATTCTTATTACCCTTTGGGTGAAAACATTAACTACCCTCCCCCTTGTCCCTCGCATAACATCATGTGTCTCTGCCCCTGCCTCAGCTTATCTGCTGCTGAAATCCTCACCCATGCCTTTGTTACCTCTAGACTTGACTATTCCAATGCTCTCCTGGCTGGCCTCCCATCTTCCACCCACCATAAACTTGAGCACTTCCAAAACTCTGCTGCCCGTATCCTAACTCAAACCAAGTCCCATTCACCCGTCACCTGTGCTCGCTGACCTACATTGGCTCTTGGTCCGGCAATGCCTCGAATTTAAAATTCTCATCCTCATTTTCAAATCCCTCCATGGCCTTGCCCCTCCCTATCTCTGTAATCTCCTACAGCCCTACAACCCAGTGAGATCTCTGCGCTCCTCCAATTTTTGCCTCTTCCGAATCCCCGATTTTAATCGCTCCACCATTGGCAGCCGTGCCTTCAGCTGCTTAGGCCCTAAGCTTTGGAATTCCCTCGCTAAACCTCTCTCACCTCCTTTAAGGCACTCCTTAAAACCTACCTCTTTGACCTAGCTTTTGATCACCTGTCCTAATATCTCCTTGTGTGTCTCGGTGTCAAATTTTGTTTGATAATCGCTCCTGTGAAGCGACTTGGGACGTTTTACTACATTAAAGGCGCTATATTAATGTAAGTTCTTGTTGTTGTTTTAATCCTAAGTTTATGCTACCTTGTTACCAATTCACCAACCAGTGGAAATAATTTTTCACTACCCTCTCAAACCTTTCATAACTTTGAACACTTGTATTAGATCCACCTATAACCTTCTCTGCTCCAGTGAATGCAGTCCTAATTTTTCAAGTCTCTCGGTGTAACTGTATTCTCTTATCCTGGTGTCATCCTAATAAAACAATATTGGACTTTTTCCAATATTCTTGCGACAAAGTTGTGCTCAGTATACAGGAGAGATAGGGAAAATGGAAGAGGGGGACTAAAGTAGTGGACAGGGGAATGTCAATGGATGTTATTTATATGGACTTCCAGAAGGCATTTGATAAGGTCCCACATAAGAGACTGTTAGCTAAGTTAGAAGCCCATGGAATCGAGGGAAAAGTACAGACTTGGTTAGGAAGTTGGCTGAGCGAAAGGCGACAGAGAGTAGGGATAATGGGTAGGTACTCACATTGGCAGGATGTGACTAGTGGAGTCCCGCAGGGATCTGTCTTGGAGCCTCAATTATTCACAATATTTATTAACGACTTAGATGAAGGCATAGAAAGTCTCATATCTAAGTTTGCCGATGACACAAAGATTGGTGGCATTGTAAGCAGTGTAGATGAAAACATAAAATTACAAAGCGATATTGATAGATTAGGTGAATGGGCAAAACTGTGGCAAATGGAATTCAATGTAGACAAATGTGAGGTCATCCACTTTGGATCAAAAAAGGATAGAACAGGGTACTTTCTAAATGGTAAAAAGTTAAAAACAGTGGATGTCCAAAGCGAATTAGGGGTTCAGGTACATAGATCATTGAAGTGTCATGAACAGGTGCAGAAAATAATCAAGAAGGCAAATGGAATGCTGGCCTTTATATCTAGAGGACTGGAGTACAAGGGGGCAGAAGTTATGCTGCAGCTATACAAAACCCTGGTTAGACCGCACCTGGAGTACTTGAGCACTTCTGGGCACCGCACCTTCGGAAGGACATATTGGCCTTGGAGGGAGTGCAGCGTAGCTTTACTAGAATGATACCTGGACTTCAAGGGTTAAGTTACGAGGAGAGATTACACAAATTGGGGTTGTATTCTCTCAAGTTTAGAAGGTTAAGGGGTGATCTGATCGAAGTTTATAAGATATTAAGGGGAACAGATAGGGTGGATAGAGTGAAACTATTTCCGCTGGTTGGGGATTTTAGGAGTAGGGGGCACAGTCTAAAAATTAGAGCCAGACCTTTCAGGAGCGAGATTAGAAAACATTTCTACACACAAAGTTGTTGTAGAAGTTTGGAACTCTCTTCCGCAAACGGCAATTGATACGAGCTCAATTGCTAAATTTAAATCTGAGATAGATAGCTTTTTGGCAACCAAAGGTATTAAGGGATATGGGCCAAAGGCAGGTATATGGAGTTAGATCACAGATCAGCCATGATCTTATCAAATGGCGGAGCAGGCACGAGGGGCTGAATGGCCTACTCCTGTTCCTTTGTTCCTATGTTCCTAGTATTCGGCAACTCACTAGTGCCTTTCATGATCTCAGGACGTCCAATTAAATACTTTTGAAATTTAATCACTGTTGTAATGTAGGAAATGCGGCAACCAATTTGCACACAGCAAGGTCCCACAAACAGCAATGAGATAATGACCAGTTAAGCTGTTTTTTTAAAAAGTGATGTTAGTTGAGGGTGAAATATTGAACAGGACACTAGGGAGAACTTCTAGTGCTATGGGATCTTTTACGTCCAACTGGGAAGGTGGCTGGAGCCTCAGTGCAGTATTGAGCACTCACTCAGTACTGCACTGATGTGCCAGCCTGGATTATGTGCTTAAGTCTCTGGAGTGGGTCTTGAACTCACAGCCTTCTGTCTCAGAGGTGAGAGTGAGACCACTGAGCCAAGGCTGATGACTTGTACAGACTCATCATCACCTCCTTACTTATTTACATTTATACAATATTTCATTTACATATTGAGATTGAATCACATCACAGTACAAAATCTGACCTTTGCAATGTTCAAATGGAGTGCCATTTTATTAGTAGAATCTCTTTAAGCCAGGCTGCTGCCCCCGGAAACTGCTTCTATCTCATTACAGCCATCCCACAGCTTTCTATGTTTCTAAGTGAGCTGAAAACAAACATCAGTTGTAGGTGGAACTATTATACTATCACACTGATGTCTCCAGATGCAGACTCTTGGCTCACTTTGTATTCTGTAGATTTATAGCTCGCTCTGTATTTAACATTGTTCTTGTTAGCTTTGTTTAATTATGGGTAGTTTAAAAGAGGGATCCTCATCTAAAATCTATAAATTAATCAACAATGTTTAATGAGTTTCTAAGGTTTATAGGGAGACTTCATAGCCCAGGAGAGATTTTCTTTATTTTCACTGTAATGGATCTTCTTTCTAAAGTGAAATTGTTCCAGTAATTTTTTTTAATATTCGTTCATGGGATGTGGGCATTGCTGGCGAGGCCAGCATTTATTGCCCATCCCTAATTGCCCTTGAGAAGGTGGGGGTGAGCCGCCTTCTTGAACCGCTGCAGTCCGTGTGGTGAAGGTTCTCCCACAGTGTTGTTAGGAAGGGAGTTCCAGGATTTTGACCCAGCGACGATGAAGGAACAGCAATATATTTCCAAGTCGGGATGGTGTGTGACTTGAAGGGGAACGTGCAGGTGGACAGGACATACCTGGGCAATTTTCCACATTGTCGGGTAGATGCCAGTGTTGCAGCTGTACTGGAACAGTTTGGCTAGAGGCGCGGCTAGTTCTGGAGCACAAGTCTTCAGCACTACAGCCGGGATGTTGTCGGGGCCCATAGCCATTGCTGTATCCAGTGCACTCAGCCGTTTCTTGATATCACGTGAAGTGAATCGAATTGGATGAAGACTGGCTTCTGTGATGGTGGGGATATTGGGAGGAGGCCAAGATGGATCATCCACTCGGCACTTCTGGCTGAAGATGGTTGCAAACACTTCAGCCTTGTCTTTATTATGTTTGTATCTTTCTCTTTTGTAACCAGTGAAGGTATCTGTAGTATTGCTTAGAGGATGTCAAAATGAACTCCCTCTATCGACTTTTCTATAGGGTTGCTCTGAAATCAGTAGAAGCCTGCAAATAATCAGTGAGGTATGCCCTGTACTTACTACAAACCACAAGGGTTTTCACAGCCAGAGCTTGTTATATGATTGTGAGGTGTTACTGTGCAACACTTAATGACCTTTTTGATTCACTTTTCTCCTCGAACTCTAATTTCAATGACCTTGGTGAAGAACATACATCCATTTAACTGATTCTCGTCAACCGTTGTGACTGACATTAAGGGAGAAACTGGGCGAGTAGGCAGTTCAAATTGGCCAGGTTACTTACCCACCCTGGGGCTGTCAGGTGCTAACGGCCTGATTTTAATCAGGTTATGATTTTAATCAGGTTATGATTTTAACCTGCTCCACTGAGCTGAAGTAAAGGACTCCCACTCAACGCTGGCTGGGGTCATTTTTAATATATGCATATCGAGCCCTGATTACATCATCGGGACCCAACTGCTATTTTTATTAGGCAGCCTGAACAGGATGTGGCAGTGAGTTTTCTGTCAGGTCAATCCAGTGGCGAAGAAGATCAGGGCCAGGAGAGGCCCAAAAAGATAAATTTTTCTAATTTTTTTTACTCCATGGTCCTAGCCAGACAGCCTAAAACCTTACTTGTCTTTTCTATAACAAACTCACACTGCTTATGCACCTTTAATGAGTTCTATACTATGACTACTGGGTCTTCTTCTTGATGTGTTCTTGATATTTAACAGGTACCTTCACATGGTATAAACATGCCTAGAATTCCCAACCTCAAATACATTACACTGCACTTGTTCACATTGAAGGACATCTGCCATGCATGGGCCCATTCCTCGAACTCAGAATCATAGAATCTTAAAATTTTACAGCACTGAAGGAGGCCATTCTGCTCATCGTGCCTCTGCCGGCTCTTTGAAAGAGCTGTCCAATTTAGTCCCACACCCCAGCTTTTTCCCCATAATCCTACACATTAGTCCTCTTCAAGTACATGTCCAATTGCCTTTTGAACGTTCCTATGGAATCTGATTCCACCACCCTTTCAGGTAGTGCATTCCAGATCTTAACGATCCTCTGTGTGAAAAAATTTCTCCTCATTTCCCCTCTAGTTCTTTTGCCAATTATTTTAAATCTATGACCTTTGGTTACCGACCCACTTGCCAGTGGAAACAGTTTCTCCCTATCAAAACCCCTCATAATTTTGAGTGCCTCTATTAGGTCTCACCTTAACCTTCTCTGCTCTAAGGAGAACAATCCCAGCTTCTCCAATCTCGCCACATAATTGAAGTTCCTCATCCCTGGGATCATCCTGGTAAACCACCTCTGTACCCACTCCAAGGTTTTGACATCCTTCCTAAAGTGTGGTGCCCAGAATTGTACACAATACTCCAGCTGAGGCCTAACTTATTTAAATCAGTCTGCAACCTATTGATTATGTCTAAATTACTAACCCCTGTGCACATTTTTATGTCATTTGAAAACTCATGACTGTTTCCATTAATGTTCTCATTCAGAACAGCAATGATGCCAAAACAGTGGGAGATTAGAAGAACCCCTGGAGTAATTCCAGGCGAGAGTCTTGTGAGATGCCTAGGCTCCATTCAGATGCAAAAAAAATCTTAAATCAGATATTGAAACAGAGTTCATGTTAGACAGTGGTCAAACTTAAATTGTTACCTGCCTGAAACTTCAGGGAAAAATACTTATCAGACTGAGATAGGCACACAGGATGCCTGAGATGAAAATACCCTTAGAGAGGAAGCAGACAGAGAGAAAAATAGAGTTAGAGCACAGCAGGACAAACATTAATACAGTTGGAATTCTGCTGCAAGAAGATCACTGCAATTAGACACAGAGGCATTTCTGATTTTGACAGGACAGGGAGAGCGAAACAGTGGTAAAGAGACAAAAGAAAAGGGAGAACCAAGGGGGGTGAAATTCTCTCTTAACAAAAAACAAGGGGCTGCTTGTTTTTTGCCATAATTAACGACCCTGTAACGATATTCACAGTCTCAGAAATCACATGTTTCAAAGCTATGCTTTCCCACGATTTTGTTAGTAGGTTGTTAATCTCAGAAAAACAAGCATTCTCCAGTTTTTCATTGAAAGAGAATTTCACCCAGCCCAAAAGGGATAGAAGATGGAAAAAGACCAAATTGGTAAATTTAAGCAAATCAAAACATCTTAAATTAACATTCTTTTTCTTCCCTTTTTTCCAATTCAAATTTCCAAATCCAAGTTCCCAAGTAGGCATGTTGCTATCTTTTGTCTGAAAGTGGCTGCAGACAACTGAATTTTTAAACTACACACCAATTACTTAATGACATGAATAAAAAGGAAAAAAATGCAAAGGCTGGAAATCTGAAAGAAAAACAGAAATTGCCACAAACTCTGTTCCCTAGTCATTAACTCCATCCCTCCTCCTGACCACTGTCTGAGGCTGAACCAGACCGTTCGCAACCATGGTATCCTATTTGACCCTGAGCTGAGCTTCCGACCCCATATCCACTCCACCACCAACACCGGCTACTTCCACCTCCGTAACATCGTCCGTCTCCGCCCCACCTCAGCTCATCTGCTGCTGAAACTCACATCCATGCCTTTGTTATCTCTAGATTGACTATTACAATGCTCTCCTGGCCGACCTCCCACCTTGCACCCACCGTAAACATGAGCTCATCCAAAACTTTGGTGCCCGTATCCTAATTTTCACCAAGTCCCGTTCACCCATCACCCCTGTGCTCGCTGACATACATTGGCTCCCAGTTTGGTAATGACTCGATTTTAATATTCTCATCCTTGTTTTCAAACCCATCCATGGCTTCACCCTTCCCTATCACTGTAACCTCCTCCATCCCTACAACCCTCCGAGATCTCTGCACTCCCCCAATTCTTGCCCCTCGCACATCCCCGATTTTCTTCACTTGACTATTGGCAGCCGTGCCTTGAGCGGCCTCGGTCCTAAGCTCTGGAATTCCCTCTCTAAACCTCTCCGCCTCTCTAATTTTTTTCTTTTTTTTATTCGTTCATGGGGTGTGGGTGTCGCTGGCAAGGCCAGCATTTATTGCCCATCCCTAATTGCCCTTGAGAAGGTGGTGGTGAGCCGCCTTCTTGAACCGCTGCAGTCCCTGTGGTGAAGGTTCTCCCACAGTGCTGTTAGGAAGGGAGTTTCAGGATTTTGACCCAGCGACGATGAAGGAACGGCGATATATTTCCAAGTCGCGATGGTGTGTGACTTGGAGGGGAACGTGCAGGTGGTGTTGTTCCCATGTGCCTGCTGCCTTTGTCCTTCTAGGTAGTAGAGGTCGCGGGTTTGGGAGGTGCTGTCGAAGAAGCCTTGGCGAGTTTCTGCAGTGCATCCTGTCGATGGTACACACTGCAGACACAGTGCGCCGGTGGTGAAGGGAGTGAATGTTTAGGGTGGTGGATGGGGTGCCAATCAAGCGGGCTGCTTAGTACTGGATGGTGTCGAGCTTCTTCAGTGTTGTTGGAGCTGCACTCATCCAGGCAAGTGGAGAGTATTCCATCACACTCCTGACTTGTGCCTTGTAGATGGTAGAAAGGCTTTGGGGAGTCAGGAGGTGAGTCACTCGCTGCAGAATACCCAGCCTCTGGCCTGCTCTTGTAACCACAGTATTTATATGGCTGTTCCAGTTAAGTTTCTGGCCAATGGTGACCCCCAGGATGTTGATGGTGGGGGATTCGGCGATGGTAATGCCGTTGAATGTCAAGGGGAGGTGGTTAGACTCTCTCTTCTTGGAGATGGTCATTGCCTGGCACTTGTCTGGCACAAATGTTATTTGCCACTTCTCAGCCCAAGCCTGGATGTTGTCCAGGTCTTGCTGTATGCGGGCTTGAACTGCTTCATTATTTGAGGGGTTGCGAATGGAACTGAACACTGTGCAATCATCAGCGAACATCCCCATTTCTGACCTTATGATGGAGGGAAGGTCTCTGATGAAGCAGCAGAAGATGGTTGGGCCTAGGACACTGCCCTGAGGAACTCCTGCAGCAATGCTCTGGGGCTGAGATTATTGGCCTCCAACAACCACTACCATCTTCCTTTGTGCTAGGTATGACTCCAGCCACTGGAGAGTTTTCCCCCTGATTCCCATTGACTTCAATTTTACTAGGGCTCCTTGGTGCCACACTCGGTCAAATGCTGCCTTGATGTCAAGGGCAGTCACTCTCACCTCAGCAATTCAGCTCTTTTGTCCATGTTTGGACCAAGGCTGTAATGAGGCCTGGAGCCGAGTGGTCCTGGTGGAACCCAAACTGAGCATTGGTGAGCAGGTTATTGGTGAGTAAGTGCCGCTTGATAGCACTGTCGATGACACCTTCCATCACTTTGTTGATGATTGGGAGTAGACTGATGGGGCGGTAGTTGGCCAGATTGGATTTGTCCTGCTTTTTGTGGACAGGACATACCTGGGCAATTTTCCACATTGTCGGGTAGCTGCCAGTGTTGTAGCTGTACTGGAACTGCTTGGCTAGAGGCGTGGCTAGTTCTGGAGCACAAGTCTTCAGCACTACAGTCGGGGCCTTTGCTGTATCCAGTGCACTCAGTCGTTTCTTGATATCACATGGAGTGAATCGAATTGGCTGAAGACTGGCTTCTGTGATGGTGGGGATATCGGGAAGAGGCCGAGATGGATCATCCACTCGACACTTCTGGCTGAAGATGGTTGCAAATGCTTCAGCCTTGTCTTTTGCACTCACATGCTGGATTCCACCATCATTGAGGATGGGGATGTTTACAGAACCTCCTCCTCCCGTTAGTTGTTTAATTGTCCACCACCATTCACGACTGGATGTGGCAGGACTGCAGAGCTTGGATCTGATCCGTTGGTTGTGGAATCACTTAGCTTTGTCTATAGCACATTGCTTCCGCTGTTAGCATGCATGTTGTCCTGAGTTGTAGCTTCACCAGGTTGGCACCTCATCCTTAGGTACGCCTGGTGCTGCTCCTGGTATGGTCATCTACGATCCTTATTGAACCAGGGTTGATCCCCTGGCTTGTTGGTAATGGTAGAGTGAGGAATATGCCGTGGTGGGATTTGAACTCATGACTCCGGTTTATTAATCCAGGCCTCTGGATTACTAGTCCAGTAACATAACCACTATGCTACCGGACCCATGAAAAACTTCTCTCTCCTCCTTTAAACTTACTCCTTAAAACTTACCTCTTTGACCTAGCTTTTGGTCACCTGTCCTAATATGTCCTTATGTGGCTCAGTGTCAAATTTTGTTTAATAATTGCTCCAGTGAAGCGCCTTGGGACGTTTTACTTCGTTAAAGGTGCTATGTAAATACAAGTTGTTGTTGTTGTTGCTGCTGCTGCTGCTGCTGCTGCAGACGGGGCCTTGGTTTTAACATCTCATCCGCAAGACGGCACCTCCAACAGTGCCACACTCCCTCAGTACTGCACTGGAGCGTCAGCCTAAATTTTGTTCTCAAGTCTCAAGTCACAACCTTCTGACTCAGAGGTGAGACTGCTCCCACTGAGCCGAGGCTGACACAAACTGTCTCAAATGAACTGCCTGAAATGAGCACTGAAGTACAAGATGAGTCAGTCTGCTTTTTGTTTACATTTTTGTCTGTAAACCATATCTTATCAAGTCCAGATTGGTGGACCAGGCATCTCAAGCTTGAGATATGTAAGATTGCTACTGTGTTAGAAGATGCTATCCTAATCCCTAAAGGCTGAACCATCAAAAATAAGTTTTGTTTTTCAAAAGCTAGCTACCAGTGTCCCTTTATAACTCCAGCAGGAGACTGGTAGAACCCTCATGGAATTTCAAGGCCATATTGTAAATGCATACTACATGATATTAAGAAATCATGAAAGCCATTTGCTAAACTAATCATCAGCTCAAGTCTTTGTTAGATATCAGGCATTAAGACTGCCTGACTCCTTGTATTCACCAGATATCAGGAAATTCCAGAACCGTTTGAAGATATGAAAGTTATTTGACACTGTTATGGGGCCCAGAATAGACAGGCAACGGGACAGGGGCAGCTCACTATTAAGTCATTCCAAAAAGTAGCAGAATTTTCAGAATAAAATCATTATCTACAAGAAGCAGTGTTGATCAAATTAAAGAGAAAGCATTAAACAGAAATGATTACGTGCTTCAGGGGCCGTGCAGAGAATTATCTTAAACCATGCTAATTTACAAGGCAGACCAAATAGCTGCAATTTACATTAAGTCATTGTCTAACAGCAAATTGCCTATTAACTGTTGACTAGTTTTCCTGTTTAATGATGACTTCACTTGATAATGCAAATTATTGGCAGTTAGTTCTTGATTTATCATTGAGAATGGAAACTTTCTTTGGTTCTTTTGACAAACTTCAAGTTGATCTTCTTGTTATAACCAATAAAAAACAAGGTCTACCAGCATCTAAAAGTGCATTTTCTCTGCAGCTACTGGTCTGAGAATGGTAACTGCAGCTAGGGTTCCAGCCAGTCAGAACTATGTTAATGTTACTTCGTTGCTACCTGGCTGGATTTCTAACCTGCCCAGGTGAGTGCTCTGTAGATGTCTGCATACATGCATGGGCAGGGCTCTCTCCCAACAGGTGGAAACTGAAATGTTCAGAGTGTGAGAAAAAAAGAACCACTGCTCTATAAACATTTAAATTAAGGCCAGACAGGTCTAAAAGAGCCCAGAAGACCCAGCAATGCATTTACACTCCATGCAATGTCATGCCAAAGTGATGTGAAACTACTGCCAGCAGAGATTCTCTCTCCGCCTTCCTATGGATTCAGACTGGGCCTTCGCTCTGGATTAACACTGCAAGTTCAGCATTGGTGCAAAGCAGAAATCACGTTGCACTGACACTGAATTTCCAGTGTATATGCATCCTAAATGATGTAGCAAAATCATGAACAGCATTCCGCAGCTGGGAGGTTACAAACATACAACTGCCAATATGCAACCTACTTCTACTTTCTCTGTTACAACTCAGACATGAACAATGAAATAGGCAGGCAAAAAATGCCATCACCATTTGTATTTTAGTACGGTCTTTGTCTCAGCTCCAGTTCTTTATACTGCTCTTCTCTCAAGAAGCACGGACCACTGCTCAACCAATCCATCAAACAAGACTTAACTCCATTTACAACACAAATTCTGATCCATTGAAACTTCATTTATCTAACTACATTACAATGGAAAAGCTGCAATGCAGAGGTTTCAGATTGCAGATTCATAGAAGTTACAACATGGAAACAGGCCCTTCGGCCCAACATGTCCATGTCGCCCAGTTTATACCACTAAGCTAGTCCCAATTGCCTGCACTTGGCCCATATCCCTCTATACCCATCTTACCCATGTAACTGTCCAAATGCTTTTTAAAAGAAAAAATTGTACCCGCCTCTACTACTGCCTCTGGCAGCTCGTTCCAGACACTCACCACCCTTTGAGTGAAAAAATTGCCCCTCTGGACCCTTTTGTATCTCTCCCCTCTCACCTTAAATCTATGTCCCCTCGTTATAGACTCCCCTACCTTTGGGAAAAGATTTTGACTATCTACCTTATCTATGCCCCTCATTATTTTATAGACTTCTATAAGATCACCCCTTAACCTCCTACTCTCCAGGGAAAAAAGTCCCAGTCTATCCAACCTCTCCCTATAAGTCAAACCATCAAGTCCTGGTAGCATCCTAGTAAATCTTTTCTGCACTCTTTCTAGTTTAATAATAGCCTTTCTATAATAGGGTGACCAGAACTGTACACAGTATTCCAAGTGTGGCCTTACTAATGTCTTGTACAACTTCATCAAGACATCCCAACTGTTGTTTAATACCGTGAAGAAAAACAAAGCAATAATATTTTTTATGTTGTTAGCATTGTGGTATCATTCAGGCACTTTGGGAGTGATGTGCGCATTGCATTTCAATTGATGCTTGTGTGTATTATTCAGACACTATCGTGTTGTACTTTCACATCTATTATGATTCAGAGTTCTCAACTTACAATGTGGCTGTTCCCTGGTGACATTTTCACCGGCTTTCATCACAGTACACATGATTCAGTTATTCAAGAACATTTAAAATAACCAGTTCATCTACCTGTGGGTTTATTTCTTTCTGCACTATTTTGAGTGCACATTAATAAGTTTGTATAAGCTTCTATTTTAATGCAGACATTGACATTTAAAATAAGTGGATTAATGTCTGCATTAAAATAACACAGACAGGCATTTATGCTAGGACCTTATCAGCTGCACCAGAAATAGCACGTAGAGGTAATTAAATTAATTTGTCTTAAACCCTCAATCATACCCCACTGAGCAGAAGGCTCTTGGCATAAGTTTATGTTACCCCACAGCTATACTGGAGCTCAAGCTGAGTTGCATTATGTCAAAAAAACAAATCCACTCATTACAACAGGGGATGCTTCTGAGTTTTTAAGGCAAAAGTGTAATTAATCCATATTTCTAAGTTTTGCATCTAGCATGTATTCATAAGGTATAAAAATGCCCATTGGTTGTGATTTCTATTTGATGAGAGAATACTAAAATAGGAGGCATCGAAAATAATTCTAACGAGCAAAGGAAGCTGCAAAGGATATTCATAAGAATGGACAAATTGGACAAAAAAGTGGCAGATGGATTTCAACATCAGTAAATGTAAGGTGGTACACTTAAGTAAAAAATATAAAAGTAATAATTATGCTTTGAATGGGGAAAAGCTGGGTGATATGGAAGAGTAGAGGGATTTGGGTTTCAGTTTCACAAGACATTGAAAACAGTACTAAAGTAGATAAGACCATAAAGAAGTCTAATGGAATATATGGGTTTTATGGCAAGAAGTATAGAATATAAAAGTCGAGATGTAATGTTGAATCTATATAAAACCGTAGTAAGATCACAGTTGCAGTACTGTTTATAGTTCTGGGCTCCACACTATAGGAAGGATGTTGAGACAAAAGAGAGGGTAGAGCACACATTTACTGGGATGCTGCCTGGTATGTAGAAATACAAATATGAAGAAAGATGTGAAAAATTAGGGCTATTTTGTTAGAACAGAGGAGATTAAGGGATGACTTGGTAGAGCTGTTTAAAATTATGCAGGGATGGGACAGAGCAGATAGAAACAGATTGTTTCCAGTGATTGTGGGGTGTAGAATGAGGGGACAGAGATATGAGTAAATGTAAGAGATTTAGGAGAGCGGAAGAAACTTTTTTACACAGAGGCTGTAGAGTGCACTACTAGAGTTACTGACTGAAGCAGAGGAAGGGGGAATAAAGGGATATGGGAACAGAGCGGGTGCATGGGATTAGGAGTGCTCCTCCTGTGGATGATAAACATCAACATAGACTGGTTGGGCTGAATATCCTGTTTCTGTGTTGTAATTTCTATGTAATTTTATTTAATATTCTTTTCCTTAATGAAAATTAACCCAATTCTGCAAGTCTCTCTTCATAATTTAGAGCCCCATATCCCAGAATCATCATTGTTACTCTTCTCTGATAAACTCACTTTACACCAAGTTCTTAATTAAAGATCATCAGAAATCTCCCCCAGTGGTTCAATAAGTTGATTCAGTGACCTGTGAGTAGCCAAGCTGTACATACCACAAACATTCCAGGTTCAATCCTTGGTTAAATGATGCCAGCCAAGGTGACAATAGGACTTCTATAATTGATGTCAACACCCTTGCCTTCAGGAGGGGAAAGCTGATCAGAGTTCCCACTCCTGGTTGTTGATAGAACTGTATGTGTGTGAATGCCAGCGATATTTCTGGTCTCATACTGTTGGCTAGGGGCTGCAGTTACCTGAGACGTCAGCTGCTGATACACACAGGCAGGAACGACTTTTGAACTAAAGTAACCTGGGTTCAGTTACTGGCCTCAGCTGGCTGGAACCGGTTTGAATTAACCAAGTTTTGTGAAAGACAAAGGAAATGTGATAAGATACAAGTCCTTATTTAGAAAAGGAGTAATGAGGTAATGCTACCTAAGTCCTTGGGACAGAGCCAATGAGGAGAAGACCCAGGCAAAAGCGAGCAGGCCTAAACCAAAGGGAGAGAGACAGCACAGCTTGAAGAGATAAGATTCGGAATAAGAATGAAGGATCTGGGGCGTGGAGCCAGAGCGAAGATTCCGGAGACCAACCATCGCAGAAGTGGAAGACCCTACGTCAGAGACTTAGAGACGACGTCGAGAGAGAGAGAGAACGGAACACCTGGCCAGCGTCAGCTCTCCTTTTCAGGTATTATCCTTTATATTCTGTGACCACTCAGGGAGTGTCAGAGAAACCTAGTGGGTGTGCATTTAGATCTTAGTTTGGGTATAAGACTGTATAACCTGGTGTAAACTGCATGCCTACATCTAACCAGACGTATAAGCTATATGCATATGATCTAACGGCGTGAATAAAGTGAATTGAGAGTTAAGAGAGAATTGACTCTCCTCCTCTGTGTACTAAGCCAGTAACCGTAACCGGTGACCTCCGGTCAACAATACCAACTATAAACATTCCTGTCCCTGAATATTCTATAGGTGACTAAGAACTTGAGAACTACTGAATCCTATTTACAGCAATTTTATGTAATCTGAAAACTGTAACTCTGTTTAACTTTTGTATTACTTTGATGAAACAAGTCAATGTAACTCTCACCAACCAATATGAGCTACTGACTATCCATTATAATTTCTAAACAGGTGCAGATTACTGATGCATGTTCCCTTTCCACAAAGGTATTGTTCATTTTTGTGGATGTAACATTGTAAAGACACCTCATTGATCAGGCTTCAAATACAATTCTAGTGAGATGAGCTCATCTACAAAATCAATGTTCCTCCTCCAGCAATCCACCAGTTTGCTTCAGTAATGGTTAGTAGGTCTCGACTTTAATATGAAAACCAATAGATAATAGACTTCCAAATGTGAACTGAAGAAAATGATTGTATACTGTAGTTAAATTACTGTCTGAGCCATAAAAATAGACACAAAGTGTAATGTAGAATGTTTTCCCTGAACTGATATATTTTATAGCACAATCAAAATTAAGTCTAAGGAAATGCATTATTTTTTCAAAGCTGTTGATCTTAGATGTTATTAAATTTTTGCTGTCAAGTACTATTCAGAAGTAAATATTAGCTTGGCTCAGTTAGCA
This sequence comes from Heptranchias perlo, assembly GCF_035084215.1. Lineage (NCBI taxonomy): Eukaryota > Metazoa > Chordata > Chondrichthyes > Hexanchiformes > Hexanchidae > Heptranchias > Heptranchias perlo. The sequence continues at coordinate 95,147,066 of NC_090326.1, read as the reverse complement.
GGTATGGGTTCAAATCCCATGCAAGAATTTGAATATATAATGTAAGATTTCACTCCAGTGCCATACTGAGTCTGTGACTGGCATTCTGCTGCCCTGAGAGAGCTTGGAACATAAACCTATCTTTAATGTCATCTCAGCAGCATCTACTTTCTACAACATAGAAAAGAGTCATAACTAAGTTAATGAAGTGTCCAAGAGGTCCAGCAGACTGCCCAAGCACCTTTTATGGAGTTATGCTCCCCTCCAGCTCAATGGTGTGAGACAACCTTCCGATGAAGGTCACTTGGGAGACTTTTTGAGACCTAACTCCTGAGTTTAATGCCACTTTTCTCACCACCACGATCTGAAATCGTTTTGCACAGACACTAAAATGGCAATCCAATGCAGCCTTACAGATCCATTACATCTTATCTGACTGAGCGGTGAACTGAAAAGAGTTTACCTAAGGAAAACTGCCAAAATAAAACTCTTACCAATCTACAGCCTCACCGAAAAAATGCCACATGAGTGAAGACAGTTGTGTTCTTGCTGCCTATTTCATAATTCATTCTATTTATTGTAACACCCGTTGGGGAAAACAACACTGATAAACACAACATCACCAGTAGAAGATGTTTCCAGCTATATGTATTCAATACTGTCGGGATAATTTAATAAAATCACACCCCTAGTGTTGAGCCTTGCCTTCTAGAAGTGTATATCGCGAATTCAGGTGCAGAGGTAAGCCAGCCATGTGGGATTGTCCATCCATCACCCAGGAACACACTGACTGAGGCTGCATGCTAAGCCCTCAGAAAGCTGCTCTATCTATGCTTCATATGGACACCCATCCAGCCCAGGGCATATTTTATTATTGTCACATGTTTCCACAGAGCAAGCTTAACACGCCACTAAACTGTATGATTGAGGATGCCACTTAGGGTTGCTAACTTTCGTTGGATGTATTCCTGGAAGTTTCATCACATGACTTCCTGCCTCCAACTGCCCCGACCCACACTCGTGCCATTGGTCTGTCCTCCAGATGCACTGTCTTCCCACGCCAATTGGAAAGGGAACAGACTCTTTGTTACCCGATTGAATTAATCTTGACTGTTAGTGAAACAGCCTTTTTTTCACCCGGGTTGATAGCAGCAGTGTTCCTGGAGATTGTTCTTCAATTCCTGGAGACTTTAGGATATTGGAACATAGGTACAGGAATAGACCATTCAGCCCCTCGAGCCTGTTCCGCCATTCAATGAGACCATGGCTGATCTGTGACCTAACTCCTTGGCTCCATATCCCTTAATAACTTTCGCTAACAAAAATCTATCAATCTCAGATTTAAAATTAACAAATGACCTAGCATCAACTGCCATTTGCAGAAGAGAGTTCCAAACTTCTACCACCCTTTGCGTGTAGAAGTGTTTCCTAACTTCACTCCTGAAAGTCCTGACTCTAATTTTTAGGCTATGTCCCCTAGTCCTAGACTCCCCAACCAGCAGAAATAGTTTCTCTCTATCTACCCTATCAGTTCCCTTTAATATCTTGAAAACTTCGATCAAATCACCCCTCAATCTTCTAAATTTCAGGGAATACAACCCTAGTTTGTGTAATCTCTCCTCATAATTTAACCCTCGGAGTCAAGGTATCATTCTAGTAAATCTACGCTTCACTCCCTCCAAGGCCAATATATCCTTTCTAACGAGCAGTGCCCAGAACTGAACACAGTACTCCAGGTGTGGTCTAACCAGGGCTTTGTATAGCTGTAGCATAATCATAGAATCATAGAATCATAGAAAATTTACGGCACAGAAGGAGGCCATTCGGCCCATCATGTCCGTGCTGGCTGAGAAACGAGCCACACAGCCTAATCCCACTTTCCCGCATTTGGTCCGTAGTCCTGCAGGTCACGGATCTTCAGGTGCACATCCAGGTATTTTTTAAATGAGTTGAGGGTTTCTGCCTCTATCACCCTCTCAGGCAGTGAGTTCCAGACCCCCACCACCCTCTGGGTGAAAAGATTTTTCCTCATTTCCGCTCTAATCCTTCTACCAATCACTTTAAATCTATGCCCTCTGGTTATTGACCCCTCTGCTAAGGGAAATAGGTCCTTCCTATCCACTCTATCTAGGCCCCTCATAATTTTGTACACCTCAATCAAATCACTCCTCAGCCTCCTCTGTTCCAAGGAAAATAACCCCAGCCTATCCAATCTGTCACCATAGCTAAAATTCTCCAGTCCTGGCAACATCCTCGTAAATCTCCTCTGCACCTTCTCTAGTGCAATTACATCCTTCCTGTAATGTGGTGACCAGAACTGTGCGCAGTACTCGAGCTGTGGTCTAACTAGTGTTTTATACAGTTCCAGCATAACATCCCTGCTTTTACCCTCAATAATTTGCCCCCTTGGATTCTAGTCCTCTGGATATAATGGCCAGCATTCCATTAGCCTTTTTGATTATTTTCAGTACCTGTCCTTGACATTTTAATGATCTATGTACATGGACCCCTAAGTCTCTTTGGATCTCCACTGTTTCGAGCATTTCACCATTTAGAAAGTACCCTGATCTATCCTTTTTAGGCTCAAAGTGGATCATCTCAGACTTGCTTACATTGAAATCCATTTCCCTCAGTTTTGTCCAATTACTTAATCTATTAATATCTCTCTGTAATTTTACATTTCCATCTACAGTGCTTACAATGCTGCCTATCTTTGTGTCATCGGCAAACTTGGATATGTGGTGCTCTACCCCGTTACCTAAATCGTTAATAAATACAGTGAATAGTTGAGGCCCCAACACAGATCCCCATGGGACACCAGTAGGCACATCCAGCCAATTTGAGTACCTGCCCATTATCCCTACTCTCTGTCTCCTGCCGCTCAGCCAATTTCCTAACCAGTTCAATAATTTGCCCTCAATTCCATGAGCTTCAACTTTAGCTAACAGTCTCTATGAGGGACTTTATCGAATGCCTTCTGGAATTCCATATCACAACATCTGTAGACATTCCCCTGTCCACTACTTTAGTCACCTCTTCAGGCATGACCTACCCTTTACAAATCCATGCTGGCTCTCTCTGATCAACTGAAAATTTTCAAGATGCTCAGTCACTCTATTCTTAATTATAGACTTTAGTAATTTCCCGACAACAGGACAATCCGGGAGGGTTGGCAACCCTAGTGCCACTTGGCTCTCAGTAATCTCTGCACTCTTCCAACATCTCATTAATTCCCTGTTGCACAATAAAGCTGCTTATAATAGAAGCGAACAGAGCCAAACCAGTGGAGGATTTCCTCACCTGGAATTTCCACAGCAGTTCTCCCGAATCACTGCTGTAACTTTGACAGTAGATCATCGGAACCCCCAGAGAAACAGCATAAACATCTAAACACAGGAGTTTCTAGGACTTTTTCCAGGTTGCTGCCAAAGTTATGGTGGAAAATCGAGAGTACTCCGATAGAAATTCTCCCCCCACTCAGTTCAAAGCCCTCACACAGTATGGGCAGGCCATAATGGATTTAGTTGTGCCAGAGAATATAGAGGGTTTGGGAGGCTGGAGGGCTCTGTGTAGGTCAGGGCAATTATGGCCTTTTTCTGTTACTCATCGTCCCCCTACACACACACTCACGCAAACAAACTCACATAATGCAACAAAGGACCATGCACACATTGTTAACTATATAAAGCTATGTTTTACGGTCTGCTTCACAGCCACCATTGCAATATATAGATGTCACCTTTTGGGATTTCTGATTTTTTTTCAACTGACTGGAGGGGCAGCTCGTGGCCATCCTGAGCTGATAAGCATTGGGATCCTAACCTCACGGGACTGGCATTTAAAGCAGATACTACATGCGCACTAACATGTACAATCATCAGCATATCTGCCAAGAATACAAGAAGGTTTGACAAGTCTGTGGAGAAGTCCACTACCCATATCTGTGTAGTCAGTCAGGACTGTTTATGTGAACACTGCTGTAACTTTGACAGTAGATCATCGGAACCCCCAGAGAAACAGCATAAACATCTAAACACAGGAGTTTCTAGGACTTTTCCCAGGTTGCTGCCAAAGTTATAGTGGAAAATCGGGAGTACTCCCATAGAAATTCTCCCCCCACATAGCGCATAGAGCAAGATGTATAATGGGCGGCCAATTCTATATTGCCCATTTACACTATCGCCCAAAGTTAAAATTACTCCCCGCGCATCTAAAGGACTCCCATTTTTCAGAATTGGCTAGATGTGCCAAGTTTGTGTTTCTGATGGAATGACAAGTAATGACAGGGCTGATGGCCGGCGCGGACACGATGGGCCGAAGGGCCTCTATCCGTGCTGTATGACTCTATGACTCTAATTCCATGATTATGCACAGGATGCATTACTTATATTAGACCTTTCCAATCTGTCAGTTTTTCAATATGTTTTTCCAGAATACATTGTAAGATCAGTGCAGCTCAAATATTATTGCCAACAACCAGTATATCAAGCCTCCCAAATTCTCTTATTTTAATTAGCAATCACCATGAAGTACTAGCAATGTTGGACGAGATCGTGCTGGGAAAATAACGGCGTGTTAATGATGAACGCCACTATTAATGCTCAAATAGTCCAGCAAGTTTAGGGGATGAAGAGATACGTCGTGAGTTGTGAATCTCCAGAACTTGCTGGTTGATTTAAGCCACTCCCCATTTGCTTTGCACAAATGGCATCTGGCCCTTATCCTCCCCATTATTTTTAAGAACTTGCTGGATTTACACATTAATTGCCCATTAAACTCGCTGCAGAAAGTTAGGGCTGGAACTTAACAGCATAAGTACCTTTTTATTGACGTAATAATTGTTAATGTAATGCCAATCAACCTCTCTGGCCTAGACAGGAACAATTTAAACTGTTCAATCACATTCTTTCATGTAGTAAATTGCTGTTAGAGATTTTAAAAATGTCAATTTTTAAAACTTTTCCTTACTTTTCCTTTATGTCTCTTTCTGCACTTGATTTGAGTCTAATTCACCCACTCTAATTCACACTCCTTCTCCGTTGTTCCTCTATTTCTTTCTCAATCCTTAAGTCTCATTAGTTAAAGAGATAGACTGTTGGTCCCACCATTCACTGAGGTCCCAGATGCCCCGTTGCCCTCCCCATGCCGTTATCTGCTCGCAGTACCAGCGAGTTACAGTGCAAAAAAATTTTCAAGCTGAAGGGTGCAGGAAAAAGTCTAACTAAAGGCGTACGCCACTTGATGCACCGCTCCAGCAAGATTTGGCCCATTATGTCATTAAAATTCCTATGTAATTGGTTATATTAAATCTTCAAATTAAAAATTTATTAATGTTGGAACCCAGTTGGTGTAGGAAACTGTGTGACAGATATTTATGACAATAAATATTGTCATAATGGCAAATTGTCATAGTGGCAAAGCCAAAATAAGTTAGATGCTGAGAGGTTGTTTCCCCTAGCTGGAGAGTCTAGAACTAGGCGGCATAGTCTCAGGATAAGGCGTCGGCCATTTAAAACTGAGATGAGGAGGAATTTCTTCACTCAGAGAGTTGTAAATCTTTGGAATTCTCTACCCCAGATGGGTGTGGATGCTGAGTCGTTGAACATATTCAAGGCTGAGATCGATAGATTTTTGGACTCTAGGGGAATCAACGGATATGGGGAAGGGGCAGGAAAGTGGAGTTGAGATCGAAGATCAGCCATGATCTTATTGAATGGCAGAGCAGGCTCAAGGGGCCATATGGCCTACTCCTGCTCCTATTTCTTACGTTCTTATTATGTCCTTATGTAACTTTTGGTCAACTTGACAAAGCAGACTATTTTGCCGTTGTACGAGACCTTGGTCAGGCCTCATTTGGAATATTGTGCCCAGTTTTCATCTCCTCCCATGGTGGGTGATATTGAGGCTTTGGAAAGGGCGCAGAGGAGGGCCGGTAGACTAATTCCCAGCTTAAAATATCTTTGTTATTAAGATAGGCCAAAAGCGCTGGGACTCTACGCTTTAGAGAAGTGTAGCCTTAGAGGTGATCTATTTGAAGTTTATAAGATGATGAAAGGAATAGATTGTGTTCCAGTTGACAGTTTGTTCCAATTAAATACATTAGGGAAGACCAGGGGGTCACAATTTTAAGTTGCACAAGGCCGGGTCTAGGTTAGATGTCAGGAGGTGGTTCTTTTCCCACAGAATAGTGGACCTCTGGAATAGGCTGCCGGCTCGTGTAGTGGACGCCGATTTGCTGAATTCCTTCCAGCGAGAGCTGGACCTGTTTCTGGCTGGGGTGAAGATCAACTCTTAAAAAAGGTAAGTAATGTAATGTATAGAATTATCAGGGGCAGAGTGATCTCCCAGACTAGTTTCGATTGCCAAAGGGGTCGGAGAGGAATTTCCCAGAATTTTTCCCCAAATTGGCCTGAGTTTTTATCTGGTTTTTCCCAAGAGATCACATGGCGTAGGGTGGGGAGTATATATAATGTGACACACAAGAAATCATAGTTGTGTGGGACAGGCTGGATGGACCAGAGGGTTCTTTTCCTGTCCGTCATTGTTCTTATGTTTGTAGAACATATGAGCTGACTTAACAAAATTTCTCTCAAATATAGTTCCAATGCTATTCCAGACTATACTTGTAGAATTAATTAAATCTTATACCTGAATTGAGCTAATCCTTTAATTTGTTTACAATGGCCTTTACTGGCTCAGAACATTGTTCCCAGTTCTCCCAATGATAAGTGCTATATACATAAGGATACAAGTAATTGCTTAGCCTATACACCAGATCACCAGATGGTGATGTTGGAGAAATTTATACGCTACCTATTAGCCATTTCGGCATTACAATTTACCCTGTTACACATTTTTCTCTGGCTTTTTTAATTAACCAGTTTCAATCAAAAGTTCAGCACAACAAGATCAAAATAGAATGTCACTGGAGAAGCAAACATGAATGTGTTTACTGGCCAAGGATGAATGAAGAACTGAAAAATTACATTTAGAAATTTGATCTGTGTCCAAAATTGGAAACTGGACAACAGATCCAAATACCTCATGAATTACCTGATTGCCGCTGATCAATGGTTAGAGAAAAATGATCTCTTGTTGAATTACAGGGAAATTGGCAACTTAGATAATAAGGGGATGTAATTGTTGTCTGTAATGACTACATATTTTGTGCATTTTTTTTAACATTCTTTGGGTTCACTGAATTCACTTTGTCGCAACCCAGAAGGCTCAGGGTTGTCTTATCATGCGTTGGTGGGACTTGATGTGTTTCCTCAATTTAATACTTGCTCAGATCCCAACAACTTGGCTGTGATCATGTGGCAGGTTATATGGCAACCTAACAATTTTTTATGATTTGTTGTTAATATGGCTGGGGTAGTTCCCAGCATGAATAGCTTTCAATGGTTTTGCTTCTGACAACTGGCTTACTGACCTCCTCTACACCCCATTAATTGTTATATGCAGTCATTTTCTTTTAAGTACTTTTTAAAATGATTCCTAACAAGAATTACACATCTATTATGACTATTATAAACTTGGTCAGTTTGTTGCTGATTGAATTCATTGCCTTCAAATGCCTTTTACTGAAAGGCATTTTAGTATAAAATACAATTATCTCAAATAATGTTGACTTCTAAAATAAAACCAGAAAAAGCTGGAAATACACAGCAGGTCAGCCAGCATCTGTAAAGAGAAAAGATATGTTATGATGGGCACACATGTGAAATGTCAAAACCTTTCTTTGCTGACTGGCCTGCTGTGTGTTTCCAGCCTTTTCTGCTTTTATTTCAAACTTCCAGCATTTGTGATTTTCCTTTTTTATTTTAAAGCTGACTTCTAAGCAAATTTCCATATGTTTGTTCAGAAGCACCACATGTGGAAATTAAACATTTGGTGCTTCATTATGGAGTTTAGAAAGTTGCATGAAAGTAGACAGCAAATCCAAGCTGTAACTTATATTACATTCACTTATCTCAGGCTGTTTATGAAGTATTTAGAATGATGCTGTTCCTCTAAAATAAGAGCAACTGCGAAATCAGCGTCATGTGTAATGTTCTAGGGCATATCAGTCTTGATTATGTCCTTACTTCTTTCACTGTCTTATAAGTCCAATTAATTTCAAGTTTACTACTGATTATTAGTACTTCAAATGCATTGCTACCTCGGGAAAAAAGATCCTTTATGAAGTGTTCCTAGATTGCCTTAAGTAACAATTGACAGCCTGCAGGTAATGCCACCTTATTCCATGCCAGAGCAATGTTCTTTGTCTCTAGGCAGATACTCAGAACAACAAATTTACTAACAAAACTCTCAAAGGTGAGCGACATAGTGAAGAGTTTTGCAGGTCAATACACAAAGGGTGCAGTGATGTGATCTATGAAACCATTTAAGACAAACCCAAATTAACTATGAAGTCAACACTGAAAGTGCATTCTAACGACAACTGCATTATCTTCTGTGGTGTGATCTAACCATGAGATTCAGCATTGTTTTCTCAGTAGGCTGTTCTGGGAAACTGAGCCAGTTTTGAAAACTTGCCAAACAATAATATCTTCCCTTAAAATTAATCAAATCCAACAGCAAAATAGGATCCAAAAGGTTACATCTGCTTGGTACCTACAAGAATATATGACAGGGACCAGGGGTTTATGGAAGATAAATAACTATTGAACAACATAATCTGTGACTGCTACTGGCCCGACTGGAATATTAACTTCATTATTGGCTAAGGCTTTATTTTTCATAAACTGTAGCTTTCTACTAGATATTGCCGTAGACTTCATAATAGCCATTTTACATGTAGTACAGTTTTACTGCAGGTTGAACTCCCAGAGATACTGGGCCAGAAAACACTCCCAAAATAACGGAGGAGCTCAACAGCGCTCTCAGTTTTTAGTGGTAAATTGAAGGAGCAAGTTCCCGCGTTTGAACGTGCTCAGTAAAACGCAGATATCGTGACCTTGCTCCTAGTGGTTCGCCAGTGATATGATAGCTTTGAATTAAAGGGACATCACATGCTGCAATCAGAGAAATCATTGAAAAAACGTCAACTTGCTTATCTGCCCAGCTGTAAAGTCACTAATTATATCACCAAACAGGTACGCTTAAAAATACCAGGTCTAGACTAAACTGGAGGAGAGATAATTTAAGGGAGCTAAAAAGGGATCTTGCCTTGGTGAATTCGAATCAGAAAATGGTAGGCAAAGCAGTAATTGAACAATGGGAAGCCTTCAAGGAGGAGATGGTTCTGGTACAGAGTCCCACGAGAGGGAAAGTAAGGACATCCAAAGCTGGAGCTCCCTGGATGATTAAATATAAAGGGGGCGAAATTGTGCCATTTAGCGCCCGTTTTTGTAGGCGCTACGTGGACACCTAAGTCCTGAAAATGGCATCAGAGGTGCGAGTGGAAACTTCCGACGGGAAGCGCGCAGGACGCCATCTTGCTAAAGGTGATTGAACACGCACACCTAACGATCGGCGGCAGCATGTAGACTAAGGAGATGATGAGGCAAATCAGTGTGCAACGCTGATTTGAAGCAACCGGTGAAATTTTGGAATGCCACACTCCAGCCAATGCCCTGTCTTAACTTCACACAGCTGAACAGGACTTAAACGGCATGAAGGACCCCCCCACCAGCATTATTTACAGGTTAGTTGCTGGATTATTTATTATGGCTGTGTGTTCAATTGTATACATTTTTTGGACATTTCCTATATTGGCTAAAGTTTCAATATTCTATCGAGAGTGGTCTGGCTGGTCTTGCAGTACTTTTAGTGGCATTTAAAATATAGCGCTGAAAAAAGTTGCTTCCAGACACGGGTGCCCTGGTAGAGCTTCCTCTGGGAATTGAACATGACTGGGAGAATGAAGAAAGGCCACACAGAGCAGGACAAGCTGCTACACGAGGGAGGAGGAGGAGGATTAGGGCACTCAGCAGGAGGCCATATCCAATGAGGACCTTCAGGGAGCAATTCTCTTACCTCAACTTCAGTGACAACCAGTGCATCCGGCATCTTCGGTTCACTAAAGAGGTCATGACTGAAATTTGTCAACTGCTGCAGCCACAACTGCAGCCTCAAAGCAGGGCAGGGACAGCATTGCCTGTGACTGTCAAGGTGACCGTGGCTTTTAATTTTTACGGCTCTGCCTCCTTTCAGGCTGCTGCTGGAGATACAAGCAACATCTCGCAGTTTGCAGTGCACTGCAGTATAATGGAGGTCACTGAGACTTTGTACACAATGAGAAACAAATTCATTTAATTCCCTCTTGCCAGAGACAAGCAGGAGGAGTGAGCACGAGTTTTTGTTTGCATTGTAGGCTTCCCCATGGTGCAGGGAGCACGCTTATTGTCTTGCGTGCGCCACATCGGAACTTGGCCATATTCGCAAACAGAAAGGGATTCCACTCCCTCAATGTGCAGCTGGTGTGCAACCACATGCAGCGTATCCTGCAGGTCAAAGCCCATTATCATGGCAACAGTCACGATTCATTCATTCTGCGGCAGTTCTTTGATCCACCTGTATTTCAACCAGCACGGCAAGTCAAAGGCTAGCTACTGGGCGACAAGGGCTATCCCCTCATGAATTGGCTCATGACTCCGGTCAGGAACCTAAGCTCACGTGCACAGGAGGCCTACAACGAGAGCCATGCTGCCACATGGAACATCATAGAGCACACCACTGTCATTCTCAAGCAGTGCTTCCGAGGAGGAGCCCTGCAGTACTCAGCTGAGCGGGTATCAAGATTTGTCGTTGTATGCTGCATGACCTCGCCATTATGAGGGAACAGCCCTCGCCACCGCCTATCAGGCGAGAACCTGGGCAAGAGGAAAAGGCAGAGGAAGAGGAGAAAGAGGTGGAGGAGGATGTGGAGGAGCAGGAGAAGGAGGAAGTGGAGGAGGAGCAAGAGGGAGTGGAGGAGAAGGAGGAAGTGCAGAAGGAAGTGGAAGAGGAGGCTGGGAGGCTACAAGACAGGCCCTGTCTGCCAGAGCTGTGCATGATCAGACTACTAATGAGCGACACCAATTACAACTCACTTCAATGACACCTCCCCATTCACCAGCAGTCCCACACTCCTTACCTTTCCTCTCTCACATGACCATCAATTCGTCCTCCTTATGATTGCACAATGGTTCCTCCCTCAGTTCATCGCAGAAATAAAAACCACCACCAAATGGAAATTCAAATCCACATTTATAAATGAACACATGAAATTATGCAAATAAAATGAGACTATTCACCCTTGTGCATTTTCTTAGTGCCTGTTGTTCATGTGGTCTTTACCTTTCCTAGTGCTCCTATGAGGTGCATCCCCAGGGGCTGGAGCATGGGTGGTGGAAGGCTGCTGACCTTCGATTGAGGAGACTGCAGATGGCCTTGGAGGACAACCTCGAGCAGCTCTGGGCTGGGAGGGCTTGGCTTCAGACTGTACCATCTCAGCCTGGGCTGCAACAGTCTGGGCCAGCTGGCTGACAGGAAACAGAAAGGGCACAGTGGAGTGGCAGGAGTGGGAGCAGGAATGAGAGAGGACAGCAGGTTCGTCTTCCATGGCGCCACTGCCAATGTCCCGGAACGGCGCCTCAGCAATCCTGGTGATCTGTTGGAGAACAGATTGCTGGACTGCTATGATGCCCTGGAAACCCCTTTCAACAGTGGCATCCAGATAGCTGCAGTCTGAGCTTCCAAGGCAGCAATCACACCTTTGATGGCAAATGTTTGTGCTGCAATGGAAGCTGTGACATCGGTCATCAGAAGCTGCATCATGGCGGGTTCCACTGCAGTGTTGATGGAGGTGACCACCCGTTCCATGTGGGAAAAGATGGGCTTCAAGCTCTCCGCAAAGCCTTGTGCCAAGTTGGAGCTGGACTCCTCCATGCCCCTTCTCATTATGTGCAGGCTTTCTGGCAGGCTTTCCAGTGCCCCAAGCATTTGGTTGTGTACACCCACCAGTCTTCTTCTGTAGCCTGGCCCATCGAAGTCATCATCTGACTCCCATGCAGCAGAACTAGTGAGGTACCTCGCCCCTCCGGCGAGCTGGCACCTGAGGTTTCTGTTCCCCCCACCCCGGCTCCTGCGCACTTGTGCCCGGTGTCTCACCACGTGCAGATCCCTCCTCAATCCTAGCCTCTAAAGTACGTGCAGTGTCAGTCTCTGAGCTGGTGGATGCGAGTGTAAGATCGAGTGACGGTGTCTCTTCATCATCACTGTCTTCTTCCTCTTCCTCCTCTGACTGGGAAGGTTCCAGTTCTTGGGTATCTGAAATGACAAAGGGACACGGGTTGAGCTGTGGTGCGGGGAGAGGAGAAAGTAAGAAGTGCGTGCTTACACCATCTGCAGCTTGTGAGTCAGAAAAGATTGTGGGATGAGGGAGAAGTGGGGAGCTCCAGCACCACCAGTGGCCACGGCCTCAGCGATGGCCCTTCCAATGATGGCGAGCACTGTCTCCTCCATAGGAGTTAAGACGTGTAGGCACGCTTGTCCTCCTCCAATTCTTTCTTGCTGCTGTTATGCGCCACCTTTTCCTGCAAGAAAGAGGGAAGTGTGTCAGTGAGTGTCCTGCAAGATGCTTGGGTGATGTGGCTGTCATGGTTGAATAGCTGTCAGGATGTGTGAGCTGTGTGTTGTTGGTGTGAGGCTTGCAACAGTGGTAATGTGTGAGGGTGAGATAAAGCATATGATCTGAACGATTGAGTACTGATTGAAAGAGATTGTTGGTAGGTGGGTGATGGTGGCTGCACTGCATTCAGCTGTGGATGAGGCTAATGGTGCAGTTGGTACGATATGCCACTCGAAACTTTAACTAACTCACCTTAACAATTTGTGTTAAATCATTGAACTTCTTCCTGCACTGCATCCACATTCATGGAGCTATGCTCCCCACATTTACCTCCTCCGCTACTTCCTCCCACTGCCTTTTGAGCATATGTCTAGAGAGCTGCAAATACAGGATGCCCCTCCTTCTGTCCACCTCTTGCACCAAGACCTCTAGTGCATCATCAGCAAACCTTGGTGCACGCTCTCTCCCAGGTGCAGCCATTCTTCAAAGTATCACAGCACAGATTCAGTTTTGAAACGACTCCCACCACTTCTTGCAGCCACTATGCATCTCCCCTTTAAGAGGTACAGGCTGCCTTTAAGAAGTGCGAGCCATTCGCGATATCGGGGTCCCCTGCTGATGCATGCAGCCAATCAACAACGCAGGTAGCGCTGGCGGTACGCAGCAATCATGGAAATCAGCAGGCAGCACGAATGTAACATGCTGCCTGCATCGCAATGACCGGGCACCGGTTCATTACGTACCGCGATCCCAGCGCCCATTTTTGGGGGTTATCCAATTAAACCCCCATAGAGATTAAAATGAAACAGAAAAAGAAGGCTTATGACAAGTGTAAGGTTCATAATACAGTAGAGAACCAAGCTAAATATAGAAAGTACAGAGGAGATCTAAAAAAGGAAGTAAGAGGGACAAAGAGAGAATATGAGAGTAGATTAGCGGCTAACTTAAAAGGGAACCCGAAAGTCTTTTAGAAACATATAAATAGTAAAAGGGTAGTCAAAGGAAGGGTGGGGTCGATTAGGGACATAAAAGGAGATCTTCTTGTGGAGGCTGAGGCACTAAATGAATACTTCACATCAGTCTTCACTAGAGAAGTGGATGCTGCCATTGTAGCAGTAAAGGTGGAGATAGGAGCGATATTGGATGGGAAAAAAATAGATAAAGAGGAGGTACTTAAAAGACTGGCAGTACTCAAAGTAGATAAGTTACCCAGTCCAGATGGGATGCATCCTATGTTATAAAGGGACGTAAAGGTAGAAATTGCAGAGTCTCTGGCCACAATCTTTCAATCCTCCTTAGATTTGGGGGTGGTGTCAGAGGACTGGAGGATTGCAAATGTTACATCCCTATTCAAAAAATGGGAGAGGGATAAACCCGGCAATTACAGGCCAGTCAGCCTAATGTCGGTGGTGGGGAAACTATTAGAGACAATAATCGGGACAAGATTAATTGGCACTTGGATAAGTATGGTCTAATAAATGAAAGATTTGTTAAAGGCAAATCCTGTTTGACCAACTTGATTGAGTTCTTTGATGAAGTAACGGAAAAGGTTGATGAGAGTAGTGCGGTTGATGTGTATATGGACTTTCAAAAGGCACTGGATAAAGTACCACATAATAGACTTGTTAGCAAAATTAAAGCCCATGGGATTAAAGGGACAGTGACAGCATGGAGACAAAATTGGTTAGGGGACAGAAAACAGAGAGTAGTGGTGAACGGTTGTTTCTCAAACTGAAAGGAAGTATACTGAGGTGTTCCCCAGGGGTCGTTATTAGGACTATTGCTCTTTCTGATATATATTAACGACCTGGATATTGGGTATACAGGGAATCATTTAAAAGTTTGCAGATGACACAAAACTCAGGAATGTAGTAAACAATGTGGAGGACATTAACAGACTTCAGGAGGACATAGAGGGCTTGACAAGGTGGATGCTGAGAGGCTGTTTCCCCTGGTTGGAGAGTCTAGAACTAGTGGTCATAGTCTTAAGATATGGGGTCGATCATTTAGGATCGAGATGAGGAAAAATTTCTTCACTCAGAGGGTTGTGAATCTTTGGAATTCTCTGCCCGAGAGGGCTGTGGATGCCCAGTCGTTGAGTATATTCAAGACTGAGATGGATGGATCTTTGGACACCAAGGGAATAAAGGATGTGCGGATCGAGCAGGAAAGTGGAGTTGAGGTAGAAGATCAGCCATGATTTTATTGAATAGCGGAGCAGGCTCGAGGGGCCGTATGGCCTACTCCTGCTCCCATTTCTTATGTTGTTATGTTCTTATACTCAGACTGGTGAAATGGGCACATACATGGCAGGTGAAATTTAATGCAGAGAAGTGTGAAGTGATACAATTTGGTTGGAAGAATGAGAAAAGACAATATAAACTAAATGGTACAATTTTAAAGGGGTACGGGAACAGAGAGACCTGGTGGGATACATACACAAATCTTTGAAGGTGGTAGGACAAGTTGAGAAGGCTATTAAAAAAGCTTATGGGATCCTGGGCTTTATTAATAGAGGCATAGAGTACAAAAGCAAGGACGTTACGCTAAATCATTATAAAACACTGGTTAGGCCTCAACTGGAGTATTGTGTTCAATTCTGGGCCCCACACTTTAGGATGTCAAGGCCTTAGAGACGGTGCAGAAGAGATTTACTAGAATGGTACCGGGGATGAGGGACTTCAGTTATGTGGAAAGACTGGAGAACTGGGGTTAATCTCTTTAGAACAGAAAAGGATAAGAGGAGATTTGATAGAGATGTTCAAAATCATGAACGGATTTGATAAAGTAAAGGAGAAACTGTTTCCAGTGGCAGAAGGGTCAGTAACCAGAGGACACAGATTTAAAGTGATCGGCAAAAGAGCCAGGGGCGACATGAGGAAACATTTTTTTACGCAGCAAGTTGTAGTAATCTGGAAGGCACTGCCTGAAAGGGTGGTGGAAGCAGATTCAATAATAACTTTCAAAAGGGAATTGGATAAATACTTGAAGGCAAAAAATTTACAGGGCTATGGGGAAAGAGCAGAGGAATGGGACTAATTGGCTAGCTCTTTCAAAGAGCCAGCACAGGCACAAGGGGCTGAATGGCCTCCTTCTGTGCTGTAACATACTATGATACTAACATGATACTTTTGCAAATTTTCTCAGAGTTTGTTTTCCTGCTCTCCCGACGCTGTCCTATAGCTCTGCTGCGCTCTGGTTTAAATACTTGTGGCCGCTCCCGTGGTGCTCTGCGCTCTCCCAACGCTCTCAGTCATCTACCTTTTTAAGTAAACTTAGTGATTGACGGAAAATATCCCCCGAAGTTCTCAAGTGTTATACATTTTCCGACTTCATTTCTTTATGTATTCTTAGCTTGAAGTTTAATATATAAAATGAATCTCAGCAAACCTTATTTGTACTGTAGTCAATATAGATACTTGTAGAAAAAGAGCTATAGAGGAATTCTATAAGGGAGTTAACTGAAAACTATATTAGGAATAAAGCCAAATCTTCCTTTAAATAATTAAGCACAAACAATTATGTCATGTGGCAGATCTAGTCCCATGGATCCATGCATCCGCTAATAATTTAATCTATTTAGAAAGTAGTTTGTTCTTTGAAGTAAATCAGGTTGTCAAAGTAATTTATGTCTCATTAAACATTAATTAATAAGAGGGTTTATGATGGAGAAAGCACCATCAACAGGTTTATTATGAAAATTTCCATGTATAGATTATTGAACCAAGTGCCAACCTACAACATTTCCTGTGACTTACCTAAGATGCAATCTGTTTAAGTATACTGATTTGATTAGATCATTAGAAGTTGCTTTCTTATTTATTCTTCTCTGCCAACTGTCCTATATCTCTTTCTTTCTGTAAAATTAGAGCTTCTTTATCATTCTTGCTTTTTCTAATGTGATTTTTTCCCCCTCAATTTCTCTCTATTTTGTCTTCTCCTCCCTTGAAGACATCTCTTGCTGGGAATGGCTCCATAGGGCCCAGCAGCCCTCAAGTACACCTGCACGTGACCGCACTTGTAGCAGGCTGTTACAATAGAGGACATCACTCGATCCTTGCCTCGAATTTCCATGGGTCATCTCCTGATCCCTTACTGTATGAGACCTTATCATTCTTCTTAAAGGGCACCCAGTATTGATATCAAGCAGTTCTCAGATCATGTTCAACGCAGGCTAGATGCAAAGCAAAATTTACTCTGCCCCGGCAAGGTAAATAGCACCCTCTACTGCACCAGTGTGGCATTTCTGTTTTCCAAAGTGGACATACATCGAGCCTTTTTTAGTGAGTTTGCCAATTTATCGTCAATGAAATAAGTAGTTTTGTGCTGTGGAGTCATGAGGGGTGAAATTGGTCTTCAGCGATAGTGCAAAAGGGCAAAAGGGGCACTAGCGAATCAACAGGCAGTTTTACACTCC
Organism: Heptranchias perlo; assembly: GCF_035084215.1. Taxonomy (NCBI): domain Eukaryota; kingdom Metazoa; phylum Chordata; class Chondrichthyes; order Hexanchiformes; family Hexanchidae; genus Heptranchias; species Heptranchias perlo. Next base: position 95,130,114 of record NC_090326.1, on the reverse strand, counting down.
ACCCGATTTTCTTTTCCTCTTAATCACTCCCCTCCCCACCCCAAATCATGTGATCTCCTGGGAAAGGTGAAAAACCAGATGCCCTGTAGATCAGTTCAATGAGAAATAAACCTTTCACGCCAGGTCTCATCATATCAATTATTTGCTCATTCTGCCTTCGGAGAGATTGAAGAAATACACATGCAAAAAATACTGATATCTGTTTCAGGTCACAAGGGGGTTCCATTGTTACACTCCCCCAGGTTATGCTATCATACAAGTAGATGTAGGACCGTGTGAGTCAACTCCCTAAAGGTATAACACTCAGATTACTTAAAGAAGCAGTTGCTGCCACTGAGCCCAAGAATGTATGTATGACAGACCCAAATTCATAATAGCTTTCAATATAAGTTGCTAAATGATAAATTGTGGAATTCTGAATTTATTCTAGGAGTAAGGAAGGCCTGATAGCTAATGTATGATGACAACATGAGTAGGTTATTAAGGCTAGCTTCACAATTGAAATAAATCCAGTGAATCAGTTACCCATTGAATATGTTGTTTATTTAACACCTATTATGTGTATTACATAATAAAGCATCAAAAAGAATGGGTGGAACTTTCAACTTTGGTGGGGTATAAAAGGAAATTGGACAAGTGTACAATGGGCGATGGATACGATATCACCCGCTTTACACACCTGCCAAAGTGGAAAATTCTGGTGAATATGTTGAATAAATTAAGCAAAAATATAATTCAAGTAACTGCACCTTTTATATAATCAGATATGTCAATATCAATCAAGATCTATTCTCAGTACATCATTAATTGTAAACAATAATATTGCCAGCTATATTTATCATTTTATAAAGACAGGATACTCAAACTCGCTAACATGTATGTTCATGGCCAACAGAGCTGTAGGCTGGCTGTATTTTCCCTACTGTTTTGTGAAATGTGTTTGTCAGTGCAAAGTGATTTCACTTCATTGCAGCACTACAGCTATAGTGTAAATACAGCCTAAATCTGAAGTGAGGGTCCTAACTAACATCAGAACAAAATGGAATAAGACTTGCTGGAGGAAGGAGTCTCACTCTGCTTCACTCTGATCCAAAGTCAGTTCAGGACTTAACGCCAAATGTGCAAGATACAAGTTTAGATTTGGTTCAAAGCTAAAACTGCTTCATACCAACATGAAACCTGTAGTGTAAATGTATCCTGATACTGCACATGGTATCAAGCTCAAGCAATGTGAGAGCACCTCCTCCATGGGGGTCTCATACTGCTTTTCTCCAGAGTTGAGTTATACTGCATCTTCAGCACTGCTGCAAAGTTGTAATATAAATGTACCATTGTTAATTATTCAGAAAGTTGAACTTGAAAGCCTTCTCCAAACATGTCACTCACATAAACCAATTGTAAGTGTAATGCAGATCACTTTTAGTTCCCTGGCTCTGCCAATGGCTCAGTTGGTCAGTTCAATACCCAGTGTAGACCTAAGCCATAAAGCCTGGGAAGATCTTAAGTTATGTCCTCAATCTTTGCTTGTTTAGCTGATCTGAGCCACCTTATCAATAGGGGCACCCTCATTGGTCTCAGCATCCCTGGGTTAGGGAACGACAATTCAGCCACAGTTCTCACTTGACTGTTATCCAGTGACCCCTTGCTGGAAAGTGTATGTATGTATATGAGCAATAGGTTAGGACAGGATCAATCACAGCTGTGATGCCATTCAAGGTAAATTGGCCTTCCAACATTCATTATCTTGGTTTACACATGCAGAATGACTGCTTGAATAGGGTATCAGAGGGTAAAGCAAGCAATGCTTCGGGAGAGAAGGGGTGAAAAATAGAGGGACATAAAAGAATCTATGATATGTATCTTCATGGGAACTCTTTTACAAAATAAACATTGTAGGTTATTTCTGTGACAATGCAGCAATTATTCTCCAGGTGACTCCATATAGCATTTGTGCTCACAGTTTTCAGATTGACAACTCTCACTACAACTGTGAAAGGTCAAATGTAAACTGTATGTTAAATTGTTAGTGTAATCTTCATTGGACAAGAGATCATAGTGCAACTCTGTTTGAAATACAATGTTGAACAATGCACAGTGAAAATGATTTCAAAAGAAGATTGTCACCCTGAGGTCAGGGTCAAAACTATACAGCATTTCCAGAGAGTATCAAAAGGCTCTTGGCATTGGTATTGGTCCTGCAGATCTTGGCAGCAGCTAAGCCAGAATAACATTTTACATGCTTAATTTCTAATGAGTTTTAATGCTCCAACATCATTAAAATTAAATATCTTCTTCAGTGCACACTGCACTGTTTCTACTCAATTAATCTAATGTGAAGGTTATCATTGACGATGCCCTAATACATAGCGACATGTACATTTCAATTTTTCAGTAATCCCTTGTTATGCTTCGGACATAGACTCTACTTTCATACAGTTTGATACACTCAATAATGAGTGAGTTGTAATTGACATGGTGCAGTAGCAAGTAACATTTGCACCAGACAAGTGCTAGGCAATGAGCATCTCCAACAAGACAGAGCCTAACCTCCTTCCCATGATATTCAATGACATGACCATTGCCGAGTCCTCAACCATCAACGTCCTGGGAGTCACCAAACACCAGAAACTCAATTGGACCAGCCATATAAATGCTGTAGCTACTAGAGCAGGTCAGAGGCTGAGTATTCTGCAGTAAATGACTCACCTGCTGTCTCTGTACAGTCTACCTTTCACAAACAAGGCATAAGTCAGGATGGGTGCAGCTGCAACAACACTCAAGAAGCTCAACACCATGCAGAACAAAGCAATCCAATTGATCAGCACCTCATCCACTAGTCTAATCATCCACCCCCTCCACCATCGGTTTCCCGTGGCTGCAGTTTGTACTATCTCAAGGATGAACTGCAGCAACTTGCCAAGGCTTCTTCGGCAGCATCTCCCAAACCTGCAACCTCCACTAATTAAAAAGACAAGGGCAGCCTGCGCATGGTAACACCATCACCTCCAAGTTGCCTTCCAAGTCACACATCATCCCGACTTGGTCACATATCGTTGTTCCTTTATTGTCGCTGGATCAAAATCCTGGAATTCCCTACCTAACAGCACTGTGGGAGAACCTTCACCGCATGGACTACAGCGGTTCAAGAAGGTGGCTCACCACCACCTTCTCAAAGCAACTAGGGATAAGCAATAAATGCCAGCCTAGCCAGCAATGCCCAAATCTCCAGAATGACTAGAGTCAAAATTGTAACATCACAGGTAATGAAATTGGTTCAAAATTCAAGTGGAAGACAATCGCACAAAGTTATGGCTAAAACATATAATGCAAGATATTTTGTTAAATCCTAATGACTACTTGTAACTTTCTGACCAATTCGAGTGATTGATCAGTAGTAAAAGCAAAACTCATTCACCCATTTAATGGAGAATATTCGTAATAATTCTCCCTCTCGCATCCTTGCAGTAGAAGAATCATCAGTTTTACTGCCGAGCCCTCCATAAATCCTTTCAGTTTTATGTTGGTTAGCGTAACTGGTGGACTCGTGGCAGTGCATGAAATTTACTGTGTAGACATCGTGCTTAAAGAGTTGGGTATTCAGACCAATCTCATCAATCCCACTCACTGCAACAGTTCTCTCAGATCAGTCAGGTAGAACAAGCCCACGGCGCCCCCTTTAGGTTCATGGTGGTTAATGGGTCAAGTTCCACGTCAATAACAATCCGCACACTTGCTTTAATCAGCTCCAAATTTGCTTTCAAAAAATGGTCTCAGGCAAGCTGCTTTTAGATTATTTATGACTCATTTCCCTGTTAAACTTTTATTGTGATACTAAAAGAAAGAGAAATGCAAAGGTCGGAATGATTCATTCTTTCTCCATTTTTAAAAACTTTTTAAATACATTTTCTGGATCCACTTCAGACCTTGCACACATCAGCCAACAGCATTTTACCATCAAAGCAATACAAATTCATAATTAAAGAAGAATGGACTACTTGTATTTCAAATCATTGAAATTAGTCTTAATCTATCTATTTCAGAGGTTGGTTTGTTGGTTTGTAATTAAGTACAAGCTGCTTGATATTTCATTTACAAGAAGCATATATCCTTGTCACTTCTAACCCAATATTAAGAAATGTTAAATTATATCACGTGAAGAAACATTTATAATCACTAATCATTGATTGGTGCAAAGCATCATAACGTCTTTCTGCTTCACAATATCTTTATCACGATGCAGGGGGAGAGGGCTGTTCATATGCAGCACACAGCAGGCAGGCAGTGGGTGCAGCAATTGCCTGCATGCTGGCAGTAGCAAGAGGCCCAAGCCATTTTCGTGACTGGGTCTCATTTGAATTTGATTGGCATGTTGCCAGCCCTCAATGACGTTGACAGGCAACTTGTCAATCCAAGTTGGGGGTGGCAAATCCGGCGGTTCCTCTGTGGAGCCAAGCGGGAGGTCAAATTTTATGGAGGGAAGTCAGTCCCAGGGGTCACTGAGCGGCTGGCAGTCGACGGGAAGATTTATAATCCTCTTGGCTGCACAAACATCAGTGACACTGAGGTTTCCTTGGTGTTTTTGCAGCAGCCCACAGCAATCCCTTTAAGCACCATTGGTCAGGCCGCCCTATGTTCAGTACCACTGGTTAGAGCGTCTGTGATTCACATTCCACCCATTGGTACCTGAAAATTACATTGAGGTCCTATTTTAATGAGGCTCCTGCCTGTTAGGGTGGGATTGCTGGATACCTATATCCAGGAAAATCAATTCAGGCGGGCCTCAGGCAGCCAGTGGACAGTAAGTTTTTTATAAAAATTGACTGCTTGCCACCCTGACTTCAGCATGAATGGAACGGTAGGCAGATAAAAATTTTCCCCCTCCATCTCTCCAAACCAAACTACAGAGAAACCCTTAACTAGGATCAAAAAACAAAACGCTGAGGATACTGAAAATCTGAAACAAAAACAAAAAGGGTGGAAACACTCAACAGGTCAGGCAGCATCTGTGGAGAGAACAGATGTGTTAACCTTTGGGATGCGACCCTTCATCAAACAGAAGTCACTAAGTCGTATTTCCATTTGCCTGATATGAGAGTGCACACTCCCTCTCTCTGCAGGGACAAATTCCACTTCTATGAGCTTAGAGAGTTTAGGTGCAAGCTGGAAAGAGTACAGGCTTGGTGGCCCCCCAAGTGTGGCCAGGAGCTCTACTGGAGTTTAACTGACTAAAATTATGCAGCTTATCAGCCATTATTTTAGTCCTGGAAATAATTTTCATTTAGCTATAGTCTGGTCTCTGGACCTCAGGTTCTAGCCTTATTTCATTTATAGTCTTCAGGAGAACTTCCATTCTAGTTTTAATGTGGTCTTTTGTTCCCAAATTTTAGTCATACTTTAGATTTGGTCTTGGAAAATAAATACTCAAAATTTAGTTTCTGCTTCCCATATTTTTATGATATCATGATTATTTTTAGCATTTATGTTTCAAAAAAAATCATAATTGTTGTTTCAATTCTTAAACAACTCAGGAGGCCAGAAGAAATGTTGAGAAATAATAAAGTAGTGCTGGAATGGCAACTTAAGTTGCATTCACACATCATCTTTAGCATCACTGTGAAGTGGTCCCCAATTCACAGTGACATTAAGGATAGATGTGTAAACAGGGTAAAGGGTAGATGGCAAATCAAATTGATCTTCAGACCCAATTGTCTAACTTGGCACCTGGAGGTTTCCAACTCAAACTGAAGGTCACAGGTTGTAATATAAATGCACTTTCCAAAGCTAAAGTTTAGTGGCACCAAGAAAAGAAATGTGAAGTTTTAAAAATCATTCCCTACTCAGTTCTTCCTCCTTTATCCTGAATATGAAGTTTGAAATAGTTGTAGAAGTAAAAAACACAATTGAATTCTTCTAGGTGGCAAGCATTGTGACCTCAGGAGTTCAGATCGGGATTTGAAGGTGGCTGTGTGAATAGGACTCCCAAACCTATTCACTCATGAATCGCTCGTCTGAGTTACATGACACTGTGTGAACATTCCCTAAGCCTTCATTTGCCCATTTTAATTTAATGCTTTGGTTCTGGAAATAATTTTAGATTTATTGTCATAAAAAAATATTCTAATTTTCACTTAGTTGATGAAAGTAGAATTAATTTAATCAATGATGATTTCCTTCTTATTTTAATGAATTAAAACACTGTTGCCAACACCAAGCATTGGTAAGTTTCCTACAGCTTGTCCTGCTCGAGCCACCCTACCCATGATGGCTTTGAGTTATCCTGAGTTGAGTGGAAATACCAGATTAGAAAAGGGCAGATTTTAAAAAGATGAGGTATGAGCTAGCTGTGGTGAGGTGGAAGGAAAAATTGGCAACAATGGGTGTTTTTAAAAAAAGATTGCAAAGGTACCAAATAAGTAAATTCCATTAAAAATGAAGGAATCTACTAGTGTTTTAGAATGTCATGGATACATAAAGAGGTTAGAAATCAATTAAAAATTGAAGAAGAGGGCCTATGACGACTACAAGAATACTAATGACAATACTGAAGGAGAATATGAGAAAATAAGAGGTTAAGAACAGAATATGGAAAGCTAAGAGGGAGTGTGAGGAAAAACATTCAAAAAACATTAAAGTGAACAGAGAAGTATTTTACAAGTATATCTGTAAAAGAAAGAATTGTTAAAAATGAGGTGGGACTCCCTGAGAGGAGAAGATTGTCAATTTGTAGATGATGATCAAAAAATGGTGGAGGTTTTTAATAAATACTTCAGATTGCTCTTTATTAAAGAGAAGGATATCAGAGAGGAGGTGAATCCTGAAGTGGTTGAGAGCAAGATGAGTGATATTAAGATGGAAAAAGAAAATTTTAGATTGGTTAGTTAAGCTAAAAGCAGACAAAGAGCCATGGCCTGAAAGGATACATCCTAGAGAAATGAGGAAGGACATTGCAGAGCCCCAGAATTTGACCTACTCTTGTAGCCACATAAATATTGTAGCTACAAGAGCAGGTCAGAGGCTGGGTATTCTGCGGCGAGTGACTCACCTCCTGACTCTCCAAAGCCTTTCCACCATCTACAAGGCACAAGTCAGGAGTGTGATGGAATATTCTCCACTTGCCTGGATGAGTGCAGCTCCAACAACACTCAAGAAGCTCGACACCATCCAGGACAAAGCAGCCCGCTTGATTGGCACCCCATCCACCACCCTAAACATTCACTCCCTTCACCACTGATGCACCATGGCTGCAGTGTGTACCATCCACAGGATGCACTGCAGCAACTTACCAAGGCTTCTTTGATAGCACCTCCCAAACCCACGACCTCTACCATCTAGAAGGGCAAGGGCAGCAGGCATATAGGAACAACACCACCTGCATGTTCCCCTCCAAGTCACACATCATCCTGACTTGGAAATATATCGCCGTTTCTTCATCATCTCTGGGTCAAAATCCTGGAACTCCCTACCTAACAGCACTGTGGGAGAACCTTCACCACACGGACTGCAGAGGTTCAAGAAGGCGGCTCACCACCACCTTCTCAAGGGCAATTAGGGATGGGCAATAAATGCTGGCCTTGCAAGCGATGCCCACATCCCATGAACGAATAAAAAAAAATATTTCAGGGCTCTATTAAGTGGATGTATGCTGGAGGACTGGAGAGTGACCAGTGTAGTGCCTATTTTTCAAAAGAGATAAAGAGCTCATCTAGGTAATTACAGGCCAATTTGCTTAATATATGTGGTAGGGAAAATTATAGTCTTTAATTGAGGATGAAATTAGCAGTTTGACACAACTGAGTGGCTTGCTAGGCCACTTCAGATGGCAGTTAAGAATCAACCACGTTGGTGAGGGACTGGAGTCACATAAAGGCCATACCACAGCAGGTTTTCTTCCCTAAAAGACACTAGTGAACCAATTGGGTTTTTATGGCAATCGGCAGCTTCATGGTTACTCTTTTACTGATAACAGCTTCTTTTTCTCCAGATTTTTCAAACTGAATTCCAATCCTCAAACTGCCATGGTGGGATTATGAAGTCACGTTCTCTGGATTATTAGTCCAGGACTCTGGATTACTAGTCCAGTAACATAACCATATGCTACCATGTCATATATCTAGAAAAACAGAAAATAGTAGCCAGTACAGAATTCAAAAGGGACAATCATGCTTGAATTCCGAGAGGAGGTAACAGATATGGTAGATGGAGGGAATGCAGCGGATGTACATGGACTTTAGTAAAGCCTTTGACAAGGTACCACATGGGAGATTACTAGAGAAGATTAAGGAGTACAGAAATACAGGGAGGATAGTAAACTCCATTAAAAATTGGTTAGAAAAGAGAAATTAGACAGTAGGAGATAAGGGCAGTTTTTCAGAATGGTTGGAAGTGGGTAGTAGTATCCAACAGGGTTCAGTTCTGGGGCCACTTCTGTTAACTGTGTATATCAATGATTCAGATATAGACCTAGAGGGAGTGATGTTGACATTTGCAGATGATATCAAAATAGGAAGTATAGTTAATTCTTTAGAAGCTGCAAAGGGATATTGATAAGTTAGAGGTACGGGCTATTAAGTGCAGATGGAAGTCAATATTAGTAAGTGTGAGGTGAGGCATTTTGAAAAAATATTAACAGCAGTAATTATACTCTGAATGGAAATAGACTCAGTGCTGTAGAGGAACAGAGGGATTTGAGGGTACAGGTTAACAGGATATTAAAGGCAGCAATTCAGGTTGATGGCCAGTAAAAAAAGTGCTGATGGAATTCTAGGTTTTATCACAAGAGGTGTAGAATATTAAAACCCAAAAGGTAATGTTGAGTCAGAATAAGACCTTGAGACAGAATAAGAGCACTACGTACAGTATTGGTCTCAACACTATAGGAAGGATATTGAGGCTTAAGAGTGGGTAGAATGTAGATCCACTGGGATACTGCCTGGTATGAAGAAATACAAATACAAAGAAAGACTTGAAAATTTGGGCTTTTTTTTTATTCGTTCATGGAATGTGGGCATCGCTGGCGAGGCCGGCATTTATTGCCCATCCCTAATTGCCCTTGAGAAGGTGGTGGTGAGCCGCCTTCTTGAACCTCTGCAGTCCGTGTGGTGAAGGTTCTCCCACAATGCTGTTAGGAAGGGAGTTCCAGGATGAAGGAACGACGATATATTTCCAAGTCGGGATGGTATGTGACTTGGAGGGGAACGTGCAGGTGGTGCTGTTCCCATGTGCCTGCTGCTCTTGTCCTTCTAGGTGGTAGAGGTCGTGGCTTTGGGAGGTGCTGTCGAAGAAGCCTTGGCGAGTTGCTGCAGTGCATCTTGTGGATGATACACACCGCAGCCACTGTGCGCCGGTGGTGAAGGGAGTGAATGTTTAGGGTGCTGGATGGGGTGCCAATCAAGCGGGCTGCTTTGTCCTGGATGGTGTCGAGCTTCTTGAGTGTTGTTGGAGCTGCACTCATCCAGGCAAATGGAGAATATTCCATCACACTCCTGACTTGTGCCTTGTAGAAGGTGGAAAGGCTTTGGGGACTCAGGAGGTGAGTCACTCGCCACAGAATACCCAGCCTCTGACCTGCTCTTGTAACCACAGTATTTATATGGCTGGTCCAGTTAAGTTTCTGATCAATGGTGACCCCCAGGATGTTGATGGTGGGGGATTCGGCGATGGTAATGCCGTTGAATGTCAAGGGGAGGTGGTTAGACTCTCTCTTGTTGGAGGTAGTCATTGCCTGGCACTTGTCTGGCTCGAATGTTACTTGCCACTTATGAGCCCAAGCCGAGATGTTGTCCAGGTCTTGCTGCATGCGGGCTCGGACTGCTTCATTTTGTTGGAACACAAATTACAGGGATATATGATAGAATTGTTTAAAATTATGAAAGAATGGGACAAGGTAGATAGAAGCAGACTGTTTCCAATAGTTGAGGGTTCTAGATAGAGTGCCCATAAATATAAGATTAAATGTAGGTGATTTAGAACAGAGGGCAGAAGAAACTTCTTTACACTGTGAGGCTGTGGAATTCATTTTTAGGGTTAGTGGTTGAGGCAGGAACTATGTCAGCATTCAGGATTAGATTGGATAGGTGGATGAAGGAAAGGGAATTGAAGAGATATAGGAACAGGCTGGGTAAATGTGATTAGAACTATTTTCTCAAGTGGAGGACGAACACCGACATTGACTGGTTGGGCCAAATGTCCTGTTTCCATGTTGTAACTTCTATGTATTTCTGTGAAAGAATCTCAGGCCACTCCCCTTTGGCAATTGTTATTGAGCCAAACTGGTTAGTCCATCCTCAACGATGCCTTGAGCATAGGATTTCAAACTGGCACATTTGACCTTGGGGGTCAGTAAGAGGTTCTGGGGGTCACCAGGTCATCAGATTTCTGCCCACCTGTCATCAGATTTCAATATTTTTCTGTATTTGTTGACTATTAAAGTGTTATTTGTGATGTGGCTTTCTGCCTGACAGCACTGTTTTCCTTCATTTAACTAACATTGCATTTTGGAAGTTAGGACAAGAGGGGCACTAAATTGGGCCGTGTAGCGCCCATTGTTTCAGCGCCAAACGGCCTCTTTGACATCCAAGGTGGCGTCTTGGATGCGCACGCATGTTTCCAGCGTGACGTGTACTGGACGCCACCTTGGTATAGGAGTTAGCACAGGCGCAAATACCGAACACTGGAAGCATGTAAAGTAGGGAGAAAATGCATGCAATCAGTGTGCAACAATGATTTAAAGTGATAGACACCATTTTGGACCTTAACGCTCAATTCAACGCACAGTCTTAACCCCGACCATCTGAACGTCTTACAGTGCCTGAAGGACCCCCACCAGCGCTATTTAAAGGGGCCATGCAGGTGTTGCAGGTTAGTTGCTGGATTATTGTTTCTGGCTGCTGGTAGAGTAGGAAGTGTTTTTTGAAGCTCCCTTCTGTTTACTGAGAGTTCCTAGACTACATTTGAGAGTGGTTTGGCAGGTACTGTCTTACGGTTCAAAAAGTTACAACTGTGGTTGAACAACATTCCTGGCAACCATGGGCAGTCTGCTAGGGCTCCCACAAGGCATTGAGCACGACTGGGAGCATGCAGAGAGGTCACGCACAGCAGGTCAAGCTGCGATGAGACGGTGGATGAGGAGGCACAGGGCACTGAGCAGGAGGCCCCATCCAATGAGGACCTTCCGGGACTAATTCTCTTACCTCAACATGACCGAGGAGGATTGCAAACAATGCCTGAGGTTCACCAAGGAAGCCGTGACTGAGATCTGTCAACTGGTGCGGCCACAACTGCAGCCTCAGAGCAGGGCGAGGACAGCATTGCCTGTGGCTGTGAAGGTCACCCACGGTGCTGAATTTCTACAGCTCAGGAGCATTTCAGGCCTCTGCTGGTGACATGTGCAACGTCTCACAGTATGCAGTGCACTGCTGCATAAGGGAGGTCACGGACGCCCAGTACCACATGAGGAACAGGTTCATCACCTTCCCTCTCCACAGGGACAAGCAGAACGAGTGAGCACAGGGGTTCGCTCACGTTGCTGGCTTCCGCATGGTGCAGGATGCCATTGACTGCATGCATATTGCCCTGCATGCCCCGCATATCAACTCGGCCGTCTTCGTCAACTGAAAGAGCTTCCACTCTCTCAATGTGCAGCTGTTGTGCGAGCACACACATCGAATCATGGAGGTCGCTGCCCGCTACCCTGGGAGCAGTCACGACGCCTTCGTCATGCGGCAGTCCAACAAACAATCTTTCACCCGACTCGGCAAGTCAAAGGCTGGCTACTGGGTGACAAGGGCTATCCCCTCACGCCATGGCTCATGATACCGGTCAGCAGGCCTATAATGAGATGCACGCTGCCACACATAACATCGTGAAGCACACCATAGGCCTCCTCAAACAAAGCTTCTGCTGCCTGGTCTGGTCTGGAGGAAAGGTGAGGAGCGTAGGACTGCAGTACTCCCCTGAGCGGGTGGGCAGATTCGTGGTGGTCTGCTGCATGCTGCACAACCTCACCATCATGAGGGACCTTTGCCACCAATGATTGGAGAAGACCATGAGCAAGAGGTGGAGGTGGAGGAGGCTGAGGAGGAAGAGGCTGAGGAGGAGGAGGAGGAGGAGGAGCCGGAAGAGGAAGTGGAGGAAGACGCAAGGGTGCAACAGGAACCACTCGCCTTGTCTGCAAGGGCTCTGCATGCTCACCTGATCTATGAGGTGCTTCCCCAATGGCTGGAGGAAGGGTGGTGAGAGGCTACTGGCCATCAATGTAGGAGTGTGTAGATGGCCTTGGAGGACGACCTCGAGCAGCTCTGGGCCGGGAGGGCTCGGCTTCAGACTGCACCATCTCAGCATGGGCTGCAGCAGTCTGGCCTGGCTGGCCGATATGCAACAACAGGGGCACTGGCAGAGTGGCAGGGGTGGGAGCAGGAAGGCTGCCGTCCTGAGAGAGGACAGCAGGTCCAACTGCCATGGCGCCACTGCCACTCTCCCAGGGTGGCACCTCAGCAATCCTGGTGATCAGCTGGAGAATGGATCACTGGAGTGCTGTGACGCCCTGGAAGCCCCGTTCCACAGTGGTCTCCAGAGCCATGATAGCAGCAGTCTGAGCTTCAAATGCAGCAGTCAGCCCTTGGATGGCAGATGTTTGTGCTGCAATGAATGCTGTGACATCAGTCATCAGACGCTGCATCATGGTGGGTTCCACAGGTACGCTGATGGAGGTGACCACCCGTTCCATGTTGGAAAGGATGGGCTCCAAGCTCTGCACAAAGCCCTGTGCCAAGTTGGAGCTGGACTCCTCCATGCCCCTTCTCATTATGCGCAGGCTTTCTGGCAGGCTTTCCAGTGCCCCAAGCATTTGGTGGTCTATGCCCATCAGCCGTCTTCTGTAGCCTGGCCCATCGAAGTCCTCATCTGACTCCTCTGCAGCAGAACTAGTGAGTGACCTCGCCCTCTGGCAAGCTGGCACCTGTGGTATCTGTTCCCCCCCCGCCGGCTCCTGCACACTTGTGCTCGGTGTCTCTCCACGTGCAGATCCCTCCTCTAACCTAACCTCTAAAGGACGTGCAGTGTCAGTCTCTGAGTTGGTGGAAGCAAATGTCAGATCGAGTGATGGTGTGACTTCAGTGTCCCCCTCTCCCTCCTCCTCCTCCTCCTCCTCGGACGGTGCCGCCATGTGTTCTTGGGTATCTGCAATGACAAAGGGAAACAGGTTGAGTTGTGGAGTGGGGAGAGGATCAAGTAAGAGGTGCGTGCTGACAGCATCTGCAGCACGTGAGTCAGAAAAGATTATGGGAGGAGGGAGGTGTGGAAAAGGAGAAGGATCATTAGATATGCAGAGACCCCCTTCATCAGGACCTCCAGCATGGCATGTTGTCACGGCTGCAGAGACAGCCCGGCCAATGATCTGAAGCACTGTCTCCTCTAAGATGAGGATGTGTAAATGTCCCCGTCGACCCTCAGGCCCCTCCTGCTGCCGGCTGTCATGCGCCATCTTCTCCTGCAAGACAGAGCCCAGTGTATCAGTGAGTATCCTGCAAGGTGTGTGGGTGATGTGCCTGTCGTGATAGAATAGCTGCCAGTTTGTGTGACCTGTGAGTGGTGGATGTGTGGCCTGCAAGTCTGGTACTATGTGCGGGTGAGATGCAGCATGCCGAGTACAGCATTGCATATGGATGGGCAGTGTTTGTTGGTGGGTGGGTGATGGGGAGTGTGATGCGTGGAGCAGTGGTGCAGTTGGTTGGATGTGCCACTTGACACTTGCATTCACTCACCTTGACCACTCGTGTCAAATCATTGAACTTCTTTGGGCACTGTACCCACGTGCGTGGTGCAATGCTCCTAGCATTGGCTTCCTGGGCCACAGCCTGCCAATACCTGTGGACCTGAAGTCTGGAAGGTCTCCGGCCATCCTGCAGATACATGTTGGCCCTCCTTTCGCCAATCCCTTCCACCAGGGCCTCCGGTGCATCATCGGAGAAGCGTGGAGCCCTCTCTCGTGCCGGTCCTGCTAACTTCTTGGCCATCTTTCCCTCCTCCTAGTAAGCTGTGTACGTGCCATTTGAAATGTGTACCTGCACCTTGAAGAGGTGCAGCTGCTGATGACGTGCGCTGCGCACGTCCGATTTTCAACTTCCTCATTCTCCGTGCAGCCTCTCAGCAGCGCGGGTAGCATTGGCTGCAGGGAGATATCATGATAAGTAGCAGGCAGCATGAAGTTCACGTTCTGCCTGTTTAGGGACCATCGGGCGCGGGGCACAGGCGCATCATACTACCCCCGCCTGAAAATAGCATCTATCGAATCTTTCCCCCGGAGTCTCTAGGATTATGTTAGTATTTGGAAGGGATCCTAACACTTGCCTGGATGAGTGCAGCTCCAACAACCCTCAAGAAGCTCAATACCATCCAGGACAAAGCAACCCGCTTTATTGGTTCCCTATCCACCACCCTAAACATTCACTCCCTTCACCACCGACGCACTGTGGCTGCGGTGTGTACCATCTACAGGATGCACTGCAGCAACTCGCCAAGGCTTCTTCGACAGCACCTCCCAAACCCACAACCTCTACCACCTAGAAGAACAAGGGCAGCAGGCACATGGGAACAACACCATCTGCACGTTCCCCTCCAAGTCACACAGCATCCCGACTTGGAAGTATATCGCCGTTCCTTCATTGTCGTTGGGTCAAAATCCTGGAACTCCCTAACAGCACTGTGGGAGAACCTTCACCACACGAACTGCAGCGGTTCAAGAAGGCGGCTCACCACCACCTTCTCAAGGGCAATTAGGGATGGGCAATAAATGCTGACCTCACCAGCGACGCCCACATCCCATGAACGAATAAAAAGAAAGATAAGTTTAATAACCAATACCCTGGAGTAGTACAGACCTACCTCGTTCAATTACTGAATCTGCCACAGTGCACAAACTTAAACCCAAACTTAACTCTCATTTCAAGGAGAATAGTCACTAGTTGGTCATTTTCTTACATAGTGCAGTTGTACTGATTAAAAGATCTGATATATGGGTAAGATAGAAATGTGTGTGCAGATGGGATTCATTTGTTTTACAGTGTTCTCAGCACATAGCCAGACTTCCCGATCTCTTTCAGACTACCCTGATATTCTGTAACAAAAGTTGTCCTTCATTAGTCAATGGAAAAGATTATCGGGCATGGTGTAAAACAGGCTACCAATTCACTATTGCTCATTTCAATCTATTGCCAGAGACAAATTTTACCCCTACTGTCTTTTGAATGAGACGTTAAACCAAGACCCCCATCTGCCCTCTCAGGTGGACATAAACAATTCCATGCCACTTTTTGAAGAAGAGCAGGGAAGTTCTCCTCGTGTCCTGGCCAACATTTATCTCTTAACCAACATCACTAAAACAGATTATCGGGTCATTTATTTCATTGCTGTTTGTGGGAACTTGTTGTGTGCAAATTGGCTGTTACATTTTCAATTACAATATTGACTACACTAAAAAGTATTTAATTAGCTGTGAAGCACTTGGGATGCTCTGGAGTCATGAAATGCACTACATAAACACAAGCTCTTTTTTTCTTAAAATCATGAAAGGATTGCATTTGGTCCAAGTGGATAGGGAATTTGAGCTAGATAGGTTAGGAAGAACCAAGGGACACAATTATCAAATATAAAAGCATGGAACTAGGTTAGATGTTAGGAGATATATCTTTTCACAGGGTGTGTGGGCCTCTGGAACAAGTTGCCAGCAGGTACAGCGAGTGCGGATTCAATGCAAGTGTTCAAGAGGGAGCTGCATGAGTTCCTCAGGGTGGCTAACACACGTATATATAGAAGGTAGGTGGGTTACTGAGGGTTGTGTCCCTCCGTCAATGTGATGTCCTGGAGCTTATTTGATTGCCTTGGAGGGAAGGGGAGGAATTTCCCAGCGTTTTTTCTTAAATTGGCCTAAGGTTTTTTTTGCTCTCTCTGGTATTTTGCTCCTACTGGGAGATTGCAATGTGTGTGCATGGCGTGGCGCGACGGGGGTGGGGGGCGGAGGGGTTGATGAGGGCGATGGTGTGTAGCAGTTACACCGTGCTGGGATGGGACCGGCTCCAGGACCAGTTGGTCTATTTCTTTTTCGTATGTTTGTCTCAGGCTGCCTCCCTTTGTGTTTACAATACCTCTTTGCGTCCTTATTCATAGGAAGGAAACAAATCCCCAGAAATGTAATGATATTTAATGATAAACTGGACCGTAGAATCTACATCTTCACATTTAGAATAGCTGCCGTAAGGTTTTTATTGTCCACCTTCTGAAAGCTGAGTGAATTAATTTTCTACGAGCGAGCCCAGATCTCCTCGGCTCTTAATAGATTTTGTTGATCCAGTTTTAGTTCTGTTCAGTGGCCAGTTATGTCCCCATTCCTTACATCAAGACTCAAATTCTTATTTCTACCAGTCTATTTGAGATCATGCCTCTTACATTCACTATCCTGCAACTTAATACTTCTTGAAATAAGCATTTAATGGAGCAAATTACGTTATGGTTGTGTATTTTTTGTCAGATAGAAACAAAATTCAGAATTATAGCTACTGGTACAATTAACATAATGCAATCAAAATCGTAGCATTAAACTGGTACAAAGTGAAGTGGATGTCATACACATTTTGATTCTGATGTCAGTTATGTATGGAGGACAATGCAAATTTAATTAATAATCTACGCAGCAAAAAAGCGTGTCTAACTTCGGTGAGCGTTGTAATTGGTTGTGCCTTTTGGAGTCCCAGAATGGCGTTGTGGCTTGCGCCATGATCTGGTTTTTCGCTTTCTACATAAAACGTGAGCGTTTGTTGGTATATCTACATTGAGCCGTTAAATACCCATAAGACCAGTTGGCCGCAGACTCCTCAGTGCTTGGTGTTGCTGAAGCTCTTTTGTTGAGTCATTTACCTCTGGGATGGACATCTGGCTGCAAGTCACATTTGATCATCCAAGAGCGGCATTGTGCATTCATGTTGTTTAGTGCAGCCTAGATATGGGGGCGAGCTGCATCATTACAGTAAATAACATTCAGTCTGTAAACTTTCCCTTTGCAGTAGTATTGGGAAAATCATCGAAAGGGTCGCTGCAATTTTACTTTGCTTTGTTACAGTATACGTGTACTTTGCAATATACTGTTAAATAAATTTTAAAATCAGCTCTGAACAGTCACCTTTCCCCATTTCTGTAGTTCGCAATTCCCGAGCTGCCCGTGGTTACATGCAGACTTTGATAAATATTTATCTGCAGTTAACCTGGGGAAAGGAAACCTTATGATACAGACTGCGTAAAGGTTCATATGCGGAGCTGCTCCAGATGTTAGCAATAATGCAAGTTTACTTTGTGAATACGGTATATAAAATAATATATAATTTAACAGCTCGTTTTGTTCTTAATTACATCGAAACTACAGGACAGAAACAGGCCACTCGGCCCAATTGGTCTAGCCGGAGTTTATGTTCCACTGGAGCCTCCTCCCTCCCAATTTCATCTAACCCTATCACCATACCCTTCTATTCCTTTATCCCTCAAGGGCTTATCTAGCTTCCCCTTAAATGCATCTATGCTATTTGCCTCAACTACTCCTTGTGGTAGTGTGCTCCACTCTTTGGGTAAAGAAGTTTCTCCTGAATTCCTTA
This sequence comes from Heptranchias perlo, assembly GCF_035084215.1. Lineage (NCBI taxonomy): Eukaryota > Metazoa > Chordata > Chondrichthyes > Hexanchiformes > Hexanchidae > Heptranchias > Heptranchias perlo. The sequence continues at coordinate 95,112,478 of NC_090326.1, read as the reverse complement.
TTGGATTTATTAGTGACTATTTTATATTTATGACCTCTAGTTTTGGACTCTCTCACAAGTGGAAACATTTTCTCTACGTCTACCCTATCAAACCCTTTCATTATCTTAAAGACCTCTATCAGGTCACCCCTCAGCCTTCTCTTTTCTAGAGAGAAGAGCCCCAGCCTGTTCAGGCTTTCTTGATAAGTATATTCTCTCCTTGTGAATCTTTTTCACACCCTCTCCAATGCCTCTATAATGGGAGACCAGAACTGTGCACAATTCTCCAAGTGTGGTCTAAGGCTCGATACAAGTTTAACATAACTTCTCTGCTTTTCAATTCTATCCCTCTAGAAATGAACCCCAGTGCTTGGTTTTCATTTTTATGTCCTTATTAACCTGTGTGGCTACTTTTAGTGATTTGTGTATCTGTACCCCTAGATCCCTCTGCTCCTCTACCCCATTTAGACTCTTATTACCTAAGCAGCATGTGGCCTCCCTACTTTCCTATTTTCTGAAGTGGTTTAAAAAAGCTTGTGATCCTTTGCAAGAAGCAATATTGTATCAATTTTATTGTTTTACAAAAATTGATTCGCCCCAGTAAGTAATTGCATTGTTTTTTTCAGTTTGAACCAACTGGAGTTCATGGACGGTTTGGAAATTTGTCTGATGGTTTGTTTTGATTTACTGCTCACTCCAAAAATAATCGGACAAATGAGCCAATGGTCAAAGCAGCCCAAAACCGATTAAAAATAGATGTCTTTGAGTCTAGCCCTAGAGTCCATTTTCCATATAAAGACCTTTATAGATTCGATACAGGCACTTTTCACTTCACCTACAATGCAATCAACGTTAAACTGAGATCAGGCTTTGACAAGATAAAGGAATTAGCAAATATTTTATTTTTCAAGGCTACTTTTTTAACTTCAAATACATTTTCAAATCCTGTTTAGTAGTTTACAAAGTTTCCACTTTGAAGGCAGTGTTCAATATTCGGTCTGCTTGCCATCAGATCTTATTTGATTTTTAAAAAACAATATTCTGCCCCACATTCCCATTACGTGCAAATTTTTCCCTTATAGACAATTTGACTTTTAAAAAAGAGAGCTGTCCAAAGTGGATACTGCCTGCTCGTGAATGGAGCGGATACTGCGTTATTATCAAGTATTATTGTAGACAATTGATTACACCTCTTGCTTTAACTTGACATTCTGCTTTCCTTGAGGTAAACATTTGACATATAGGTAGACCTGTGATAGCACAGATCTGATATTCCAGTAAAAAGTGCTGTTCGGGCCGCGTTTCATCCATCCCACATACGCGCAAAAAAATAACAGTGGATTTCATGTCAGATATAGTACTAACTAATCCAACCGCCTCTCATACTGGTCGGCATGAATCGAGAACCACAATCAATGGGCGTTTGTAAGGTTCTGTTCACTAATTCCTTTCAGTGCTGAGGGATTCCCGAGTTTAATTGCTTTTGTTTTGTCTTTCTGTCACGCTTAAAAACCGGCAGCTATTTACCAAATTTAAATGTTTTACTAGATTTACGAGCCAGTTTGAGTTTCCCCATTGTACACAAAATGTTAATTAATTGTACGTCGTAATGTCAAATGTGGCACGAATCCACTCGAGCTTTGCCGTAATTGTCCCATTACAGATGGGGCTGAATTCTTGACAATAACCTGGCAGTGGCGATAAATCTTATGAATCACCACAATCTTAATGGGACTGACAGTAGAAACTGAGACTGTGCTTCCCTGTGATCATCCTCTTACATAATTACAATAAGAAACTTTTAAGAAAATGGAGAATCAATACCTAATAGATCCTTGCTCTGAAGATGCGCCGAGTGAGGCGACAGCTCTCAAATCGAATAAAACCTATTATTAAAACTGCATCTTTCTTTCTCTCGCTCGCTCCTCTCTCCACAGATGAGAAATTCCACCTGATGTGAATGTTCCTTCACGGAATGAACACAGATAGCTAGAATTCGATGAGCCGTGAGTTTGTTGTAATTCCAATCTTTTGATATTAGCTATTTCCTTCTCTCTCTCTCGCTCTCGCTCTTTCCTTCCTGTATAAGATCCTAGTTTCGATCCAATAGGGTCGCGGTCTGTGAAAGGCTGGTGTGAATGAATGACTGAGGCGGTAGCTTTCTTGTCTCCTTGCCGTTAGTGTTGGCGTTGCCTGCAGAATGTGACTGACCTCTCTCCAGACTCTGGCTGCGACTCTTAAGCGCCTCCGCTCACCACAAGCCCAGCAGCGCAAACTGAAACAGTTTCACATTCACATGTACGGACACCGCAGGGGCTTGTTTCTCTATCATCAGCCACTGCCCGGCTACAGCATTGCTTTTAAAGAAAGACCAGTTTTCTGGCAATGGCCGCTAAACCTGTAATGATGCAGTGATATTAGAAAGAAGATTGTATCCCAATTGATAGATTTTCATTACTGAAGTACATGGGCTCGGGTCCGCACAATGCAGTCTTACTATTTGCGCACAATTCACATGAATACATTAAAAGGATGATGTAGAACCATACAGATATGAATTTATTCGGAACGGTTTTCGATTTAATGTAATAGAGAAGCTTAGGACAGTTTAAAGAACTTAACAGACTCCCAATAGATGGACGTTGTTACACATTAACAGTTACACAGAACTGAGACTGGAGAATAGGCTGTAAACCCGGCGCTATCCTTCTTTGTATAGATATCCCAGGTTCCAATGGTTACGAATAGTTTTATGTTTAAGAGGGCTATACTTCAAGGGAGCGATCAGTGCCAGGACCTAAACTTGTGCTTTTAGTGGATATGCCAATCACGTTGTTTTTTTAAATAAATGCATTCAATATTAAAAACAGCAGCGGACATATTTCAATCCCCCCGCGTATTTCTGACGATATTTAAACTTGCGGCATCCTTTCCCCTGGATGCTGTACAGGCCTACAATGAACTTTATAAAGACAAGTTAAATTCCTGTAGTTAATTATTCGCTGACACCTAATAGCTGGTAAGTTATACAATTCTATTTTCAAAGTGGAATTAGTCACAGCTTATTAAACACTATTCTGAAGATTCTAAAGATGACATTTTAAAAAAAACTTCTCTCACGTGATGCTTGAGAGGATAGTTGCCTTTACGTTATCGCAAGAACTGTGTGCTTTTATATGCAGGTCAGACACTGCCCCTTAAGCCTGTTGCCAGTTTGTGTTGAAGATATCCCTCCTTGGAATTGTTGTTACTTACCAAAGACAACTCCTTCCTAGTCCAAGCCCTGTTTATTTGGCAATAGCCCACGTTTTGTATCAGCTGTTTGGAGGACCAAAGAGTCCTGAGTACCCTGAAGTCGACCAAGCTGGAATCTTTCTTAAAGAGCTGACTCCTGGTGTGAATTCACCTTTCCAAGTTTTCCAGTAACTCTCCCATCAGCGTTTTACTTTTTAAGAATATTGGATTAAGGAAAATATATTGATCCTTCCAACTCGTACAGTCATCCAGCTCCCTGTTAAAGGACTGCTTTTAAATCTTATTCCGACCCACGCCCACTTAGATAATATTAAGATTTACGACATACACAATAGGAAGGTTTAAAAACTTTTGGCAGCCTTACTTTCTGTGGGACCTTTATCCGATCTATGCATCTCTAGAGTTTCTATAAATACATATGTCGAGTATTCATTACACATCAGGGTGGACCCTAAATCAAAGGATTTATTCGGAAGAGCCAGTACGCCCATTCTGCTAGATTTTGGAAGTTTTTATTTGCGTTACCCTGTTTCAAGTTAGTTTCATAAATTGGTACAAAACCGTCTTTGCTCTGGAGATAGTTTGCCGTAACAAGATATATTTAAACATATTTCTAAATTTGGATGCATGTGCATAGCCTTCAATAAATGATTAATTTGCAATTATTGATATTTAATTTAAGTTTAGAAGACAAAGGCCTGCGAGGAAAGTATGCCTCAAGCAGGCCCACTTGTACCTGCTGCGGTAACGCGTGTACTGCTGTACACTGCAGTCTACACAGGACGGCGAAAGAAGCACGAGTGCAGCAGACAGCAGACTTCGGATTTCATGCCTGGAGGAATGTGTTGAAACTGGCCTAAAACTAAAGCTACAGCAGAATTTTGCCCTTGAGACGGGAAAGTTATTCTTTTTAAATTACGCTCCGTTTGTCCACAGCTTTTAAAGATAGAGTCAAATGGTTCTTTTGAAATAAGAAATAATCCAAATTGATTTATAGTTTTTTGCAAAAAATGTTAGATAAGTAATTGTGTTGCAAAATAACAAAAATGAAAAACGTCGAAATTATTTCTGCTAGGATTTCGGTTTTTTTCACATTAGTTGAATCCAACCAGCACTAAAGCAAGAAAAGGCAACACAGTCCATTAGAACAGCACTACATCATTGGACAAGCATCCCAGCTATGTCCTGGAATATTGTGAGGGAGGAGGGGGAACATGATTAAACTGGATGCTGTGTTTGTTTATTTACGATTGTTGGGAGGAGACAATTTTCCTGAATTCAAATAGGAACACCAAGGAAAATACATATAAGAAGCAACGTAGTAAGTTTTTCACTCCTTGGTGCCACTAAGCAACAGAGCACGTCCCCGTGATTAATACATTAGGTGATTTATTCTTTTTTTTCCCGAGAACTGAGCATCCAGATGGCGACGTGAGAAGGGCCCGCAACACCAACCAGAAACAACCGCCCCTCAAACGCCGTGAGACCAGTGCAGATATCGTTTTACTAAATTGTTGTTGCCCAATACGTTAGCCACTTTCCACGTGTGGCTAATTAGGAATCAAGATGTGACTAATTGCATCTTTGATTAGTAAATAAAAGTGAGTAATAGACACTGTCCTTGGGTATTCAGTACTCATAATTGGACAGCCAATGCATGTATACTTTAACCTTTTGGTTAAAATGATAAGGCAAAAAGCAGAGTGTGCCAGTGTTTTTTGATCTTTGTGTTTGCTTTACTTCCTTGGTTACTGCTTATTGGTTATCTGCTAATGGTGGGTGACATGGGTGAAAATGCAGAGCTTCAGCACCATGACAACACCAGCAATATTTTATGGAGAGGGGAGTTGCCAGCAGAAGAAAGCAAGCCCAGGGCACGTCATGGCAGCTCCAACAAGGCATGTCATGGCAAAGGACAAGCAGCATCCAACCATGTTCTGGATGGAGAGCAGGGGCGGGTCTGTCGCATCTTTTCTGTGAGTTAGCATTCTCAGCAATCACACTAATAAAATCAAAGTACCGCTCGCAACTGCTGGACAAAAACCTTGAAGCTGCACTAAGATGTCTTGTGTCTGATCAATTCATGCCAGAATCCCAAAGTCTGGTGAAAAAGAAAGGCTGCAAAGTTTCACACTGAATGGTGGTAGACGTTTGATAAGTAAATATTCACGTGAAGTACATTTACCTGTACTGTATGTAAGGCGATTTCTTCTAAAATTAGTGCATGCGGCTAAAACGGTGTTGCCGTAGTTACGGCTGTGGCTAATCAGCGATTTCTATTGGATAACACTACTATATACAAAACCACTGGACAGTATCAGGTAAGATCTGTGCTTGTCAACTGGTGCAGTGTATTGATGTTGGACTTGTAGATTTTCCACAACTAAGTTTCTTATGACATGACTCCGTTGCATAGGATGTATTTCAAACATACAACTAATTATGTCAAGGTTAAGGAATTGCTCCATTTACATTACAATTGCAGCTTCACCATGAAGTGGTTTTCTTGGCCTAGTGTTAATCCAGAGTTGGTATGACTTGACCATAAAGCAAAGCAGAGTGACTCCCTCCTGGTCTGACTCTGCTTCACCACAGAGGCGGATCAGGCCATGACTCCAGATTTACATCACACCATCTTAGAAATTTAGAAGTTTATAGAAGGAGGCCCTTCCGCACACTGTGCCTGTGCTAGCTCTTTACGAGAGCAATTCAACACTAGTCTCACTGCCCTTTGCTCTCCATATCCCTGTATTTTCTTTTGCTTCAAATATTTATCCAATTTTCCCTTCAAAGATGCAATAGTCTCTGCCTCAACTACTCTTGTGGCAAAGCAACAATGCTCTGTGTAAAGAAATTTCTCCTAACCTCTTAGTGGCACTTTTTAATTGGTATCCCCTCATCACTGAAGCATCAGTGCAAAGTGAAATGACTTTGCACCAACACTGCAGTTTTCGTGTAAGTTCAGCCTTTAATGTATTTTAATACCAAAAATCACCTGCTTTCAGATGTAAGAGTCTGTATCTGGAGTTATGATGCACTCAATGCAAACCAGTGTGAGGCACCCTCCTGGATGGGGTCTGTCACTTCACAGCTTCAGTAGTCTCCTGAGTTAAACAGCATTGATGTGCACCCAAAACCATGTGAGTGAAAGTGGCATTAAAAATGCACCTTGCTGTGTGGTATTTAAAATGAAGGCTGATGAGGGAAAGTATATGTTGGTAATCAAGGGTCATGTTGTATTTGTGGGTCCCTTATTAATTACTGTAGGTCTAATATTACTGAGCAAATGTAACAGAGACTAAGGAACATGGGTGAAAATAAGGTATCATTAGCACTGATTCTAATCAGCATATATATAACTCCAGAAAGGTTTAGAAAATAGTAAACAAATTAGTTGCAGTGTTAACTCAAATGAGAAGCATACAGACACGGGAGGGGTAGAGAGACTAACCTCAATCAGCATGACTGTTGACTGCAACACTCTCCTGGCAAGAACTTGAACAGAACCCCTCAATAATAATATGCCTCTTTCTCTCTGCTGCAATTTTATTGTGCTATAAACGATGCATTGAAATATTATAAAATTCCAATTCTATTCAGCTAATGGAAAAGAAAAATATTAGCCCCCACCCACATAAGAAGACATCTTTTGTTGGGAGTGGGCTGTATTTTCTATCATGAACAGAATGTAGGAGGCTGTTACAAAATTAGCAGTGCATTCTAGGAGTCCAGGAGATGGAATAAACTCATAAGGTCACACAAGTCAGTTTTTGTCAGTTATCAACAGAGTGACAAAATAAGTCAAATTTCATTTTTATTATGTAGGATTTCAGGATTTTTACCAGTGTGTTTGGGATGGTATTTGTGATTCTGTCTGTTTACAATTGGAGCTATTATATTGACTGAATAAGCTAAATTCCATTTGTATTACATGATCTTCTGAGATTTTTTACATGGGTTTTGGGGATAACGTTCTACATTTTTGTCCATTTTCCTGGGGAAAACAGTGGAGCAGTGGTTAAGGTTATCCTTTCTGAGGAATTATTTAATATTCATTAAAACTACAATAAGGATGTGCGAGGATATAATTATCAGGAAAGGCTGAACAGGCTGGGGCTCTTCTCTCTAGAAAAGAGAAGGCTGAAGGGTGACCTGATTGAGGTCTTGAAGATAATGAAAGGGTTTGATAGGGTAGATGTAGAGAAAATGTTTCCACTTGTGGGGGATTCCAAAACTAGAGGTCATAAATATAAAATAGTCACTAATAAATCCAATAGAGAATTCAGGAGAAACTTCTTTACCCAAGGAGTGGTAAGAATGTGGACTGCACTACCACAGAGTAGTTGAGGCAAATAGCATAGATGCATTTAAGGGGAAACTAGATAAGCACATGAGGGGAAAAGGAATAAAAAAAGGATATGTTGATAGGGTTAGCTGAAGTAGGGAGGGAGGAGACTTCTGTGGAGCATAATTGCCGGCATAGACCAGTTGGGCTGAATGGCCTGTTTCTGTGCTGTGGTTTTGATGTAACTATGTAAAATATATTCACATCTTGTCATGTTAACAGAACGTTTGTACCGTTCTTTCTCCCTGCCACATATACGGGATGCAGATATCAGCCGCACAATTCTATTTCTGTAGCACTGAGACCCTCCTCTTGACATCAATTCTGCTCATGGTTGTGTTAAAAGTGATCCAATACCTGTTGGCAGATGCCAGGTTCTCCAGTCACATCACAGTTCTGTTTACAAGTACTGTCATTTCCATTGCTCTCGCATGTCTTTGAACCTTTGACTCCTTCACTGAGTCAACCTATGGACTGATTTCTAGTAACTGGAATATTTTCAATATCCATGTTGATAATTCAAACTTGATTTTCAGTGGTACAATTTTAATAGCTGCACAGTTCCCTGTACTAGGAAACTGTGTGTGGAGGAAAAAATTAGTGTGGTTACTGAGTTATATTGCATTTTTATGATCAGCTGAGGAGAAACTGAAAAATCCCAAGTGCAATAATCATTTAATCTTCTTAGGTCTATCACATTTAATCTTCTCAGGTCTTTTTTTTTACTGTCAAAGTCCTATCATTGTTTCATTTTCTATCATATTTCTTTGCCCTTGAGATTCACTGTCACTGATCAGAATGGTCCAGCAGTAAGTGGCTGGGAGCTAAGTGGAAATTTCTTTAAATTGTTTTTTCCTCTTCTGCTTTTCTCCAATCCTGAAGGCTTCACCTAATGTTGGGGTGGAAACCTCATCCAAGTGGTCTCCCTTCATGTGAGTATTGGCAGCTATTCAATTGTGAGGGTGGGATCACATCCATTCCTGACTTTGGATACCAATCATAAGTGGGAACGCTGGATTATTTATCTACTCCCTAGCCCAGTAATGCTACAAGTTATTTATCGCACCCCTCCATCCCACCTGAGATTAGCTAACTCAGCACAGACCATAGATTGAATCTGGCACTTTCCTGGTCAGTATGACTGAGTTCCACATCAGGGATTTTTTTATTTACCTACTGAGCGACCAGAGACCTTACAATAAAACCAATAAAACAGCGTATCACCCTACACCCTAGATGTTCACATGCACATCAGCATCATGAAACTTTAACTGAAAGGAAAATAGTTAGTAAGAAAATATCTAATTTTAAGTGTTACAACATGTTCAGCCTGTTGCTTTTCCATCCCTAATCCATGCAATTTACATTATTGTGTCCTTTCTGTGGACTTGTCTGACACAATTAGTGTTAATAATTAATGACTGTCAATTAGACCAATGTTTTAATCTTCAGAGTTCTGTATTGTTGAAAACATTTTTAACAGTTTGTCTCAGACATTGGTAAGGTTGCCCAGATCACCAAGATGGTCAAAACAGTGGAGGGTCCAAATTCTGCTCGATGGTTGTTCTCCTCACAACTAAACAAATATAGTCCAGCATTCAAAATCAGAGTAGCTTCTGAGTAAATATTTTCTGTAACACTTGCAACAGCATGGCCCTACACTTCTCTCTCCAATTCAGTTTGGAGTGTAGCCTAATCAGTCATCAGATGTTGTGCTGGTCCCTATTTGCCAGTGATGAATTGATGCATTTGATCATCCAAACAAAATCAAAATCAATTTCTGGATGTAAGTTTGTGACAGTTTTAAAAAATTTTGCACGTGACAAGGTTTTACCAATGGTTCAGCAAGTTCACCCAGTAAATAGCTGACCCATATAGACCTGGAAGCTCCCAGGTTTGATACCTCATCAGTGTTGAATTAGCTGATCCAAACTGACGTGGCAGCAGGAATTCTACAAATGGCTCAGGATCTTCCAGGGTTTGCGCTCCTGATCCCTATTCAGTGATCCCTACTGAAAGGCCGTTTGTGGACCATTAGGTGGGAACAGGATCAGGTTCAGCATCGATGCCTGCCTTTGTGGAATAGTCTGCTGACACACATGAATAATGGACACTTGGACAAAGTGCCAGAGAGTAACTAGCACCCTGGAATCATGCCCCAGCAGGGAATCAATGTCTTCTGTAGAAGACAGGATGGGAGGGGAGAAAATTACATAAGGGAAAAAAAATCCAAATGGCCTATTTTTTTATTCATTCTCAGGATGTGGGCATCCTTGGAAAGACTGGCATTTATTGCCCATCCCTAGTTGCCCTAAGCAGGCGGTGGGTGGCCTTCTTGAACTGCTGCAGATGTTATTCTTTGTAGCAGTTCAATACAACTGCATAGCTTGCTAGGCCACTTCAGCGGGCAGCTAAATGTCAATCATGTTGTCGTGGGACTGAAGTCATATATAGGCCAGACTAGGTAAAATGAAAGATGTCACTAAATCAGTTGCGTCTTTACAGCCATCCAGCAAGTTATTTTTAGTGATACCAGTTTTTTAAATTATCAGACTTTTAAACTGAATTCAAATTCTCAAACTGTCGTGAGATTTGAACTCACATTCTCTGGGATTATTAGTCAAGGCTTTACTAGATCAGAATAGTCTACTAAAGCTGAAAAGCATTTGCTCCATCCAATTATAGTGACATTACTCGTCAGAACTGTTCATATTCAATATAGTCCAAGGATGGACTGTACAAATAGAGCTCAATTACACTGACTGTAACCAGAGCTCAGGAGCCAGAACACAGCACATAATTCTACTATCAACCACGGAGTACAACAAGGCAAAGGATGACATCTAGCATCTTAAAATGTGAAACTGATGATTAGGTTCCCAGTTAAATGCACAAGATTTTCACTCTCCTACATGGTATCTTATCAGGGTACCTTTCTTACAATCAGACACAAGAGGGAGCCTCTTCCCAATCTTGCATCAGTTGCTGGGTGAAGTGATTTACCTGCTTTCAGATGACATTTAAATCTTCTCAATTCAAGCTGACCAACTAAGATTTGTAGGGTATCAATCACTGGACTAAAAACTGTCAAGTTTTGTTTATTGTCACCAAAACTCACCAACTGATAATCAGCAGGATCCATGGTTGCAAACATTTGCAGTTATTTTAATGGAAAGTGAACTGACAGATTTGGGATCTCTCAGTTTTGTGAATATTATCACCAACCAAAAAAACAGCATAATTAAAACTTATGTGAATATAACAGTTGCCTGATTTCCTTATCCACCTACCAGATCTCTACTCTAGTCAAAAGGCTTCTGGAACTTTGTGGTGTTTAGAGTTATTACTATCATGATTTGAAAAGGTTCAAGAATACAATACACTATGTAGGGCTGGTTACTCACGAGAAGAAAAAACAGCCTGAGCTCTCAGGAGTTCACCTGGGTATTGGAATGGCAACCTGACCCCATCTGACTCTGCAAGGATGGGTATGTTACATAAAAAGAATATGCTCCTTGTATGTGCATGGAGTAGTGTAGCACCCTGGGTGGGGGAGAGGGGAAATCCTGAGTGTAGCAGCACTTAAAGGGTTGCTGCACTTAAAGCAAGACAGACATTTTTGGTGGAGGCTGACTATTGTTTATAATGATGATTGGAGGACCTCCAAGAGAGTCTGCTGGAGGAAGTGGTGATGAGAAAAGTGACCATTTTTGATATTGAAAAAAACCATCCTAATAGTAGGTAGCAGGCATAGCAGTAGGTTACAAACAGGGTGAATGCAGTCTCCCAAAGATTGTGGAGCAAATACACACAATTTCTCAGAACTGAAGAAGAGTGCTAAGGTAGGCTTCAATAAATGGCGCCCAATGAAAGGAAAGGAATACCTATACAATGCATGCACCAAGCCTTCAGCCCACAGTGTGGTGCTACACCAGCAATGAAGCCTATAAAGCACAGGCCACAATCTTCACTTCTAACACATTTCAGTGAAGATGTAGTTCTAACCTGTTTGACAGAAAAAGGCCAAGGCTTCTTTTCTCTCTCAAAATTATTGCATGTTTTCTCTGCCAAAGCTATAGCGGGACATTAGGAGAGCCCCCGGGGAATTTCTACCTCGCAGTATGTTCTCTTTGTGTAGCGATCTCCCAAGATAATGATGCTGGCAGAAAGGAACAGAAACAGTAAGAAGCTCCATCACAAACACCCATCATGTGATTCAGACCCTTCAAGCACCAACTTAGAAATATCTGCTTTGGAGGAATCAGGAGGAAGCACTGTTCTAAGCATCAAGCACCAGTGAGAAGATGCAAGTGGAGGTGGCAACAGATGAGTAGCAACAGAAGGGGCAGATGAGTAACTGCGGTGGGACCCAGGGATTTGTAACTTCCAGGGGCTGCATACTGAGCAACACTTAGTAATCAGCTGAAGTTCTTCATTCTGTCCTTCGGATCTCCCTGGGTAGAATGTTGGAGAACATGCAGCAAGGCTGCTCTGACATTTGTGTAAGCATTTGAGATTTTTTCAGGAACCTGAAGAGTATCAAGGAGTGAATGGTAACTCCAGGACAACCTGTGAGGGAATCAACAAATGCAGAGGGTCCAACACTGATGAAGTTTTGCTTGCCAGCACTGTGTCCTTGGGCTCAAATTCACAGGAGATCCCCAAAGGTTAGTGGATCAGCTTGACAGGATCTTGATGACAGGCTTCAGGCTCTTTAATGATAGACATGTGTTTGTCCACACATGGATCCCTGATTATCCACAAGGGGCAGCCAGCAGCTGGGGCATGGCAGAAAGATAGCTGTTGTCCCTTTTTCATGGGAATAAACATGTGTTGTCCCTGGAAAACAATGCTTCTGTGACCTTCTTAATGCAAAGTGGGCCAGCAACTGACTAATCTGACAAATGTCACCAGTTATGCCTTGAAAAGACTTGGTGACATAAGAGTTCAATGACCCTGATCCTAACAGTCAGGGTTGACCCTATACTGAATCTAGTCTGCAGATCAAGCTTCTGTAAAAGTCATAACTCAGTGACAGTTTCCCTGTGGAGATGTGGACAGCGAATGACCGTCTCTTCAGCCATGCTGAAGTTGTTGTGCCTGAGTTGGTGGACACAAAATGCTGTAAGTACAAGCACATCATCTTCCCTCCACCAGAACTTCTCCTCCTCCTCCTCCTCCAAATCCAGCACAGCCTTTGACAAGTGGAATACTAAAATGTAACACCAAGCAGCAGAAAAAAAGTGCACTAGCTCTACTTTGCAAAGTTCAGTATGGCAAGTCAAAAACTGCAGGAAGAATCCAAATGTTACAAATCAAAAAAACCCAGTATAATGTAGTGCCATTTTGCAGCAAATAACATGGAGGCTTCCAATTGCCTGTTTTACATGGGCACTCAGCGAATGAGGAGATGTATTGTAAAAGACCACATTGTGGAACCGATTATCATCAATCTGCATAATGTTTTTTTATTCGTTCATGGGATGTGGCGTCACTGGCGAGGCCAGCATTTATTGCCCATCCCTAATTGCCTTTGAGAAGGTGGTGGTGAGCCGCCGCCTTGAACCGCTGCAGTCAGTGTGGTGAAGGTTCTCCCACAGTGCTGTTAGGAAGGGAGTTCCAGGATTTTGACCCAGTGATGATGAAGGAACAGCGATATATTATCTGCATAATTTTAGTGCCTGTAATGAGGTCTGTCCACACTGAATAGAAACTGTCCAATTCCGCAGTGCCCGCATGCCCATCCCTGATCCCAACATGGGGAAATTGCTCTTGTATCTCTTGTGTGGTATGTGTCAATAGTTTGGGTTGTTGGTCCTACTGAAACTGGTTTTGCCATTCCTGGCCATATTCAGAGATGACACTTGTATTGGACAGAATGAGACAAAATGTGACATCACTATGTGTGTTGCAGTGGATTGTTCATGGGGCAGTACCAATCCAGCTGTATACATGTAGATTCTACTTGAATAGATTTGGCATATCAACATGTCAGAGAGAGCTTTGCTCATGAGCTGTGTATTGTGTAAGCTCTTTTAAGCCATGAGCCATGCCTGTTGAATGTTTGTCTACCCAAATGCACATCTGATAGAACTATAAGCATCCAGAGCAGCGGAATTGAAATATGTGAATACAGTGGCTGTCTGATCCCCTTTAGTTACTAACCTAGCATGACAGCCAGCATCAGTGAACTTGGTTTTAACATTATATTGTGGCTTTACTTAAAAACATATTTTAACAAGGGAAAAAAGGAGTTTAGCTAGCAGTTGAACCACCTGGAAAATGATGATATCTGGAGGTTACTTTCAACTTTGTCAGGGGTGGAAAACTGGCAGTATCTACAGTGGGCGGACCATTCGATACTGCCAGTTTTCCATTCCCACCAAACTTGAAAGTTACCTGCACTATGTCATCATCTTCCTTTGGATCCATTGTCTTTTGTGCCTCACATTTTCCTTTATTAATTTGCTCTTTCTGACCATCTACCTGCAACCAAACTGAGATCTTCCCTCTGATTTCTCCTTTTATCAACCATCTTATGAGGGACCGCTCTTATATAGGTGGCAGCAACCTTCCAGTGATCATTGAAAGTTATTATTCTTCATGTGTGAGCTGCGAGACCGAAGCCTAGACTTTTCTCTAATGGCATTATTTAGTGCAGAATGGCTTTTGGCAGGTGTTTATACAGACTGAAAGAAATCTCAAGGTCCGAGCTGGAGTCTGCAGGCAATTGATGGAGCAGCCCAACACCCAATTTCCTATCTGGTAGCTGCTTGAGTGGAGTTGGTGCTTACAAGGAAGGTTGCACCACCCGCCTCGGTCAGCATTGCAGCATACCTGCAAGGAGGTAAAGCTAAGTTTCAGCCAGGTCAGAGGCTGGGTATTCTGCAGCGAGTGACTCACCTCCTGACTCCCCAAAGCCTTTCCACCATCTACAAGGCACAAGTCAGGAGTGTGATGGAATACTCTCCACTTGCCTGGATGAGTGCAGCTCCAATAACAGTCAAGAAGTTCAACACATCTAGGGCAAAGCAGCCCGCTTGATTGGCACCCCATCCACCAACTTAAACATCCACTCCCTCCACCACCGGTGCACCGTGGCTGCAGTGCGTACCATCTACAGGATGCACTGTAGCAACTCGCCAAGACTTCTTCAACAGCACCTCCCAAACCCGCAACCTCTACCATCTAGAAGGACAAGGGCAGCACCACCTGCACGTTCCCCTTCAAGTCACACACCATCCTGACTTGGAAATATATCGCCGTTCCTTCATCGTCACTGGGTCAAAATCCTGAAACTCCTCAAAATCCTGCCAACAGGAAAAGAAAATTAAAATACAAAGAAAAACACACAATTAAAAAGCAAAGACACACTTTTATAATGATGTGACCTTTCAATAACCTCGAGTACTTATTGCTGCCTAAGACCCCAGGATGCCCATTTTATAGGTGATTTTGACATCAGGCACCTTTCACACCAGAACAGCAGAAAAGGGCATGCAAGACCAACAGGTCTGCAAGTTAATATTAAAATGAAACACCCGCCCATCTGAGGTGTGCACTTCTACCACTCCTCGTCCTGCACACCAGAAACTGGGTCGGGATGCAAATTTGGCTTATTTGCAGTGGAGTGGGACTTCTGCCTAATCTCAAATACAAACCATTCCATTTATGCCACAACAACAAGCAGTCAGCATCAGAAATTCCAGCTGTGAGTGTTAGTGCACTGATCGAACGTGGTGGTCATCACAACCAAATCCGATTTTGTCTCCACCCAGCATTAACACTGTTTGATTTGGAGCAGAGATTGATGGTCAGCAATCAAGAGCAGGAACCAGCCACTGTTTTTACTTAGCTCAGCAATGCTCAGACTAGTTGTAGCATCCTATCACCACCACCACATGCAGTCAGCTGAGCCTTCCTGGTTTATAAGGACCAAAGCCAAAGCTTGTTGTACATTTATCCACTGAGATATGTTGATGTGATGGAGATTCATCGCTTTCCTAGCTAGTCCTCACAGATGCCAGTTTTATTTGTTCGTGTGACTGTTTTCCACATGATCTTTAATCAGATTCTGACTTTGAGCAAATTAGGTTCTATGCATAAGGAAACATTCTGTGCCTCGTTCGGAGAAGTTGCCAAGCTGCAGTGTGTACTGCAATATGTTCCATCTTTTGGGGTCCACAATCTGTGATCCTATCTGGAATGGCTGTTACTAAGAAAGTGCTTTGTGGCTTTGTTCTATGTTTTCTTTCCAAATGATCACTCTTTTGAATTGTCTTTTTGTACTTGTTCCAGGTTCTCGAATCATAAAATCATAGAATGGTTACAGCACATAAGGAGGCCATTCGGCCCATCGAGACCATGCCGGCTTTCTGCAAGAGCAATCCAGCTAGTCCTACTCCCCCGCCCTCTCCCCATAGCCCTGCAAATTTTGTTCCTTCAAGTACTTATCCCATTCCCTTTTGAAAGCCACGATTGAATCTGCCTCACCACCCTTTCAGGCAGTGAATTTGAGATCATAACCACTCGCTGTGAAAAAAAGTTTTTCCTAATGTCGCCTTTGGTTCTTTTGCCAATAGCCTTAAATCTCTCGTTCTCGAACCTTCCGCCAATGGGAAGAGTTTCTCTCTATCTACTCTGTCTGGACTCTCATGATTTTGAATACTTCTATCAAATCTCCTCTCAACCTTCTCTGCTGTAAGGAGAACAACCCCAGCTTCTCCAGTCTATCCACATAACTGAAGTTCCACATCCCTGGAATCATTCTAGTAAATCTTTTCTGCACCCTCTCTAAGGCCTTCACATCCTTCCTACAGTGCAATGCTCTGAATTGAACACAATGCTCCAAATGTGGTCTAACCAGTGTTTTATAAAGGTTCATCATAACTTCCATACCTTTGTACTCTATGCCTCTATTTATAAAGCCCAGGATCCAGTATGCTTTTTTAACCACTTTCTCAACCTGCCCTGCCACCTTCAGCGATTTGTGCAGATATACCCCCACAGCTCTCTGTTCCTCAACCCTCGTTAGAATTGTATGCTTTAGTTTATATTGCCTCTCCTTGTTCTTCCTACCAAAATGTATCACTCCGCACTTCTTTGCGTTAAATTTCAT
Source organism: Heptranchias perlo (assembly GCF_035084215.1). Taxonomy (NCBI): domain Eukaryota; kingdom Metazoa; phylum Chordata; class Chondrichthyes; order Hexanchiformes; family Hexanchidae; genus Heptranchias; species Heptranchias perlo. The sequence continues at coordinate 95,095,781 of NC_090326.1, read as the reverse complement.
CTGCCACATGTCCACCGATTCCACCAGCCTGTCCATGCCCTCTTGAAGTCTATCACAATCCTCCTCACTGTTCACTACACTTCCAAGTTTTGTGTCATCTGCAAATTTTGAAATTGTGCCCTATACACCCAAGTCCAAGTCATTAATATATATCAAGAAAAGCATTGGTCCTAGTACCGACCCTTGGGGAACACCACTGTACACCTCCCTCCAATCTGAAAAACAACCGTTCACCAAAATTCTCTGTTTCCTGTCACTTAGCCAATTTCATATCCATGTTGTCACTGCCCCTTTTATTCCATGGGCTTCAACTTTGATGATAAGCCTATTATGTGGCACTTTATCAAATGCCTTTTGGAAGTCCATATACACCACATCAATCGCATTGTCCTCATCAACCCTCTCTGTTACCTCATCAAAAAACTCAATCAGGTTAGTTAATCACAATTTGCCTTTAACAAATCCGTGCTGGCTTTCCTTAATTAATCCACACTTAACCCGGGACAAAATTAACAGTCACTTGCACATTGTTTCTAAAAGTTTTCCCACCCCGAGGTTAAACTGACTGGCCTGTAGTTGCTGGGTTTATCCTTACACCATTTTTTGAGCAAGGGTGTAACATTTGCAATTCTCCAGTTCTCTGGCACCACGGCCCATAAATTAGGATGATTGGAAAATTATGGCCAGTACCTTCGCAATTTCTACCCTTACTTCCCTCAGCAACCTAGGATGCATCCCATCCGGACCTGGTGACTTATGTTTTTATGTTCTTAAAGTAGATAAGAAATAGGAGCAGGAGTAGGCCATCCGGCCCCTCGAGCCTGCTCCGCCATCCAATAAGATCATGGCTGATCTTCTACCTCAATGCCATTTTCCTGCACCATCCCCATATCCCTTGGTGCCTTTAATATCTAGAAATATGTCGATCTCTGTTTTGAATGTACTCAATGATTGAGCCTCCACAGCCCTCTGGGGTAGAGAATTCCAAAGATTCACCACCTTCTGAGTGAAGAAATTTCTCCTCATCTCAATCCTAAATGACCTACCCTTTATTCTGAGACTGTGACCCCTGGTTCTAGATTCCTCAGCCAGGGGAAATATCCTCCCTGCATCGACCCTGACAAGCCCTGTAAGAATTTTGTATGTTTCAATGAGATCACGTCTCATTCTTCTAAACTCTAGAGAATACGGGCCGAGTCTACTCAATCTCTCCTCATATGACAATCCCACCATCCCAGGAATCAGTCTGGTGAACCTTCGTTGCACTCCCTCTATGGCAAGTATATCCTTTCTTAGATAAGGAGACCAAAATTGTACACAATACAACAGGTGAGGTCTCACCAAGGCCCTACATAATTGCAGTAAGACATCATTACTCCTGTAATAAAGGCCAACATATTATTTGCCTTCCTAATTGCTTGCTGTACCTGCATGTTAGCTTTTGCTGACTCATGGACAAGGACACCCAGGTCCTTTGAACATCAATATTTCCCAATCTCTTACCATTTAAAAAAATGCTCTGCATCTGTTTTTTCTACCAAAGTGGATAACTTCTCATTTTTCCACATTATATTCCATCTGCCATGTTCTTGCCCACTCATTTAGACTGTCCATATCCTCATGAAGCCTCTTTGCATCCTCCTCACAACTCACATTCCCACCTAGTTTTGAATCATCAGCAAACCTGGAAATATTACATTTGGTCCCTTCATGCAAATCATTGATATAGATTGTGAATAGCTGGGGCCCAATCACCGATCCCTGCGGTACCCCACTAGTCACAGTCTGCCAACCTGTAAAAGACTTGTTTATTCCTACTCTCTGTTTTCTGTCTGTTAACCAATTCTCAATCCATGCCAGTATATTACCCCCAATTCCATGTGCTCTAACTTTGTTCACCAACCTCCTGTGTGGGACCTTATCGAAAGCCTTCTGAAAATCCAAATGCACCACATCCACTGGTACCCTCATCTATTCTACCAGTTACATCCTCAAAGAATTCCAATAGGTTTGTCAAACATGATTTCCCTTTCATAAATCCATGTTGACTCTGCCAAATCCTATTATTATTTTCTAAGTGTCCTGTTATCACATCCTTTATAATAGATTCTAGCATTTTCCCTACTATTGATGTCAGGCTAACAGGTCTGTAGTTCCCTGTTTTCTCTCTCCCTCATTTCTTAAATAGCAGGGTTACATTTGCTACCCTCCAATCTGCAGGAACCATTCCAGAATCGATGGAATTTTGGAAGATGACAGCCAATGCATCCACTATCTCTATAGCCACTTCTTTCTAAACCCTGGGATGTAGATCATCAGGTCCTTGGGATTTGTCGACTTTCAGTCCCATTAATTTCTCTAGTACTATTAAGTACAGCCAGCCTTTCTAGTACCTTCTCTTTATCAAATGTTTGCTATTTTTCTTTGCTGGCCACCATAACCACATAGAAGAAAGAAAAATAGTGGCTTTAGAGGGTTTAGAAATTAGAAATCTTGCCTTAATAAATAGAAGGATCTAATTCTCTGCTGCCATAGCTAGTGTATTTACACTACAGCTGTAATGTCAACATAAAGCAGTTTCACTTTGCACTGACATGGCAGTAATAGTGTAAATGCATCCCGAATACCAACCTGACACTGGAGTGAAGCAAAGTGAGAATCCTTGGAGGAGGAAATCTTACCCCACTTCATTTTAGAACCAGTTAAACAACAACAAAAATATGCATTTATGTAGCAGTATTTTAATGTAAAAAAAAATTCCAAGGTGCTTCGCAGAGACGTATTCAGACAAAAAAGGAAACTGAGAAATGGGGGAGGTAACCAAAGGGTTTTAATGAGGGTCTTACAGGAGGAGAGGGAGATGGAGAGACAAACTTTAACATCTTGATTTACAATACAAAAGTTCAGTATCAACAAACTACATCACATCAACATGAAACACTGAAGGTAAATGCACCTTGAGCTGGGTTGTTTGCTACCTGCACTCCGTCTGTTCCAGTCCCAAAGGTGAGTTTTAAAGTCCGTGCCTGCACAACACAGTCCTTATACTTGACAGAATTTCCTTACAGGCTGTTTTCATTTAAGTCAAAAACCCTATGATCCAGGTTTGTGTAGGTCCAGAATATTACCTCATTTTTAAAAATAGAACAAGAACTTAGATTTAATAGAAAACCACTTGCCAAGTATTGTTAATTGTAAAACTTTTTTCCTAGTGAAGTATTAGGTTAGTCACCATCTTGCATCAATTGTATTATATTGTTATTAGTTACACAAGGCATTTTATCCCCCTATATTTTCCTGAGAATTTTGATTTTGTAATCTCCATGTTTTTGCATCAAAAGGTTTGATTTTTTTTTGTAATTTTTGTAATTTTGTATCTATGGTGCCACATTCTTGGCACTTTTCATTCTCCCCCCTGGTTCCTCACCTTCCCACTTAACTCAACCACTTCCTGATGTAGTGCCAGTCATTTTTTATGAGCCAATGAGGAGAACGAAATGATGGATGGTCCATAAATGAATTGTAAGTTTCTCATTGCTTTGGAACTTTTATGTTTGGAACTTACATAGGTGTCTCATCCAAGACTGGAAAATTTCATTCACCAGTTAGCCTGGAGTGAGTTGATTTCCAAGTCTAGAGAGCTAAACAGCAAAACACCCCATCAGCTTGCAAATAACACTGGGGAATTTATTCCACCATCTTCAGTCCTTCTTTGTTTTGTTCTTCCCCACTCACAAGTTCTGCATTTATATTAAATCTGCATTTTATTGTTCTTTATGATTATGGATCATAAAAATTAGCTTTTACTGGTTTCCAGCAATAAATTCTCTTTATTTTCAGCGGTAATTTCCTCCTGAAATTGAGGAAACCCTCCCGAAATTTCCTATTGTTTTCTTACGAAAAATCAGGTCTGAAGATGCACACGTATCACATGGGTAGCATCGCATCTGTAATTTCACTCTATAACCCTCCCAGGAGCCACCTCATGCAGTAAAAAAACAGTTTAAATAAATTCAAGAGAAAAAGGCCTGGAAATTCCATGGGATTCTGCAGATCTGCCACCATAATTTTGACGGGAGGTCGGCGAAACCCCAGAGAAATGACATGAACAGCCTTTTCCAGCTGTTTACACTATTCCTCTGGGAGTTTTGCTGATCTCCTGTTGAAGTTATGGGTAGAGATCGGGAGTGCCCCCCACCCCAGGAAAATTCAGGGCCAGAAATTCTTTCCTCCAATTGGCAAGTACATATAATGAAAAATACTGGCTCAGGTCTCAGCCATTCATACTTCTACCAACCCAAAACCAATTTGGTATCACTTGTGTCTCTGAATCACCCATGGATATAATTTATTCCACATATTTCTCATTGAGGCCACACAACTAGGGATAGCCCCGGTGGGTGCTGAATGAAATAAACTGTGTACTGTACCATTCTGCACTGTACACATAGGCTTTCTTTGTTCACATGTGTAATTATCTTTAATTGTTTTTGCCTTTGTATAATATCCATCAAATATTAATGCAATCACAGTTTCAAATTAGACAGCAATGTGTTTCTAACTAATTTGCATGGTATAAATTGCACCTTTAATGATATGTCAATCATTATTAATAATTGACATAAGTGTGAAAACTGTTCATTAATATATGAGAAAATCCATTTAAAGAGCATCTAGATAACAACAGTCTGTGCACTTCAAAGTCGTTCATTGTGTGAAGTTCTTTGGGATGTTTTGACATAATAAAGTACTATATAAATTCAAATATTATCTTAAGAGAACACAAATGCACCCTCTATATATTAGTGTTTGCTAATAGGAATATTTGAATAAGGATAGTTTCCTCAACATCAGGATTATCTTCTACAGAGGTTGTGCCTGTAGCCTGTGATATTGTCTAAAATATTTTATTTTCAAACCTTAAATACCCAATCTTTAAGGTAGAAGTGTTAGTATTTTAAATACAAATATGGCAGTTTTTAGTGATATAAGTGCATTAAGTACCCCAGTGTAATTAAGAACAAGAGAAAGTTGCATTTCTGGGAATCTTCCTTAATTTTGCTTATATTTTGGTTTTTCTTTTGCCCCCGAATGACTTCACTTTTTGAAACATTCCTGAAATTCTTTGAAGATACAAATGCAGCTCCAAAATGTAATACATCAGCTTTTGAGAAAGATTGCGTAGCAATGATCTCTCATGAATTCAGAAACATTTGTGCTTTAAAAAATCCTTCTCTTTTTCCGCCCCCCCCATCCCACCCTCTGCCCTCCTCCTAGGTTCTAGCTAGGGAGCCTCATATCTTCCAGGTATTTGTATATGTAGAACCCATCTGTCAGACTAAAGCACTGTCTTTGAAAAACAACTAAGGTTACATTTCAGCTCCGGGTAAGCTAAAAGGCCATGTCCTAATCATGTTTTGTTTTTGTCCAGCTGGTGCAGAAACCATATCCTGTCTACCTCATGTCTTCATAACTAGTTATTTACCAATTAACATCCTTCTCTAAAAATGATGGTGGGTGATCTGATGATTCTCCCACCTCCTTTTCTCCCCTCCCCTGAACATAGTAAGTTCTTGATCTCCAGTCAGATGCCTGGAGAGGTAACTAGTAGAAATTAAGGTAAAAGGAGGGAGAAAGGAAATTGTGGAGGGGTCGGTTAATCAAATAGATTATTTAAAGGGGAGGATTGTCTTGGGGGGAGAACTTTTAAAAGTATTCCCCCATTTTATAGTGAAGAAACATAAATCTGGTTCAACATTTTTATAAAAAGTGTTAATTTTCTAACCTCAGTGGAGACTTCCCAGGTCAGGACTCCCTTGCTGCTAGGCCATTCAGTGATGTGACTGGAGTCAAGCACTTTGGCTCGGCGCCACTGAATATAATAGAAGCCACGCCTTGGACCAGTCTGAGAATAGATCCAGAGTCTGGAAAAACACACTATCAGCTGGGATGTTTAGAAAAACATCAAACCAGATATTTCCAATTTTTATTTATTTCTTCATAAAACAGGGTGGGGGTGGGGAGTAATTTCACAGAAAGTATTCTTCCTAGACTTTCCTTATTCTTTAACATGTGTTGTAGACACTAAACTGAAGGACATGTACATGAAGCTAACAAGACTCAAGCAAGACTTGATATTAGAAGGATTTTTTCCCCACCCTGAATTCTACCGAAAGCTATATACTTGAAACATTAACCCATCTTTTCTCTTTGCAAATGCTGTGTATTTCTAGCATTTCCTAATTTTCATTTAAATTTCTGGATTCTATAGCCCTGAAATTACTGGTGGTGCACTTTTCAAGGATTAAATGAGCACTACTTGAGCTTTTTGAGTGTGAATAAGCTCATTTGTTAACCCCTGATCTTGCCATTTTATAGAGCTATTATCGTTCACTGCATAGTGGGAGTCCTGTAAATTGGTGGCCCTAAGCAGTTCAACCCTCTGACCCCATTTAGGATTGCACTCTTGACACCATTGGGAGGGAGATCATCAAGGGAATGATGGATGGCAAGATTGATAATGAGGGCCAGCACCTGTTAAGAATGCTAAATAACCATTTAATAATGCAATAGCATAGGAGAGATCAAGGCAGCTGTTAACAGTGCAATATTACTGTACTATGGAGGGTGTTAGGCAAACGATAACTGAATTTGATGCCCAGGCACTGGAAACACTTTTCTAGGGAGTGAGGGTAAAGAGGGAAGCCATTTATCACCCCAGAAGCAGGCATGGGAACACATTGTAGAAAGGGTTAATGTTACCACACAAGCACGGCAGACCGAGAAGGATATCAGAAAAAAGATGTCAGAACTGAAGAAAAGTGATATGGTAAGTCAGAAGTACTTATTCCTGACAAGCATCTGCAAGATATGCAGGAAAGTCTGCCCTGACTAGCTTTGAATCCTTGTCTGTTGAACAACATTGACCAGTAATTGGAGGTTAATAAGTGTACTACTGACATGAGAGAACTGGGACAAATGAATCCTTGTCATAAATGGGGATACTTCTATATGGAAAACATATAATGAGCAAGTACATGTGACAACTTGTGCAGACAAGCTTGTAAGTCAACCTAATAGGATGATGCCTGTTCAATTTGTAGTGGGTAGTACAGCCATGGAACTGTGCAACTACATGGCAATGTCTATACTTTATGTACTTGCAATATCTCAATACTAATTTTTCTGCTTGCTGAACAAGATGGCATATAGTCAGTGGGAGCAGATCCATACAGCTCTAAGCAATTCACCTGACCACATTTGAGGAAAGCTGCCCTTGAAATCAGTGGGTGGGAGCGCATTGAGAAAATGGAGATAGTGAAGCCAGAGGCTCCCCCCAAGCTCATAAGTAGTACCATAATATTCATGTGTAATATTGCTCTACCAATTAACTCTGACACAAACACACACTGAACTTGAGGAACATCACAGAGTGAATCATGCAATGAAGGAAGTGCTTGAAGCTTGTTAATTGGCAACATTTTGACATTTTTTTTCTCTTCTGTTTTTGAGGAATGGAGGAACAGAGTGAAGGCACAGTCAGTATCCTCAACCAAGCCTGCACTTCACAGCATCCAGAAACCCATTTCTGTCAAGCACCAGCACAGCTATACACAGGATAAATGAATGGTAGCAGTAGAGTTTCAGTGGTGAGCAAAGCAGGAGATACAGAAAGAAAAAATTAACAAACCTGTACTTCAATAGCACCTTTCATTTCTTTAGGATGGCCCAAAGTACATAACAGCTCTTTTTTTTGAAGTGTAGTCACTGTTAAGTAGGCAAACATCTCGGGCAAAATGCGCACAGCAAAGTCCCACAAACAGCAATGAGATAAATGATTGATTAATCTGTTTTAGTGGTGTTGGTTGATGGATAAATGTTAACCAAAACTACTCTTCTTCAAACAGTACCATGAGATTTTCTACATCCATCTGAACAAGCAGGTGAGCCTTGGTTTAACATCTCATTCAAAAGACAGCGCCTCCAACAGTGCAGCACTTTTCCAGTACTACATTGAAGTGTCAGCCTCGATTATGGGAGTGGGGCTTGAACCCACAACCTTCTGATTCTGGGGCAGCACTACTACTACTGAGTCAAGCTGACACAATAGTACCTAAAAGATCAGTCTTTCAGGGAGTTCTGCAGCATATCAAGTCTGTCAGTGTTAGATACTGCAGAGGAGGAGGAAAATCAAAAAGATCATGGCATAGAAGGTTTGCGTCTGTACAAGTGGATATGCAGGATTCACTAATACCTGATGCAGTCTGAGTACCGCTGATGTGTCACTAACTGTTTTTCAGCAAGGAACAGCATATAAGGCAACTGTATTTAACCTGGATGCAATTTCACACCCCTGTCAGCCCCTGGAACCAGGCCTGAAGGCACAAAGCAACTTCAAGATGGCGCTCTCAATAAACTTCGAAGTGACCACAACGCCCAATATCTACAGCACTGGGTGCTTCCAGCCCCTTAAAGGAAACACTAAACACCACTCAGATTGGACAGTATGTAGTTCAACCATAGCGTCACTTACATTTCAGATGCCCTCTGTCACCACCTGTCGACATGCATCAAGCAAAATAATACATTCAGCTAAAGAAGCAGTCCTAATCTTAGCAGTCAGATATAAAGCATTCCCAGAGTACAAGGCACTCTTGATTGCACTCACTTTGCCATTCATGCACCTGCAAACAGTTGAACACCTTCTTCCACAAATCCCTTGAATTATGGTGGGTTATGGAAATCACATTACCCTCCTGCATAATTGCTTCCATTCCTGTTGAATTCTATTTTTAGTGATGGATTATCTTTCCAACCCGTAAAGGATATTTCACCATTTCCTCATCAATAAAGTGGGCTTTTATACATCTTACCCCTCCATTAACACTAATTTGGACACTCTACAGTTATGTTGATGCACAGAGAGTTCTAATAGTGTTTATAAACCTATTAAGATGATTGATGACACCACTGTTGCAGATTTTTCTGACTGCTCAATTGTGTATTAGTTGTAATAAGTCCTAATGTATTTAAGTTCCAAGAATTTACTAACAGTACACAGTGATGCTAGTGCACAGTATAATTTATGTGTACATCACTGATTGATGTACATGGAGGAAAAATGCATTAGTACTGTTGATTTTCACCTATGATGTGCACATATGTGCTAAAAATATAGAAATCAGTCTGAGCCCGTTTTGCTTAACAGGCAGAGGCTAAAGGTTAATATTACTACAATATAAAGAGAAGTCAATAGCAGTATAATATTAGTAGACTGTCTGATTAACCCTTTCCTGACAGTACTGCTGGAGTTTAACCAGCTAAAGTCATGCAGCTTCCCAGCACAGAACACTATTAAACATTCGGCTGCTTATCCAGCTAGGACCTACCCATAAGATCATTGGCTTGCAGGGTTATCGAGAGCTGAATGGGAAGAAGACCAACCCCAAAGACACATCCAACTTCCCATGTTCCAATAGTGAACCAGACTGGCTGGTCAACCATCAACAGTGTTCTAAAGTATTGTGGACCTGCCTGGTTCAGATTTTAAAATTTGTTCTTGGGATTTGGGCAATGGTGGCACTGCCTGTCCTGACTTTCATGACACACTGTATATTAATCCACCCTTGTAGCTGCATTTGATCACTCTGAAGAGACTTCAAGTACCGCTTTAAAGGCAAGATGCTGCTTAATGGATGAGTTGGCTACATTGTCTGCCATTATGTCTGCCCTATCAGCAGTCACAAAGACCTGGTCCCAGGCTTCATGGTCAGCAATATCCTTATTGTACCTGAGTTTCTCAGAAGAATGGAACATTGTAATTCGAGAGCAAAGGACAGCCCAAGCTAGTCACAATTACATTACAATTGCTGTGCCCTGAACCTCATATCTATGTCGTGATGGGTAGCATCTGCTCATGGTAGATGTGTCTCAAGTCTGATTTTTTTTTTTATTCGTTCATGGGATGTGGGCGTCGCTGGCGAGGCCGGCATTTATTGCCCATCCCTAATTGCCCTTGAGAAGGTGGTGGTGAGCTGCCTTCTTGAACCGCTGCAGTCCGTGAGGTGAAGATTCTCCCACAGTGCTGTTAGGTAGGGAGTTCCCAGCGACGATGAAGGAACGGCGATATATTTCCAAGTCGGGATGGTATGTGACTTGTAGGGGAACATAGAGGTGATGGGGTTCCCATGTGCCTGCTGCCCTTGTCCTTCTAGGTGGTAGAGGTCGGGGGTTTGGGAGGTGCTGTCGAAGAAGCCTTGGTGAGTTGCTGCAGTGCATCCTGTGGATGGTACACACTACAGCCATGGTGCGCCGGTGGTGAAGGGAGTGAATGTTTAGGGTGCTGGATGGGGTGCCAATCAAGCAGGCTGCTTTGTCCTGGATGGTGTCGAGCTTCTTGAGTGTTGTTGGAGCTGCACTCATCCAGGCAAGTGGAGAGTATTCCATCACACTCCTGACTTGTGCCTTGTAGATGGTGGAAAGGCTTTGGGGAGTCAGGAGGTGAGTCACACGCCACAGAATACCCAGCCTCTGACCTGCTCTTGTAGCCACTGTCTTTATATGGCTGGTCCAGTTAAGTTTCTGGTCAATGGTGACCCCCAGGATGTTGATGATGGGGCATTCGGCGATGATAATGCTGTTGAATGTCAAGGGGAGGTGATTAGACTCTCTCTTGTTGGAGATGGTCATTGCCTGGCACTTGTCTGGCGTGAATGTTACTTGCCACTTATCAGCCCAAGCCTGGATGTTGTCCAGGTCTTGCTGCATGCGGGCATGGACTGCTTCATTATCTGAGGGGTTGCGAATGGAACTGAACACTGTGCAATCATCAGCGAACATCCCCATTTCTGACCTTATGATGGAGGGACGGTCTTTGATGAAGCAGCTGAAGATGGTTGGGCCTAGGACACTGCCCTGAGGAACTCCTGCAGCAATGTCCCGGGGCTGAGATGATTGGCCTCCAACAACCATTACCATCTTCCTTTGTGCTAGGTATGACTTCAGCCACTGGAGAGTTTTCCCCCTGATTCCCATTGACTTCAATTTTACTAGGGCTCCTTGGTGCCACACTCGGTCAAATGCTGCCTTGACCTCACCTCTGGAATTCAGCTCTTTTGTCCATGTTTGGACCAAAGCTGTAATGAGGTCTGGAGCCGAGTGGTCCTGGCGGAACCCAAATTCAGCGTCGGTGAGCAGGTTATTGGTGAGTAAGTGCCGCTTGATAGCACTGTCAACGACACCTTCCATCTCTTTGCTGATGATTGAGAGTGGACTGATGGGGCGGTAATTGGCCGGATTGGATTTGTCCTGCTTTTTGTGGACAGGACATACCTGGGCAATTTTCCACATTGTCGGGTAGATGCCAGTGTTGTAGCTGTACTGGAACAGCTTGGCTAGAGGCGTGGCTAGTTCTGGAGCACAAGTCTTCAGCACTACAGCTGGGATGTTGTTGGGGCCCATAGCCTTCGTTGTATCCAGTGCACGCAGCCGTTTGTTGATATCACGTGGAGTGAATCGAATTGGCTGAAGACTGGCTTCTGTGATGGTGGGGATATTTAGAGGAGGCCGAGATGGATCGTCCACTCGGCACTTCTGGCTGAAGATGGTTGCAAACGCTTCAGCCTTGTCTTTTGCACTCACGTGCTGGACTCCGCCATCATTGAGGATGGGGATGTTTACAGAGCCTCCTCCTCCCGTTAGTTGTTTAATTGTCCACCACCATTCACGACTGGATGTGGCAGGACTGCAGAGCTTTGATCTGATCCGTTGGTTGTGGAATCGCTTAGTTCTGTCTATAGCATGTTGCTTCTGCTGTTTAGCATGCATGTAGTCCTGAGTTGTAGCTTCACCAGGTTGGCATCTCATTTTTAGGTGCACCTGATGTTGCTCCTGGCATGCTCTTCTACACTCGTCATTGAACCAGGGTTGATCCCCTGGCTTGTTGGTAATGGTAGAGTGAGGAATATGTCAGGCCATGAGGTTACAGATTGTGTTGGAATACAATTCTGTTGCTGCTGATGGCCCACCGTGCCTCGTGGATGCCCAGTTTTGAGCTGCTGGATCTGTTCTGAATCTATCCCATTTAGCACAGTGGTAGTGCCACACAACACGTTGGATGGTGTCCTCAGTGCGAAGACAGGACTTCGTCTCCAGAAGGACTGTGCGGTGGTCACTCCTACCAATACTGTCACGGACAGATGTATCTGTGACAGGTAGATTGGTGAGGACGAGGTCAAGTAAGTTTTTCCCTCGTGTTGGTTCGCTCACCACCTGCCACAGGCCCAGTCTGGCAGCTATGTTCTTCAGGACTCGGCCAGCTCAGTCAGTAGTGGTGCTACCGAGCCACTCTTGGTGATGGTCATTGAAGTCCCCCACCCAGAGTACATTCTGTGCACTTGCTACCCTCAGTGCTTCCTCCAAGTGGTGCTCAATATGGAGGAGGACTGATTCATCAGCTGAGGGAGGGCGTTCTGTGGTAATCAGCAGGAGCTTTCCTTGCCCATGTTTGACCTGATGCCATGAGATTTCATGGAGTCAGGAGTCAATGTTGAGGACTCCCAGGGCCACTTCTTCCTGACTGTTTTTCACTGTACCGCCACATCTGGTCGGTCTGTCCTGCCGGTGGGACAGGACATACCCAGGGATGGTGATGGAAGAGTTTGGGACGTTGGCTGAAAGATATGATTCTGTGAGTATGGCTATGTCAGGCTGTTGCTTGACTAGTCTGTGGGACAGCTCTCCCAATTTTGAAACAAGTCCCCAGATGTTAGTGAGGAGGACTTTGCAAGGTCGACTGGGCTTGGTTTGCCTTTGTCGTGTCCGGTGCTTAGTGGTCCGTCCGGTTTTATTCTTATTATGACTTTTTTTAAGCGAGATTGTGCAACTGAGTGGCTTGCTAGGCCATTTCAGAGGGCAATTAAGAATCAACCACATTGGTGTGGGCCTGGAGTCACATATAGGCCAGACCGGGTAAGGACGGCAGGTTTCCTTCCCTAAAGATGTTTTTTTATGACAAACCGGTAGTTTCATGGCCACCATTACTGATACTAGTTTTTTAATTCCAGATTTTATTTAATTAATTGAATTTAAATTTCCCAGCTGCCGTGGCAGGATTTGAATTCATAATGGTTTATTAGTCCAGGCCTCTGGATTATTAGTCCAGTAACATAACCACTATGCTACCGTACCCACCCTAATTACTAATCCTACAGCTGGAGCAGTATATCCTGAAGAAACTCTGCAGCGGAATGAGCACTGGATAAAGGATCCTCTCACCATTTTGGCAGCACAGTGTGAAAACTGGATCCCGACTGCTACATCTAAGTCGCTGCTTTTGGTTCCTCGATGCTGATGGATTCATTGTTTTCTTGTGTCTTGTTAATACCCTACTCTGAGAGGCTAATTGCCTCAGGTTTGGATTCAGCAGACTTAAATGAATACAATTGGCCTATTGAAACAACAAAATTGTTCAATTAATTATTTTGTAATCCATACGCATTGTAAATCCACGGAGACTACTGCAAATGCCAGAGAGGCATAGAATAATTAGGCAGTTCAAAAGAAAAGGTCCCTACTTGCTATCTATCTGGTTTTAACAAATCCCCACCTTTAAAGAGCAATTCAAAATGTCCTGATTTGAAAAACCATTGACATATAATGAACAGAATACTTGTTTATAGTAGTATACTATACAATTCAGAACTTTTTTGTTGCTCCTGTTACCTGCTGAAGGGGTCCTGACCTGCCACCTGAACTCTCTATTCATGACTGTTCATTTGGAACCATAATGTTTAAACATGCACTGACAGTAGATGTGAATTTTCTGCTGAATCATTTTGTTGCTTAATGCTAAATGCTATTAGCTGCAGATCTCCAACAGCATTGACCCAGTACCAGGACTGGTCTGCTTCTCACCTACACATCCATGATCAGTCTAAAATTTACCATTTACTGGTATAAACCTGTGTTCCCATGTCCTTTCTTGCAAATTAATTGAAAATAATATTCTGGATTTACCTTTTCCATTCTCTTGTCTTATTTACAACTATGAGACCACTTCTCAGTCGCCTTTTTACCAGGTTGAAAATCCCAAATTTCTCCAGATTTTCCTCATAACTCAGATCTTCACGACTAGGGATCAGCCTCATGGCTCTTCTCTGCACTGAGCTATAATGGACACAGTACTCCAGTTGTGGTCTGACCAGAGAACTGTATAGTTTGATCATGACTTTCTCTGACTTATATTCTATTGTTTGGGCTATGTAATTCAAAATTCTTTTGGCTTTATTGATCACTGTTGTGTATTGGTTGGACATGTTCAGCATCAAGTCCACTAAGAGATCTCTTTCACTTTCATCCTTAAGCTGCTTCAACACCATTCACGGAGTACGTGTGTCGCCTATTTTCCTATGTTCAGCACCTTATACTTAGCTGCATTAAGTTTCATCTGCCATTGTCCTGCCCACTTACATATTTTGTCCAACTCATTCCATAGTTTCTGAGCTGTTCCCTCTGATTTCACTGCCCCTCCGAGTTTAGTGTCATTTGTAAAATTTTGATCTCTTTGCATTGGGTCTCTGAATCCATGTAATTTATGTAAATTAGAAATAGTAGTAGCCCCAATGTTGAGCCCTGGAGCACCCCACTCAGTACTTCGCTCTACTCTGACATAACTTCTTTAATGAGTATTCGTTGCTTTCTATCCTTCAGCCAGTTTCTTATCCATTCATAAGGTTTATCTTGAATCCCCAAAGCTTTGAGTTTAATTTGGGCAATAAATGCTGGCCTTGCCAGCGACGCCCACATCCCATCAACGACTAAAAAAAAAATCGCCTCTCATGGAACTTTGATGAATGCCTTTTGGAAGTCAAGTTACACCATGACTGGACACACATGAAGGGTCTGGACAGAGTAAGTAGAGAGAAACTGTTCCCATTGGTGGAGGAGTCAAGAACCAGAGGACATAGACTTAAGGTGATTGGCAAAAGAACCAAAGACGACATGAGAAAAAACTTTTTTACACAGCGAGTGGTTATGATCTGGAATGCACTGCCCGAGGCAGATTCAATCATGGCTTTCGAAAGGGAATTGGATAAGTACTTGAAGGGAAAACAATTGCAGGGCAACGGGAATAGGGCGGGGGAGTGGGACTAGCTGGATTGCTCTTGCAGAGAGCGTGCACGGACTCGACGGGCCGACTGGCCTCCTTCCATGCTGTAACCATTCTATGATTCTATGTCACTTGGGTTGTCACTTCCTCAAGGAAGTTGAGGAGATTGGTCAGGCAGTATCTTCGCCTTCTGAATCTGTGTTGACTGCTGATTACTGGGTTATTATTGTACAGATAATCCTTAAATTTACTATCGATAATCCTTCCATTATTTTACATGGAATGGAAGTAAAACTAATAGGTTTGTAGTCACTTTTTTTGAATATGGTCACCACATTGGCCTATCTACAATCTATTGGTACCCGTTCAGTGTTAACTGACTCCCTTATAATAGTTGTCAACACTTCACAAATCTCTTGCCTCATCTCTGGGATAAATACTTTCTATCCCTGGTGATTTATTTATTTTGAGCCCATTTAACCTATCTAGGACTTCAAACTCATTCATATCAAAGTCATTGATTTTATTTTGATTATCTCTGTTTGGTGAGGGCTTGTTGCTCGTATCTTCCTTTGTGAATACATGGAGGAAATGATCATTCAGAATATTTATTATTTTGTACTTCATTCTCAGTTTTGTGCCCATCTATATTTTTTATAGTTTTCATCGTTTCTTTATCTTCATCTAGCAGATATTTAGAGATGATGATTTTAAAGTGAGATATTTAATGATTTGCAAAGACTTACATTCACAATTCAATTCAATGTAACAATCTATAACCAGGATGAGAGCCACCACTAACATAGTTCAGTTATTGATTTTTAAAAATGTATACACATAAACATTTTGCCAATATCACAATGAATCTTTTTTCCTTTAATTGGCAGAAACGTCAGAATGGAATCTTGTGAATATGATAAAAGGAGCAAAATGTAATCTCATTGGCTAACTGATAATAATGCTAGTGTAGAACACCCCGATTTTGAAATTCTCATCCTTGTTTTCAAATCCCTCCATGGCCTCACCCCACCCTATCTCTGTAACCTTCTCCAGCCCGACAACACTCCGAGATCTCTGCGCTCCTCCAATTCTGTCCTCTTGCGCATCCCCGATTTTAATCGCTCCACCATTGGTGGCCGCAACTTCAGCTGCCTAGGCTCTAAGCTCTGGAATTCCCTCCCGAAACCTCTCTACCTCTCCCTCCTCCTTTAGGATGCTCCTTAAAACCTACCTCTCTCACCAACTGTCCTAATATCTCCATATGTGGCTCAGTGTCAAATTTTGGTTGAAAATTGTGAAGCGCCTTGGAGCGTTTTACTACATTCAAGGCACTATGTAAATGCAAGTTGTTGTCGTTGGGTTGCTTATGCGTTGCTTGCCTGTGTTTTTTAGTCGGCTTTAGTATCTATTTTTCACACGTCCCTATTTTTTATGTTTTCACTGTCTAGGATCGTCCTTGTACAATTCAGTAATGGATAAATGAGAAAAAAGATTAAGTCAAGTGCAAATATAACATGAAACTTATTTCACTGACTAGATAAAACAACCAGATGAATGCATGTTTATGTATCGTACAACAGGAAGTTCATTAGAAATGGAGAACATGACAATGATTTTTTTTAACCTCCTCTCACACAGACACCCTCATTCACTCACCTATGCTTTGCTTACCGAGCCTAGAATCAGGTTCCACTAGTTAGCTTAATCTTGCACGACAGTTTGTTCCTGTCCAGCTTTGCCAGCCCAACTTGTTTCTCTCTGAATAACCATCGTCTCCATGTCAAATGAGGTCTCCCCACTGCCCTGCCAATTGCTGTATGTTTGAGGATGTGCACAGAATGCTTCCTTCATTCTTCCTCAGCACGTGGCCAATCCAACTCCAACTGCATTTTGCAGATCTAATCCTCTCTTGGAACTGTGGCTGTGTCCGTATGCAACCTGTTATTTGTTATTCCATTCACACAGGTAGCTCGGGGGTTAATTTCAGAAAATTAACCCCACATTTTGGGGAAAATTATCATTTGTTCACCCTCAATGTAGAATGTAAAGTTCCCATTAAAACTATGGAAACCATGAGCCTGGTACGATTCATAAAGTCATTGATTGCTCTTATTTATTGCACTCATTGTAGCTGTCTGCTCTTTACTGTTCCCTGCAGGTAGACACCTTTTAGCATAGTAGATTATCGGAATCAGTATTAAACAAGCAAATTAGTTGTAAATAAAATTAGCCTTTTAATTGACACATTTTTTCTAATCATAAATCAATTTTAGTGCAATCAACACTCCATACCATGCTGCTTCTCTGGACAGCATGAATGCATAATTGCGATTAATAAGATTGATTGTTAATCCTTTAACATGGATGACAGAATTTTTTTTATTCATTCATGGGATGTGGGCGTCGCTGGCAAGGCCGGCATTTATTGCCCATCCCTAATTGCCCTCGAGAAGGTGATGGTGAGCCGCCTTCTTGAACCACTGCAGTCCGTGTGGTGACGGTTCTCCCACAGTGCTGTTAGGAAGGGAGTTTCAGGATTTTGACCCCACGACGATGAAGGAACGGTGATATATTTCCAAGTCGGGATGGTGTGTGACTTGGAGGGGAACGTGCAGGTGGTGGTGTTCCCATGTACCTGCTGCCCTTGTCGATCTGGGTGGTAGAGGTCGCGGGTTTAGGAGGTGCAGTCGAAGAAGCCTTGGCGCGTTGTTGCAGTGCATCCTGTGGATGGTACACACTGCAGCTACGGTGCGTCGGTGGTGAAGGGAGTGAATGTTTAGGGTGGTGGATGGGGTGCCAATCTAGCGGGCTGCTTTGTCCTGGATGGTGTTGAGCTTCTTGAGGGTTGTTGGAGCTGCACTCATCCAGGCAAGTGGAGAGTATTCCATCACACTCCTGACTTGTGCCTTGTAGATGGTGGAAAGGCTTTGGGGAGTCAGGAAGTGAATTATTCGCCACAGAATACCAAGCCTCTGACCTGCTCTTGTAGCCACAGTATTTATATGGCTGGTCCAGTTAAGTTTCTGGTCAATGGTGACCCCCAGGATGTTGATGGTGGGGGATTCGGCGATGGTACTGCCATTGAATGTCAAGGGGAGGTGGTTAGACTCTCTCTTGTTGGAGATGGTCATTGCCTGGCACTTGTCTGATGCGCATGTTACTTGCCACTTATCGGTCCAATATGTTCAGCAAAAATCTAGCAGACTGAATAATCCCCAATCTATATACGTTCCAGGGTGTTAAATAATCTTAATTAATCATAAAGCTGTGATAGCGAATCTAATTTCATCATTAATTTATTAGTGCAATTTTTAAATTGCTACTAGTGCCACTCTTTATTCTTCCTCTCCCCCTCCCCCAGGATGATACATGTCAACCTACTCCAGCAACGAGAGTTAGTTGCTCTCATATGGACTTCCTTACAGGCACTCTACTGAAACTCTACAATTAATCAACAGGATGTATTTTAAATAATTCTTCCTTTCATCCATTTGGATATGGTGCTCTATCTCGTGGTCCATTTGGGAGCTGAGATGAACTCCAGATTTTGATTGGATATCAAGCTCCAAACAACAACAACTTGCATTTATATAGTACCTATACACATTTTTCCAAAAGGCTGTTCTCAGAGGCGTAATCAGAAATAAAAAGAGACTAAGCCAAAGACTGCTATAATATCATCTACCACCTCTGAAACTTTATTTTTTGTTAATAATTTTAACTTTTGTTCATTTGATCGAGGGATATGGGCCAAGTGCAGGCAATTGGGACTAGCTTAGTGGTATAAACTGGGCGACATGGACATGTTGGGCCGAAGGGCCTGTTTCCATGTTGTAACTTCTATGATTCTATGATTCTATGATACATTTCATTGTACTGCATAGCATTACAAATATTAATATATATTTGAAAGACTGCATAAAAAAGAAATCAATATTGACTTTGACTGCAAATAGTTGAACTTGATTACTGTGAAATTTTTAATTTATGTGCACTCAGAAAAAATTAAACAAAGATATAGTAGCATTAATAGTAATGAAGAAAATAACGGCACTAAAGAGTGATATGTCCCCAGGACCAGATGGTTTCCATCCTAGGATTTTAAAGGAAGTAGGTGAGAAATTGCAGTAGCCCTAACTATAATCGTCCAAACTTCTCTCAATTCAGGAACCGTTCCTTTAGATTAGAAAATTGCACAATATTTGAGAAAGGTGAGAGAGGGAAACCAGGGAATTATAGACGAGTTAGCCTAACATCTGTCATTGGGAAATTATTAGAGTCTATAATTAAGGATAGAGTGTCTGAACACCTTGAAAATTTTCAGCTGATCAGAGAGAGCCAGCATGGATATGTAAAGGGCAGGGCATGCCTGATGAACCTGATTGAATTTTTTGAAGAGGTGACTAAAGTAGTGGAAAGGGGAATGTTTATGGATATTGTTTATATGGACTTCTGAAGGCATTCAGTAAAGACCCTCATAAGAAACTGTTAGCTAAAGTTGAAGCTCGTGGAATTGAGGGCAAATTATTGACCTGGTTAGGAAATTGGCAGAGCGGCAGGCGACAGAGAGTAGGGATAAAGGGAGGTACTCAAATTGATAGCATGTGACTAGTGGTGTCCCACAGGGATCTGTGTTGGGGCCTCAACTACTCCTTGTATTTATTAATGACTTAGATGATGGGACAGAGAGCCACATATCCAAGTTTGCCGATGACACAAAGATAGGCAGCATTGTAAGCAGTGTAGATGGAAGCATAAAAATACAGAGAGATAATAATAGATTGAGTGAATGGCCAAAACTGTGACAAATGTATTTCAATGCAGGCAAGTGTGAGATCATCCATTTTGGACCTAAAAAGGATAGATCAGAGTACTTTCTAAATGGTGAAAAGCTCGAAACAGTGGAGGTCCAAAGAGACTTAGGGGTCCATGTACATCGATCATTAAAATGTCATGGACAGGAACAAAAAATAATCAAAAAGGCTAATGGAATGCTGGCCTTTATATCTAGAGAACTAGAATACAAGGAGATAGAAGTTATGCTACAGCTATAACCACACCTGAGGTACTGTGTTCAGTTCTGGGCACCGCATCTTAGGAAGGATATATTGGCCTTGGAGGGAGTGCAGCGTAGATTTACTAGAATGATACCTGGACTCCAGGGGTTAAATTACAAGGACAGATTACACAAACTAGGATTGAATTCCCTGGAATTTTGAAAATTAAGGAGTGATTTGATCGAAGTTTTCAAGATATTAAGGGGAACTGATAGGGTAGATAGAGAGAAACTATTTCCACTGGTTGGTGAGTCTAGGACTAGGGGACATAGCCTAAAAATTAGAGCCAGAACTTTCAGGAGTGAAGTTAGGAAACACTTCTACATGCAAAGGGAGATAGAAGTTTGCAACTCTCTTCCGCAAACGGCAGTTGATGCTAGTTAAATTGTTAATTTTAAATCTGAGATTGATAGATTTTTGTTAACCAAAAGTATTAAGGGATATGGGGCTAAGGTGGGTATATGAAGCAGCTGAGCGGGGTCTAAAGCTCAGGAGAAACGGCTGAGCGGAGCATAAACCTCAGGAGAAGAGGCTAAGAGGAGCATAAATCACTGGAAAAGCAGCTGAGAGGAATATAAAACGCGAGAGAAGCAGCTCACCTTACCATAAAGCGTAGGAGAAGCGCTGAGTGAGAGAAGCAGCTGAGTGGAGCATAATGTGTGGGAGAACATAAGAAATAGGAGCAGGAGTAGGCCATACGGTCCCTCGAGCCTGCTCCACCATTAAATAAGATCATGGTGGATCTTCAACCTCAACTCCACTTTCCCGCCTATCTCCATTTCTCTTGATTCCCTTAGATTCCAAAAATCTATCGATCTCTGCCTTGAATATACTCAACGACTGAGCATCTACAGCCCTCTGAGTTGGAAAATTCCAAAGATTCACAACCCTCTGAGTGAAAAAATTCCATCTCATCTCAGTCATGAATGGCTGACCCCATATCCTGCGATTATGCCCCCTAGTTCTAGACTCTCCAGCCAGGGGAAACAACTTCTCAGCATCTACCCTGTCAAGCCCCCTCAGAATCTTATCTGTTTCAATGAGATCACCTCTCATTCTTCTAAACTCCAGAGAGTATCGGCCCATTCTATTCAATCTCTCCTTATAGGACAACCCTCTCATCCCAGGGATCAATCTAATGAACCTTTGTTGCACTGCCTCTTAGGCAAGTATATCCTTCCTTAGGTAAGGAGACCAAAACTGCACATAATACTCAAGATGTGGTCTCACCAAAGCACTGTACAATTGCAACTAGGCTTCCTTACTCTTGTATTCCAACACCCTTGCAATAAAGGCCAACATACCATTTGCCCCTTCCTAATTGCTTGCTGTACCTGCATATTAACTTTCTTTCTTTCACGAACGAGGGCACCCAAATCTGTCTGAACACCAACATTTAATAGTTTCTCACCATTTAAAAAATATTGTTTTTCTATTCTTCCCACCAAAGTGAATAACCTCACATTTCCTCACATTATACTCCATCTGCCACCTTCTTGCCCACCCACCTAACCTATGTGTGTCCCTTTGCAGACTCTTTGCGCACTCCTCACAGCTTACTTTCCCACCTAGCTTTGTATCGTCAGCAAACTTGGATACATTACACTCGGTCCCTTCATCCAAGTCATTAACATAGATTGTAAATAGCTAAGGCCTAAGCACTGATCCATGCGGCACTCCACTAGTTATAGCCTGCCAACCTGAAAATGACCCATTTATCCTCACTCTCTGTTTTCTGTCCTTAACAATCCTCAATCTATGCTAACATATTATCCCCAACCCCATGAGCCCTTATGTTGTGTAACAACCTTTTGTGTGGCACCTTATTGAATGCCTTTTGAAAATCCAAATATACTACATCCACTGGTTTCCCCCTTATCTACCCTGTTGTTACATTCTCAAAAAACTCTAATAGATTTGTCAAAGACGACTTCCCTTTCGTAAAACCATGTTGACTCTGCCTAATCATATTATGATTTTCTAAGTGCCCTGTTACCACTTCCTTAATAATGGATTCCAGCATTTTCTCGACGACCCATGTCAGGCTAACTGGCCTGTAGTTCCCTGTTTTCTCTTTCCCTCCTTTCTTGAATAGCGGGATTACATTTGCTACCTTCCAATCCACTGGCACCATTCTAGAAGCTAGGGAATTTTGGAAGATCACAACCAATGCATCCACAATCTCTGCAGCCACCTCTTTTAGAACCCTCGGATGTAGGCCATCAGGTCCAGGGGATTTGTCGGCTTTTAGTCCCATTAATTTCTCTAGTATTTTTTCTTTTCTAATATTAATTACTTTAAGTTCCTCACTCTCATTAGATCCTTGGTTCCCGATTATTACTGGTATCTTTTTTGTGTCTTCTATTGTGAAGACAGATACAAAATATTTGTTTAACGTCTCTGACATTTCCTTATTCCCCATTATAATTTCTCCTGTCTCAGCCTCTAAGAGACCGAAATTTACTTTCGCTACTCTCTTCTTTTACATACTTATAGAAGCTCTTACAATCTGTTTTTATATTTCTTGCTAGTTTATTCTCATATTCTATTTTCTCCCTTTTTATCAATTTTTTGGTAATCCTTTGCTGGTCTCTAAAACTCTCCCAATCCTCAGGCTTACTACTCTTCTTGGGAACATTATAAGCCTCTTCTTTTAATCTAATACTATCCTTAACTTCTTTGGTTAGCCATAAATGGATCATTTTTCCCGTGGAGTTTTTATTTCTCAATAGAATGTACATTCGTTGAGAAATTTGAAATATTTCTTTAAATGTTTGCCATTGCTTATCTACGGTCATACGTTTAAACTAATTTCCCAATTTACCTTAGTCAACTCACCCATCAAAACTATGTGATTGGCGTTATTTAAGTTTAAGACTCTATTTTCGGACTTAAGTATGTCACTTGAACTCAATGTGAAATTCATCATATTATGATCACTCTTCCCCAGAGGATCCTTTACCATGAGATTACTAATTAATGCTGTCTCATTACACAAGACAAGATCTAAAATAGCCTGTTCCCTAGTTGGTTCCATAATGTATTGTTCGAGCAAACTGTCTCGAATGCATTCCAAGAACTTGTCCTCCAAACTACCTTTGCCAATTTGATTTGTCCAGTCGAAAGGAAGATTAATGTCCCACACGATTATTGCATTACGTTTGTTACAAGCTCCTATTTTGGAGCAGCTGAAAATGCAGGAATAGTGGCTGAGCAGAGTCTAAAGCTCAGGAAAAGCAGCTGAACGAAGCACAAAGCACGGGAGAAGCGGCTGAGCCGAGCATAAAGCACAGGAGAAGCGGCTGAGCTGAGCATAAAGCACGGGAGAAGCGGCTGAGCAGAGCATAAGGCACGGGAGAAGAGGCTGAGCAGAGCATAAAGGGAGCCGTGCGAGGAATTAAAAAATCAAGAAAAAGTAAAAAATGGAGGAGTGCCAAGGCTAAGTCAGTAAGTATTTAGTTCATTGGTTACTGTTTTAAATGGTTATTGTTCTTCATAGTTAGTGTCTTTAATGGTTGGTTAGTGTTAGATAAACAGTAAATTGCCTCAAAGCTACACAAACAGTTTAAATAACTGTTAGCTAACGTGGCAGAACAACTGGGGGCCGTCGCATGCACATCCTGTGCCATGTGGGAATTCCAGAACACTTCGCTGCTACAGAGAGGTTAGTCGGAGAAGGAATAGGTGACCACCAGACAGACTAGGAGGAACAGGCAGGCAGTGCAGGAGTCCCCTGGGAGTGTGGCACTCACAAACCGGTATTTATTGTTGAATACCTTTGAGGGTGTTAACACCTCGAGGGAGTGCAGTCAGGAGCAAATATCCAGCACCGTGGGAAACTCCGCTGCACAGGGGGTCAAAAGAAATGCAGTTGTTATAGGGGATTCGATAGTCTGGGGGATAGACAGGTGTTTCTGCAACTACTGACATGAGTCCTGCATGGTGTATTGCCTCCCTGGTGCCAGGGTAAAAGACATCACTAAGAGGGTGCAGTGCATTTTGAGGGGGGAACAGGAACAACCAGTAGTCTTGGTCCATGTGGAAACCAATGACATTGGAAGGAAAAGGGTTGAGGTCCTGCAGTCAGAGTTTCAGGAGCTAGGGAGGAAGTTAAAAAGCAGGACATCAAAGGTCCATCTCTGGATTACTCCCAGTGCCATGCGCCAATGAGTATAGGAATACTAGAATAAGACAGGTTAATGTGTGGCTGGAGAAATGGTGCAGGAGGGAGGACTTCAGATTCCTGGGACATTGGGACCAGGTCTGGGGCAGGAGGGATCTGTTCAAGATGGACGGGTTGCACCACAACTGAGCTGGGACCAATGTACTTGCAGGAAGGTTAACTAATGCTGTGGGGGAGGGTTTATACTAATTTGGCAGGGGAGTGGGCACCTGGATGAAATATTACAGAGGAGAAATAAGGTGCCCGAAATGTTAACTCTGTTTCTTTCTCCACAGATGCTGCTTGACTTGCTGCGCTTTTCCACCATTTTCTGTTTTTATTTGAGGTTCCTCCATGCCGTTTAAGACCTGTTCAGCTATGCGAGGTTAGGACCGTGCGTTGGCTCGAGCGTGGAGTTCCAATATAGCAGCGGTCCCTTTAAATCAGCATTGCACACTGATTTAGGTCAGAATCTCCGTATTTTACATGTTGCCGGCATTCATTAGGTGCACGTGCACAAACGCCTTTACCAATATGGCATCCTGTGCACATCACACTAGACGTACGCACTCAGATGCCATTTTCGGCGCTTAGGAGTCCGCGTTGCGCCTACACAAGGGGCGCTACGTGGCCCAATTTAGTCCCCATTGAATCTAAATCTTTTCCCCAGTTTTGTTAAGATCTGTGCTGTGTGCACAGATGTTCACTGTTTCAGGTGACATGGTGCCTTTGCGTTCAGTATTCTTTCCCCTGTTAGTTCTCCTCTAGGCTTACAATCTCCACTGTGTCCTGGGAGGTGAGCTATATTTATTTATTCTTCACTAAGATTCCCGCCCATTAGGCTGTAAGTGTACTGCTATGCCACCAAGTGATGATTTTTAGTTACTGCTGTTTGTTTTGGCAGAAAGGATTTGCTTTCAGTTGACTGATGGTCACATAACCTTAGGTGGCATGGCGTTAGCTCGCAATGTCATTAGAATATTATGGCCACACCCATTTTAATATATAATAGATAAATTCATGGTTATTACTACATATAAAATCATAAGCTCACCTGGCTGTTTTTATTATAGAAATTTGTTATAGAAATAAATTACTTTCAGGAGTGTTTTAATCGGGGAGCAGTCATAACAGTTTTACAGTGGCCACTCTAGCTGAATTCACATTTTTATATTTGTCATAGTGGTAATATTATTATTCACAGCATACTGGTCCTTTAAAGTAGTTTTCAAGTAACTACCTTGCCCACACTGCAGAAAAACAGCACTCTTACAGGCAAAGTCTGATCCCAAATCATTTTATAATAGACAGGCTTCAGAAAGGAATGAAGGCAGCTAATACTAACATAAATCTTTTCCAAAGATGTCATAGGGCATAAATGCCTTCTAAATGTCACTGCTGGAAAAATAAAAATGCAAGTGAGATTGAATGCCAGTTTCAAAAAGCAAGAAAAGCTATGTCAGGTCATGGGATATTTACAGTGATAATTAATATTGCATCACTATGTTCAGCTAGCAACAACCCTGTCAATTCTTTATGTTTGTAATTAAGCAAATAATGGCTGCGTGGGCATACAGTTATGACAGATTTGATGGGCAGTTATTAAATCGAATATTGTGGCTATCAAGCAAGTATTTAGTTCATTGCTCAATATTTTATACCATTTAATTTAATTCTACTTTTTATAATTGAGGATTTTAAATATGCTTTTCAGTCTTCAACATAGATACCAGCTTGTTGAGCTGTAGCATTTATTCAAGGTGATTGTTGACTGTAACATTTAACATAAAAGTTTGTTCAACCAGGGATCAGGGACATGCGTCTATAGCATTTCTGAGATCTTGGGTTCAAATCCCAACCAATGGGTCCGAAATTCTGGGAGTCCCAGCCTGCCCCCAGAAATGTGGTGCAGTGGATCTCCCAGCCGTCCGAACGCAAAGTTACAAACCCAGCCCCAAATCCCAAGGCTTGGATCATCTGCATGGATGGAATCAGTGGTACATATCCCATTGAGAATCCCTACGTGGTCAGTTTTCGGTAAAATATTAAGATGCCTACGTGGCAAAGAAGCAGAATGCAAAATGGTTAGAAAGGGTTAATTAGTTAGTAACTGAGATTGGTACAGGTGGCCTGGCCTCCTGCTGGGCCATATGTTTGCGTAGTCAGCAGGTTTGCATTGTCTCATCAATGTAGAGTCTTTGATGTGATTCAAGGACTGGTCTGAATGTCTCCATGTTTATGGCAGATCAATATAGGTAACGAGCTTAGCCAAAGTTGAAAGACATTCCAGGTTGGGAGATAAGGAACAGGGAAGAACATTCCAAGTTGGAAGGTGAGGAAGTATCCCCTTTGATGTCTAACAGCAGCATGATCAGCACATGGACGATTTATGATTGGCCGGAAATAATGTAACCTCGCATGGCAACCTGTGCCCGGCTTATGATTGGTGTTGACCCTCGTTAAGTATGTTCCAACCCTATTGATTTGTATAAAAACGTGTGGATTTCTGTATGTTTTTGTTCTTGCTCTGCCAGCATAGAGGGACTCTATCAGGAGTCCAAATCAATGCTGCAGACTAAGAACCCTGCTATTAAAGTTGTGATGAACTTTAAAATGTATTCGACTTCAGTTTTTACTGAACCAGACTGAGGGGAAAGAATCCGGATCGTCATTATTGGCTTAGAAAATCGGAGCAGTGCCATCCCGCTCCAGGACGGAATAGGAGGCCTGGGAAGGGCTTAGTGAAGATGTGATTATTTTTCATCTTCAACTGCTTTTATTACAGAAATTTATTATAGAAATAAATTATTTTTACAATTGTCTTAGCAATTTTACAGTAGCCACCCTAGCTGAATTCACATTTTTGTATTTGTCATAGTGGTAATATTATCATTCACTGCATGCTGGTCCTTTAAAACAGTTTTCAACTGACTACCTTACTCACACTGCAGAAAAACAGCACTCTTACAAGTAGCAAAGCATGATCCCAAATCATTTTATAATAGTTAGGTTTCAGAAAGGAATTAAGGAAGCTAATTTAACATAAATCCTTTCCAAAGATGTCACAGGGTATAAACACCTTCTAGTTTCCTGCTTGTACACTCGCAATGTACTTGGGGTAGCTTAGACTGAGAATTATGGTACAGCTGTTGCCAGGATCAGTTGAGACATGACGGAGTGAGGAGTTTCTCAGCCTGGAGAGTTCTGCAGCTGGGAAACACTTTTTCAGAGAATTGTTTTACCATTCTGCCTACACGCACCTGGACAAGCTTTTCACTGCTTCTGACAGAGTCAGGCCACAGGCAGATAGTCGACCTTACCCACAGTCAGGATTTCTAAGGAGCAGGTATGGCCTTCCCTCTGAGCATACTTTGTGTTATGTTTGAATAAATACTCAAATTGGTGTGGTGATAACTAGCTGATCTTTTATTTACAGACCATCTAGAATCTTCTGTCAAAGAATAACAAAGTAATACAAGGGAAGATTATGAAGTGTAATTGCTGCAATATACTTCCTCCTATTAGGGGGGCATCTAATGTTCACTTAACAATATGCAAGTACCATACATATCACCTTTGTGTGCCATTACCATTGAGGAGCAGGAGGAGCACAGAATGGAGCAAAGGAGACTCAGGCAGTGTTTAAGAAGGATGCAGCCCACCAGCTATTATCCCCCCCTCCCTATAGAATTATACAGGCATCACAGGACCTTAGTGAGGAGATGTGTATAAGAAGAGTGAACGTCACCAAAGAGGCAACAGGGCAGCTGTGTCACCTACTAGGTGATAACCACACTCACCTGCCTGCACTGCTTTCTATGTGACTATGAAGGTCAGTATTTATGCCATTGGCTCATTCCAGGCAGTTCAGTTCGATTTCTGTAATATCATCCAGACTGCAGAACGAGCATGCATTCATCAGGTACTGACGCACTTTACAGGAGAGCTGAGGAATTCATCGCTTTAGGCATCACAGCAAGGCGGTTGCAAGATAAGCATTCACTTTTATACGGCTGCCTGGACAGGTTGGGAGGAGCTCTGCAGTATGTTTCAGACTATGTGGCACGAATGTAGTAGCCTGCTGTGCCCTTCACAACTTTGCCATTCACATAAATCATAGAAAGATTACAGCATGGAAGGAGGCCATTCAGCCCATCAAGTCCGTGCCGGCTCTATGCAAGAACAATCCAGCTAGTCCCACTCCCCCGCCCTTTCCCCGTAGCCCTGCAATTTTTTTCCTTTCGAGTACTTATCCAGTTCCCTTTTGAAGGCCATGATTGAATCTGCCTCCACCACCCCCTCGGGCAGTGCATTCCAGATCCTAATCACTCACTGTGTAAAAAAAGTTTTTCCTCATGTTACCTTTGGTTCTTTTTCCAATCACCTTAAATCTATGTCCTCTGGTCCTTGACCCTTCCGCCAATGGGAACAGTTTCTCTCTATCTACTCTGTCTAGACCCTTCATGATTTTAAATACCTCTATCAAGTCTCCTCGCAACTGTCTCTGTTCCAAGGAGAACAACCCCAGCTTTTCCAGTCTATCCACGTAACTAAAGTCCCTCATCCCTGGAATCATTCTCGTAAATCTCTTCTGCACCCTCTCTAAGGCCTTCACATCTTTCCTGAAGTGCGGTGCCCAGAACTGGACACAATACTCCAGTTGTGGCCGAACCAGTGTTTTATAAAGGTTCATCATGACTTTCATTCTTTTATACTCTATGCCTCTATTTATAAAGCCCAGGATCCCATATGCTTTTTTAACCACTTTCTCAACTTACGCTGCCACCTTCAATGATTTGTGCACATATACCCCCAGATCTCTCTGTTCCTGTACCCCTTTTAGAGTTGTGCCCTCTAGTTTATATTGCCTCTCCTCATTCTTCTTACGAAATGTATCACTTCGCATTTTTCTGCATTAAATTTAATCTGCCACATGTCCGCCCATGCCACCAGCCTGTCTATGTCCTCTTGAAGTCTATCACTATCCTCCTCACTGTTCACTACCCTTCCAAGTTTTGTGTCATCTGCAAATTTTGAAATTGTGCCCTGTACACTCAAGTCCAAGTCATTAATATATATCAAGAAAAGCAGTGACCCCTGGGGAACACCACTGTACACCTCCCTCCAGTCCGAAAAACAACCGTTCACCACTACTCTCTGTTTCCTGTCCCTTAGCCAATTCTGTATCCATGTTGCTACTGCCCCCTTTATTCCATGGGCTGCAATCTTGATGATAAGCCGACCATGCGGCACTTTATCAAATGCCTTTTGAAAATCCATATATGCCACATTGACTGCAACCTAGGATGCATCTCATCCGCACCGGGTGACTTATCTACTTTAAGCACAGCTAGCCTTTCAAGTATCTCTTCTTTATCAATTTTTAGCCCATCCAGTATCTCAACTATATCTTCCTTTACTGAGACTGTGGCAGCATCTTCTTCCTTGGTAAAGACAGATGCAAAGTATTCATTTAGTACCTCGGCCATCCCCTCTACTTCCATGAGTAGATCTCCTTTATGGTCCCTAATCGGCCCCACCCCTCCTCTTACTACCCGTTGACTGTTTACATGCCTGTAGAAGACTTTTGGATTCCCTTTTATGTTGGCCGCCACTCTATTCTCATACTCTCTCTTTGCCCCTATTATTTCTTTTTTCACTTCCCCTCTGATCTTTCTACATTCTGCCTGGTTCTCACTTGTGTTATCAGCCTGACATCTGTCATACACCCCTTTTTTCCATTTCATCTTACTCTCTATCTCTTTTGTCATCCAGGGAGCTCTGGCTTTAGTTGCCCTATCTTTCTGCCTCGTGAGAATGTGCCTACACTGTACCCGAATAAACTCCTCTTTAAAGGCCACCCACTATTCAATTACAGTTTTGCCTGCCAATCTTTGATTCCAATTTACCCGGGCCAGATCTGTTCCCATCCTATTGAAATTGGTCCTCCTCCAATTGAGTATTTTTACTTTAGATGGCCCGTGTCCTTTTCCATGGCTATTCCAAACCTTAGGAGTGGCCAGGGACCAGGAACCAATGATCGCTGCTTCCTAAATGCTCTCCTACTGACACTTGCTCCACTTGGCCCACCTCAGTCCGTGGAACTAAGTCCAGCAATGCCACCTTCCTTGTTGGGCCGGAAACGTACTGGTTAAGAAAGTTATCCTGGACACATTTCAAAAATTCCTCCCCCTCTGTGCCCCTTATATTATTAGGGCTGGACTTCAACATTGCTGGTGAGGAGGCTGATCTAATGGCAGAGCTCAGATCCTGAAAGCCAGTCTACAGGCTGCTCTCTTGTTCTGCTTTTGCCCCCAGAGATGAAGCCCGTACTGTGGTAGTGGAGGCACCAACTGGTCCCTGGCCACTTCTTAGTTGGGAGTACGCCGCAGATCCCAATGAACCTGTCACAACTTCTGCTGATGCCTGTAATGAGGAAAAAGCTGCACTGATGTTGCTGCAAATGAGATTCAAGAGTCACAGCTGTCAGTTGCCACACATGCTCGAAGACTGACCTTATAGCATGTGTATAGGTGTGATGTTCCTCAAACATCCTGATTTTCAGGTGAGTGCCCACAGGTTCAGGGTCCTACGACTCTGAACCATAAGCAGCCTTCTCATCAGCCTCCTCTGAGAAGGTGCCACCTCTCACTCACTTCTCCGGCTCCCTCATGCTCTACGAATGTGAGGCTTGCAGCCTCATTAACATATTTAAATTACTGACCAGTTTACTCTCCCACCCCGATTACACGGTGGGTTGGAGACAGGTTTCACACTTTTAAGAATTTAACTCCACCCCCCCTCACCCCTCTCCCGTCTTTCCGGGACGGGACGGGGGGCTAAAATTCTCCCCATGGTATTCTTCAGTGAAGGAAAAAGTTACAGCAGTCAGCAACTATTTATGAAGCTGCAAAACTATTCTTTATTCAGAACTCTAAAAATAAAGTCCTTTCTTGGCAGGATCAGCCAGTCCCTTTAAGACAAAAAACACCCAACTGGCCTAACTGATGAGTGGCAAGTAACATTCACGTCAGACAAGTGCCAGGCAATGACCATCTCCAACAAGAGTGAGTCTAACCACCTCCCCTTGACATTCAACAACATTACCATCGCCGGATCCCCCACCATCAACATCCTGGGGGTCACCATTGACCAGAAACTTAACTGGACCAAACACATTTTTTTTTATTCGTTCATGGGATGTGGGCGTCGCTGGCGAGGCAGGCATTTATTGCCCATCCCTAATTGCCCTTGAGAAGGTGGTGATGAGCCGCCTTCTTGAACCGCTGCAGTCCTTGTGGTGACGGTTCTCCCACAGTGCTGTTAGGAAGGGAGTTCCAGGATTTTGACCCAGCGACGATGAAGGAACGGCGATATATTTCCAAGTCGGGATGGTGTGTGACTTGGAGGGGAACGTGCAGGTGATGTTGTTCCCATGTGCCTGCTGCTCTTGTCCTTCTAGGTGGTAGAGGTCACGGGTTTGGGAGGTGCTGTCGAAGAAGCCTTGGCGCGTTGCTGCAGTGCATCCTGTGGATGGTACACACTGCAGACACAGTGCGCCGGTGGTGAAGGGAGTGAACGTTTAGGGTGCTGGATGGGGTGCCAATCAAGCGGGCTGCTTAGTCCTGGATGGTGTCGAGCTTCTTGAGTGCTGTTGGAGCTGCACTCATCCAAGCAAGTGGAGAGTACTCCATCACACTCCTGACTTGTGCCTTGTAGATGGTGAAAAGGCTTTGGGGAGTCAGGAGGTGAGTCACTCACCGCAGAATACCCAGCCTCTGACCTGCTCTTGTAGCCACAGTATTAATATGGCTGGTCCAGTTAAGTTTCTGGTCAATGGTGACCCCCAGGATGTTGATTTGCGGGGAATTCGGTGATGGTAATGCCGTTGAATGTCAAGGGGAGGTGGTTAGACTCTCGTTGGAGATGGTCATTGCCTGACACTTGTCTGGCGCGAATGTTACTTGCCACTTATGAGCCCAAGCCTGGATGTTGTCCAGGTCTCGCTGCATGCGGGCTCAGACTGCTTCATTATTTGAGGGGTTGCGAATGGAACTGAACACTGTGCAATCATCAGCGAGCATCCCCATTTCTGACCTTATGATGGAGGGAAGTTCATTGATGAAGCAGCTGAAGATGGTTGGGCCTAGGACACTGCCCTGAGGAACTCCTGCAGCAATGCACTGGGGCTGAGATGATTGGCCTCCAACAACCACTACCATCTTCCTTTGTGCTAGGTATGACTCCAGCCACTGGAGAGTTTTCCCCCTGATTCCCACTGACTTCAATTTTACTCGGGCTCCTTGGTGCCACACTCGGTCAAATGCTGCCCTGATGTCAAGGGCAGTCACTCTCACCTCACCTCTGGAATTCAGCTCTTTTGTCCATGTTTGGACCAAGGCTGTAATGAGGTCTAGAGCCGAGTGGTTCTGGCGGAACCCAAACTGAGCATCGGTGAGCAGGTTATTGGTGAGTAAGTGCCGCTTGATAGCACTGTCAACGACAACTTCCATCACTTTGCTGATGATTGAGAGTAGACTGATGGGGTGGTAATTGGCCGGATTGGAATTGTCCTGCTTTTTGTGGACAGGACATACCTGGGCAATTTTCCTCACTGTCGGGTAGATGCCAGTGTTGTAGCTGTACTGGAACAGCTTGGCTAGAGGCGCAGCTAGTTCTGGAGCACAAGTCTTCAGCACGACAGCTGGGATGTTGTCGGGGCCCATAGCCTTTGCTGTATCCAGTGCACTCAGCCATTTCTTGATATCACGTGGAGTGAATCGAATTGGCTGAAGACTGACTTCTGTGATGGTGGGGATATCGGGAGGAGGCCGAGATGGTTCATCCACTCGGCACTTCTGGCTGAAGATGGTTGCAAACGCTTCAGCCTTGTCTTTTGCACTCACGTGCTGGACTCTACCATCATTGAGGATGGGGATGTTTACAGAGCCTCTTCCTCCCGTTAGTTGTTTAATTGTCCACCACCATTCACAACTGGATGTGGCAGGACTGCAGAGCTTTAATCTGATCCGTTGGTTGTGGAATCGCTTAGCTCTGTCTATAGCATGTTGCTTCCACTGTTTAGCATGCATGTAGTCCTGAGTTGTAGCTTCACCAGGTTGGGACCTCATTTTTAGGTACGTCTGGTGCTGCTCCTGGCATGTTCTTCTACACTCCTCATTGATCCAGGTTTGATCCCCTGGCTTGTTGGTAATGGTAGAGTGAGGAATATGCTGGGCCATGAGGTTACAGATTGTGCTGGAATACAATTCTGCTGCTGCTGATGGCCCACAGCGCCTCATGGATGCCCAGTTTTGAGCTGCTAGATCTGTTCTGAATCTATCCCATTTAGCTCAGTGGTAGTGCCACACAACACGTTGGATGGTGTCCTCAGTGCAAAGACGGGACTTCATCTCCACGAGGACTGTGCGGTGGTCACTCCTACCTATACTGTCATGGACAGATGCATTTGCGACAGGTAGATTGGTGAGGACGAGGTCAAGTGAGTTTTACCCTCGTGTTGGTTCGCTCACCACCTGCCGCAGGCCCAGTCTGGCAGCTATGTCCTTCAGGACTCGGCCAGCTCGGTCAGTAGTGGTGCTACCAAGCCAGTCTTGGTGATGGACATTGAAGTCCCCCACCCAGAGTACATACTGTGCTCTTGCTACCCTCAGTGCTTCCTCCAAGTGGTGTTCAACATGGAGGACGACTGATTCATCAGCTGAGGGAGGACGGTAGGTGGTAATCAGCAGGAGGTTTCCTTGCCCATGTTTGACCTGATGCCATGAGATTTCATGGGGTCCGGAGTCAATTAATACTGTGGCTACAAGAACAGGTCAGAGGCTGTGTACTCTGCAGCGAGTGACTCACCTCCTGACTCCCCAAAGCCTTTCCACCATCTACAGGGCACAAGTCAGGAGTGTGATGGAATACTCTCCACTTGCCTGGATGAGTGCAGCTTCAACAACACTCAAGAAGCTCGACACCATCCAGGACAAAGCTTGATTGGCACCCCATCCACCACCCTAAACATTTACTCCCTCCACCAACGGCGCACCGTGGCTGCAGTGTGTACCATCTATAGGATGCACTGCAGCAACTCGCCCAGGCTTCTTCGACAGCACCTCCCAAACCTGCAACCTCTACCACCTAGAAGGACAAGGGCAGCAGGCACATGGGAATAACACCACCTGCACGTTCCCCTCCAAGTCACACACCATCCCGACTTGGAAATATATCGCCGTTCCTTCATCGCCGCTTGGTCAAAATCCTGGAACTCCCTTCCTAACAGTATTGTGGGAGAACCTTCACCACACGGACTGCAGCGGTTCAAGAAGGCGGCTCATCACCACCTTCTCAAGGGCAATTAGGGATGGGCAATAAATGCTGGCCTTGCCAGCGACGCCCACATACCATGAACGAATTTTTAAAAAAGTACTGGAAATTATAGTGCCAGATTTCTTCTGTGAGCAATTTGGCTCCTGAACTGCTCCCATTCCTCGTGCAGGATATCTGAGTTCACTTGTGTGTAATTGGTTCACCCTTTGCAGCCACAGCCAGGTGCAACCACTTGAAAAGTCTGTTGGAAATTCAGCTGCAGGTCTATGCAGATGCAAAATGGAGAGCAAAGGATTAACACCCAATTTTCCTTTGCATAGAACCCATTCTTAGGCCTATTCGGGCGCTAACCCCAATGATCCAGCCTTTATATTTCCAGTAGAGCTTGTACTGGGGAAAGTTATTCGTTAAAATTTCAAGTAGTTATGTACTTTTTTAAAAATTGAGAAACCTATGCAAATGACTAAGGTCCATGATGCTCCACACCACCAGCATGGAAAAGAGTAGGAAAGAAAACAACTTAAATGAAGAAATAATGATTAAGTGACATCGAGCTGGGGTTGTTGAAACATCCCGTTGCTGCCTTTTCCTTCCTAATTCCTGTTTACATCTTAAAAGCAGACTATAAAATTTGTATTATATCAACGTTTATAAACATCCTGACATTATTGCCTTGTACAGTCACCCTATGGAAACTAATTGCTTAAATAATGCAGAACAGAATTTGGCAGGTGTGAAGGTAAATATGAGTGCCCAAAGCCATACAACAAAGAATTATTCACTGTGTAATGTTTTTATTTAATATTTGGTATCCTCCAATATTCACTTTTCAAAGATTTACTGTGTAATTTAATATTATGCATCATGCAATCACACATTAGATTAACCACTATACTATTGCACTGTAAATTGACTACATATGCGTTCTACAGTAAGACTTCAACTCAAAATGTTTTAGAATTTGACATTTTTCTGTACAATGTGTGATTAATTAGCTTACAAATATGCAAAGGATATATGGCACTTTACAGTGATAGAAATACAACTTATACCCTACATAACTACATAAACCACAGAAGTTTTGCTCATGAGTGGATGAATAATCTCATTAAATCCTACCCCAAAGTAAAACCACCCACACCGAGGAATGAGAGATTACAGAGAAAATGAAACAATAAATGTAGACCAACGACAATGAACAGAAAATAGCAGTTTAAAACCCCAGTAATGCAGTAATCAAAAATGAGAACCCCCCATCTTCCCTGCCCCGGAACCACCCAGCTCCCTCCACACTGAGCAGAGATCGTGACTAGGCCCAACTCCCCCACTCACACCCACTCAACAGACATCACGCTTGATCCTTAACACGACCCCCAACAAACCTCCCCCACTCCACTGACTAGAAAGCTTACCATCCCCCTCCCGAGGAGGGATACATGCATTCATTCCCCTCCGACTAAACAAACAACATTCTTCCCCCTCAGAACTGATAACACGTCCATACCAAACCATGCCCCTTCACTGAACATAGATAGCAGCCTCTCCCTCCACTGAGGAGACATCACTGTCGCCTTCAACCTCACTAAGCAATAAAGCACACCTCCTCCCAACTGAGCAGAAATCATAGCACCGACTCCGCCTCCATCCACTGAAGCTGAAGCTTGCCCACCCCCACCCCCACCCCACCCCCACTTAGAACAAATTCAGGCCCATTCATTCCACTATGAGCCGTTACTCATCCTCACCCAATAAGAAGCTAGTGCCCCCCACCTACTGAGAAACAATTTGTGCCTCTTCCAGCCCCTTACCCAGAAGCAACTCAGCAACACCCCTGACCCTGACCCTGAGCCAAAACCTCCCCTCTGTAACGTTCCGCCTCCCACATGAGAAGAGAAATGGTCTTCTTTTACCAGCCCCACGGAGATGGAATTGGACCCTGGCCCAGGGTAGCTCTCCACTCCCACTGAGAGGAATTTTGGCCCAGGCCCAGTGCCACTCCAGCCTTACCTGTCCACTGTGCTCCAACTCTTGTCCCCCTCCTAATAATTCCTGCTTTGCGTGGTCTGTTTTCCTCACACCTCTATGAAGAATCTTTGGATGCTTTTCTACATTAAAAGCACTATATTAATGCAAGTTATTGTTGTGTTCATATCAAATCCCTTTCCATTTAATTCATTTAAAATAAGTGAATAAATGTCTCCACTAAAACAGTGGAAGGAGGAATTTAATACAATTGCATAAGCAGTTATGCAATAACACCACATGGCATAATTTCCAGGCTACATCTCAATCTATTTTAGTATCTCTAACTTATCATTTCAAAAATCTATATTGTTTTGTATAGTACTAAAAAGTATAATAGTCATTTGTGTACAAAATATTTTTTACAACAGTAAAGTCTTACCACTATAAAAATGATTCACTGTAATTAGTCACCATCTGCCTTCAATCACCATAATTTTTCTTTTGCAGGCATGAAATTTTTCACCCAAAGAGTCAGGAATTACTTGAGTCCAGATTCAGTTGAAAATCTTTAGATAGCTGACAACGAACTGAAAGACTTCCAAAAAATCATTAATTATTGGTCCTAAATTCAACTGCTGCTATGAGAAGAGTGCACTGAGAGCCTGTAATAATTTACTGTTATTAACCTAACTGAAACCAGAAACTCGGGATTTAGCTCACACAGTGGGATGTAGCTCGTGCCACATCTCAGAACATTGTGGGAACATACAGGAGCAAGTTTAATTGTAGTGCGGTGATTTATTTTCCAATATAGGATCACAATTTAGGTTTTCTGTGGACAATTCACAGATTTTTAAATGAATCAAGTGAAATTTTGGTGTAGATGGCAGAAATGAGGATGTTTCTACAGTTCTTGTAGTTGTTTTTTGAGACACACTTAGAATAGCTTCACATCTGGTACATATTATTTTTTATATTGTACTTAGCCTTGTTCCACTAACACTGTTATGAACACTATGATGCTCTTTTCATGGCTGGCACATGTCAACAGTCATAAACAAATTACTCCATCCAAAATATACAAAACTTTACTTTTCACAAATCAATAAACAAATTCTGTGCAAGACAGACTTGCTTTTACTTATAGCTGTGTACCATGTATGAGGGGGCTTCAGGCTCATTTTGCTTGAAAGATTTAGCAGAAGCTAATTAGGTAAATACAGAATACCACACATATCCTGGTGTGATATATTTAAACAACATCAAATTCACTTGGCCACACAACCCATGAGCAGCAAAATCACAAGTGAGTTAATATGTTGTTTAAATTTTTGATCTGTGTGATGTTCTAATTGTACAATGGCTAAATAATTATGGTGCTTTTCATTTTAAACATTTAGTTAACTAAATAAAAATTTAAAACATGGTCATTGTGCAGAGATGCAGCTGTTGCTTGCCGTGACTTGGCTGCCATGGTTATAATTGGATGTGATTCTTAATTGGCTTTGGAGGAAAGGCCTAAAAACCTCAAGCTGACTGTTAAAGTATTTTCACAATTTAATTTTATTATTACATCATTCCTTAGCCCACATTAATTATATATTATGTATTTTAGTTCCTGTAGATTCCATGTTCCATTACTACAGAAGTATTTCGTAATACTAGTTTGCTCAAAT
Source organism: Heptranchias perlo (assembly GCF_035084215.1). Classification (NCBI taxonomy): domain Eukaryota; kingdom Metazoa; phylum Chordata; class Chondrichthyes; order Hexanchiformes; family Hexanchidae; genus Heptranchias; species Heptranchias perlo. The sequence goes on along the minus strand of NC_090326.1, from coordinate 95,057,474 downwards.
TCTGGCACTAGAATGACAGATGTACTGCCAGTAAAAGAGGTTATAAACAACAAGACCTTTTATTTCTTCATGTTGAGATGGGTGTTCATGATTTTGTTCTTCAGTTGGGCTTTTATTTCTAATTGTAATCTTGAATCTGAAACACATAATTAAGTTCCTAAGAAATGTTACGCTTGACTCAAGGATATGGTATAAACACCAGACAAAAATAATAACCGGTCAGAAAATCTTTGAACCATAGCCTATTCAATCATTTATTCAGCAATTCAATCAAAGGAAGATGCCAGAAAACATTTTTTTCAAAAACATATACTTCACCCAAAAATGATTTGCTTTCTGAAATGTGGCACTGTCTCTAACTCAAATTTGGCATCAAATTTGTTGCCTTTATTGGGATGAGAAAAACAGAGAGATAATTGGGTAATATTTAATCTTGACTCAGAACTTTTTCGATAAGAATGTAATGCATGGATTGGGAATTCAGGAATGAGAAGGAAATGGTTAGGTTCACTTGGACTCTATGCTAGGATTAGAATTAGGCATGAATCAGTTAAGTGTTTATGTGAAATAAAAACAGAAAATGCTGAAAACGCTCAGGAGGTCAGGCAGTATCTGTGGAGAGAGAAACAGAGTTAACGTTTCAGGTCGATGACCTTTCATCAAAACTGGAAGAAGTAAAGATTTAACAGTTTTTAAGCAAGTTCAGAGCCAGGGAAAGGTGTTGGGGGGGTGGGGGTGGGGGCGGGGGTGGAGGAAAGAACAAAAGGGAAGGTCTCTGGTAGGATGGAAAGCAGGAGTGATTAAATGACAAAAGGGATGATGGTGCAAGGCAAGGAGGGTAGCAATGGGACAAGTAAAGAAACAAAAGATGGGTCTAGAGGAGCTGTAAATGGCAACAGCAGAACCATTAAAAATGGGAGAAGTAAGAAGTATTGTTCTCAACAAAATCTTAATGATCATCTTCAGACCATTATTCGGATCATTGACTGGAGTCTTATTAACAAAATATGTTGACAGTTATGATTACATATTGATGTAAATCTGTCCCATTTATTTGCTAATATGTGTGGTTAATATATTTGTTGATGCACATAATTGAATTATCGGTTTGAGTCAAAAATAAAATCATAGGGGGAAAAATTCAATAGGGGCCGACTTTGGACGTGGGTAGCGCGATGCGCTAGCACCCCGCACCCAATGGCCCCTGCGCAGGCAGGACACAAGTTTGGATCACCAGAACACTTACCTGCAAACAGCCTTCCTTTCCAGGCCTGGCATGTGGAATCAATGCAATTCGCACTTTCCACCACCAGAGGGAGATCCATCTCTTAAAGGGAGGATGTTTCTTAGAAATCTCTTAAAGGTAGCTGGTACATGTTATTTGCTGAAAATATCAGTCTACTGTCTGCACGGAGTCTGAACAGTGATCAGACATCACACACGTAAAACACAGATGCAGATCCCATCCCTATGTTTATACGCTGATGAGTTATGTTAAAACATTGAATAAAGGTTGCACACTACTAAATCCCACATCCTCCAATCTGCACACCAGACCTCACCAATCTGATGATCTGAGTTGGTACCAGACCTGCGAGAGAGCATGCACCAAGGTTCTCTGCTGAGCATAAAGACCTTGGGTGCAAGAGGAGGACAGAAGGAGGGACATCCTATATCCACAGGGGAGGGAGGGTGGGGCAAGAAGCCCTCCAGACATATACACAAAAGACAGTGGGAGGCAGCGGGGGACGAAGTCAATGGCAGGCGCACAGCATCATGAACATGGATGCAGTGCAGGAAGAAGTTCAATGCTTTGACATGAGTGGTCAAGGTGAGTGAGGTCAACTGTCAAGTGGCATCTCCTACCAACTGCACCATGCACTACACCCCCATCACCCACATACCAATAAACTCTTTCCATCAGTACTCAACTCTTCCAATCAGATGCTTCCTCTCGCCCTTACACATTACCACTGTTTCATGCCGCCCACCCACAACTCACAGGCCACACACACTGGCAGCTATCCAACCATGGCAGGCACATCACCCAGGCAAACGTCCTGCTTTCTTGTAAGAGAAGGTGGCACATATCAAGAGGCAGCAAGTGGCAGTGGCATTTAGCCCCTCGAGCCTGTTCCACCATTCAGTGAGATCATGGTGGACCTGTGACCTCACTCCATATACCCATCTTAGCCCCATATCCCTTAATACCCTTGGTTCACAGAAATCTATCAATTCAGATTTAACATTCACAAGTGAGCTAGCATCAACTGCCGTTTGCAGAAGAGCATTCCAAATGTCTCCCACCCTTTGCGTGTAGAAGCATTTCCTAACTTCACTCCTGCACGTTCTGGCTCTAAATGTTAGGCTATGTCCCCGAGTCCTCACATTGAAGTCCAGGAGACCTCCAAAAACAGTTACAAATGTCTCGGCAGCCAGAAGCAATAATCCAGCCACTAACCTGTAAATCCTGCATGGTCTCTTTAAATAGTGCCGGTGGGACTCGAAGACACATTCAGATGGTCGGGGTTAAGACTGTACTTTGAGTTGAGCGTTAAGTCCCAAAATGGTGTCTATCACTTTAAATCAGCGTTGCACACTGAAGCCATTTTCTCCCTACTTTACATGAGTCCAAGCGTTCGTTATCTGCGCCCGCGCAAACTCCTATACCATAATGGCGTCAAGCGCACGTCATGCTTGAAATCCAAGATGCCATCTTGGATGTCGGAAAGGCCGTGTAACGCCGAAACAACGGGCACTACACAGCCCAATTTAGCGCCCATAATCCTTGAATGCCACAGACTGGTTTATAAGAGAACACCTTTGGAACTATTGGGTTGTGTGAATTAGAAATTGAATCATGTTCAGTAAGGAAACTAGGTTATAACTAACAAAGAACAAATCCCAAGGACCACATAGGGAATAAAGTCAGATTCAAAAGTTGATCACTTTGAAAAGGAAGTAAGATCAGGAGTAAAATCCACTCCCTGGGACTGTCTGGAGCAGGGTTCGAATGCTGAACTTGTGACTTGGAGGTGGGGATTCTACCATTAAGGCAAAGGCTCACTCCTATATGAGCTGCCTCATTTGGACCAGATTTGAAGCAGCTTGGAAAAGCAATGGAAGCTCAAAAAAATGTTATTCACTTTGTTTCTTTTTTGTATATTTTATATATTTTCCAATTCCTGCTTGGCTTCTCCACCCATTTCTTTTCATTAGAATATCAAAGGTTAAGTGGAGAATTTCAACATTATGACAAATTTTAATAAGCAACATAGGGGAAAACTATTTTCAGTGATCAGTGAGTTGGTAACTAGAGGACATAATTTTTTCATCATCAAAAGAACAATGGAAGCATTTTCCAGAATTGTTTTTTTACAAAGAGAGTTGTTCTAGAATGCCCTACCAGAAACAGTGGTAGAAGCAGAATTCATAATAGCTTTTAAAAGGGAAGTAGGTAAATATTTGGAAAGAAAAAAATTAAAAGTCATGGAGAGGGACCAGGAGCAGAGTAATGGAAATAAGGATTTGATATGGTCGATAAAGAGAGACTGTTTCCTCTGGTGGGGGAATCAAGAACAAGGGGACATAATCTTAAAATTAGAGCTGGCCATTCAGAAGCAAAACGTAATAGAAATCTGGAACTCTCTTCCCCAAAAGGCTGTAGATATTAGGACAATTGGAACTTTCAAGAGTGAGATAGATCGATTTTTGTTAGGTAAGGATATCAAGGAATATGGAGCAAAGACAAGAAAATGGAGTTGCGGTGCAGATCAGCCAATCTAATGACAGAACAGGCTCGAGGGGCTGAATGGCCTACACCTGTCCCTAATGTTCCAATGTTCCTAAGTGGATTGAGGTCACAATCAGATCAGCCATGATCTTATCAAATGGCAGAGCAGGCTCGAGGGGCCGAATGGCCTACTCCTGCTCTTAATTCGTACGTTCGTATGTACCTTTCAGAGAGCCAGCACAGGAGTGATAGGCCTCCTTTTGTGCTGTAAAATTCCAATGCCCAATAATTCAGCAGGAGGCCACTCTGTCTGAGTTTCCCAATTCTTCCAAGCTGAAGATAAAAGGTGGCTGCTGCAATGTTAAGTTCCAAATGGAGCTGTTTTGCCTTAAGACAGATGATAATCAATCTCCTCCAGGATTAAGATTCGGGACCTTTGAAAAAGTCTCAAAGGGATTCACGCCAGCAATCAACTGGTGAGAAAAAAACAGAATGTGCTGGAAACAATCAGCAGGTCAGGCAGTATCTGTGGAGAAATTAACAAGTTTTTACTTGAGGCCAGTTTCTATCTCTGTCACAACCTTAATTGTCTCTATTTTATCAATACTTTATGGTCTGTACTCCTCGTAGCTTTCTTTGTTTGTTCCTTCTAAGCTCCAAATAAAGTGTCCAAACTATTCTTTCTCCTCCCCACATCTCCACTATCTGAAACACTCAGCAGGTCAAGCAGGATCTGTGAAGTGAACAGATAATTTAACGTTTCAGGTATAAACCCAGCATCAGAACTGGAAAAAAAATGTCGGATTGACAGCATTTAAAAAGGAATGGAACAAAAGGAAGGGGGAAGAGAAGTAAAAAAATACACACGCGCAAGAAAGGAAGTATGCTCAGAACGACCCATAAAATGCTTCAAAGAGAAACAGGAGATGATTAAATGGCTGAAGTGATGTTAACAATCACTTTAGTTATTTGAACGAGCCCTTGGCTTAGTGTTAGCATTCCTGAGTCAGAAGGTGCAGGCTTCAAATTTCACTCCAAACATCTCCAGTGAGTGGAGATTAACACTCTGGCTCTGAATTCTGGGTTGACATCCAGCGCAATACTTGAGTTCAGTGGGTGTGGATGCTGCCTGCACACACCCCCCCCCCGTTTGGGTTGTGGGAGCCCATTAAACCCTCCCACCGTATAGGACTAACCATCCTATCGACTGGTATAAAGACAGTTACAGCCATAGAAGGAGCGTTCATGTTGTGATCCTTCAGATTGCGAATTCTTCCACTACTTCATGCTATTCTCCAAGGGAAGAGTGTGAAGATACGACGATGACAACAACTTCAGGCATTTAAACATCTTTTTCCCTTAAAATTATGCAACTCCTTATCTTTCTCAGTCTTCCCTTCCTCCTACAATCTTCAGGTTTTAAAACTCAAGCTCCACATCCCCTAATCATGACTTCCTGATTTACATCATCTTTTTAAAATTTTTTCAACTTGGTGGTGCCTGTAGGCCTCAGGCCTTGGTTTCTCGATTACAGAAAAAATAGTCGGTGGTAGAAACACTCATTAAACAGAGAACCAACTGTGATTAAAAGGCAGTAACCAACTGAAGTGTTTACATTATATTATAACCTGAGAGAATGAGGTTACAAATCATTATAATTTATAACTGTAAAATGAACCCTGAGACAAATAAAATTACATCTAAGGTGAGAGGTCAGTGTGGGGCTGGCCCGGCTCGCCAAAGGAAGGCCCGGCCGATTTTAACTCCGAGGCCTCATTTCTATACTCCAGGCCCAACTCCTGCCCGAACCCAGCGATGATGATGGGAGACTGGAGTGGGACGAGGCAGCAGGAGGCTGCCGCCAGGGACCCATGGGAACAGTTACCAGCAGTCTGTAAGTGGATAGGGAAGGTTCCAGACATGATCACAGTCGGGGAAGAAGGGGAGATATCCGTTGCAGGGGAGATTTGAGGTTTCCTTGTGAGGTCTGGAGGAGCACTCCTGCTCCATAGGGAAAACATTAAAAAAATATAATTACTTACCTTTCTGACCCTCTTCTGGGCCAGCTGCTCCTTGGCACCTGTTGTTGCTGGCGAGGGCAGCACCAGGCACCGACCTTGCTGAAAAACAATTAAAATGACCTCAGGGTCTGACTTTTGCATTTCAATTAGGCCCTCACCTGCCTGGGGCTCGAAGTGGACATGGATCCGGTGAATACGATGCAGTTCCGGTTTTAACCACCCCGCCCCACCCCCACCATGTCAAGAGCTAAAATCCCAGAATCACACTGAATTTGTTTGAAAAGAAAAGGCATGAGCTCAGAAATCAAATACACAAAATAGCTGTGATATGCTTAACAAGGTGCAAATTGTTAGATAATCTGATGAGTTCCTTGATGAAGTATCGGAGAGGGTTGATGAGGGTAGTTTTTTTTATTCTTTCATGGGATGTGGGCATCGCTGGCGAGGCCGGCATTTATTGCCCATCCCTAATTGCCCTTGAGAAGGTGGTGATGAGCCGCCTTCTTGAACCGCTGCAGTCCGTGTGGTGAAGGTTCTCCCACAGTGCCGTTAGGTTGGGAGTTCCAGGATTTTGACCCAGCGACGATGAAGGAACGGCGATATATTTCCAAGTCGGGATGGTTTGTGACTTGGAGGGGAACGTGCAGGTGGAGTTGTTCCCATGTACCTGCTGCTCTTGTCCTTCTAGGTGGTAGAGGTCGCGGGTTTAGGAGGTGCTGTCGAAGAAGCCTTGACAAGTTGCTGCAGTGCATCCTGTGGATGGTACACACTGCAGACACAGTGCGCCGGTGGTGAAGGGAGTGAATGTTTAGGGTGGTGGATGGGGTGCCAATCAAGCGGGCTGCTTTGTCCTGGATGGTGTTGAGCTTCTTGAGTGTTGTTGGAGCTGCACTCATTCAGGCAAGTGGAGAGTGTTCCATCACACTCCTGACTTGTACCTTGTAGATGGTGGAAAGGCTTTGGGGAGTCAGGAGGTGAGTCACTCGCCACAGAATACCCAGCCTCTGACCTGCTCTTGTAACGGTTGATGTTGTGGATATAGACTTTCAAAAGGCGTTTGATAAAGTAGCACAGTTAAAGCCCATGGGATTAAAGGGGCAATGGCTGTGTGGATACGAAATTGGTAAGGGATAGAAAGCAGAGGGTAGTGGTGAACGGTTGTTTTTCAGACTGGAGGGAAGTGCTCAATGGTGTTCCCCAGGGACGGCATTGGGACCACTGCTCTTTTTGATATATATTAATGACCTGGACGTGGATATACAGGCATAATTTCAAAGTTGGCAGATGACATGAAACTCAGAAATGTAGTAAACAGTGAGGAGGATAGTAGCAGACTTCAGGAGGACATAGACAGACTGGTGAAATGGGCAGACATATGGCAGATGAAATTTAATGCAGAGTGTAATGTATCCAAGTTTGCTGACAATACAAAGGTAGGTGGGAAAGCTGTGAGGAGGACGCAAACAATCTGCAAAGGGATATAGACAAGTTAAGTGAGTGGGCAAGAAAGTGCCAGATGGAGTATAATGTGGGGAAATGTGACATTGTTCACTTTGGTAGGAAGAATAGAAAAGCAGAATATTTTTTAAATGGTGAGAAACTATTAAATGTTGGTGTTCAGAGAGATTTGGGTGTCCTCGTACAAGAAGCGCAGAAAGTTAACATGCAGGTAAAGCAAGCAATTAGGAAGGCAAATGGCATGTTGGCCTTTATTGTAAGAAAGTTGGAATATAAGAGTAAGGAAGTCTTGCGACAATTGTATAGGGCGTATTATGTGCAGTTTTGGTCTCCTTATCTAAGGAAGGATATACATGCCTTAGAGGCGGTGCAACAAAGTTCACTAGATTGAGTAGAATGGGCCAATATTCTCAGAAGAATGAGAGGTGATCTCATTGAAACACATAAGATTCTGAAGGGTCTTGACAGGGTAGATGCTGAGACGTTGTTTCCCCTGGCTGGAGAGTCTAGAACTAGGGGGCATAGTCTCAGGATAAGGGGTCAGCCATTTAAGATGGAGATGAGGAGGAATTTCTTCACTCGTAGGGTTGTGAATCTTTAGACTTCTCTATCCCAGAGGGCTGTGGATGCTGAGTCGTTGAGTATATTCAAGGCTGAGATCAATAGATTTTTGGACTCTAAGGGAATCAAGGGATATGGGGATCGGGCGGGTTAGTGGAGTTGAAGTCGAAGATCAGCCATGATCTTATTGAATGTCAGAGTAGGGTCAAGGGGCTGTACGGCCTACTCCTGCTCCTATTTCTTATGTTCTTATGGTGGCAGGACAAGTTGAGCAGGCTGTTAAAAAGGCATAAGGGATCCTTAGCTTTATAAATTGAGGCATAGAGTACAAAAGCAAGGAAACTATGCTAAACCTTAATAAAACGCTGGTTAGGCCCCCATTTGGAGTATTGTAGCCAATTCTGGGCACTACACTTTAGGAAGGATGTCAAGGCCTTAGAGAGGGTGCAGAGGAATTTACTAGAATGGTACCAGGGATGAGGAACTTCAGTTATGTGGAGAGATTGGAGAAATTGGGGCTGTTCTTAGAACAGAGATGGTTAAGGGAGAATTGATAGAGGTGTTCAAAATCATGAAGGGTTTTGATAGAGTGAATAAGGAGAAATGTTTCCAGTGGCAGAAGGGTCGGTAACCAGAGGACACAGATTTAAGTTAATTGGTAAAAAAAACAGAGGCAACATGAGAAAAAAAACATTTACGCAGCAAGTTGTTATGATCTGGAATGCACTGTCTGAAAGGGTGGTGGAAGCAGATTCAATAGTAACTTTTAAAAGGGAATTGGATAAATACTTGAAGGAGAAAAATTTACAGTGCTATGGGGAAAGAGTAGGCGAGTGGGACTAATTGGATAGTTCTTTCAAAGAGCCGGCACAGGCACGATGGGCCGAATGACCTCCTGCTGTGCTGGATCATTCTATGATTCTATGGTAACTGAGAATCTGAAGTGCTAATTGGGTTAAATGGCCCCAAATTTCACATTGCATGGCCAGCATCAGATTCCATTACCAAAGATTCACTATACATTTAATATTGCTAAGGAAAATGCAGCCGTTTATTTCAATATGTCTTCAAAGGATATTGCATGATATAACTTGACTGACTTTATGTAAGTAAATGGTCAGATTTCAAATTACTGACCAGCAGGAAAGCTCTGGGGATAATTTTAACCTAATCTGCCCAGCAAGAAATAGTTGGGATTGCATTGGTCGTCCATTTTACACCTTGTCCATGTAAAATGACCCTCTGTCTTTAAGTTTGTGCCAGCCAGCACAGCTCTACACCAGTTTGAAACTGCAGCTTGTTTCACAACGTATGAAGGGAGCTTTTATTTTAAAGTCTATGTATAGAAAGAAAGTGAATGGTGTTTGTTATTATTCTACGTATTGAGGAGAATTGTGAAGCATGTGATTCATCATTTTACACTGTAAACTGTTCATTTTACTGTTTTATTTAAAGAACCTGTCTGTTGGTTCACACCCTGAGTATCGGTCTGATAGAATGTCTAGAGAGGAGAATCATGTGGCAGCACATGGAACATTCCAGTAGCCAGTGGGCAGAGTGAGGGCTCAGTGTCGCGAGCCCTGCATCTTGTTATTGTTTACCCAGATAATAGACAGTAAAAGGTATGTCCCGGATTGTAAGGAATGTGAACTTTGCTTACAGGAGCAGTTGGTGACACTGAACTTAAGAAAGTATCTAGTGTAAAAATCCAAAAATATGACAGTTCCCCTGAACCTCCTGTGCCCCTGCAACTTTGTACTTTTGCTCTATTGTTCTGAACCCATTGCTATGCTGCTATTCTTCACCCTTACCCCTCTTACTGTCCTGTACTCTCACCCTTCCCCATCTATGTGTCTCCTCAGACTTTCTGCTTTTCACTTTTTAAAGCATTCATAATATTTATACTGTAATTGCCAACTGACGTGAGACTGAGGCAGGAGAAAAAAACTAAATGGGCTATAAATTCGGCCGCAGTGCGCCCGTTTTTAGGTGCTATGTCGCCTCCTAAGGTCCCAAAATGGCATCCGAAGTGCGCGCGCTTCTACCGTGCCATGCGCCAGACGCCATCTTGGTAAAGGCATTTGCGCACGTGCAGATAACTAACACCGGTATCGTGTAAAGTAAGGAGAATATGCGTTGGAATGCTGTGTGCAATGCTGATTTAGAGGGATAGATACCATTTTAGCACTCAATGCTCCAGAAAACACATTGGGCTCGATTTTAGCACCCGCTATCGGGTGCGTTCTCGGCGGGGGGGCCCCGAAAATCACGAAATCCAGGAGCGGGACCGGATCATGCCTCGATCCCGCCCACTTCCGGGTTCCCTGCTGATGCGCCGGCGTGCGCGCGCAGCCCCCGCTGGTGGGAATCCCGTAGGCAATTAAAGCCAGCGGGATGCCACTTGACAATATTTAGTTTGGTATTTCAGGTCATTAACTGACCTGATTAAGGGACTGTGTGTGATTTTTGATCAACATGGGACTGTTTCCCACACTGGGGGAAACACTCCCAGCTCGAATGGACGTGTTGCAGCTGTCAGCCTGTGGCAGCTGCAAAGGTCCATTTGACAGGTTGGTGGGGGGAGACCCTCACCCATTGCAGGAGGCCACTCTGTCACTTGGGACAAAGTTTGGCCTCCACCACCCTCCTCCTGACGGTCAAAGTCACCAACCTGCACACTTACCCCGGGGTCCGGAGACATGTACCTACCTTGCGGACCCCCTCAGATGTACATCTTGCGGATGGGGGCCGCCGTAGCTGCAGTCATGACCTCCTCGGAGGGCGAACAGTATCACCAGCCTCACGCCGTCCACCTCTGACACGTGGAGCTCCACAACAGAGTGCTGTGACACATCCACCTGTACAGCAGGAGGGAGGGCTACCGCAGAGAGAGACACGTCGCAGAGGGCACTACCCTCGCCACAGGGTCCACAGACCGAGGCTCAGCCTCCTGGACCTCTCTGAGCAGCAGTGCACACGGAGGCTCAGAGTCACTCGACATGTAGTCGTGGACATCTGCAGCCTCTTTCATGCCGAGCTGCTCCTGGCTGGCCCGTGCACCATCTTCTTACCTGTCGCTGTCAAAGTCACCACTGCCCTCCCGAACTTCTCCTCCGCATCCTTCCAGGGTGCAACTGGGGACATCGCCGATGTCTCTCAGTCGTCTGCGCAGAAGAGCCCTGCAAATACACCTACACCCACTCTGCAGTGACACAATGGGTGGCATCAGTGGTGGGTCCTCATAGTGATACCCAGGAGTGGGCATTATTGCACAAACTGGACAGGATTCGCGAAGACATGGCAGTAGTGGTGCCAATATAATGTGTGATGTGAGTTGTTCTGAAATTCAATATAAGTAACAACCATGATAAACCCTCAAACACCCTTGTGCATCCCCTTCATGCTCACGACACGTTTGCCTTACGCTGCCTACTGCACATATGTGATGCATGCCCTGTGGCTGCAGCACAGGTGGTGGCAGGTTGAGTGAGGCTGGCCGTGAGAGAGATGCACGAGAGGGTGAGTATTGGATAGAGCCATGAGATTATATGAGGATTGGGTTGAGTGGTAGTGGCGGGATGAGTACTGGCGAGGTGAGTAGGTGCAGGTAAGATGAGGATGGGGTTTGAGTGGGTATGAGGGGTAATGTGACAGAGTAGTGTTGGCATTGCCGAAGGAGATGTGGGGTGGGGGCAGTGATGTGGCAGACGGAGTGTAGGGGAAAGACTACGTGTACTCACTTTGGCTGACCTACTGAGGTCATTGGACCGCCTCCTGCACTGTATGCAGGTGGGCGATATGTTGGTGGCGCAGGTGACCCCCTCTGCCACCTCGAGCCAGGCCTTCCTGGTGGCGGAGGCGGGCCACTTCCTCCCGCCCGCCGGGAGGAAGATCTCTGTCCTCCCCCTCCTCCTCACCCCATGTATTGATACCTGGGGTGAGGCATCATTACACTGGGAGCAGCCTTCCCCCTGGGCTGCTCCATGCAGTCATCTTTGCTATTGGTTGCAGCATCTGTCAGTGGAGGACTGCCCCTTTAAATAAAGCGCCTCCAGCTGACAGATCTTACTGCGCATGCGCAGCCTGCCCGACGCGCAGATCAGCAGTGGGGAACCCGGAGGAGCAGGTAAGTGGCTCCAATTAGTGCGTTGCCTGCTACGATCGCGCGGGAAACCCACTAATTTCACCGGGCGCATTACCCACGCGCCCGCTTGCCCATCCGCCGAGAACCCGCACCCCTGCTAAAATCGGGCCCATTGTCTTAACCACAAACAGCAGAACATGTCATAGACGCCCTGGAGGACTCCCCACTAACGCTATTTAAAGGGACCATGCAGGATTTACAAGTTACTTGCTGGATTATTGCTTCTGGCTGCTGATGCATTTGTACCTAGGGGACATACTTAATATTTAGAGCCAGGACTTGCAGGAGTGAAGTTAGGAAACGCTTCTACACGCAAAGGATGGTAGAAGTTTGGAACACTCTCTGTAATTGGCAGTTGATGCTAGCTCAATTGTTAATTTTAAATCTGAGATTGGTAGATTTTTGTTAGCCGAAGGTATTAAGGGATATGGGGTTAAAGCGGGTATATGGAGTTAGGTCACAGGTCAACCATGATTTAATTGAATGGCAGAACAGGATTGAAAGGCTAAATGCTACTGCCACTTGCTGCCTCCTCGTATGTGCCACCATCTCCTGCAAGAAAGCAGGACGTGTGTCAGTGAGTGTCCTGTGGGATGTTTGGGTGATGTGCCTGTCATGGTTGAATAGCTGCCAGTGTGTGTGAGCTTTGAGTTGTGGGTGTGTGGCTTGCGATAGTGGTAATGTGTGAGGGTGAGAAAAAGCATCTGATTGGAAGAGTTGAATATTGATGGGAAGAGTTTGTTGGTAGGTGGGTGATGGGGGGTGTAGTACGTGGAGCAGTGGATGCAGCTGGTGGTGCAGCTGGTAGGAGATGCCACTTGACAGTTGACCTCACTCACCTTGACCACTCGCGTCAAAACATTGAACTTCTTCCTGCACTGCATCCATGTTCATGATGCTATGTGCCTGGCATTGACTTCGTCCCCTACTGCCTCCCACTGCCTCTTCAGCATATGTCTGGAGGGCCTCTTGCCCCCCCCCCGGCAGATATAGAATGCCTCTCCTTCTGTCCACCTCTTGCACCAAGGCCTCTAGTGCTTCAGCAGAGAACCTTGGTGCATGCTCTCTCGCAGATCTGGTACAAACTCAGATCAGCAGATTGGTGAGGTCTGGCATGGAGATTGGAGGATATGGGATTTACTAGTGCGCAACCTTTATTCAATGCTTTAACATAACTCAACAGTTTGTAAACATAGGGATGGGACCAGCATCTGTGTTTTGCATGTGAGATGACTGATCTCTGTTCAGACTCCGTGCAGACCCGTATCTTATACTTTGCAAATAAGAGGTGCAGGCTGCCTTTAAGAGGTACAGGCTGCCTTTAAGAGGTGCGAAGCACTCACGCGACATCGGGCCCCCCTGCTGGTGAGAAGTCATTCAAAAGCGCAGTCAGCTCTGGCTGCTTGTGCCAGAATCAGGTAAATGACCAGGCAGCACGAAACTCATGTGCTGCCCGCATCACAACAACCGGGCGCGTGTTAATCACACACCTCGACCTCCGTGCCCGGATTCGGGGGTTATCGAATTTAAATTCCACCAAGTCCAGACCTAGAAAAATCAACCACAGTGCCACCTAATGGCAAGAGGCCTGCAACTATTTATCATACGAAAATGCCATTATAAATATTTTAATAAACCCCAATTAAATCTCCTCACTCTGCTGCTGGAAGTGCAGCAGGTCAGGTCTTCTGCCTGCCCATGGAGATTGATGCTAACCCAGAAATTCTGGGTCAGCTAATATGAATGTTGCTGGGTTGGGACAAAGATTCGAGTTGTGCCATCAACTGTTTTTTACACCAGGGAGGCAGTGGCAGTCCGTGGCGCTTCCATACCCAAGTAGAAAGAAGTTTGATGACCTGACATGGACAGCAAAGGTAAGTAACTTGTCAATTAATTGCCAAGACTGCTTGGTGAGACTCTCCAAGAGAAGGCAGCACTCACTGCCGTCAGTGATTAATCACTGTACTATGGGGTTTCACAAAACATGTCTTGCTCTATGCACCAGTGTGTCTCTCACATGGATCCCTCCACTTAACCTATGCTCACATCTTGCCAGACATGTTTGCTCTTTGAAGTTTACTTCTCATGTCCCATGTTGAAGTTTCTTACAAGTCCTTTTATTTCCCTACACACTTTGAATGCTAACAGTCACTTAAGATGAAGATCAGAGACTATTGCTACTATTCAAATTTATTCATTCTTCTTACAGACGTTAGCACATCAAGCTAAAGAATAATAGGATACAGGTGAGAACTTCCAGGCATCTGGCCCACCACGAGGAAGAGGCAATGGAAATATATGGGACTAATTCTTCTCAAGCTATAGAAGATGGAGAAATTGGAGGTCCTGTGCCCACAGTCCGTCCTAGTCCAACTGCATATGTTATAAGCTCTGATTATGGAAACAGATCACAGAAGAAAAATTGTTTGCCTGAAAGGCCAAAATAAGATGATGAGGATATCTTCCAATAATCCTTGTTTATCTTTTGTAGTGTCAGAACCAGCAAGCAAACATGGAGCGCAGGAAGTAGCTGAAGAAGAGATAAAAGGCCCATCTACATCTGGGAACAGTCATAGAAACTTGCCCACCTTATCAGTTCCACTCTAACTTGCATTCATGACTCCACGTAGAGTCACTGCAGATCACCAAGATGGTATAGATAAGGAAATGTTACTAGTTGAGTCACTGGTTATGAGTAAGCCAGAGGCTGAAAGATGGAAGTGGAGGCTGATTTTGCTGAGTAGAGGTTAAAGAAACGTCAGACCCGAGCTGCAGTGTACAAACCGAGATGTCAGAGTTCCTGCCATGAAAAGAAAGGCAGGATGTTTGCAGAGCATCATACATATTAGGAGGCAATGCATAGCTGCTGAGAGGCAGATAACGAAAGCTGGAATCATGTAAAGTAGGGAGAAAATGGCGTCAATCAGTGTGCAATGCTGATTTAAAGTGATAGACACCATTTTGGGACTTAACGCTCAACTCAACACACAGTCTTAACCCTGACCATTTGAACGTGTCTTAGAGTGCCTGGAGGACCCGCCACCGGCGCTATTTAAAGGGACTATGCAGGATTTACAGGTTAGTGGCTGGATTATTGCCTCTGGATGCCGAGACATTTGTAACTGTTTTTGGAGATCTCTTAGGCTTCAATACTAGGACTCGGGGACATAGCCTAACATTTAGAGCCAGGATGTGCAGGAGTGAAGTTAGGAATTGCTTCTACACGCAAAGGGTGGGAGACATTTGGAACGCTCTTCTGCAGACGGCAGTTGATGCTACCTCACTTGTGAAAGTTAAATCTGAGATTGATAGATTTCTGTGAACCAAGGGTATTAAGGGATATGGGGCTAAGATGGGTATATGGAGTGAGGTCACAGGTCCACCATGATCTCACTGAATGGTGGAACAGGCTCAAGGGGTTAAATGCCACTGTCACTTGCTGCCACTTGATATGTGCCACCTTCTCCTGCAAGAAATCAGGATGTGTGTCAGAGGGATATGCCGGTCATGGTTGAATAGCTGTCAGTGTGTGTGGCCTGTGAGTTGTGGGTGGGCGGCTTGAACAGTGGTAATGTGTAAGGGCGAGAGGAAGCATCTGATTGGAAGAGTTGATTACTGATGGAAACAGTTTGTTGGTATATGGGTGATGGGGGTGTAGTGCGTGATGTAGTTGGTAGGAGACACCACTTGACAGTTGACCTCACTCACCTTGCCCATTCATGTCAAAGCATTGAACTTCTTCCTGCAATGCATCCATGTTCATGATGCTGTGCGCCTGGCATGACTTTGTCCCCTGCTGCCTCCCACTGACTTTTGAGTATATGTCTGGAGGGCTTCTTGCCCCCTGCTGATATAGATGTCCCTCCTTTTGTCCACCACTTGCTCCCAAGGTCTCTGGTGCATCAGCAGAGAACCTTGGTGCATGCACTCTCGCAGGTCTGGTACCAACTCAGATCGGCAGATTGGTGAGGTCTGGCGTGCAGATTGGAGGATCTGGGATTTAGTAGTGCGCAACCTTTATTCAATTTTTTAACATAACTCATCAGTGTGTAAACATAGGGATGGGATCTGCATCTATGTTTTATGTGTGCGATGTCTGATCTCTGTTCAGACTCCATGCAGACAGTAGACTGTTATTTTTAGCAAACAACAGCTACAAGCTACCTTTGAAAGATTTCTAAGAAACATCCTCCCTTTAAGAGATGGAGCTCCCTCTGGTGGTGGAAAGTGCAAATTGCATTCATTCCACGTGCAAGACCTGGAAAGGAAGGCTGTTTGCAGTTAAGTGCTCCCTTGGTTCCAAAGTTGCGTCTTGCCTGCCCAGGGTCCGTCGGGCGCGGGGTGTTAACACCGCCCAGAACGGACCCTTATCCAATTTTCCCCCTCCACCAGTCACAACTTGCAATGATCCCGTGGCATAATAATTCAGTACTATGGTCACCTTCTCCGCAATGGTAAGTGCAGTCTTAGTTCCAAGTCTGGACTGCAATTCTGGCTGCAATAGTGAGCTGAGTTCCTCCAGGGCTTCTGGATTGAACTGTAACTTCCTCTGACATAACTCTAGAGAGCAAACTAAGAGGGAGCACGTAGATCTATACATCCTTTTGGAAGGGTATTGGCAGGAGGGTCTGGTTTTTCTTTGGTACTGCCTAATTAGACGTGCTTCCTGTATAACGTTTTGTTTCTCCCTCTCTTCTTCCAACACATGTATCATTTATAATGGAATCATCAATTTTGCAGCTTTCACAGCTTTTAGGCTAAATTCTCCAATCAGAGAAACCTTTCCAGGAGATCTTGGATTTGAATTTGCAGGTTTCAGATGAACAGGACAAAAACATTACTGAATATAGAACTAAAGCAAAATTATAGCCAGAAATATTTTCCTACCAAAAGAATTCGACAGTACACCTCCACTACTACTTTCATCAGCTGGTCCAGGCAAATAGGTCTGTTTTATGCAGGTGCTCCTTAGAAGGATGGAGTTCAGATGGGTGATATCATTCAGTCCTAAATCCAACCTTTGCACACTTGCACTGTTTAATTATGCGGGCGTTTCTTGTTCATGCCCTCACTTCTGGAGGGAGTTGGGCCACATGTTAAACAGGGCAGAAACCTGACAAATCCAGGTCCCAGCTCAAATTCCTACCCTCCACCCCCCTCTGCAAAAGATGTTACCATTGCGCCCTCCACAAACCCCTCGGAATTTCAGGTTCCTAATGTTAATATGCAGATTCCCATTATAAATGTTCACTTAAGCTGTTTCAGTGTTAAATATTGACATAGGAAGTAATGTGCTTGCACCAAATGCAAAACTTTTAATACTACAGTATATAGATATTTCTCGAATTCTTGTCCTTACAGTTCCTAAATTAAATGTCACATTTTTGTAAATACTGTATCTTGCTGTGCTCTTGATTTTTGTGAGTTTTAAATCTGACTTTATCTTCTGTTCTGATATTTTCTTTCTCTATTTTTAAGATTCAGGATAGATTTTCTGTCAGTAAATCTACCACAATTACATGGGGTATTCTGGATACTGTGAGTTTCTATACACTTTCAACATTAATGCAGTGAAAGAAGCTACATTTAATTGAAGGCTGCCCAAATCAAACACCAGTGCTGCCAAAGCATTGAGTGTACAGATAAAGTATTGAATAATTGTCACAAAGAATGGATTGTCTTGAGTTCTCTTGAGAAGTGTCACTGTACTTCATTTTTGAAGACGATGCCCCATGAGTATTTAGCACTTGATCATGAAGCACGTTACAGCAGACTGATCAATGATCTATTAATTTTAGTCTTTACAAGGAGGGGTAGAAGAAGGACAATCTAGAAGCATAGCAATTTTTTGTTCATTCATTTGAACTAAGCCATAGTCATACTAAAGGGTAGAATTTCGTCTTTAACACCTGGGTGCTAAGCAACACTTGGGGGGAGTACGAGAACAACATTGGGTGGGACACACCTGTTATAGAACCCAGCAATTTCCTTTCCGTTAATTTAAATGGAAGGAAACTCAGGCGGGTTCTGTTAGGGACATGCAATCCTTCCTGCCAGATAGCTGTCTCCGCGTTCAGCCCAGGTGATGCTTAACAGCCATGCGGTAAAGATGACAATTTACCCCCATGACGTTTGGATAGGAGGAAAACCCATCACGTTATTTGGCCTCTCCTGACTCCTCCAAAGTATTTAGTAGTTTATCTCATTCATTATTACTGCTCTAAATCAGAGAGTTGCAGATAAGAAAAATTACTTTGGTCTATTTTATTGATACTGGTAATGTCGGTCATACAAAAAGTGCACATTGGTTAAAATGAATTTAGGGATCAATTGTTCCTTAATTGTGAATCAGTAATTATGCCATTCATTGGTACCATCTCCTATAGGCTTTTGCTGTAGTGCCAGATGGCACAGTACAAGGATGATGGATTCAGGTGAAATATAAGAATAAGATAGAGCTTGAGTAAGGGTCCAGGACTGTTTTCACCCTGCTGTGTTATAGTATTTTAATATTACTACATGTCCAGGAATACTATTATGAAGTGACTAAATGATGTACAGGATCACTGTATTGCCCTTTCATTAGTGCAGTTTATTGAGATGCTTCACTAGTTTTCAATTTCACTTGTGTCAGTGCGGAAGATCAAAGGCCAGGTGCCTTCCCATGGAGTAGCTGAGTATAAACATACAGTGGTTATGCTGAGACTTTATAATGCACTAATTGTACATGAAGTACTGTGTACAATTTTGTTCACCACGCTTCAAAAGGTACTTAGATGGTTTCAAAGGGTACTTAGATGAATTGGAGAGGGAAGAGCAACAAGGATGACCCCAAGTGTAGAGGGGATGAGCTGCGAGAAAAGATTAGACAAATTTGAGCGTCTCACTTTATAAAAAATAAGGTTAAGCGAGGACCTCGTCAATGTTTGTAAAGTAATAAATGGTATAAATAAGGTGAATCCAGATTATTACTTCAAGGTAATTCAGGCCAGTAGGGTCTGAGCTCATCCACTTTGGACCTAAAAAGGATAAATCAGAGTACTTTCTAAATGATGAAAAGCTCGAAACAGTGGACAGTGGAGGTCCGAAGAGACTTGGGGGTCCATGTACATAGATAATTAAAATGTCATGGACAGGTACAGAAAATAATCAAAAAGGCTAATGGAATGCTGGCCTTTATATCTAGAGGACTAGAATACAAGGGGGTAGAAGTTATGCTACAGCTATACAAAGCCCTGGTTAGACTACACCTGAAGTACCATGTTCAGTTCTGGGCACTACATCTTAGGAAGGATATATTGGCCTTGGATGAAGTGCAGCTTAGATTTACTAGAATGATACCTGGACTCCAAGGGTTAAATTATGAGGAGAGATTACACAAACTAGGGTTGTATTCCCTGGAATTTAGAAGATTAAGGGGTGATTTGATTGAATTTTTCAAGATATTAGGGGGAACTGATAGGGTAGATAAAGAGAAACTATTTCCGCTGGTTGGGGAGTCTAGGACTAGGGGACATAGCCTAAAAATTAGAGTCAGGACTTTCAGGAGTGAAGTTGGGAAACACTTCTACACGCAAAGGGTGGTAGAAGTTTGGAACTCTCTTCTGCAAAGGGCAGTTGATGCTAGCTCAATTATTAATTTTAAATCTGAGATTGTTAGATTTTTGTTAACCAAAGGTATTAAGGAATATGGGGCTAAGGCGGGTATATGGAGTTAGGTCACAGATCAGCCATGATCTCATTGAATGGCGGAACAGGCTCAAGGGGCTAAATGGCCTACCTCTGTTCCTATGTTCCTATGAAACCCCAGGAAAACAAAACTGTTGTCATGAATTATTTCTTTCTGGGGATAAGGTTAAATGAAAAGAGATAGAAGGGCCGATTTTAACTCGACTTGCCAGGTGGGAGCGAGGCTCTCAAATCAGAGTGCTGCACTTGCTGCTCCATTCCTGCTCTGATCCCATCAGCCCCCATTATGCCCCGAGCCTTTACAAGAGTGGCCCAGGTGTCTGTCTGAATCAGGTAGGAGCCTCGTTACTGTATGCAAATCAGGGTCCTATGACGTACAGGATATAGGATACCAATGCAATTTCCAGGTACAAATGGAAGCAGCCTAAGCAGCGGCCAAAAATGGCCTAGAAATTTTTTAATGTTATGTTTTTGTGAATCCAGGAGGACCAAGGTTGTTCCTCCTGGTTCCACAAAAATACTGCGAGTCACTTCTGGCCCAGGCTTGCAAACCCCCACCTCCCATTCATCCCATTTCCCCCTGGGATCTACCTGCAAGCCAGCTCAGTTTCTGGGCCACCTGATAATATGCCGGCTCAGAGGTGGTGAGCTGCAGCGGTACACTTGTTTGGGGTGTGCAGCTTGCCGGCAAAATGGAAATGTGACCTGGGCCTCTAAATGGCTTAGGCCCCCCACTGGCAAGAATGGGTGGATGGTGGGTTTGCTCTGCTTGCTCCTTGCTCCGCTGGAAGTTAAAACAGACTGTAGAGTCAGGTCAGTTCTGAAAGAGCATTTTATTTATTCATTCTGAGGGTGTGGGCATTTCTGCCAAGGCTGGCATTTATTGCCTATCCCCAGTGGCCCAAGAAGGTGGTAGGCTTTCTTCTTGATTGGCTGCAGTCCATGTGGACAACTAAATGGCTTACGAGGCTACTTCAGAGTCAACCACATTGGTGTGGGATTGGAGTCACATATAGTTAGACCAGATAAGGACAGCAGATTCCCTAAAGGACATTAATGAACCAGTTGGGTTTTTACAAATTCTGATAGCTTCATGGTCACTTTTTATTGATACCAGCTTTTTATTTCTAGATTTTTTAAACTGATTTCAAATTCTCAAGCTGCTATGGTGGGATTTGAACTCACATTCTCTAAATTATTAGTCCAGACCTTTGGATTACTAGTCCAGTTACATAACCAACAAACCACTGTACCAGATTTCTAACAGCTCTAATTAACAGACATATATGACCCAAGAGATTATAGCTATGACCTCTATTTTTAAGAATTCTGCTTCCAAAATCTCCTTTCATCGCTACAAACAACAAACATTTAAGTGGATAATTTTAATCTAACCTGCCGGGTAGGAAACAGTAAGGATCGGGCCCGCCAACCATATAACACAGGCTCAATTTTACTCTCCATTTACTTCAATAGAGAGTAAAATGGGGCGGGTGGTAAAACCAGCGGCCAACCCAAATCCGACCATTTCTTGTCTGGCGGTTAGGTTAAAATGTCCTCCTAAATGTGTGATGGTATTAGTTACAATTTTAATTGAGGATTTCAGCTAGGCGTTTCATTGTCCTCACAGCTGATTGAATCTTGGTCTAATGATCTCTTTTGCCCTGGCACATCTGACAAAATTGGAGTCGACCTCTTAATAACACATTCATTATTCATTTGAATGAATACTTTAGAATTCATTACATTTTGACAGATCATGGTTTTAGCCATTTCATTTTATAGCTGTGATTGTTCGCTCTGCCTTGTAATATTTGCCATGTGATACTTATAAAATTAAGGTGGCTCTAAGTTAACAGTTATTTTCTACAGGATGTGAATATATAACTCGCTTAACCCCTTAAATATTTAATTTGCTACAATGTGATGTTGCAAACCTTTTAACCGACATTTATAATTCAGCACTTGTCGAACACACTCTTGGCTTGTATCTTTCATTTTGACAAAATGGACCATAGTTGTTCAGCTGATGAAGAGCGATAAAGTAAGATGGCTGCTTGGGAAGAACTTGTGCCATTTCTTGAACATGATAAAGCTAATGTTGTATTTTAAGTTTTTGTGCTAGGTATCTCCTGGGGTTAAGCACCACTGACTACTCTAGTGAGCGGACCTGCATCCCCCAGGATCCAGAGCATACGTATGTCCAATATATAGGTAAATGTAGCGAGATCCGAGAGTTGAGCAGAGAATCCTTATCAATATACCCCGACTTACTGGAATATATCATGCATCATCGCGTGATCCCACTCTCAGTAGGTGAAGAATATACATTCTATCAGACTGTGGCTCAGGCTGTACTCCAACAGACAAATTTATTAAACATTAAACAGTGTTCAGTACAAACATCATATTTAGACTAATTACAAACTTTACTAATCTCCTCAAAATGTCAATAATAACAAAAACACTTCTCCTGCACTAACTCTCATCATTTTTTTATTCGTTCATGGGAAGTGGGCGTCGCTGGCAAGGCCAGCATTTATTGCCCATCCCTAATTGCCCTTGAGAAGGTGGTGGTGAGCCGTCTTCTTGAACCACTGCAGTCCATGTGGTGAAGGTTCTCCCACAGTGCTGCTAGGTAGGGAGTTCCAGGATTTTGACCCAGCGACGATGAAGGAACGGCGATATATTTCCAAGTCGGGATGGTGTATGACTTGGAGGGGAACTTGCAGGTGGAGTGGTTCCCATGTGCCTGCTGCCCTTGTCCTTGTAGGTGGTAGAGGTTGCGGGTTTGGGAGGTGTTGTCAAAGAAGCCTTGGCGAGTTGCTGCTGTGCATCCTGTAAATGGTACACACTGCAGCCACGGTGCACCAGTGGTGAAGGAAGTGAATGTTTAGGGTGGTGGATGGGGTGCCAATCAAGTGGGCTGCTTTGTCCTGAATGGTGTCGAGCTTCTTGAGTGTTGTTGGAGCTGCACTCATCCAGTCAAGTGGAGAGTATTCTATCACACTCCTGACTTGTGCCTTGTAGAAGGTGGAAAGGCTTTGGGGAGTCAGGAGGTGAGTCAATTTCCGCAGAATACCCAACCTCTGACCTGCTCTTGTAGCCACAGTATTTATATGGCTGGTCCAGTTAAGTTTCTGGTCAATGCTGGCCCCCAGGATGTTGATGGTGGGGGATTCGGTGATGGTAATGCTGTTGAATGTCAAGGGGAGGTGGTTAGACTCTCTCTCGTTGTAGATGGTCATTGCCTGGCACTTGTCTGGCACGAATGTTACTTGCCACTCATCAGCCCAAGCCTGGATGTTGTCCAGGTCTTGCTGCATGCGGGCACAGACTGCTTCATTATTTGAGGGGTTGCGAATGGAACTATGCAATCATCAGCGAACATCCCCATTTCTGACCTTATGATGGAGGGAAGGTCATTGATAAAGCAGCTGAAGATGGTTGGGCCATTGTAACTGTCGCATGGAATTTGATCTCTTACTTCTGATATGATTATCCAATACTATGGAGTACTCTCACACGCCATCTAGACTGATTTTATGCCACAACACCCAAGATATAGCTCCAAATTTCTCTGAATTATCTCAGAACAAAGATATTAAAAATTGAATTTCTCATAACTAGATTAGATGGTCAGTCATTTACAACTTTTAAAATGGCATTTCCCTACATAAATACACCCACTAAACAAATATGTACTGTAAACACCCTCACAGGTTGCTTGTACTTGAATTGAATGGCTTGAACTATTAATCTGTTCCAAATACTTTGAATGGCCTGTTAGATGGATTTCCATCTGAGAACAATGGTGGCAATCAACTCACATGTATCAAAGGCTTCCTGAAACATGTTATGCTGGTGCCTTTTCCTAAGGTGTGTATCTCAGCTAGTCCAGTTTATGTATTCTCTGCAGCCTGCAGAAACAAATAGCGGTAACCAATTTTAACCCAATGTGTGCTGTGACCATCAAGAAAGAATCTAATAAATGATCCATCATAGGCAAAAAAATACACTGAGTTCAATTAGGATCTTTCTGAGATTTGAGATCTTTGTTTTTGTTGCATTTTAATTGAAAAACTGAATTCTGTAAAAGCGTTTGTTTAGAAGCAATGTGTATGCAGTGGGATTCTTACTATCCATCGTACTCTGCTGTGTCCTTTGGGCACTTCATGCAAATAGTATTTTATGGCACAATCTCAATTACCGCAGTCACAGCCACCGTGAGCCCGAACCTCCTCGTGCATTGTTCCTGAGCTGTACCAGGTAGCCTAACTCTGCTGTGGTAGAGCCACTGCTGGGATAGCACCAACTGCAGGCCATGTGCCTACTATGCTTCTAGATTGTCCTTCTTCTACACTTACCATTACACCCATGCTCTCAGACAGAAATGTCCTTTGTATTATTCAACTCCATCACTGCTCTGGTGACACTTCCAAATCTTAAGTTTGTTTATACCCGGTTTGATTGGAGTAAAATACAACAACAACTTACAGTGCTCCTCACAAAGGGGGAGAGCTCTCAGGGTGCTTTACAAGGCAGTGACACACCCTGAGCAATGGGGAAAAAGGAAAAGCAGAGTTAGGATAAAGCAAAACCACAGTCAAACAATTGGATATTTAAAAGGCTTCTGAAGGCAGGGAGGGCGGTGACAAGCTGGAGGTGCTTAAGGAAGGGTTTCTAGAAATCATTGACATAATGGCTGAAGGAAT
The DNA here is from genome assembly GCF_035084215.1 of Heptranchias perlo. Taxonomy (NCBI): domain Eukaryota; kingdom Metazoa; phylum Chordata; class Chondrichthyes; order Hexanchiformes; family Hexanchidae; genus Heptranchias; species Heptranchias perlo. The sequence continues at coordinate 95,033,153 of NC_090326.1, read as the reverse complement.
GACCTTTGATAGTGAAGCAGAGGAAGTGGGGAGCAGGAAGGTGTCAGATGAGTGGAGAGTGCGAGCAGGGATGTATTGGTTGGAGGAGAATCCTGAGGCAGGGAGTGCAAGGCCACAAAGTGATTTAAAAGTGGGAACAGGAATCTTAATGTCAGTTATCTGGCACACAGTGGCTGAAGTGGGCTATGCTTTACAGGTTAAGGAAAGTGGTCTTGGTGATGGATTGGGTGTGGAGGAGGAAGCTCAACACGGGGTATAATGATGCCAAGGCTCCACATCTCTGGGTTTACCCTGTAGCACCAGCCAGGCAGATAAATGGAGTCAAGGCTGATGGTACATAGGTGTTTTCAGGAGCTAAAAAGGATGTTTTCAGTTTTGCAAACATTTGGCTGGAGGAGGTCTTGGGTTATCCAGGTCTTAATGTTAGAAAGGCAGTTGAAAAGACAACAACCCTACGGTTCAAGAAGGAGGCAGGAAGTTAGACCTGATTATCATTGGCATGCATTTAAAAGTTGGTGCCATGCTTCCAGAAGATGTCACTGAGGAACAATAGGTAAATGATGAAGACAAGAGGGCCAAGTATAGAATCCTGTAGTATACCAGAGACCGCAATGAAGGCACAGATAGAGAAGCCAAACAAGGCAATGTATTGTCTACAATACAAGAAGAAGAAGTGGAACCATGAGAGAGCAGTGCCACGGAGGTGCACTGTGGAGAAGAGGCATTCAAGGATGATAGAATGGTCAATGGTGTTGAAGGCAGCAGAGAGTGGAAGAGGAGAAGGAGCAAGAGTGAGTCATCATTGCAATTACACAGGATATTGTTAGTGATTTTGACCAGCATGGTCTGAGGGCAAAATTCTGTTTAGGAAGCTGCAAGCAGGGGGTGGTGTAGTGAGAGTGTAGTTGTGAGACAACAATGCACTTGAGGACTTTAGAAAGAAAGGAATTGTTGGAGATTAGATCGTAGTCAGGGAGAATGGAGGACTGGAAGTAAGATTTTCAGGAGGGAGGGATGATAGCAGACTGAAAGGACATAAGAAAAGGTTAATGATCTTGGTGGCATTGAACTAAAGAGAAGTTGAGTGGTAGAGGGTCAAGATACCAGGTAGTGGGCTTCATGGGTGACATAAATTGTGATGGTGGGAAGGAGAGGCGGTGGAGAAACTATGGAATAAGGGGGTGGGGATTTGGATGGAAAGAAGGCAAGGTTGAAGGCTAAGGGAGAGGGGCACCAGAGAAGTGAAGGCAGCAGAGCAGATAGCCTTGATTGTGGATGAAGAATCCTTGGGTTTCTTACATCTGGTGTTTAAGGTGAGGATTTGAGATAGATCCTTTGCACAAAGGCAGTATCTCTCATGAATGCTGCAAGAAAGCCTTGCTCTTCAATCTTCAAGAAGTTGGCTTGTCCCACTTCAACATGCTGGGGGGTTTGGTTGGAGAGAGCCATTACACAGGGCTTCACAAACCTCATTGCTGACCAGAAGTCTGCTCCCATGAAAATCAATGGACCTGCAACAGGGCCATGGATGGAGTAGGCATGGATGAGGCTGATATCTCTCATGCCAAAACCACATCCAACATTAAATCAAAAGCAAAATACTGCAGATGCTGGAAATCTGAAATAAAACACTGTTACTCAAATGACAGTAGATGTGCCAGAAAGTGGGTAAGGACGTATAAGGAATATTAGTTTAGGTTCTACAAGATATATATTACATACGAGGGTAAAATACACCAGGCGCATACACTCATCACTTTTAAATTATTAAATTTGGTTGCACTTTATTTCAATTGTGTGGAGAATTTTCATCTGATGGTGCAGAATCAGCAGACCAACAAAAACAACTTGCGTTTATATAGCGCCTTTAATGTAGTAAAATGTCCTAAAGCACTTTATTGAAGCGATTTTCAAACAAAATTTGACACTGAGCCACATAAGGAGATATTAGGACAGGAGACCAAAAACTTGTTCAAAGAGGTAGGTTTTAAGGAGCGTCTTAAAGGACGAGAGAGAGGTAGAGAGACGGAGAGGTTTAGGGAGGGAATTCCAGAGCTTAGGGCCTAGGTAGCTGAAGTCACAGCCACCAATGGTGGAGCGATTAAAATCAGGGATGCGCAAGAGGCAAGAATTGGAGGAGCACAGAGATCGCGGAGTGTTGTAGGGCTGGAGGAGGTTACAGAGATAGGGTGGGATGAGGCCACGAAGGGATTTTAAAACAAGGATGAGAATTTTAAAATCGAGGCATTCCCAGACCGGGAGCCAATGTAGGTCAGCGAGCACAGGAGTGAAGGGTGAACGGGACTTGGTGCGAATTAGGATATGGGCAGCAGAGTTTTGTTTGAGCTCAAGTTTATGGAGGGTGTCTGAGGCTGTTGAATTAGTGCTACAGAAAATATTGGCAAAGATGTTTTGGGACACTATTGTGCAAATGTGGACAGAACCGTTACCGAATGGGTGAAGGTTCTATCTTTAAGAATCTGGTGCATGAATCTTCCTGGCCGAAAAGGTATTTCAGGAACAATGTTTCTCTGGATTATTGTCAGGGTCCTGCTCTGGCCTTTGCTATAATAGGCCTCCTCGTCTTCCTCCATCTGCTCTATTGTCAAGCTTCTCTGGATGACAAAGTTGTGCAGTGCACGGCAGACAATAATCTAGGAGATTATTATTAGATAATATTGGAGAATGGAGACCCTGGTGTGGCTGTTCTATAATATGCCTCTGATCTGACCAGGCATCTGAAGTGCTATCTATAGCATGATCACTAATTATCTTGTAGCTGGATGCATTTCATTGTAACTTCACTCAGTTGGTGTTTCTAGTTGTTATAATAGTGTCCCGAGCTGGACTGAAGATGGTCGCCTTTGTTTCCGAGGAGCTATACTTTCAGTCTGCCTTCTCTTTCAAATGGGACTCTTTAGACATAGTGGCATTGAATATAAAGCAATTAAGTAATAGTGACTTTGTACAAGACAATGGTTAGGTGCCCATTATAGGAGCGAGTTAGAGTCAAGGATTCATTAGAGTGATACTGGAAATGAGAGCTTATAGTTATGAAGAAAGGGGCAAAAAATTGAGATTTTTTTCCCACTAGAATTGAATTAGTTAAAAGAACATCCAATAGAGGTTTTCAAATTCATGAAAGGTGTGGGGAGGTAAACAATGAAAGATTATTTCAACTGGATGGCAAATTGTTAACAAATGGCATAGATTGAAGATTATCACAAGAATGAAGTTAGAAGAATATTTTTCTCACAAAAGGCTATTAGAACATAATGCTACACCAGAAGTGGCTGTCGAGGCAGAGACTATAACATCATTTAAAAGGTGATTCAATAAGTATTTCAAAAGGAAGAATATAGGATACAGGCAAGGACGGGGAAATAGAATTACAGTAAACAGCTCCAGTTAAAGAGCTAGCATCAGCACAGGCACGATGGCCAAATGGTGTTATATGCTATAATTTATATGGCTCTATGATTTGATTGCGCAGCTGCGGAATGCTGCCCAGGTTCCTCACTAATAATATTTAACACGGTTATAACAAATGAAAATTGACTGATGTGGGTGGAGGGAGAGGTACTACAGAGTAGACTACAATGGAGGATGCGCAAGTATCTGGTTGATGCCCCCAACACTTCCCAACTGCAAAAACGTGATGAAAATCTTGCTAAAATTAACAAAAGGAGGAATGTCAGTTCCCAGATCATTTCTATTTTTTTTTGGAAAGCTGAGAATATTCAGAAATTTCCATTTTGACCAATTCAAGTAAAACGTCTGCATAATTCTGGAGACACGATTGTATCGAGTCTATACAAGGTTAAGTCACTTTATACACAAAACGGATTATGCACATTTTCCTTTCCATTTCATTCCACACACTCATTATCATTGTGTGGATGTGGGAACGTTTTACTGGACCCTGGTTTCAGGATATATTGTGCTATACTATGCATGATTCATCATTCATGTTTCTTTACTTTGCCGAGAAACTAATTTACCATTAGCAGAATCAAGTAAATCTGAATAGAGCTTCAGTATAACAATACATATGCTTTTATTCACTTTGACAAAGGATATGCTGTATTGTTATGGTTTAGGTTTTCTGGATGTTCTGAATATTATTTTCTCAATAGCTGCTAGTTAACACCAGTCAATTTTTAAGGAGTTTTTTTGTTGCTACTATTTTTATTTTCACCTTCACATCTACTATATGCATCATCATATTAGGTACTTATTCAACATATAATCATTATAATTTCTACCTTCTCCAGTTAGTTAGTATAACACAGTGGAGAAATGGATTGAGATTTAGGTTTATATCCAGGAATTATTGCAGTACATAGTTTGGCTTTGGAGCCTTAAATCCTATTCAATTAAAAACAGCTTGACCACCAGCATGATTAAAGTGCAGCACTGCATAGATTGCTATTTAACCTTTAGCTCACCTCAGATATCAAGGTCTGGAGAGTAATAACAATTTGCAATTATATGGTGCCTTTAATGTAGCAAAATGTCTCAAAGTGCTTCACAAGGTGGGGGATGCACCTGAGTAGGAGAGGTGATTTAAGGTTATGATCAAAGAGGTAGATTTTAGGTAAGATGGGAAGAGATGTAGCCAGATGGAGGAGGTTAAGAAGAGTATTCCTGAATACAGGAATGAGATGGCTGAAATTGATGTGGGGTGGAGGGAAAGCAAATGCACTGTACACCAACCGTAGTCACAAAAACGGAGGGTGCAAGAGGGCATGGGGCTGGAGAAGATTGCAGAGGTAGGCCAAAGCAAGGTCATGGAGAGATTTGTAAATGAGGACAAATATTCTGAGGGGCATGGAGTCAGTGGAAATCAGCGAGAACATGGCTAATAGGTGTCTTAGTATGAGATTGGATTCAAGGAGTGGAGTTCTGGCTGAAATGGAGTTTATATAAGGTGCAGCTTGGGAAGCCAACAAAGGAAGAGTTGGTTCTCGCATCAGAGATTTATTACAGTAGAGTTTCTGTACATTTCACAAACATGGTAAAATTCCAATTTCCAATGTATCTAAAGGAAACCATTTATTTGTTATTCTTTCTTATCTTTTGCCATTCAGCATGTATTACAGTGCATTATAATCATGTGAAAGCTAAATTCATACACTCACACTTCTCAGGAAGTTCTTGTTTTCAAAAAGTTTCATTGTTGAGTAATGAAATGCAAATACTTCTTCAGCAATTCTTAAGTTCAAAAGTGATATATTGACAAGGAAACCAAAATCTTTAACATATCAAAATAATGGTATCAAAATCAAATAAATGAAAAAACACAAAAGATAGTCAGTCAATGTTTGCTATAACAGCCTCAACTACTCTAATCAAGAAAGGTTAAAAAGATTAATTAAATGGTTAGAATTCTCCAGGATCACATCACATAGAGAGATAATTGAAAGTTAATGAGGATAAGTGCCAGAGTATCTGTCCTAAGTACTACCACAGATCTCTCAATTAAAGAAACAACTGTACAGAGGAGTGGTAATTAGGTAATGACTTTGTTGCACTGATTTATTCAAGTAGTATCTAACTGAGGTTGTTGAGGCAATCACATCTTACATTATTGTTTTCTGCAGTGCCTTTATATTCAGCTTCAAAGGAAACATATACCAATGGGAAGACAAAATCATTACAAACCATTGGATATATATTTCTACTTTATTATATGTACACTTTCAAAGTAACAAAGTCAAAATGCATTTTAAGTGGTGTTGCATGCTTTAAATTGCTTAGTTTCCTTGTTAGTGAAAGGCAATATCTTCTCACCGCAAGTTCAAAGAGGTTTGTTTCAATGATGGATTGAGTGATTGATTGGAAATTGTTACAAGTGTCTGAAGCTGTGCAGATGCAAAGGTTATTTTCCTGCTGATTGTATTGTGTGAATCCTGTTGAGTTCCACTTACATCAGTGACTTTCAATTTTTTTGTGCAAATAGCGATACACTCATGAGGACACAAAAACAAGATAATTGCAGAAAATATTTATTACCATACAGCAATTTACCTAATGCAAAATTTTCTTTAGTTAAATATTTATGTATTTATGTCTATATTGTGCTATTAATATTTGCTGAACCATTATGTTTCGCATTTGTACTTAGCTAGAAATAAACATATTAGTTGTCTTAGTCTGGAAAATTAGAACTGTACACATGTACAACCCACACGTCCCTCTGGTCATGCAACTCTGTGAAGGGCAGATAATCAATAAAAATACAGCTTCCAGATTATAGGAAACAAGGTCCACTCTTTGGAGCTACTGTGAAACCAATGATCACAAACACTTCTCCAAAAGCCAAAATTGTAATGTAGGGTTATAAAAGGTCTACATAGAGGTTCAGAAATGCATTCATATAACCTGTAGACATAAATACATACATTCACACATTACTTTATTTGCAATTCATTTAACATTTAATTTTTTTAAGGTTTCAGTACATAAAGTAGAAATGTGTTTTATAAATACAGTTCACAACAGCGTGTTGCAATATAGAATTTATTCTACCAGGGCAAAATCTTTGGAATTTATGCATTACTTATCAGATTTCCCTTAATACATAGAATTTGCAGCATAGAAACAGGCCATTCGGTCCAACTGGTCTATGCTGGTGTTTATGCTCCACACGAGCCTCTTCCCACCCTACTTCATCTAACCCTATCAGCACATCCCTCTATTCCTTTCTCTTTCATGTACTTATCTAGCTTCCCCTTAAATGCATCTGTGCCATTCGTAGGAATAAACTCTACACTCTGTATTTCTTCATTTAATGTATTCTATATGCATTTATTTAATAATAAAGGCATTTAAAAATGTATCAGTAGTCATTAAGGAATTATAGGATTTTATAGGAGTCTAACCATTTAAAGCAACAATGTAATTTACCTACCAAAAAACATCAATTGTTTTGCAAAGATTTTCATTTTGAAAAAGTTCCCCTTGTATATTCTGCTCACAAATGGTGCTAACCTCCATGTCCTGGCTCTGTCACTGGCAGTCACAAATAGCCCAACGTAGAGGTTAGCACCATTCAGCTACAATAACATCTGTCAAAGGAATCAAATTACTGGTGTTTTTGAATTTAAGACATAATTATGAGAGGAATAAATAAATCATGAGTTTTACATTTATATGAACTGAAATAAGTCACTGAAGAGAAGACAAGAAATGGGGCTATGAGGGAGATTCTCTGTTCCAAATAAAAGATCATTTAAGAAGAAAAAGATGCACACATTTTGCAGCAAAAACTTAGCATATACACTTCACATCTTAAATATCTCCATTTTTAAATGTATGCAAATTTTACACTTATCTAACCGCTTCCACTAGAATAATAGAGTGGAGTAAGAAACGATCATTTGGTCCATCAAATCCTTCCTCAGACGATATAATTCAAGAACTTTCTTTAATTTTCTGCCCTTTCTACAACATTTTCTTAAGCAAAATGAATGATACCTATATGTAAATGTAACAAAAGCATAATCTGAAAGGATCTCTACTCTAGGAATATTTTGGGAGGCTTAGATATAGATTGTATCCCCTCTTTTCACATTCAAAAAATGTGGAGAAAAAGTTGGTTTCAGTCTAGGTTTTTAAGTGAAAAAAAATTGTAGGAACTCTAGACCTGGAACTTCTTGCTAAGAATGGTAAACGTTTAATTTATCATCTTTGGATTTTTTAAAAACTGCTTTCTTCTTTGATTTGTTCTAATTATCTTATATGATGGTGCAGCAGGAGCTTCCTTATTTTTCATTGCTTTTCTGTTACCTGCTGAAAAAGAAAAGAAATGTCAATAAAAAAATATATATTGCAGTGCTCTATATAACCATTATATTTAACAATCTTGTGACAAAAATGAAGTGTTTTTTGTCTAATATTTAACATGCAATTTACTTTTTAAAATTCTGCCTGGCACATAAGGAGTTTAAAAAAAACAGCTTCACTCACAGAAAAACATGTCCTAGCTTATTTTGATGTAAATGTTACAGATTTCAGTCATTTTATTTCAACCAGGTATTGAAGGAAAGAACCAAGCCATTCAATTCAAATACAAACATCTTGTGGGATTTGTTTAAATAGATGTTTGATTGGCAGTTTTTATTTAATTAAACAGTTATTTCAATTTGTTTGGTTCCAACCATTTCCCATAAAATTTTTCTCAGCCTGGCTGGTTCAAATTAGGGTGTCTGTCTGAAGCCTTCAGAAAGCCATAGTCAGGCCGGAGAGTTTCAGTGCGCAGTGAAAAAGAAAAAAAAACATGCAAGAATGCTTAGTTTATCACAGCAATCACAATGATCAGTTAGTTTCTACTTAACCTGTGTTGATGGCATTCTGATAGATAGCCAGATCTGATCTGATCAGCTTGCAGAATTTAAGGAAATACTGGGTCAACTAAGGTGTGTTGTGGTGAAGATAGTCATGATGGAAGAACAGTGGTGTTGTACCCAGGTGAAGTACATAAGGTACGTCATTGGGCGGGGTGGATTTCTGCCACAGCACAACCATGTTCAGGCTATACAGAATTTAGAGGTACCTACCAACATGAAAGAACTGAGGAGTATTCTGGGTTTGTGCAATTATTACTTTCATAGAGGAGTGCACTGAAACTGCCTAATCTCTCAAGGTTCATGTCTAAACCTATGTTAAGACATGTTGTATAGCAAAGAATATCAGCCTAGTATTATACCAAAAATGCTACAAAAACTATTGGGTTATTGCTTATGCTAGCAACACCTTAAGTGAAGTGGAGCAAAATTACTCAGGAGTCTAAGAAGATGCAGTTTACTGTTTTCTGGGCCATTAAACATTCTGAAATTATGTCCACGGACAGAAAATCATCCTGTTGACCCATAACCGTGCTGCGATTTCTTAAACAGTAGAAAGGTTCATGAGGGTGAAGTTTCCAGTAATAGAACTGTTGCATGGACTCTGCTACTGCTGGGATTTCTGCTCGATGTTTGATACACTAAGGAGGAAAGGAAGGCCACTGTGCAAGACTTAGCCAAAGCACATGATTGTATGCTAGTAGACCATAGGGAAAAAAAATAGTAGAGATCGGAGCTACTATGCCAAATGAAGAGAACCGATAGTATGGCTAAAAGGAAGAAGAATGGGCAGGATTACCAAAGGTATGTGTAGATGGCTGCACATATCACCATGAAGGAAAGCTCTGTGCTGGAGTTAGAGAAAATGGAATAATGATTGTCTATATACGTCTGTGGAATATCAATTGGGTCCCCACAGTCCAGCAGATAGCGCCAGGAGTCTGATGGTGATCCAAGCTGCAACTCAAAAAGGACTCAAAGAGCTGGTGGTATGTACAGCCATCTCACTACGTGTGTAATAGCTTTGTAGAACTCTTGATGAGCAGAGTTGTGACGATAGGTCTTCGACCTGAAACATTAACTCTGTTTCTTTCTCCACAGATGCTGCCTGACCTGCTGAGCTTTTCCAGCATTTTCTGTTTTTATTTCAGATTGCCAGCTTCCGCATTATTTTGCTTTTGGTTATAGAACTCTTGTCCTATTGGAAAATCAGGGAGATGAAAACAGCAGAAGGGAAAGTGATTAAGAATCCAGAACTAACACTGGAAGTGGACAGGTTAGTCAGGGAGAAGTAAATGAAGGATTATTGGAGAAATGTTAACAGTCACTCAAAGTTGCTCAGGTTAGACAAAGAAGGGAATGATGACACTAAAAACCTAGCTAAAATGGGTGCTTTAAGAGGAATCAAATGAGAGTTGAGGCTGAACATAGAAGGTAACAACTTGGCAGAGGGAAAACCAAGATACATCTCAGAAAGCTATTGTTTTCTTATATCAAGATGCACCTGATAGCAAATTAGTTGAAATGCAGAAAGGGGACAAAACTGTAGGTAAAATATACCTCTATACTCAAGATCCTGAGTTATGCCCTATTACTGCAGAGGATCTAGAAGTCAATCGGGATTTACAAATAATATAACAAATAATAGACAGGTTCCAGATACAAAACCACTTCTTGGTTTATGCCCCAAAGGAAGGGGGCTGAGTAAATAAGTGGTTCCCTAGCGCCATGGGGGAGTAATATTACAGTATTCCCACCATGAGCAGAGCATATGGAGGGGCCAAAGATACTTATCAAACATCAAAACAAACTGCCTATTGGCCCCACATGTTCCCAGACATGGAGACTCACTTTCAACGGTGTCTGGTAGGTTGTAAATTTTAACCAGCCAACTGTTTGTTAAAGGACCCCTTTGGTCAGACATCCAGATGGACTGGGTTAAACCTGTGACCAAATCTGCACACGGAAATAAGTATATTCTCGTGGTCATGGTCCTTTTTACCAAATGGGGAGAATGTTTGCCTGCATCTATAGATACTGCAAAGCTTGCTGTCATCCTGCTGATTAATCATATATTCAGGAGATGGGTGCTGTCCTTGCGCATAGAATCTGATAGGAGTTCTCATTTTACATCAGAGTTGATACAGAAGATTTGAGATACCCTAAAGGTAAAACAAAAGCTTCATGTTGCATACCATCATCAATTCTCTGGACAAATAGTGTGCACTAATCACTCAGTAATCAGCCTTCTTAAAAAATATATATACTCTAGTGGAAAAGACTAGGATGTTAAATTGCCTCTGGTATTAATCAGGCCAACTCTGGCTGGACGTACACTGGGAGGTTTCATCACATGACCTCTCACCTCCAATTACCTACATTAGCTTCAGTACTCCAACACCTCAAATTTAAAATTCTCATCCTTCTGTTTAAAGCCCTTCATGGTCTCATCCCTCCCCATCTCTGTAACCTCCACCAACCAGAACCACACTGCCCCCCCCCCCACCCCACCAGCTCTCCATTCTATATTCACTAGAGTTTAGAAGATTGAGAGATGATCTCATATAAACATATAAAATTCTAGCAGGACTGGACAGACTAGATGCAGGGAGGATGTTCCCGATGGCTGGGAGTCCAGAACCAGGGGTCACAGTCTCAGGATACGGGGTATGCCATTTAGAACCGAGATGAGGAGAAATTTCTTCACTCAAAGGGTGGTGAACTTGTGGAATTCTCTACCACAGAAGGCAGTGGAGGTCAAGTCATTAGATGTATTCAAGAAGTAGATATATTTCTTAATGCTAAAGGGATCAGGGGATATGGGGAAAAAGCGGGAACAGGGTACTGAGTTAGACGATCAGCCATGATCATTTTGAATGGCGGAGCAGCCCCAATGTGCCGAATGCCTACTCTTGCTCCTATTTTCTATGTTTCTATGTTATGTTTCATTCCTGGCTGGCCTCGTGCATTCCCCCACCTTTTGTCGCATCATTGGCAGCTGTGCCTTAGCCACCTAGGTCCCATGCTCTGGAATTCCCTCCCTGAACCTCTGCGCCTTCGCAACTCCCCCTCCTCCTTTAATGGCCTTGTTAAAACCTATCTCTTTGATCACTGTTGCAAATATTTCCTTCTTTGGGTTGGCATTCATTTTTTTTTCCATCTGCCTCTGTGAAGCACCTTGGGTTATTTTTCTGTTAAAGGCACTATATAAATGTTGATGCACAGAATTTTCCTCTCCTACAAGTAGTGTTATCCTATGACACACCTGAGCTTGCACCTGAAGTTGTAAATAATTACACAAATGAGGTTAAACAAGAAAATTGAGTGCTATTAGTATTGGAGATTCCAAGGGGTCTTAAAGCAATGCAAAGCAAATTAGAACTGACTTATACCTGAAGACAAAAATCACCTCCAAGTTGTGTTACTTTAAGTACAGTCGACAAAACAAGGCAGTTAAGAAGTTCTTACCAATCTGGGAAGGACCTTACTGAGTTAGTTGTTAGTTGTCATCACTGGTTTATGAACGAGAAATACTTATGACAGGAAAAGGTGGTAGAAGTGGGTGCATATTAATCAGTTAAAACCTTTATGAGCCAGAAGTGAGTCTGGTGTTAGAAGAGACAAACTACGTAATCAAGAAGGCAGCTTAATCATGCTGTCTCTGTTACCAGTGGAGCAGCTTGACATGCTAGCAGTACTGCTTATTTCCAACCTACCAAAGTTACCGAGTGAGTCGACAACTGTGATGCCCAGTCCTCCATCTACAGTCATGTTGCAGGAAATATCGGGTGTGCTGATTACTAAATCCCAGGTAGTGTCTAAATGAAACTACATTACGCTCGACCCTCAGACCAATACCTGGAAAGGATACTGAGAACTTGTCACAGGAAATGCAATGATGGCATCAGGATTATATCCAACAGATGGTGCGAGTAAACAGATATTCTCCAGGATGTTGATCCTGGTAAGTAATAATTGGTGGGGTTTCTACCCTTGCAAAGGTGTTGTTATGCCACATGCCTATGTTGAGAACCATCTTGTTATGGTAAACATACTCAGGTTTAATAAAGGGTAAACTCAACAGAGAAACTACCTCCATTTTTTCACTATTGACATGAAGAGGAATAGCACTACCTAATCCATATGCCACCTTACACTATATCTGGTTAATAAGCAGGAATTGGACGTCACTGACTAACTTCACCTTGCAGTTATTGAAGAAATGTTATACCGGGACCCCTCTTGGTGACTATTTACTGGGCATTCTGCTTACCATAGCATTGGGAATAATGTGGAACAAAGAATGGGTTTCAAAAGAACAAGCTCCGGCTTTTGCCCCACTGGCAGGTTGGAAGCAGTGTTAGAAGATGACCATTCTCTGCACAGGATTTTGATCCACATTGATATAACCTTTGATTAGAAATTTGATACTGTACATTCTGTGTGCTTTTATTAATATACTTCTAATTATAGGTCAGAAGTGACTTGATTATATTCAGCCTATATATTCCCAACGTAAAAGGAGATGGATTGTATCACTTATTCGAATTGAATGTTTTATTTTATATTTACTCCATTATATTCATGTATTGTGAGTATGATTGATGATGGTGATACAGGTACCAGAGATTCCATAATTTATTTACACTCCTTGCAAAGAAGGATATATCATTTCTTGTCTTTGAGGGGGAGTAGTGTAGTGAAAATACCCTAAAGATGCCCTTTAAATGTGTCCTCAAAAAGGAGTTTCAGCCATCAAACTGAACTCTGGGAAACCAAAAAGCTATTACAAAAAAGAATCATGAATGCTTATGCGAAGCAAAGCAATCTTTATAAAAACTGGTAAGCCCAAGCTGTCAAGGCCACAGCTCAGAGATATCTTGTTAGAGAGCTATAAATGTAACTTTTATTTAAATTTGTGTAGTTTCTTTGTTAAAAAAACTGAAAAGTTATGGGGGTGTAACTGCTATGTGACATCTGTTTTCTCCCCCCACAGTTTAGCATGAGGCCATCATAATTCCTTAACATGGATGTTTAAGGTAACTGTATCTATAGGAATGAAATCATGTAGTAGTTCCCTGGATGTTTAAAGATATAGAAATTAAAATGAAACAGAAAAAGGGTTATGACAAGTGTAAGGTTCATAATATACTAGAGAAGCCAGCTAAATACAGAAAGTACAGAGGAGATCAAAAAAAATGAATGAGGGGCAAAGAGAGAGTATGAAAATAGATTAGCAGCTAACATAAAAGGGAACGCAAAAGTCTTTTAGAAACATATAAATAGTAAAAAGGTAGTCAAAGGAAGGGTGGGTCCAATTAGGGGCAAAAAAGGAGATCTCCTTGTGGAGGCAGAGGGCATGGCTGAGATACTAAATGAATACTTCGCATCGGTCTTCACTAGAGAAGAGGATGCTGTGAATGTAGCAGTAAAGGGGAAGGTGGCAGCGATATTGGACAGGATAACAATAGATAAAGAGAAGGAACTTAAAAGGTTGGCAGTACTCAAAGTAGAAAAGTCACCCAGTCCAGATGGGATGCATCCTAGGTTACTGAGGAAAGTAAAGGATATTGCAGAGGCTCTGGCCACAATCTTCCAATCCTCCTTAGATTTGGGGGTGGTGCCAGAGGACTGGAGGATTGCAAATGTTACACCCCTGCTCAAAAAATGGGAGAGGGATAAACCTGGCAACTACAGGCCAGTCAGCCTAACGTCGATGGTAGGGAAACTTTTTGAGACAATAATCTGGGAAAAAATTACTTTGAAAAATATGGGCTAATAAATGAAAGTCAGCACGGATTTGTTAAAGGAAAATCGTGTTTGACTAACTTGATGGAGTTCTTTGATGAAGTAATGGAGACGGTTGATGAGAGTAGAGAGTTGGTGTTGTGTATATGGACTTTCAAAAGGCATTTGATAAAATATCACATAATAGACTTGTAAGCAAAATTAAAGCCCATGGGGATTAAAGGGACAGTGGCAGGGTGGATACAAAATTGGCTAAGAGACAGAAAGTAGAGAGTAGTGGTGAACGGTTGTTTATCAGACTGGAGTGAAGTATACAGTGGTGTTCCCTGGAGTCAGTATTAGGACCACTGCTCTTTTTAATATATATTAATTAACTGGACTTGGGTATAATTTTAAAGTTCGCAGATGACACAAAACTCGGGAATGTAATAAAATGTGGAGGACAGTAACAGACTTCAGGAGGACATACACAGACTGGTAAAATGGGCAGACACATGGCAGATGAAATTTAATGCAGAGATGTGTGAAGTGATACATTTTGGTAGTAAGCATGAGGAGAGGCAATGTAAACAAAATGGTACAATTTTAATGGGGATGCAGGAACAGAGAGACCTGGGAGTGCACATACACAAATCTTTGAAGCTGGCAGGACAAGTTGAGAAGGCTGTTGGAAAAGCATGTGGGATCCTGGGCTTTGTTAATAGAGGCTTAGAGTACAAAAGCAAGGAAGTTATGCTAAACCTTTATAAAATGCTGGTTAGGCCTCAGCTGTCATATTGTGTTCAATTCTGGGCACCACACTTGAGGAGGGATGTCAAGGCCTTGGAAGTGGTGCAGAAGAGCTTCACTAGAATGGTACCAGGGATGAGGGACTTCAGTTATGTGGAGAGACTGGAGAAGCTGGGGTTGTTCTCCTTAGAGCCGAGATAGAGTAAATAGGGAGAAACTGTTTCCAGTGGCAGAAGGGTCTATAACCAGAGGACAGAGATTTAAGATGACTGGCAAAAGAATCAAAGGCGACATGAGGAAACATTGGGCTCGATATTAGCAGGGCGGCGGGTTCTCAGCGGGGGGGGTCGACTGGGCGTGTGGGTAACGCGCCCAGTGAAATCAGTGTGCTCCGCACGGAATCGCAGGCTAATTGGAGCCACTTACCTGTCCTTCCGGGTTTCCCGCTGGTAAGCTGCGCGGTGGGAGGACTGCGCATGCGCAGCAAGGTCTGTCAGCTGGAGGAGCCCTATTTAAAGGGGCAGGCCACCAATGCTCCTCCTGCAGCAAACAACCAATGCTAAACCATGGAGCAGGCCTGGGGGAAGGCTGCCCCAAGATCTTCAGACTCCTCACTCCAGGTGCTGCTGGATGGGGTGAGAAGGAGGAGGGAAATCCTTTTCCCGTGTGATGGGAGGAAGTGCCCTCCCTCCACCATGAAGAAGGCCTGGCTGGAGGTGGCCGAGGAGGTCACCAGCAGCGGCAATGTGCCACGAACCTGGGTCCAGTGCAGGAAGAGAATTAATGACATAAACAGGTCAACCAAAGTGAGTATACTTACGCATTCTCCCACACTCCGTCTTCCACATCACCTCCACCACCACACAACTCCTTCTGCACTGCCACCATGACGCTCTCGCATCACTCCTCACATCCACTCAACTATCATCCTCACCTTGCCTGCACGTACTCACCGCCCCTGTCCCCATTCGAACTCTACCAGGCAACCCAATCCTCATACAATCTCATGGCTATGTCTCACATGCACCCTCCCATGCATCTCCCTCACACTCAACCCAACCCACACCAATGCATGAGCGGCTCACCATGCAACCATTACTCAATCACGCCTCTGTGTTTTGCCTTGATAGGAGAAGAGATGCCAGAATGCTCGGGAGAGGGCACGGACGGAGGGGGCCCGCCACACCAGGTGGCACTAACAGACACAGAGCAGCAGGCATTGGACATCAGCCGCACGATGGAGTGCTTGTCCGTGGCGGATGCCGAGGCTGGGATTGCAAAAGCAGCCGGTGACAGAAAGCTAACACTCAGCACTCATGATAGCGAATGACCTTAGCATCACTTGGCAGCTGCAGCACCTCAACATCTGTCCACATGCCTAATATTGCTTTCTGTTCTCTTGCAGGGCCAATTGCGAGCGCCGTGATCGTGGAGGACGATTCCTCAGAGGTCCTGCCAGCCTCTGAGGGTCCATCGTCACATCTGAGCCATGCATCCACCAGCGCAGATACACACACCTCAGTGGGTTCCCGTCCTCACTTAGTTGGGCTTGCACATGGTGAGTCACCACGCACATGTGAGCACAAGCAGACCCTGGTGGCAGGGGCAGCCATGGAGAGTCCGCGTCAGTGGGAGCACTCTTCTCCAGGCTCTGCTCAGCTGGACCCAGATGCTGAACCCTGGAGGCCAGCCGTGAAAAGGAGAGTCGAGGGGCAGCAGCACATTGCCGAGGCACTGGAACAGGTGCCACGCGCACTCTTCACAATCGTGCAGAGGATGGAGGAGTCCAACTCCTGCATGAGGGGAATGGTGGCACAGGTACAGGAGGGTATCTCCGAGGCCCTGGCAACGGCCGTTCGGATTCAGGGTGAGCAACATTCTGCCGCCTTGAACAGGCTGACAGATACTTTACAAGTGGCCTTCCAAGGCCTCACACAAGTCCTCCAAACTACCGTCCGGCAGGGTGGAAGGAATGATGTGGGCCTGGGCCACGAGAGGGATGATGGTGAAAGGGCACATGGAAGTGGGGACTCCACTCAAAGCGCTCCCACATCTCACCCGTTGCCCCCCTCTCAACCAGTACCCGCAATGCTGCCCCCTCTCCAGGTGGCTGAGTCTACCCCTGCACAGGTGTAGGTGGAGCAGTCTTTGGAGCGGCCCTCACAGGTACCCAAACCCAGAGGGCGTCGGCCCAAAGCATCTCATCGGTCAGGGCATGAACAAGAGCAACCTGCCACTACCTCTGCTGAAGCCACAGGGGTAGCACTATGTAGGGGTTCCCGGAAACGCAAGGCGAAGGTTTTGTGAACACAAAGGGAATGCACAAGGGTGTCTTGACGATTTGTCACGTTTTTTATTTATATTTGTTTTCTTTCACAGGCACAATAAATATTATTATTATCACCACTACTGCCACGTCTTGCCCATTCTTTACTGGCTTGTGGAATAGGTCCCTTTCACGGGGTTCACCATGAACACGCACACTTGATGCCACCCATTGTGTCACTGCAGAGTGGGTGTAGGTGTATTTGCAGGGCTCTTTTGTGCAGACGACTGAGAGACATCGGCGATGTCCCCGGTGGCACCCTGGAAGGATGCGGAGGAGAAGTTGTTGAGGGCAGTGGTGACTTTAACAGCGACAGGTAAGAAGATGGTGCTCGGGCCAGCCGGGAGCAGCTCGGCATGAAGGAGGCTGCAGATGTCCACGACTACATGTCGAGTGACTCTGAGCCTCCGTGTGCACTGCTCCTCAGAGAGCTCCAGGAAGCTGAGCCTCGGTCTGTGGACCCTGTGGTGAGGGTAGTGCCCTCTGCGACGCATCTCTCTCTGCGGTTGCCCTCCCTCCTGCTGTGCAGATGGATGTGTCACAGCACTGTGTTGTGGAGCTCCACGTGTCAGAGATGGACGGCGAGGCTGGTGATGCTGTTCGCCCTCCGAGGAGGTCATGACTGCAGCTACGGCGGCCCCCATCTGGAAGATGTACATTTGAGGGGGTCCGCAAGGTAGATAAATGTGTCTGGACACCGGGGTAAGTGTGCAAGTTTGTGAATGTTACTGTTAGGGGGAGGGTGGTGGAGGCCAAACTTTGTCCAAGGTAACAGAGTGGCCTCCTGCAATGAGTGAGGATCTCCCCCACAACCTGTCAAATGAGCCTTTGCAGCTGCCACAGGCTGATGGCTGCAACACGTCCATTTGAACTGGGAGTGTTTCCCCCAGTACGGGAAACAGTCTCAGTTAATTTCAAAATCCCATCCCTCCTAAAATATCAGGTCAATCAGGTCTGTAAACGACCTGAAGTACCTGTTTAAGTACTTTAAGTGGCACTGGCGGGAGTCCCACTTGCGGGAACCCGGAAGTGGGCGGGTTGGAGCCGGGCTCCGGACCCACCCCGGGAATCCCCAATTTTTGCAACCTCCCTGCCACGAACGCACCCGATTGCGGGTGCGAAAATCAAGTCCTTTTTTTTTAAACGCAGAGTTGTAATGATCTGGAATGCACTGCCTGAAAGGGTGGTGGAAGCAGATTCAATAATAACTTTCAAAAGGGAATTGGATAAATACTTCAAAGAAAAAAATGTACAGGGGTATGGGGAAAGAGCAGGGGAGTAATTGGATAGCTCTTTCAAAGAGCTGGCACAGGCACGATGGGCCGAATGGCCTCCTTCTGTGCTGTAAAAATACTATGATATGTCATTCAGATTGGTTAATGACAAATGAGATTCTAGGTTCGAGAAAATGGTGTTTTGACACTAATAGTTAGTAAAGATTGAAATTTATTAGATTAGCAATTAAAACTCTTAGATTAAGTGTTATTGTGTGTAAGTTCTCTGTATAGTTGTAAGTATAAGTGTGCATGCATAAGGATGGAAAGAGCATCAGGAAAAAGCATCCGTGAGCAAAGAGCAAAGTTAGTTCTCACTCTGTAAAAGAAAGGGGGGAAGGAGAGTATCACAGCTAGGTATGAGTCCAGACACTGACCACCAGTGTGCTCTGTTACTGAAGTGTAATTCTGGTCACACCACAGGGTTAACAATGCAATGTTGATGTTGCATATTTATTGTGAAATAATTTGCAGTGGATTGCTGGAAAATTCTGCAGCCAGTATGTATTTTAGGGATTACACTACTTACGTGGTTGACAAATCTTTTGGCAAACTCTAAGAGAAACAAAATTGTTGTCATTTCCGCCACAGCCGGAGTAACTAAATGTCTCACAAGAGGAGGTCTCTTGACTATAGTAAAACCGTAGGATATCTGCTGTACAACTTCCTTTGTCTTTGGGCTTGGTACAGAATGAGGGCGTAACTGTAAAGAAACCATAGCTTTGAAACCATCTATCTTTACGCAATGAAAACCATTAAATATATTTATTCCATTTAAAATGGCTTAAAATAAATAAAAATATATATTTTAAAACTTACGTGAAACTTGTTCACACTTCTGATGGCAAGAAAACATATTCCTGAAGTTATTGTCATTTCCATAGCAGCCACCATACGAAAATCTCTCACACTGTCCTGTTGTAAAGTTATAGAAATATCTGGTAAAGGAAGCACGGCATGGTCCTGTATCTGCCTCCAACCTGCATGTTTTGGGAACCTCTGCAATTAAAAAAGGGACTTTGTTAAATGCATTATGCAACACATCAGTTTACATGGTTTCCCATCCATAATAAATCACAGGCAATATCACTGCCAGATTGAAAAATATATTTAAAATGTAGCTTAAAGAAAAGTTACCCATTTGTGATTGCTATTAATTTCATAACAACTAGTTCAAAAAAGCCAGTGTAACAGTTATGTCCAACATACATCAGCTAATCCCACAGATGAAGTTATTACAACACATGTAGGTTGGACATTTCCTCTTTCCAGACACTTAGCCATTGTGAATGTATTCCATATCTGAACTTTTTTCTAAACCTGGATCAAAGCCAGCTTCTCACATGAGACAAATAAGAATGTAAAGAACGCAGATTCTCACTTAACTGATCAGATACTTACAGGAATAAAATCCTCGATTTAACCCCCCCCCCCCTCACCAATGAGAACAGGGCTTGCGGAGGGGTTAAAATACCTGCAGTGACTTACTCACCCGATCTTCTCTGCCCTCACTCTGCATGCCATTTTAACAGCCGTATTCTGGCCTTGCACCAGTCAAGCAAGGGCCTCGTTGAAATGCAAAAGTTTGGCTTTGATGACGTCCTTCAGATCCCAACTATATTTTAGCTGCTGACAGACTTGTTCGGGTACCTGGTGCCGGTCACTGGGAGCATCGGCTGGCATGGAGCAGCAGGACCAGAAAAGTGCTGAAAAGGTAAGCTAAATTTATTTTTGAAGTGTTTCTTTGTGGACCAGGAATGCTCCTCCAGGTTTCACAAGAAGACCCAGGGACCCGGACTTCCCTCCCCTGCCCACGGTCACCTACTTCCCCCACCACCACTGCCCTGACTGCTGGGGACAATTACCACGGGTTCCCAGCCATGGCCTTGTGCCTCGCTCGACTTCCGCCCACCAGCCTGGCATCATTGACGCCGGGTTCAGGTGGAGTTTGGGCTTGGTACATTTAAATAAGGCCCAGGAGTTAAAATGGCCCAGGCCTCACGTTAAAATCAGGGCTACAGTCTTGACTGTGAGTGTCAGCATATATAGCATGTTGGGCTCATTTTAATGAGATCCAAGATATGAAGAATTACTACATAAGCAGTTTCCACCTTCTTGATTTATCACTATTGAATAATTTCAGGAATAGTATAAAATCAGCCTGAACAGTGCAATAAATACCTTAATCACTTACCATTCCAACTCTGGTTTGTCCCACCTTGTGCACTTAAGTTAGTGAAAAGGATAGTTCGCACCATTACCGGACGAGCTTTCATCCACAAAATACAGGGATAAATCTTACTGATTACATTGTGGAACTCAGCAAGTAGTCTTCTTACAATCTTCATAAATTTATTCTAGGAATACTTTTAGTTAACTGAAACTTAACTGGTAAAATAAAATGTTGCCTTGCACATAATCTGGGGTCCAATCACAAGGCATTCTGACTATCTAAAATGCATGTGATTTTTATACCGCCCAATTTTTACTTATAGGCTGTGCCTCTTTATAACAGAGCCCAAGCTCACTTTCTCTCTCAATAAGGTTAACCAAGATCTATCTTAATTTTTCTCTTTGATTAGGCCTAAAGGAAATTATCTTTCTCATACTATATTTTATTAAAGCACTGACTTGAACACCTTGGTGGCTCTGTTGGTAAATTCACAGCCCTGTGTGAAACCAAGCCATACAAACTAGGAAGGCCCCAAATTCAATCTTTGGTCAGTGCTGAATTAGTCAATCTCAGCTGGGGTGGAAATAGGGGTGCTACAATCGGCTTCAGTGTCAGGTGTAGAAATGCATAAAGAGATACTTGACCATGTTAATGTAGAAATGCATGAAAAGTTACTTGACCATAGTAAAGAAGAAATGCATGATGGATATTTGATCAATGTTAACTCCTTGGCTCCCATAATGGGGTAGCTACAGCACACACACACACAGAAAGACACAATTGTGTAATTATGTTTAAGCCTTGGTATGTTGATAATTAAGTTGGCTGTGCAGGTGCTTAGTACTGTCTGCACCCCCCCGAGCAGATAAGGGTATTGCTGACTATAAAATATAATGAGAATACAGTTTCTTGAGAGGCCATGTGGCCTTGAGACTGACTTCAGCCCTACTGATAACCAGCTTTAGAATGTAGGGAGGATAATGTGCTCGGGCCTACGGGGCCTACGTGCCAAAGCAGGAATGAGCTATGGACGTCCAGAGGGGGCAGGCTCACTACTTGATTGACCAACTACCTGAACAAATAAAGAATGTACATGTACGCCCATATTCTATGACAGGTGGACATTGCTAATTAAACTGTATAAATGTGAACTGTTTCCTTTGTTCAGTGAAGAGGTTGTTCTGACCATTGTTCAGAGTACAGCTTCCCTTGTATACAAGTCAATTAAAGTAAAACTTTTCCCTTTGTGATACTGGTCTGAGTGTGTTAGTGCATTGGTATAGTGTTAAGTTTCGACATAGGCCTCGAGCATCGGAAAGAAAGAATGCCAGGGTTCCCATTCCTGATTGTTATCCAGCGACTACTGTTGGAAAGTGTGTGTTTGAAGATATCAAGTAAAGACAAGATCAGACTCATTGTGAAGCCTTCTGGAATTGAAAAGCTGGCTGACATCCACGACTAGATTCACATATGACGAATGGCCATTTGGGCATGAATCAATGCCTTCAGGAGAGCAAGAAATAAATCTGCTGCAAAAAAAGACTACCATTTTCTTTCATAAATGGCCCTGTGAAAGCACATTAAACCAAAATAGTATCTAGGCAACACAAATAAAGGTAGAGTTGGAATAAGGGCTCCCATTGAGAATAAGGCCACAATGAGAGGAAGGGATTTTTCAAAATTTGGAGTCATTCTTGGAAATGTTAATGCAGAACAAAATAATCTAAAATAAGTTTTTAAAAAACACCTTAAAGCAGTATCACTAATTATAAATTTTTATATAGAATGATCTGGCAAAATATTTTGCAGTTACTTTTTTTAAACAGGAAAGATCTAAATATTAACAGAAATCCACTTAGCACAAGAATAAATGTAAAATTATCTTTTGTTTTGTCTTTTTGATCACATAATTGGTAGTTTGCTAGCATTAGTTGCACAGTTCAGTTTGTCGGCTATTCAAACTCTATTTAAAACTGTTCCATTAAGCAGGAACTCTCACCCTTCCTGTCACATTTCTTTTCCCCAGTGAACATGCCCTGTTGGCAAAGCTGCACATTACCTAAACAGGAAAAAGTGCTTGAATAGAAACTTACTTTTAATTCCTTGGCAATGCGATGAGCATAATTTCAGAGTTTCAAAGTTATTTAGATTACCCTTGCAGCCACCATATTGAAACGGCTCACACGTCTGTGTGTATCTGTTGTAATAAAAGCGAGGGAACAAGGCTCTACAAGGTCCTCTTTTCGGTAACAGTAAGCAGATTTCTCGGTTGTCTAGAAAAATACAAGTTGTTGCATGTGACTTCTGTGAAACTGCATGATAACTGAGTTAGTAAACAGAAGTCTTGGTGCCTAGAAACAAGAAGCAAATTAAATCAAAACCATTACTGACTAGCAAAAGTACCTCCAGAATGTAGAATTAAAAACATGGCGGCTGACCTTATCCAGTGTAACGTCAAGAGTACCATAACTGCCTCAGCACACTGAACTGGGAAGAAGAAAATCAGCCAGGGTTCCCACTTCTGATCACCACCAGTGACTCCTGGTGGATAGTGCGTGTGTGTGGACTTTGGGTCATGATTGGATTGAATTTGGTTGTAATGCCGCTCTCCCCTATGGTTGAATGGCTCATCAACACTAACTGTCTAGGGTCACATATGAAAAATGACTACTCAGGTGAGGTACTGAAGGGCAACCGACACATGTGAAACCATAGCCCAGCAGTAATCAATGTTTTCAGAAGAGAAGAAAAGGGGAGAAAATAGGCAATAAACTGTGGTGATGGAAAATATCACCTACAATTAAAATACTCTAAACATAAATATGCAATGGTAAGAGTCTCTGTTAAATATCTACATCTTGAAATTAAGCTGTAGGATAATAGGTTCTAATGCTAGTTTGAAATTGCTTTTCTGCTATTTTAGTTGATTCATTTGTTTTAAATATTTTTGGACAACCATGTTAACCTACAATTTCACAGCATAATTTCAAGGGCCTATAGTTTTTGTTTTTAAAAAATTAATGAAGACCTACAAAAGTAGATGGCATACTTTAGAGTCGAAATAATTAAGGCCATAAGCAACAACAACTACTTGCATTTGTACAGTGCCTTTAATATAGAAAACGTTCTGAGGTAAAATGGATGCCAAGCAGTAGTGAAAGAGTTAAGAGAAATGACCAAAAGCATATTCGATAAGGTACATTTTGAGGAGGCCTTTAATGGTCGGGAGAGAGGAAGCAAGGCAGAGAGGTTGAGGGAGAGAGTTCCAAAGAGTAGGCTAGAGGCAGCTGAAGACTTTGCCACTGATGACAGACTGAAAAGGGTAAAGGGGATTGCAAGGGCTAAAGTCAGGGAATTGAAGGGGGTGGACTATGTTGCAAGGCTAGAGGAGGTTGCAGAGGTAGGGGGAGGCTGCAGAGGTAGGGGGAGGCTAGGCCATGAAGGGATTTGTAAAAGAGGGCAAGGATTTTCAAATTAATTCAATACATTGGAAGTCAGCTAGGATAGAGGTGATGGATGAAAAGGACTTAGTGAAAAACAGATTGCAGGCAGCAGTGCTCTGGACAAGTTGGAATTTGTGATGGGTAGAACATGGGAAGCTGATGATTAGGGTGAAGTCTAGAGATAACAAAAGTGTGGCTAAGGGTTTCAGAAGCAGAGGGCTTGAGGTAAGGGCAGACACAGGTTGTGGAGGTGGAAGCAAGTGCTCTTGGGGAAGGATGATATGGGGTTTGAAGTTAGCTCTAGGTCGAACAAGACATAGTTCTAGGAATAGGCCGTTCATCTCCTTGAGCCAATTTTGCCATTCGGTTAGATCATGGCTGATCTGTATCTCAACTCCATTTACCCTCCTTCGTTCCATATCTCTTGATAACATTACCCAACAAAAATCTATCAATCTCAGTCTTGAAAATTTAATTGACCCAACACAGCCTTTTGGAGAGCAAGTTCCAGATTTCCACTACCCTTTATGTGAAAAAAGTGCTTCACAATTTTACTCCTAAGTGGCCTGGCTCCAATTTTAAGATTATGCCCTCTTGTTCAATATTCCCCCACCAGAGGAGATAGTTTCACCGTTTCTACCCTACAGAATCCCTTTATCATTTTAAACACTTTGATTAGATCACCCCTCAACCTTCTAAACTCAAGGAAATACAAGCCAAGTTTATGAAACCTTCCTTCATATTTTAACCCTTTATGTCCAGGTATAATTCTAGTGAATCTGCACTGCACACCTTCCAAGGCCAATATATTTTTCCTGAGGTTCGGTGCCCAAAATTGAATGCAGTGCTCCAGATGGGATCTGACCTGTACAACTAACGCATCACTTCCTCACTTTTGAATTCCAACCAAGAAATAAAGACCAACATTCTATTAGCCTTTTTGATTACTTTTTGTGCAAGGTTACGCGCTGTCTGGTTTAGGCTGAACTAGTAGCTAGGAGAAGGATGGAGCCTGTAGCAAGAGTTGTAGAAGCTAAATAAGATGGCTTTAGTCTTTCCAATGTTCAACTGAAGGAAGTTCTGACTTCCATGCAACCTCAACACAAATATGGTCCTAGAATTGAGAGACAAGGTGGAAAAACATTGCTAGGTTAAACTAAATAGTTAGGCAACCTGTTGTGACAAAATAACTGGAGCATGATATGAAAATAGCTTTGGTGCTGAAGTGTGTAGGGGAGTGTGTATTAAAAAGATCTGCCTTAAAAGGTATTAGGGCATATCAAAGACAAATGCTCTATAATGGTTTACCACAATCACAAAACACTGATGGCGAATAGAATGGTTTCTCTAGTCATAAGGCTTTAAGCAACAACTCACATTTCCAGTTCTACAGTGTTTGATAAATAAAATAATGATGCATTATTAAAACACCCTCTAACTTGGAGTAAGTTTAATGAACATCAATATAATCCTCTTAAACTACTGTACAGACACAGAGCAGAGTATCCAAGAAATCTTCAGAAAGCAGAGACATAGCCAAATAGGAGCTTTCCTGTAAACATGGCAGAGTCCAAAGGGACTTTGCTGCACATTTGCTCTGATTGGATAAGTGTTAAACAAATTATTAGAGAAAGATTAAACACTATGAAGGATAACAATACTCTATTGATCTGTATGTTCTTTTTTACCTAACCAGCTGGAATGAGTGAGACGCATTAAATAATGTTGTTTCAGGCACACCAGTCAGATTATCACAGCTACATACAATTAGATGCTCCAGTTTCCTCCAAAATTGGAAGCACCACTAGGCATATCAGGCACATATGTTGCATTGTGTACACGTCTACACATACACAGTGGTACTCTATTTGAATGAAACGCAGTGCAGCTATTCTGACCAGTAAGACTTGACCACACACACATTGGACATTTCAGTTGGTGTACTGTTTATACTCGAGGAGTTGATCCATACAATTGGTAAGTAGGTAGGTATAATTGATAGTCACATATGTTTAGTAGCTCTAATGTACATCATGACATTGTGCTGTCATGATGTGTACTGGTTTATGAAAGATTATATCAACTTCAGGTACTACATAGTAACCTACCCAAAATTATTCTTCCACCTGATCATCACCTTGGGCAAATGATGTCAATGCCTTGCATTTATATAGCATCTTTAATGTAGTGAATTTCCAAAGACATTTAACAGTGAACAAACAGGTAATGACTAGTAGAAGTTAGGGGAGATGGCATGGTCAACGAGATACGTTTTCAGGAGGTTTTTGAAGATGGAGAGAGAGGTAGCAACAAGAAGGGATTTCTGGAGAAAGTTCTAGAGAGTAGGGCTGCAACTATTGAAGGCTCTGCTACCAATGGTAGAGTGTGGGGGGTTGCACAGGAGGCTTGTGTCAAAAGATTGACGGGTGCGGGCTGCAACATAGGGTTGACGGAGGCTGCAATGCTAGGCCATGGAGGCATTTCGACATGGGGATGAGGATTTTGAATTCAATTCGCTGTGGGACGGGGAGCCAGTGGAGATTGACAAAGGCAGAGGTGATAGGTGAGCAGGTATCAGTGCAGAGCAGGTTGTGGGTGTCAGAGTTTTGGGTGAGTCGGTATTTATATAGAGTGGAGCGTGAGAGGGCGGTGAGGAAAGCATTATAGAAGTGGAGCCTGGAGGTAACAAAAGCCTGGATAAATTTGTGAATAGACTTCCCATGCTTGGGATTCAGCAGATTTTTGTACTTTCAACACTAACAGCATAAATGAAGAACATTTCTAACTTAATAAGAGCACTATGGCCCACAAAGGTCATATTCTAATGTGAATGAGATCACCCTGAGGTTTATAGTCAGGCCTGGTGGATTGAGTTCATATCTCAGCAAAATGTATTACATTACCTGCCAGAAACATCTTCTGATTTTTTAATTGCCAGAAAATGGCAGGAGATTGCATCTGCCATTTATGCAACCCAGACACAAATCTGCTCTGTAGCCCTACTCAGCTTTTAAAGTTAAGCATTTGTAATTTTTAATTCTGAGCGACCATAACAAAATAGCTACATACTGGGAACACTGGATCATTTGAGCTGCAAAAATGAAAGAAACATGAACTTGTAGCTCTAGTGTAAACAGGTGTCAGCTGTGGCTTGGTGGCAGCACTCTCGCCGCTGAGTCAGAAGGTTGTAGGTTAAAGTTCCACTCCAGAGACCTAAGCACAAAATCTAGGCTGACCCTTCAGTGCAGTACTGAGGGAGCGCTGTCTTGTCGGAGGTGCCATCTTTCAGATGAAACATTAAACCGAGGCCCCGTCTGCTTTCTCAGATGGCCATAAAAGATCCCATAGCACTATTTCAAAGAAAAGCAGGGGAGTTCTCCCCGGAGTCCTGGCCGATATTTATCCCTCAACCAATATTCTAAAACAGGTTATCTGGTCATTGCTGTTTTGTGGGCAAATTGGCTGCCACATCACAACAGTGACTACACTTCAATAGTACTTAATTGGCTGAAAAGGGCACTGGGATGTCCGGAGGTCGTGAAAGGCGCTATATAATGCAAGTCTTTCTTTCTTTAACAGGGCATCTGATGTTCTTTTTGGTGACTTAAGTGACCCTTTATTCCTCAGTGTGTGTGTTTTAAAAGCAAACAAACGTTAATGAAGTAAGTGATTTGTTATGAATTCCTCATTCACTTCAGAATCTATGCAATCCTGTTATACTGAGCTAGTTGTGCCTCATTTGTGTTTTTGATGCAGCACCAAAATCCCAGTACAGAACTGTACCAAAGCAGCTCTAACTATGTTAACTACACTGACAACTACAAAAGAAAATGGAGATCAGGTGGTACAGTTACATTCTGTAGATTACAGTGCAGTACCTGGCACTGATACAATCTTTCATAATCCAGTGCACATCATGACTCAACAATCTTAAGGCATAGTTCAGCACATTGCTCTTTAGACTTATCTAGCCAGGTACAGCATTAGCAAAGCAAATGTGTTAAACAATGTCCAATAAATTCCTGCATTTTACCACTAAATAAAATTATAAACCATTGCTTGTTCTTTTTTTAAATATAGCACAACATGAAATTGCAGAATACAAATAAGTTACCATCAGTTCTCTCTGTTTCAACCCATTTCTCATTGCTGCCACTGCTCCAATACAAATGAGCTTATGGAAGCAGTCTGACAGAGTAATTTTACTGGTACTTGCCTCACAGCAGCTAGAAAAGGTGAAATGACTGAAAGATGTGCTCCACTTCAATGCAAATACTTCAAGTGGGACAGAAATAGTGCTAATAACATTAGTACCACAATATACTGTGAAAATTAATATTCAAAATGGTGGACTGCCAATAATTCTCACTTTTAGTGTATTGTTAAAACCCTAGAGGTTCATAATGGTGACGTACCTGAAAAGTGATTTTGCCTGAAAAGTGAACATGACAGTGGTCAGTAGACTGAACAGTAAAATGACATCATCACCTCCACTGTAGATTGCTCTGGACAGTCAAAGCAAACCTTTTGAGGATAGGAAGTATCAGATAAGTACTCCACCCATTGCCTCATATATTGTGGGTTGGGGTACTAAACTGGCCCTTCCCTTTATTTCCACAGGGACTGAAATACTTACAGGGATGACCGCATAAAATACATTAACTAACTCTACAGTTAGGAGACTTAGAAATGTTTACACTTCAAAATGAAATATTATGAGCATTACTTCTGTTGTGTAATCAAATTGTTGGTAAAGGGGTACATAATAGTTAAACATTTTAATATAACAAAATTAATTTTAATATAATTGTATTATTCATCCTTTAGATTTGTTCCAGACGAATGCAATACTGTTCCAGTCCAATACAAAATACCAAGTACAGAATAGAGTTGACAGACTTCTATCCTGAGTCACATCCAAAGCCAACATGGGGAAGTGTGAGTTAGAACCTGTATGATGGCCACAGATGCTGGTGTCAAGCAACTAATATCCAAAACAGGTCATCTGGAATTTCTGCCTTGCAGAGAATTGTAACTAAAAGTCCTTCAGACATCAGAATAGTAATGCCATCAATTCAATGTCATGCTTTTAATCTAAGTTTCATCACATCAGCATACTAACACTATCCTAGGTGCTAAAACTAGCAGTAATACACATACCTTCTTATTTCTGACTGTTTAAAGCTGCATTTACACTGGGAAGAGTCTCTCCAATACAGGAAACTTAATACCCATTGTGGAACAAAGTATTTCCAGCGTGAAAAACAGAGAAAAAAAGATATGGGGGTAATCATTCCAAGAGGCATGTAGGGAAAAGCAGTGAAAACTTTACCTAGGATAAAGGAAGCTACAAATAGCAAACAGGAAATCTTCTCCAAGTGTGAACCCACTCATTCCAAACAGAAATATTCCAAACTGTTAGTCCAAACTGTGCCTTAAAAACCTTTGGCAATTTTTGAGGCAGAGTTTAGAACTCAAGTAGGGACATTGTTAATTGACTGTCTTCATCCTGTAACATTCTCCCAATATCCTGAGTCAATCTATTGGATGAAATGTAAGGAGTCTTACAACACCAGGTTATAGTCCAACAGCTTTATTTAAAATCACAAGCTTTCGGAGGCTTCCTCCTTCATCAGGTGAGTGTGGGATTGTAACCTGATGTTGTACGACTCCTTACATTTGTCCACCCCAGTCCATCGCCGGCATCTCCACATATTGGATGAAAATTACAGAACTGCGCTGGTGCTAAACTTCACAGTAATTCTAACAGTCCTGAGTGACACACCACTGATGAGCTCATCTTGTTCTATGAAGCAGAAGTAGAGTCTCACCAGTTTGTTAAGTTATAATTAATAAGCACTAAAGAATACTCAACACTTTTGTCCATTTAACACTTTTGTCCATTTTTCATTTCTGGTACTTCACCAGCAGAGCTGATGTTAAATTCCAGCCCCCGAACTGCAGGTATTTGCTGTTAACACAGGGGTCTGTGATAAGCTTGACTGCTCCGCTAAGATTCAGGTGCTTACCTTCCAAACTTGTCACGTTGGGTTCTGGCTTCTGTCCCGCAAGAGCACATCACATTTCCCCCCCCCCCCCCCCCCCACCAGTAACGTTACACATTTTCTTATCATTGCTATTTTAAAAGCATTAAAGAAAAAAACTCAACTTCTACTTCTGCGCACTGTACTATTTTGAACCTTTTACCTTGCAGCGCCATGCCACACTGTGGAGCCAGCAGGAAGATGCCGCAGATCAGGGGGAAAAGCTTCAACTCCATGACTGTCAGCGTTGATTCCGCTGTCGATTCTTCGCTGTGACTTGAGGCTACACTTGATCAACAAAATCAAGCAGATTCTTCACTCCCTGACTTGAAGCTGGAGCCCGCCACATTTATAGAGCGGGTTTTCCGGTGACTGCACTCGGACCGGTCCGGAGATGCCGCCAGTGTGACTCCAACTGGAAAACCAATGACGTCAGCTTCAACCCTGCCATCAGTTTCTTGGATCTGAAATAAAGTGCAATCAGTTTTCTGTATAACATCGATAACGTTTGCTATCCCAGAGGCGCGTTTTATATCACGCCTTGGTTTATTTTTTTAATTCTTACCCAACATTTGCAGGGCTATGGGAAAAGAGCAGGGGAGTGGGACTAATTGGATACTCTTTCATAGAGCCATGATGTGGAGATCCCAGTGATGGACTGGGGTTGACAAATGTAAGGAATCTTACAACACCAGGTTATAGTCCAACTGTTTTATTTGAAAATCACAAGCTTTCGGAGGCTTTCTCCTTCCTCAGGTGAGTGAAGGAGAAAGCCTCCGAAAGCTTGTGATTTTCAAATAAAACAGTTGGACTATCACCTGGTGTTGTAAGATTCCTTGCATTTTTCATAGAGCCAGCACAGGCACGATGGGCTGAATAGCCCCCGCCCGTGCTGTATGATTCTATGAAAGTAGTATTTTTGTTATGTAAACTTTAGGTGTAAGCCACGTTCATTTATGTGTGTGGCTGTATTTTTCAATCTATAGTTTGTGCACTTTTTGAGTAACCGTGTGGTATAGTTTAATACCAGTACAGCTCAAGAACTGTACTGACGTGGAAGCAAGTAGTTACATATGTTATGTGGCTTAAGCATTAGATATACATAACATTCCTTTGCTGTTAGTGGGATAAAAACATAAATACATAAAATGCCAAAGGGAAAAATCTCAATTGGCGGTCATAAAAAATTGATTTTTATCTGTGTTGAATTTTAACTTGTATTTTGTGCTTTAAGAAACAGCATTTGATGGGTTTAAACACAGGGTGTTCCTCAAAGGAAAAGCATGAGTTCAGAGACCAGACAGGCTCACTAAAGCAGGCTTCACAGGGTTCTTAGGAAAACACAATATGAAGTCTAAGATGTTAATTGTGTTATATGGCTGCAGACGTCACATTGTACGGCAAGCATCATATGCCATTGTCAAAGATTAGCTAGACATTTAATAATGATAAGGAAAATGCAGCCTTTTATTTCAATATAACTGATGAGGTAACAGGGCAGATGAGGGCAATGCAGTTGATTTTTAAAAATTTGTTCATGGGATGTGAGCGTCGCTGGCGAGGCCGGCATTTATTGCCCATCCCTAATTGCCCTTAAGAAGGTGGTGGTGAGCTGCCTTCTTGAACCACTGCAGTCCGTGTGGTGAAGGTTCTCCCACAGTGCTGTTAGGAAGCGAGTTCCAGGATTTCGACCCAGCGACGATGAAGGAACGGCGATATATTTCCAAGTCGGGAAAGTGTGTGACTTGGAGGGGAACATGCAGGTGTTGTTGTTCCCATGTGCCTGCTGCCCTTGTCCTTCCATGTGGTAGAGGTCGCGGGTTTGGGAGGTGCTGTCGAAGAAGCCTTGGCGAGTTGCTGCAGTGCATCCTGTGGATGGTGCACACTGCAGCCACGGTGCACCGGTGGTGAAGGTTGTGAATGTTTAGGGTGATGGATGGGGTGCCCAACATGCGGGCTGCTTTGTCCTGGATGGTGTTGAGCTTCTTGAGTGTTCCATCACACTCCTGACTTGTGCCTTGTAGATGTGGAAAGGCTTTGGGGAGTCATGAGGTGAGTCACTCACCGCAGAATACCCAGCCTCTGACCTGCTCTTGCAGCCACAGTATTTATGTGGCTGGTCCAGTTAAGTTTCTGGTCAATGGTGACCCCCAGGATGTTGATGGTGGGGGATTCAGTGATGGTAATGCCGTTGAATGTCAAGGGGAGGTGATTAGACTCTCTCTTATTGGAGATGGTCATTGCCTGGCACTTGTCTGGCGCGAATGTTACTTGCCACTTATGAGCCCAAGCCTGGATGTTGTCCAGGTCTTGCTGCATGCGGGCACGGACTGCTTCATTATCTGAGGGGTTGCGAATGCAATTGAACTCTATGCAATCATCAGCGAACGTCCCCATTTTTGACCTTTTAATGGAGGGAAGGTCATTGATGAAGCAGCTGAAGATGGTTGGGCCAAGTACACTGCCCTGAGGAACTCCTGCAGCAATGCCCTGGGGCTGAGATGATTGGCCTCCAACAACCACTACCATCTTCCTTTGTGCTAGGTATGACTCCAGCCACTGGAGAGTTTTCCCCCTGATTCCCATTGACTTCAATTTTATTAGGGCTCTTTGGTGCCACACTCGGTCATGGACTTTCAAAAGGCATTTGATAAAGTTCCGCATGGTAGGCTTACCATCAAGACTGCGGCCCATGGAATAAAGGGAGCAGTAACAACATGGATACAGAATTGACTAAGTGACAGGAAACAGAGAGTAGTGGTGAACGTTTGTTTTTGGACTGGAGGGAGGCGTACAGTGGTGTTCCACAGGGATCGGTGCTGGGACCACTGCTTTTCTCAATATATATTAATATTAATATATATTAATGACTTGGACTTGGGCGTACAGGGCACAATTTCAAAATTTGCAGATGATACAAAACTTGGAAGAGTGGTAAACAGTGAGGAGGATAGTGATAGACTTCATGAGGATATAGATAGGCTGGTGACATGGGAGGACACGTGGCAGATGAAATTTAATGCAGAAAAATGCGAAGTGATACATTTTGGTAGGAAGAACGAGGCGAGGCAATATAAACTAGAGGGCACAGCTTTAAAAGGGGTACAGGAACAGAGAGATCTGGGGGTATATGTGCACAAATCGTTGAAGGTGGCAGGGCAGGTTGAGAAAGCAGTTAAAAAAGCATATGGGATCCAGGGCTTTATAAATAGAAGGATAGAGAACAAAAGTATGGAAGTTATGATGAAACTTCATAAAACACTGGTTCGACCATAACTGGAGTATTGTGTCCAGTTTTGGGCACCGCACTTTAGGAAAGATGTGAAGGTCTTAGACAGGGTGAAGAAGAGATTTACTAGAGTGATTCCAGGGATGGGGGACTTTAGTTAAGGTGGATAGACTGGAAAAGCTGGGGTTGTTTTCCTTGGAACAGAGAAGGTTGAGAGGAGTTTTGATGGAGAGAAACTGTCCCCATTCGCAGAAGGGTCAAGAACCAGAGGATGTTGATTTAAGGTGATTGGCAAAAGAACCAAAGGTGACATGAGGAAAAACTTTTTTTATACAGCGAGTGGTTAGGATCTGGGATGCACTGCCCGAGGGGGTGGTGGAGGCAGATTCAATCATGGCCTTCAAAAGGGAATTGGATAAGTACTCAAAAGGAAAAAATGTGCACGGCTACGGAGATAGGGCAGGGGAGTGGGACTAGCTGGTTTGCTCTTGCGTAGAGCCGGCATGGACTCGATCGGCCGAATGGCCACCTTCCATGCTGTAACCTTTCTATGATTCTATGATTCTATGAACTTTAAAGAGGTTTGGATTGTACTTCTGTGGAATATTTTGTGCTATCCAGCAGAGAAGCTGGACCAGTTTTGAAACTACAGCTTGTTTCACAATGTAAGAAGTGAACTTTTTGTTTCAAAGAGAATACAGAGAGGGATAACCAAACAGATTAGGCACCCGACTGTGAAAAAAAACTGTTTAAAATGATAAAGGGATTTGATAGGATAGATACAGAGAAACCGTTATCTCTGGTGGGGGAAATCCAGAACAAGAGGGCACAATCTTAAAATTAGAATTAGGCCATTTAGGAATGAAATCAGGAAGCGCTTTTTCACACAAAGGATAGTGGAAATCTGGAACTCACTCCTCCAAAAAGTTGTTGATACTGGGTCAATTGAAATTTTCAAGACTGAGATAAATAGGTTTTTGTTAGGTAAGGTTATCAAGGGATATGGAACAAAGGTGGGTAAATGGAGTTGAGGCACAGATCAGCCATGATCTAATTGAACGGCAGAACAGGCTGGAGAGGCTGAATGGCCTGCCCCTGGGACTATGTTCCTATGTAACTAAGGAAGCTGTGAATGTTTGCATTGGAGAAAAGAAGATTCAGGGTCGACCTTAATAAAGTTTTCAAGATTCTAAAATGAACCCTGATAAATCGTTTGATACAACAACTACTTCTGTAACCGGGGGGAACATGGGAAGAGACTCTGTATGCTACAGACTCTATATGCTACAAAGTATCAAAGTTAGATTCAACTACTTTACACGGAAAGTGGTGAAAGCGTGGAACAGATTGCCAAGGATGCAGTGGAGATGAATAGTGTTAACAAATTCAGGAAATGGTATTTTGGTGATAGAAACAATTGATCAGTATAAGAAATATAGAATTTTTTAAAAAGTTTTAATGACTGGCCAAATGGACCACAATTATCCTTAATGAGCCTTATTGTATGTTCCTAAGCTCTTATGAACGTCTCCATGTTCTTTGGACAAGTTCCACCAGCTCTCAGCCAATCATTCAGATGGATTACTCTATAGCAGCAAAGAGTTGCATCTTGGGGAAGAAACACAATGTCTGCAAAGCTATTCCATCTGTCAGATGATCATGGGGTAGAGCCAAGCCCAGAATCTCCTATCCTCCTAATCAAAGGAGAAAATGTAACAGCGGTAAGTGGGGGTGAAGAGGAGGGTGGGGGCAGTTAGGGGAAACATGGGGGAAATGCTGAAAATTTAACAGCATTCAAGTAATAATTGTTTGATTATCTTGCAAGAAATAACTTTCTCAGTCTCAATTGATGGCTGTTCAGGTAACTTTTCAGGGTGTGATGGCCAGATTCCCCTGCTGAATATTTAGCATTTATTTTCCTATATGTTTTCTTTCAGTAAGTTTTGTTTTTTTTAATTAAAATATCTATCAATTGTGAAGTTAAAAAAATTAACTAGACAATGCAATATTTGACATAAAATTTAAAATTTTGGGTGAGGGCGAATACACCTGGATCCCTTTAGGAAAACACATTGCAGAACATGCAAGGGAGGCAAGCAGCGTTTGGAACATGTGTGTACAATTCTAAATTTGCTTCCCGTACCTCAAGGTGTCATCACTGCAGTTTGTTTAATGTAATGTGAAAAAAATAAACATTTTTGTGCTCATTGAAGTGAGGAATGTTAGTGCTGAGGAATGCAACATTTTCTATTTGAGGCACACGGGTAGATTTTCCTCCTCAGTGTAAGAGTCTGGTGAGGGGGAAGCCCTTATCACAAAATCAGCCTCAGGCTGCTCATGATTTTCCATCCAATTAAAGTCTTACGTCTCAGCCCTGAAGAGGAAAACCTCGGTCCCAATGACAGCATCAAACACTTTCAAGTCAGATAGACTGCAGCTGGATACAAAATAAAGCTTCCTCTACCTTGCCTCAACAATATGCCTCAGCCCTAATCCCAGATGTGCGGCATGATGGGCACTGAAGTCCCATCATTTTGATCCTGAGAGGACAGACGGAGCCTCGGTTTAACATCTCATCTGAAGGATAGCACCTCTGACGGTGCAGTGCTCTCTCAGTACTGCACTGAAGAGTCAACCTAGATTTTGTACTCAAGTCTCTGGAGTGAGACTTGAACCCACAACCTTCTGACTCAAACCAGAGAGCTACCACTGAACCATAGCTGACACCTATACCCTTTCTGGAATAGACAATTGGTAAATGCTCAGAGAAAATACAGCAACATGCACTGAAACTGAAGGGAGGGAGATGTGAGGTTTCTACTTCCATCGTATCTGTAAACTAAAATTGTCGCCTTTTTGTGGCCATCATGATCTTGAAATGTTGGGAGCGAAATTGGACCGTATTTTGCCTGATTTTCTGGAGTGAAATGGGTCCAGAAACGAACAATTTATGCTGACAATCCCATGGAACCAGAATGCACAGAAAATGCCTGTGGTTGTCAAGGTCACCGTGGTCCTTAATTTCTGCATCACAAGGTAATTTCAGGCTGCAACATTTAACATCATCCAGTTTGCTGTCAGGGGTGTCCGAGGCTCTGTACTCCATGAGGAACGACTTCCTCTCCTTCCCCATGGAGCAAGCAAGCTTCCCAAGAGTGCAAGAAATAATTGCATGCTCCATGACAAGACCCAGGCATGTATGTGTGCAGGGAGGGATTCTACTCTCCCAATGTGCAGGTGGTGTGAGATGACAGGCAGCCCATCATACAGGTCAATGCCGATTTCCTGGCAGTAGTCAAGGCACTTTCATCAGGCATTAAGCAGGCTGTTTGGAGACAAAGATATCTATCCCCTGTACGCATGACTCTTGATTCCTGTCAGGAACCCAAATACAGAATCTGAGGAGCACTATAATCAGGTCCATGTCTCCAATAGAGCTCTGATCGAACAAACCATCAGCATCCTGAAACAGAGACTGCCTGAACTGTTCAGGAAGAGTTCTGCAGTACAGCCCCGACAGAGTCTCCAAATGCGTGGTCGTCTGCTGCATGCTGCATAACTTTGCCCTGTAAAGGAGCCAACCTTTGGAAGCACCTCGGGAGGAAGAATTGCAGGAGCAGGAAGGTGATCAGGAAGATGAGGATGAAGAGGAGGAGATGAGGCAACCAATCGTGCGAGCTGCCAGAGCTGTGAGGCAGTAAATAATCAAGGAGAGCTTTACCTAAATAACCCCTTCTCTCCCCAAAGCATTCTAAAGTTCATAATTCAAAAAACATTAACTATAGACAACTAAAACTCACCCTAGTGTGAAGTCCTGTTTCCTGATTTCTGTGCTCTTTTATCTATTCTGGTGCTCCTATGATATGGTTCCCCTGCCCCTGCAACTGGAGTTTGGGAGGTGAAAGGCTGCTGCCTTGAGATAGCTCTGGTGGGCTGCCTTGAGGAGCTCTGAGCATAGATGGCCCAGCTGCAGACTGCTGCATCCTGACAGCGGCCAGGGCAGTCTGGCCCAGCTGGCTGCTAAGCACCAACATGTGCACTGGTTGAGAGGCTGGCGGGGTAGCAGACGTGCTGTCATCCTGCAAGAGGTGCCACTGCCACTGCCATGGTGCCACTGCTACTCTCGATGCAGAGCCTCAGCACTTCCACTGTTCTGCTTGAGAACAGAGTGCAGGAGTGATGTGAGGCTCTTGAAGCACCTTTCTATAGTCTCCCTCATGGCTTGAAAGCCAGAGGAGATGGAACCAGTCTGAGCTTCCACCAGAGGCTCCATCACTGTGGACCCCCCTCCTGTCTTCACAGAAATGACCACTTACTCCATGGTTGACTGCAGTGCTTTGATGGACTGCGCAAAAACCCCACACGAGACCTGCTGGCAGGCAACCCAGTGTACCTAGAAGTTCCTGGTGTATAGCCATATGTCTTCCTCTGTACTCTGGGCCTTCGTAGTCCACATCTTTGTCCTCTGCAGCAGGCTAGAATGTGAGTTCTTCCTCTGGTGAGTTTCTTCCTGGGCCATTCTATCCCCCTGCCCTTGCTCCAGTGCACTAGTGCTCGGTGTGTCTCATCGTGCAGACCTTTCTAGCCTACCATCTAAACTACAAGGGGTCGCAATCTCTGAGCTGGTGCCTGCAAGGGTCAGGTCAAGTAATGTTTCCTTTTCAATTGTGCTGACTTCCTCTTCCTCTGCTCCCTCAGGACCCTGTAGAGTTTCTGGAACTGAAATGGAAATGTGGACAGTTAGTGATAAGGGTAAGCAGAGATAGATGATAAGCTGCTTAACTAAAATGCACTTTGTCTTGCAGAGTGTGCAGAGTGATTTTGCAGTGGGTAGGGATAAAGAGGGTAAGATGTGCAGAAACCCTGCGGGACATGTCCTCCAGCTTCACCAGTCACCGAGGTCATGTTTCGCCCCCTTAGCCCACGATGTCCAGTGCCTCCTCCTCCAGTGGAGGCAGGACATGGATGTTTGCTCGCCCTCCTCCTGTCCTTGCCTATTTGAAGAAATTAATTTCAGGCCACTTACCACGCTGGCAGCGGCCTGAAGGTAAGTCCACTATGATGCGGTGCGGAGCAGCAATTGGGGAGGGGCGATTGGGATGCTATGCAGTTGGCAGAGCACTCCTGTTCCTCCTGGCTCCACAGTAATGATTTTTCCAAGAGATTGAGGGTCCTCCTACTCTGCTCTGCGATATCGAATTTTGGAGATGGGGACCTAAAACAGGCGTTAGACCCCTCATTTACATATGTAAGGGTGCCTAGTGCCTGTTTGGTCGGCTGCGAGGGACACGTAAAAAATCACCCAACCCAATATCAGGTCAGATTTCTTTCAAGCCTTATTTGGCATATGATTTTGGTTCCTGAAATTGGGCCTTGTTGCGTCCATTTTATGCCTGTAATACAGGCTCAGCAAAGTCCAGTTTCTACCCAATTTTATTTTCTAAAAACATACTATCAGAAAATGTTATCACAGAATAACACTGCACTTTTAATGCTTGATCAAAAGTAAAACTTTGTCGTATCGAGGGCAGATTTTTTAAAAATAAAAAATATCAACCTTTTTCAGTAATTTTGAAGAAATCTTCCTGTTTTAAACGAACAAATAACAAGCTTTGCCAATGTGAGCACTCACTTTGCAGATAATGATTTTAAGTATAATACAGTGCTGTCTGTAATGTGGTAACCAGAATGTGTGGCTTATTATAAGTGATTCCGACTGTATGGAGCAGGTGACCCACTCCAACAGATGTATAAGAGGCGATAAATACTCTGATAACAGACTTTTGCAGATTACCACTACTGACGTCAGTATGATCCACTCTATTAATAAATGTAATTTTAAAATAAACAAAAAGTATGTTTACAGGGAGGCTGACGAACCAAAGGAAGGATATGTGTTTTTTTTTTAAAAACTGTTTCCTTTGGAAATTGCAAATGCAATTCTAGAACAATATGTTTGGCAAGGAAGGATTTTCGCTCCTTCTACTTAATGATTATATCTGTTAAGGCTTTTGATTTAATCATATTATAAGATTAAGATATTATAGGCCTTGCTTTAAAACGTCTGACAGAAGGCTGTGGCATCACTGGTGGTGGCGGTGGACTGTGAAAGTTACGTCGACAGTGGCCGTGGCAGGAGAGTCTCACCGACAGCTCGCCAGTGAATGAAGTGAATTTACCCCGGGACAGGTGAGCTCATCACTTCCAACACCATCCACTCATTTGCATTGTGGAAGGATTTTACCGTGTTTGTTTTTAAGCATCCACGCTTTAAAAATTGCGATTATTTTGACAAGATTATGAACAAAAGTTTGTTTGTTTTTAAGACAATTGTAACAGCTCGGGATGGAAGAGTTGACAGATAAGGACCGTTTGAAAATGGAGGTAGACCAACTTCGTAAAGAATTACCATTAGAGAGGCTGCTGGTAGGAGCTCCTATTTATGATTTCAGAACACTAACACTAATTTGTTGTATTTTCTTGTTGCTGCTTTGTGGGGCTGCAGTTATCCTATAACAATCTCCAAGCTGATGTTAAGGTTCATTTCACATAATAAAACTCAAACGGCAAATTGTCTATTAGCATTAATGAAATCTGATTAAAGATCAAGAATGTGACGAATTAATTAAAATTTCAAGCAAATCCGATATACGGTATATTTTAATACTATGGGCTTTGGACATGCCTGATGCTAACAATGAATGCCAAAATTGAGGGAACAAAATATAAAGTCAAGACAAAACCACCCACTGCTGTATCTTAACACATCTAATATTACCCTTATCTACAATCTTTCCTCTAACAAGTACACGTCCATTATGAATAGCCACAGAGCACCGTGATCTGGCTGTTCTTCATTAAAGTTAGGTCTTTTCTCAAAATTCAACAGACCCATAATGTGCAGCATGCCTTCAATTATATCAATAATCTACCAGACTACCGCAAATTAAAAATGATAAGTAATAAAGCATGATCCGTTAGAATATGTAAGTAACATTGTATTAAAAGTAAGAAACAATGAAACAGAAAATTCTAACATTGAATATTTTGTAAAAGTTATCATGTCACAGGTAATTGCTTAGATTGATCACCCATAAAATTATGGTGGCTTGATTAATGTTTACAGCACCAGTAGCTTTGTGAAGCACACGAGGGAGAAAGGAATAGAAGGATATACTGATAAGGTTAGATGAAGAGGGGTTAGAGGAGGCTCGCATGGAGCATAAATGCCGGCATAGACAAGTTGGGCCGAATGGCCTGTTTCTGTGCAGTTAACTCAAAGTAACTCTATGAAGCCTCAGATGGTCAGCAACAAAGTCAGCTTGTTAAGTCAGAGATCACTGAGGAGTGCGTATTGCTCCTCCTAATTTACAATATACATAAATGTTACGATACTGGAAATCCAAAATATAAACAGAAAATGCTGGAAATGCACAGCACATCAACTAGCATCTGAGGCTGCAATTATACTACGCTATCTTATCTGTAAAGTGTAAAGCACAGCCAGCAAGGTCCATTTTGCATTGCCTGGCTGTGAATGGCACTCTCAGCAGCAGGAGACAGCTCTCTGCATGTATACTTTTGTTGATGTGTTTAAAGTCTACTATTACTCCATTTATCTTTTATCACTTATAATTTGACATTGAATTATTTCAGGTATCTAAGTGTGCAGAGGAACTGAAGGATTACATTGAATCACAATCTGCAGAAGATCCTTTGGTAAAGGGAATCCCTGAGGACAAGAATCCTTTCAAGGAGAAGGGTGGTTGTGTGATCACATGAACCAAACAGGACTCAGACATCCTCAGAGCATCAGGGTATTTTCTACAGCTTAGTGACCATTAGTGCGATGAAACCCTATAGATGCTAAACGTGGAAGGTGGAAAAATAGAGTCATCATCTCGGTTGGCATGACGTCTTTAATTTGTTATTGAATTTAAAAAGCATTTCAGCAGCTGGTGCAAAAAAACTGAAAATTTGGCAAATTCTACCAAGGATGGCAAGTTACCATTTGGAGAAAAAAAATCTTTTTGATTGCCGATCTGTGGCGGCTAACCCCATAAGAAATCATCATTTAATATTATTGAATTCTGACGAAAGGTTTTCGACCTGAAACGTTAACTCTGTTTCTTTCTCCAAAGATGCAGCCTGACTTGCTGAGTATTTCCAGCGTTTTCTGTTTTTATTTAATATTACATTCTGTGCAAGGAACTTATTTTGAAATTGCAGTATAAAAGTGTACATATTCTGATAACTGATGAGTGTATAAACTGAACCCATATGCAGAAATTTATCAATAAAACAATATTATTTCCCACTTCAAATACCATATTGAAAAGCCACCTAAAGTAATAAAATTTTTACAATTCATATTCCCGAAAACTTGTTTGAATGCGTCAATTCTATCATCAATTTCAGCACTGATAGTACACAATAATTGGAATTTACAAATCATATATAAATGGGGTCCAAAATCACTCTGATAACACACTTAGCTAATTTAATACAGAATTTAGCAGATCTTTTACTGGCTTTTAGTTTTGATACAGTCATACTGGTAAAAAATCAACTAATACAGGTGTTGATGCTCAAAATAAATACCTGTTTATAGAAAGTGTACAATGGCATTTTGCATTATGGTTTATCCCCATTGTATGGTTTCCAAAGAGAACATATGGAACTTCAAAATATAATTTAAGCTTTTGAGCTTTTTGCAACAACAATTTTCATTTATAATGTTAAAAAATAAGCCCCAAGGCACTTCACAGAGAGCTGCAATGAGAACGGAAGCTGAGCCAGTAAAGGAGAGATTAGAAGGGGTGACCGAACACTTGGTGGAAGAGATGAGTTTTGAGAAGATTGTTAAATGATGAGGCAGAGGTAGAGAGACAGAGAGCTTTAGGGAGGAAATTGAGATAGAAGAACTGAAGTGGCTGAAAGGTGTGACACCAAAGGTAGAGCAAAGGGAGGGGAGCTGCACAAAATGTCAGAGTCGGAAGAATCAAGTGTTACCGAGGAGAAATAAATGACTGGAAAAATTGCAGCTATGGAGGGATTTAAACATAAGGATGAGATTTTTAAAGTTAAAGTTTTGGTGGACGGGCTGCCAATGTCAGCAGCATGGGTATAATGGTTGAGCAGGTTGTGGGGTGGGATACGTGAAGCAGAGTTTTGGACAATTTGGAGTTTATGGAGTATAGGAGACCAGTGAAGAGAGCAACAATAGTCAAGTCTGCAAATGATAAATGTACATATAAGGGTTTCAACAGCAAAAGACCAGAGGCAGGCAACATTGTGGAGATGGAAGTAAGCAGTCTTTGTGGTGGAAAGGACATAGGGTTTGAAACTCAGCTCAGGGTCAAACAGGACACTAAGGCTGAGAACAGTTTGGTTCAGCCTGAGAGGGTGGCCAAGGTAAATAATGAAATCAGTAGCAAATAAAGAAAGTTTGTTTCAGAGGTTAAGGACAATGATTTTGGTCTTCTCAATGTTGGGCTAAAGAAAGTTATGACTCATCCAGAACTGGATATCAGACGAGGCGTTCTTTCTGTAATGTGGCAATTGTGGGGGTGGGGTCAAGAGAAGTGATGCAGAGATAGAGTTGAAGGCATTGATGCATATGTGGAATTCCAGCTGGTCCATCGAGTCTGTCCCATTGCAATTAGGCAACATGACCCTCAATGTTCCCCACGCACCAGCTGCCAAGTAATATCCCTAGAGAGACAAAAAACAGATTTTAAAAACTCTAGGCCAATTCAAGGAAATAATAATTCTAGGAATTTCCTCTCCGGCCCCTGAATGTACTCAAAACGAGTTTCAAAACAGTGACCACAAGCTACATCACTCGACATCCCAACAAACTTTTATACCTAGTGATATCAGCCTTCCAAGAACTCATCCAGCAGGGAATCCTCATCCACTACACAAGCTACCAACTTATTCCAAAGGTCAGTGGTCTTCTGTGAAAAAAAAACCTCCTGATATCTTCTATGCTTATGTAATTTATACACATATCTCCTTGTTTTCCCTAATTTATCTGATTTAAATAATCCATCCACATGCACACTGTATCATAGTAGGTACAGCACAGGAGGAGGCCACTCGGCCCATTGTGCCTGTGCTGGCTCTTTGAAAGAGTCTCATTCTCCTCCTCTTTCCCCATAGCCCTGTAAATTTTTTCCCTTCAAGTATTTATCCAATTCCCTTTTGAAAGTTATTATTGAATCTGCTTCCACCACCCTTTCAGGCAGTGCATTCCAGATACAACTCGCCGTGTGAAAAAATGTTTCCTCATATCATCTCTGGCTTATTTGCCAATCACCTTAAATCTGTGTCTTCTAGTTACTGACCCTTCTGCCACTGGAAACAGTTTCTCCTTATTTACACTATCAAAACCGTTCATGATTTTGAATACCTCTATCAAATCTCCTCTTAACCTTCTCTGTTCTAAGGAGAACAGCCCCAGCTTCTCCAATCTCTCCACATAACTGAAGTCCCACATCCCTGGTACCATTCTAATAAATCTCTTCTGCACCCTCTCTAAGGCCTTGACATCCTTTCTAAAGTGTGTTGCCCAGAATTGAACACAATACTCCAGCTGATGCCTAACCAGTGTTTTATAAAGGCTTAGCATAACTTCCTTGCTTTTGTACTCTATGCCTCTATTAACAAAGCCCAGGATCCCATATGCTTTTTCAACAGCCTTCTCAACTTGTCCTGCCACCTTCAAAGATTTGTGTATGTGCGCCCCCAGGTCTCTCTGTTCCTGCACCCCCTTTAAAAGTGTACGATTTAGTTTATATTGCCTCTCCTCATTCTTCCTAAAAATGTATCACTTCACATTTCTCTGTGTTACATTTCATCTGCCATGTGTCTACCCATTTCACCAGTCTGTCTTTGTCCTCCTGAAGTCTGTTACTGTCCTCCACATTGTTTACTACATTTCTGAGTTCCGTGTCATCGGTAAACTTTGAAATTATACCCTCTATACCCAAGACCAGGTCATTAATATATATCAAAAAGAGCAGTGGTCCTAATACTGACCCCCAGGGAACACCACTGCATACTTCCTTCCAGTCTGAAAAACAACTGATCACCACTACTCTCTGCCTTCTGTCCCTTAGCCAATTTTGTATTCACGCTGCCACTGTCCCTTTAATCCCATGGGCTTTAATTTTGCTAACAAGTCTATTATGTGGTACTTTATCAAATGCCTTTTAAAAGTTCATATACGCAACATCAACTATCTAGTCCCACCATCATTTTAAATACTTCAATCAAGTCATCTTAAAGTCTATACTTTTCTAGAGTCAATAAAGACAACTCTCTGAGCCTATTATGATAACTAAGGGTTTTTAAACAAGGCTTTTTAAATTTAAGGTTTTGATAGGGTAGATGGAGAGAAACTATTTCCTCTGGCAGGGGAGTCCAGAACAAGGGGGCATAACTTTAATATTATTTCTTCACGCAAAGGGTAGTGGACATCTGGAACTCTCACCCCCAAAAAGATGTTGAAGCTAGATCAATTGAAAATTGCAAAACTGAGATTGATAGATTTTTGTTAGGTAAGGGTATTAGAGATTTGGAACCATGACAGGTAGATGGAGTTAAGATACAGATCAGTCATGATCTGATTGAATGGAGGAACAGGCTCGAGACCTGACCCCCAGGGT
This sequence comes from Heptranchias perlo, assembly GCF_035084215.1. Classification (NCBI taxonomy): domain Eukaryota; kingdom Metazoa; phylum Chordata; class Chondrichthyes; order Hexanchiformes; family Hexanchidae; genus Heptranchias; species Heptranchias perlo. The sequence goes on along the minus strand of NC_090326.1, from coordinate 94,988,167 downwards.
GGGTGGGGGGATACAAATTTAAAAATTGACAACCTGACCCCAGCTCACCTATTTTCGGTTTTAATTGACGTAGGTTGGGAGCGGGCAACCAACCCGCGCTCAGGAGATGGGTCATTTACTAAAATATTTTAAGGAGACTTTTAAGTAAAGTCTTATTTTGAAAACCTGCAGGCCAGTGCCTGGGCCAGCAGATTAAAGGAGGCGAGAAAGCCAGACCCATCAGGTAAGTACTTTCACAGCACTGCTTGTGGGCCAGGAGGAGCAGGAGTGCTTCTCCCCGGCCCATCAACCTTCTCTGTTTATCCCCCACAATGGGTCAACAACCCCTCTCCACGATGGGACCCCCGCGATTGACTGATTCCCTCCCTCCCCTGGCAACGTCTGAATCCCACACCCACCACGACCGATTTCCATCCCCCCTGAGGTCAGACCCCCCTCCGATCTGCTGCCCGGTTGCTTTCCAACCTGACAGACAGCCAGCCTGTGAAACTGTTGAAAACTGCCCAGGAAATCTGTTGAAAAAATTTAAAACAGGTCCTGCGATAAAAATTGGCAGGACCTGCAGCAAACCCTTACTTCCGGATTTCCCGTCCGCATATCCTCCCCCCCACTCTCTTCCTACCTCAGAGTTATTATCAGGGCCTATGTCTCTATATATCAATGGTGATAACCTGTGACAATGACAGCAACATGGAGGAGGGTAACCAAGAGAAAAACCAATGGATCAAATCGCTGCCAGAGAGATGAAAGTGACATGCAGAAATGCAGTAGTGACAGGGGATTCTATAGTGAGGGAAAGAGACAGGCACTTTTGTAGTCAGAACCAAAAGTCCCAAACTGATATGTTGCCTTTCAGGTACCAGAGTAAGGTCCAAGAGACTTCGGAGAGGGGAAGAGAACAGTCAGATAGAATTGAGGTCCTGCAAAGAGCAGCAATTAGGAGATAGGTTAATGAACAGAACCTAGAAGATATTAAGAAAGAAAGAACTTGCATTTCTATAGTGCTTTTCACAACCTCAAAATTTCTAAAAGTGCTTTACAGCTAACAAAGTACTTTTGAAGTGTAGTCACTGTTGTAACATAGGAAATGCAATAATCAATTTGTGCAGTGCAAGGTCCCACAAACAGCAATGAGATTACAACCAGATAACATGTTTTAATTATGTTAATTTAAGGATAAATGTTGACTAGGGTACAGGGAGAACTCTTCTATTTGTCTTCAAAAAGTGCCATGGGATCTTTACAGCAAGCAGAGGGGGCAGACAGGACCTCAGTTTAATATCTCATCCAAAAGACAGCATCTCCAACAATGCAGCAGTCTCTCAGTACTGCACTGAAATGCCAGTCTGGATTACGTACTCAAGTCTCTGGAATGGGGCTTTTAACCACAACCTTCTGACTCAGAGGTGAGGGTGCGATTATTGAGGCAAGGCTGATAGGTCAGGATTACTCATGGTGCCACTCATTAGTCAGTATCAGAATAGTAAGATAAGGGAGTGGCTGGTGAGATAGTGTAGGAGGGAAGGGTTAAGACCCCTGGGACATTAAGAGCAGTTCTGGGGCAGGAGTGGCCTGTACTCATTAGGTTTCACCTAAACAAGGCTGGGACTTATGTCCCTATTGGGTGAGTAATTAGTGCTTGCGGAGGGTTTAAACTAATATGGCTGGGAGAAAAGGAAAAAAAAATAAGAAGACAAAACAGAAAGGAAAGGAAAGGGGTGAAGGGGTGTAGGAAAAATAAAGGAGAAAAAAGAGAAAAGTTATAAAGAACAGATCAGGAGGGGGAGGGATTAAAACAAGGAAGATTGCCAAACAGACAGAGGCAGGTTTGAGTTGTATTTACGTAAATGCATAAGGTATTGAAAAAAAAGTTAGTGAGCTAGAGGTACAAATTACTATGGGGGAATATGATATAATAGCAATAAATAGATGTGATTTAGGGTATGAAAAAAAAGGAGTGTAAATCAAAGATTCCTTTACAGCACTGGAACATAGTGATGGTGCAAATGTTGAATGTATGTGGTTAGAGTTAAGGAATAACTCTTGGAAGTATTTTATTGATCACCAAATAGTGGAAAGGAGAAGATATCTGTAGACAAGTTAAAGAAAAATGCAGGAACAACAGGGCCATAATAATGGGTAGCTTTAATTCACTATTTTACAGACTGCAGTAATACAAGTGGCAAAGAAGAGGAGGGGTTTCTACATTGTGCCCAGGACTGCTTTCTGGATCAGTGTGTTTTTAGTCCATAAAGAGGCAATGCTGATTCTAGTTCTAGGAAATGAAGTGGGCCAAGTGGCTTATGTAAAGGTTGGAGAATATCTAGGAAACAGCAAGCATAACATAATTAGATTTCAGATGGAAATTGAAAATGAGCAGGAACAGTCAAAGATAAAGCCACTTGACTGAAATAAAGCTAATTTCAGTGAAATCAAAAGGGAACAAGCCTAGACAAACATGAAAGAAAATTGGCAAATAAGACCGTACATAAGAAGTACAGGTGGTACAGCAAAAGCTGGAGCTCCTTGGATGAGTAGAGAAATTAAAATTAAAATGAGACTTAAAAAAGTCATTTGACAAATCTAGGCCCAGTCTTGGAAAATAAACAAGTGAAATAGAGAAAATATCGAGTGGAAGTAAAAATGCATTAGAAAGGTGAAGAGAAGGTATGAAGATTGGCCCAAGCCCCACTCTCCAGTCTCCCACTGTCCCTAACCCTGAACCCTAATCTCTCTGCCACTTCTGCCCCATCTTCCTCCCCCCTCCATTTTCTTCAAGCTCATCTCATACATAAGAACCACTTCACACAATTCCTGACCACCAATTTTCTTTCATGGCCCCCATGCTAGCTGACATTGTAAATGTTTCCACTCTCCTCAGATACCATCCTTTTCTCTTCAAAATTTATAATCCCCTCCTCAAAAAACCCACACTCAACCTTTCTGTCCTTGTCAATTACCACCCTTCTCCAACCATTCTAAGGTCCTTGAGCATGTTGTTGCCTCCTTGATTCAGGACCTTCTCTCCTGTAACTCTGCATAAATTCCTCCAGTTCAGCTGCCACCCTTTTCACAGCAGCAAAACAGCCATAACCAAGGTCACAAATGACATCTTTTGTGACTGTGACGATGGTGCTTTATCCCTTCTTGTACTCTTCAACCTCTTCACAGCATTCAAACCGGTTGACCATGGCATCTGCCTCCTCTGTCATTCAGCTTTATAGAACACTCTTGCAGGGTTCCATTCTACCTATCTGAACATAGCCAGGGTCTCCACCACACTATTACTTCCAATGTCCCCCAACGATTTATCCTTCGTTACCTCCTCTTTTCACCTCATACTGCCCTTTGGTGACATTATTCTCAGGCTTGGCGAATGCTGAGAATACCTAGGTCTATGTCTCCATCACCTCCCTTGACCATTTGACTGCGTCTGTGCTATCAGACTGCTTGTCTTGGATGTGTCATAACTTTTTTCAGTTCAACATCAGGAAGGCCAAAGCCATTGTTTTAAACGCCCATCACACATTCCACTCCCCTGCCACTGTTCCAGGCTGATCTGGACCATAAGCAGTCTTGGTGTCCTGTTGATTTGTGAGCTGAGTTTTGTTAGTATTTTAGTTTAATCAGTAAGTACTAATGATTTGGGTTATTGAGCTTGACCATGTGAGGAACTTCAATTATTGTACAGTGCAAATGATCTCATTGTTGAAGCTCACCAGGTTAATGCCTATATCTCCATTGATAATAATTCAGCTCCTGTCAGTAATTCCTCCAAAGCTGTTCCCTCTTTACATCATCAGCGCTTACTGTGAATATAGGTATCCACAAACTATCAACACAAATGGGCAGGAAATAAGGTGTTAAAGTTATTTATGTTTTTTAGTAACTGATTTCTAAAAGTATTATTAATGGTGAAGTCCCTTTTTGTAAATTTTGAAGATACTGTATATGTAAATGAATAATAACTAACAAAGTATCACAAACATAGGCACAACAATAACTGGTGCAATAACAATTTCAACAGAAGTTCAACTTGTGTCCTTGGGAGTATAAAGGCCCTCCCAAAAAACGGATAACAACTAATTAATAGGACTATCGGATCTAATTAAGAATGAAGAGTCTGTTCTGAACGAAAATATGAGAGACCAATGTCCAAACTAACCAAGCCAAGAAAAACAGGAATAGATGATAAGGGAGGTGGTCCAGTCCAGTGATAACGAATAACATAATGGAAACAATTGCACCTTACGAATTAGAGCTAGGGAAATGTGCAGTAAACAAACTTAGAAATTTATCGTGAATGGCACTTCAATCATACAGATACAAATGACTAATCAAAAAGAGCGTATTACTTTTTATATACTGCATAATGTTTGCAAACCAATTTTACACTGATTCCTTTACATATTTTACCATAACTTTTTGAAATCGAAATGTAAGTAGCAAAATTCCTTCATACAATGACAAGTTGCTGAAGCTTGCTGAAAGTTGTGTTCAGATTGATGGGAAATACTGTCAAGTTTAACTTCTACTGATCATGATTTCCAACTATCTACATTTTACTTTATACCACACTTAAAACGTTATGTAATAGCAAGTCAGAAGGCAATCATTTGTACAAATGTTCTAAAGTACAATTCAGATTTGATAGCAAAATCTATCATAGTCATAGGTGGTGGCTCTGAAATTGTGCTGTAAAATAATAACAACAACAACAACTTGCATTTATATTGCGCCTTTAACGTAGTAAAATGTCTCAAGGCGCTTCACAAGAGCATTATCAAACAAAATTTGACACCGAGCCACATAAAGACATATTAAGACATGTGACCAAAAGTTTGGACAAATAGGTAAGTTTAAAGGAGCAATTTAAAGGAGGAGAGAGAGGTAGAGAGGTGGAGAGGTTTAGGGAGGGAATTCCAGCGCTTAGGGCCTAGACAGCTGAAGGCACGGCCCACCAATGATGGAGCGATGGATATTAGGGATGCACACAAGACCAGAATGGGAGGAGTGCAGAGATCTTGGAAGGTCATAGAGCCGGAGGAGGTCACAGAGATAGGGAGGGGTGAGGCCATGGAGGGATTTGAACACAAGGATGAGAATTTTAAAATTGAGTTGTTGCAGGACTGGGAGCCAATGTAGGTCAGTGAGTACAGGGGCGATGGGTAAACGGGACTTGCTGCAAGTTAGATATAAGGGCAGCAGAGTTTTGGATGCGCTCAAGTTTATGAAGGGTGGAAAGTGGGAGGCCAGCCAGGAGACATGCAATAGTCGAGTCTGGAGGTAACAAAGGCATGGATGAGGGTTTCAGCAGCAGATAGGCTGAGGCAGGGTTGATATCATGCAGGTTGAAGTAGGCATTCTTGACGATGGAGAGGATATGTGGTCGGAAGCCCATTTCAGAAACAAACAGGATGCCGAGGTTGTGAACAGTCTGGTTCAGCCTCAGGCAATGGCCAGGGAGGGGGATGGAGTCGGTGGCGAGGGAACGGAGTTTGTGATGGGGACTGAAGACAATGGCTTCGGTCTTCCCAATATTTAATTGGAGGAAATTTCTGCTCATCCAATATTGGATGCTGGACAAGCAACATGACAAATCAAAGACAGTGGTGGGGTTGAGAGAGGTGGTGGTGAGGTAGAACTGGGCATCATCAGCATATATGTGGAATCTGACCTGTTTTTGGATGATATCGCCAAGGGGCAGCATTTAGATGAGAAATAGGAGGGGGCCTTGGGAGACTCTGGTGGTAAGAGTCCCCTAGCGGGAATAGAAGCCATTGCAGGAGATTCTCTGACTGCAGCTGGATAGATAGTGTTGGCCAGGGGCTGCAGAAGGTAACCTGAGACGTCAGCTGCTGATACACACAGGCAGGAACAACGTTTGAACTGAAGTAACCTGAGTTCAGTCACTGACCTTGGCTGGCTGGAAACAGTTTGAATTAATTAAGTTTTGTGAAAGACAAAGGAAATGTGATAAGACACAAGTCTTTATTTAGAAAAGGAGTAATGAGGTAATGCTACCTAAGTCCTTGAGACAGTGCCAATAAGAAGAAGACACAGGGTAACCAGAAAGCCTAAACCAACGAAATAGAAAGACAGCACAGCTTGAAGAGATAAGATTCGGAATAAGAATGAAGGATCTGGGGCGTGGAGCCAGACCGAAGACTCCGGAGACCAACCATCGCAGAAGTGGAAGACCCTACGTTAAGGACGTAGAGATGACGTCGAGAGAGAGAGAGAGAACGGAACGCCTGGCCAGCGTCAGCTCTCCTTTTCGGGTATTATCCTTTATATTCTGTGACCACTCAGGGAGTGTCAGAGAAACCTAGTGGGTGTGCATTTAGATCTTAGTTTGGGTATAAGACTATATAACCTGGTGTAAACTGCATGCCTACATCTAACCAGACGTATAAGCTATATGTATATGATCTAACGGCGTGAATAAAGTGAATTGAGAGTTAAGAGAGAATTGACACTTCTCCTCTTTGTACTAAGCCAGTAACCATAACCGGTGACCTCCGGTCAACAATAGGAATGGAACCAGGCGAGGGCAGCATACAAATGCTTAATATGTTCATCTGAAATTCTTTCCCTATTATTTTAACAGAGGTGTTATTCAATTAAAACAAATCAATTGATGCCTCTAATAAAATAGTGAAGAGAGGAACGTCAGAAGAAGGTATTGAACATTCATAGGCTAGCACCCATAAATCAATGAAAACAGTTTTTGTCCCTGTTTAAAAATTCTAGAATAACATTCGGACTAGAGTGCTTTATAAGGCTGTGATATGACCATGGGTCTTCTGGTGATATGATAAACCAAAAGATTGAGGCCAAGATATTCCTCTCCCCCCTCTGTCAAACGTTAGTCAAGCAGAATGAATCCAAAGTGCCAGACCTGGCATCAAGGATTTAAAGTTTACTTCCGTTTACTTCACTGTAAGACATTGGGCCAAGGTTAACCCTCTTGTGCTCTGATTTACTCCTCCTGGCTTCTACTCTTGCTGTGCTGCTGTTTTGAGTCCTTAGTTGTATTATTGGATTGGATCAGCTGTTGCTGTTCCATGTTGAACATCCTTGGTGCTCGGCTCAACTCCTCTGTCACTGCTCTGCTTGCCCCTGATGCAGATGCTTCCTCACTCTTACGTCCCCTGGTTGTGCTCTGCTCTGCTCTACCTCCATTACTGGGACATCTCTTCATTTGTTCTCCGGGGAGCTGGCTCTGGATTCAATCCTACTGCACCGGCACTGCTCTTCAGTCCCCCAAAACACCACACCAACCCTGGGCCTACAAGCACCTACCATAAGGAGGTCTTATATAGGACTCTGATGAGACCACACCTGGAGTGCTGTGTACAGTTTTGGTCTCCTGACCTAAGGAAGGATATGCTTGCCTTAGAGGGGGTGCAACGAAGGTTCACCAGATTGATTCCTGGGATAGAAGGCTGTCCTTTGAGGAGAGATTGAGTAGAATGGGCCTATATTCTATGGAGTTTAGAAGAATGGGAGGTCATAGAAACATAGAAAATAGGAGCAGGAGTAGGCCATTCGGCCCTTCGAGCCTGCTCCGCCATTCAATATGATCATGGCTGATCCTCTATCTCAATACCATATTCCCACGCTCTCCCCGTACCCCTTGATGCCTTTTGTGTCTAGAAATCTATCTAGCTCCTTCTTAAATATATGTAGTGACGTGGCCTCCACAGCCTTCTGTGGTAGAGAATTCCACAGGTGCATCACCCTCTGAGTGAAGAAATTTCTCCTCATCTCAGTCCTAAATGTCCTACCCCGTATCCTGAGACTGTGAACCCTCGTTCTAGACCCCCCAACCAGGGGAAACATCCTCCCTGCATCCAGTCTGTCTAGCCCTGTCAGAATTTTATACGTTTCAATGAGATTCCCTCTCATTCTTCTAAACTTGAGTGAATACAGGCCTAGTCGACCCAATCTCTCCTCATACGACAGTCCTGCCATCCCAGGAATCAGTCTGGTGAACCTTTGCTGCACTCCCTCTATGTCAAGTATATCCTTTCTTAGGTAAGGAGACCAAAACTGCACACAATACTCCAGGTGTGGTCTCACCAAGGCCCTGTATAACTGCAGTAAGACATCTTTGCTCCTGTACTCAAATCTTCTTGCAATGAAGGCCAACATACCATTTGCCTTCCTAACTGCTTGCTGCACCTGCATGTTTGCTTTCAGTGACTGGTGTACAAGGACACCCAGGTCCCTTTGTACATCAACATTTCCCAATCTATCACCATTTAAATAATACTCTGCCTTTCTGTTTTTCCTTCCAAAGTGGATAACTTCACATTTATCCATGTTATCCTGCATCTGCCATGTATTTTCCCACTCACTCAAATTGTCTAAATCACCTTGAAGCCTCTTTCCATCCTCCTCACAACTTACAATCCCACCTAGTTTTGTATCGTCAGCAAACTTCGAAATATTACATTTGGTTCCCTCATCCAAATCATTGATATATATTGTGAATAGCTGGGGCCCAAGCACTGATCCCTGCGGTACCCCACCAGTCACCGCCTGCCACCCCGAAAAAAACCCATTTATTCCTACTCTCTGTTTTCTGTCTGTTAACCAATTTTCAATCCATGCCAGTATATTACCCCCAATCCCATGTGCTTTAATTTTGCACACTAACCTCTTACGTGGGACTTTATCAAAGTCCTTCTGAAAATCCAAATACACCACATCCACTGGTTTTCCCTTATCTATTCTACCAGTTACATCCTCAAAAAACTCCAGTAGGTTTGTCAAACACAATTTCCCTTTGTTGACTTTGTCTAATCCTGTTGATATATTCTGAGTGTCCTGTTATCACATCCTTTATAATAGACTCCAGCATTTTCCCTACTACTGATGTTAGGCTAACCGGTCTGTAGTTCCCTGTTTTCTCTCTCCCTCCTTTTTTAAATAGTGACCTCATTGAAACGTATGAAGTTCTGAGAGGGCTTGACAGGGTAGATGCTGAGAGGCTGTTTCCCCTGGCTGGAGAGTCTAGAACCAGGGATCACAGTCTCAGGATAAGGCCTCATTTAGGACCAAGATGAGAAAAAATGTCTTCATCCAGAGGGTTGTGAATCTCTGAAATTCTCTATCTCAGAGGGCTGTGAATGCTAAGTCATCGAGTATACTCAAGTCTGAGATCGATGGACATTTGGACACTAATGGAATCAAGGGATATGGGGATAAGGCGAGAAAGTGGAGTTGAGGTAGAAGATCAGCCTTAATCTTATTGAATGGCGGAGCAGGCTCGTGGGGCCCTATGGCCTACTCCTGCTCCTATTTCTTATGTTCTTATAAGAACACCAGCCTCAGTCTCCATTGCTCTCCACTGTTCTTTAGTGTGACTCAGTGGTAGCACCCTCACATGTGGGTTCAAGCCCTAATCCAGGGACTTGAGCACATAATCTAGGTAGACACTTTATTCAGTACTGACGGAATGCTGCATTGTTGGAGATGCTGTCTTTCAGACATGATGCTGAGGTGGCACTCTGTCTACCTGTTCAGGTGGATACAAAAGATCCCATGGCACTATCTAAAGAAGAGCTGGGAAGTTCTCCTGGTGTTGGCCAGCATTCATCCCTCTGCCAACCCACCAAAACAAATTAACTGGTTATTTATTTCATTGTTGTTTGTTGGACCTACAAATCAGCAGTGATTACACTTCAAAACACTTTGGGATGTCCTGAGGATGCAGAAACTGTATAAATGTAAGTCCTTTCAAGATCTTCTATCTAAGCTTCACTCAGTTTCAGCTGCCATCTACTTCTGTCCCAGACTCCATTCCCTCCATGATAACGCCCCAGGGCTGAAACCCACTGATCCTTCACCTCCTGGATTGTAATCCAGCACTTCACTAATCTATTGGGTTGAGCTCCAATTGACTGCTGGCCTCCTGCTCTTGAGTGCTTCCCATGACTCCATCACTATTGATCTCCTGGATCAATCCTGCTCTCTGTTGATTCCCTGGTCACTCAGGCATAGTCCTTTCTTTTACCAGTTGCTGGAATGAACCTAGTGGATTTCTGGCCTTCACACCACTCCTCCTGGATAATTTCCTGCTGCTCTGGGCCTTTGGATCAGCTTCTATTGCACCAGGTCAATTGTCCTCCACTCCTTTGGCTCCCTAAACGAACTGCCCTTTTATTCACCTCGGTTGGCACCTTGGCTAATACTCTGCCCCTCTGTCAGCTCTTGAATCTATCTTTTCTCTCGCCTAGCATGAAGCCAAACTTCTCTTCTCAGCTGGCTGGTGGCTGCTGCAAGGTCTACCCTCCCTCCTTTGTCCATAACTGGATCTTGTTTCACCACTGCCTCCTGGCACACAACTGCCCTAGTCAGCAATTGCCACATCTGCCTTGATCATGTCAAGCACTGCTGTGCTTCACTTTCCTCAGTCAATGTTGATTATTACTCCAGAATCATCCTGATGGGCAAGGACAACCTTTCCTCAAGGACCAACTGTCACCTGCAACATCACCTGAAACATCTAGTGCAAAGAGCTAATGGATTTTTTTGTCTTGAGGTTCAAGACCATCCTTGTAGCTATATTCACTGCTTTCTCCCTTTCCTCTTCCCAATGCCTCCACCTTCCCCCAAGTCTCCCACCCAGAGAGCCCAGGGCCCCCATCTTTTTACAATTCTTTCCTGGCCTCTCCAGACTTATTTTTTCCCATGAAACCCACTCCTGTTTCCTCAATCACGACCCCACTCAACACCTGGTCATTCAGCTCTCCTTGGCTCCCATTAAAGCTAGCATTGTCAATGGTGCCCTTTCCTCAAATACTGTCCCCCTCCTGTTCAAAAGCGCTTTATCACTTCCCTCCTTAAAAAACCCACCCTTGACCACTCTGTCCTCTCCAACTACCAGTGCATCTCTAACCTTTGTTTCCTCTTTAAAGTCCTCGAACAGATTATCGTCTCCCAGCTCCATTCCCATCTCTCTCAAAACTCTCTGTTTGAACCCCTCCAGTCTGGCTTCTACTGGTCTCACAGCAATGAGATGGCCCCAACCAAAGTCACAAATGACATTTTCTGTGACTATGGTACACTATCTGTCTTTGTCCTCCTCACTTTTTCCCAGCATTCAATATAATTGGCCACATTATCCTCCTCCAACACCTCTCCTTCATCTAGCTCATTGGGATTGCCCTCCATTCCTACCTATTTGAACGTAGCCAATGCATCTCCACCAATGGCTTCTTTTCCCAACATCATACTGGCACATCTTGGGTCCCCAAGATTTTATCCTCAGTCCCCTCTTCCTTATCTAGATGCTGCCTCTCAGGACATTGTGCGCAAGCATGGAGTTAGCTTTCACATGTACTAGTCTCTCAATTGCCTCTGTGCTTGTCTGTGCAAGTCTTGGATAAATCACAACTTTCTCCAGCTTAACATCGGAAAAATTGAAACCATTATCTTCAGTCTTCACCACAAACTCCATTCTCTGAAGCTTAATCAGACTCTATGTAATCTAGGCGTCCTGTTTGACCCTGAGCTGAGTTGCATATCCCATCCATCACAAAGATCCGCAACTTTGCCCACCTCTGCACATACCTTGGACCTTCCTGCTCTGAAATCTTTATACTTGCCTTTGTCACCTCCAGACTTGACTACTCTATGCTTTCCTTGCTGGCGTCCAGTCCTCCACTCTCCATAAACTCCAACTTGTCCAAAGCTCCGCTGCCCATATCCTGTATTGCATTAAGTTCTGCTCACTCATCATCCCCATTCTCATTCACTTAGACTGGCTACTAGTCTCCCATTATATTCTATTCAAAATCTTTGTCCTCATCTAGAAATCCCACTGCGGCCTATCTCTGCAATCTTTTTTTTAAAATTCGTTCACGGGATGTGGGCGTCGCTGGCAAGGCCAGCGTTTATTGCTCATCCCTAATTGTCCTCGAGAATCTCCTCCAATCTTATATCCCTTCCTGTTCTTTTGACTCCAACTTGCTGTGTATCCTCCCTCTATCCGCCCCACCATTGGTCACCTTGGTCCTACTCTCTGGATCACTCGCCACCTTTAAAATCTCCTCAAGTCCCATCTCTTTGATTAAACTTCCAGTCACCTCTCTTAACCCTTGATTTAGCATCGATTTTTCTTGTGCCTATTTGTGAAGTGCCTTGGTACACATCTTTACAGTAAAAGAATTGTATAAATGCAAGTTGTTGTTGTACCAGGAACAGGAGAGGTTGCTGGCCACAACAATCAATACCATACAAATGATAGGTAACAGTTATGCTATGTGAATGAGAGGTAATAACCATCTCAAACAAGAAAGTTGAGCTATCTCCCCGTGACCTTCAAGGGCACCACCATCACCAAGTCCTCCACCATCAACATTTCACATGGTTACCATCGACCAAAGCTTAACTGGACCAGTCATATAAACACCATGGCTACAAGAATAGGGCAAAGGCTGGGTTCTCTGCAATGAATGGCTCACCTTCTGATCCCTCAAAACCTCTCCACCATATGCAAGGCTCAAGTCAGAAGCTCAAGTCAAGTCATCATTTGCCTGCATGGGTGCAGCCACATTAATACTTACGAAGCATGACACCATCCAGGACAGATCGGTTTGCTTGATTGGTACTCCTGCCATTGAACACAATATCCACCCATCCATCACCCCCCCCCCCCCCCCACACCATTACCAGAGCACTGTGGCTGCACTACGTACAATCTACAGGATGCACTGCAGCAACTCACCAAGGTTACTTTGACATCACCTCCCTCCCCTACAACTTCTACCACTGAGAAGGATATGAGCAGCAATGTTGTGGAAATGCTCTAAGTCAAACACCATCCTGATTTGAATAAATATTGTTGATCCTTCATCATCGCTGGAATTTGCCACCTAACACCAGCATGGTAGCATCATCACCACAAGGAGAAGTTCAGGGTAACTATGGATGGACAATAAATGCGGCTTTGCCAGCATTGCACACAACCCGAGAACAAATTTTAAAAAGATGGCTTCTCTCTGTCAACATGTGATGTCACCTCTTCACAAAAGTCTATAAGATTGGTCCAGCAAAGTCTATCCCTTCTAAAGTCATGTTGACTCTCAGAATCTTTCTATTCTTCAATGCCTCCTTCAAAATGACTCCTGGTGCTTCACAAATCTTTGTCCTTGTCTTGATAGTTCATCTGTTGTAGGAGATTTTTTGGATAGGGTGAATAGGAGCAAAATTTCCTGGATGAAGTGAAAGAAGACTGAGAGGGAGGGTCCGAAGACACAATATGGGAGAGGGGCAAGTTGAAAGCACACATTTTGAAGATGATAGGGTTATTAAGGTATTGCATCCTGTTGATAATTTGTGCAGATCATTTTACTGTTGACTCTAAGCATGCAATTTTACTAGCCTCACTCAGTCAGGACCAGAGGCTTTATTTTAGTTCAGAGAATGAATGGAATATCTGATAGACACAGTAGTGATAAAAACCTAATATTGGTAATAGGAAAAAAAATGGAATGATAGAAGGAGGTTCTTTTCCAAAATCGTCAATGTTAGATTTAGTGGAGAAAAGTGAGTGAAAAAGGTCATTGTGCTCTGTAAAAGTAATCAATGGAACTAATGTGACAGAAGAAGGTGCAAAGTGAAAAGAAAAAAATTAAAAAGTTTCAAGATATAGCTTTGGCAAGTGACCAGGAGAAATCACTGCTGGAGAGACAATAAGATAGCAGTTTGTGTTCAGAACATTGTGTCCAGAACTTTGTGTTCAAACATTGTGTCTCTGTATGATTAGTCATAAGAAAGGTAAATACTTGTAACATTCAGCTAAGAGTAGATCTATTTATTGGTTGAACTCAGATTTTAAAAGTTCAAAAAATCTTTGTGGTTGTAGGATCGTAGTTGGTTGTGACAGCTCTGCTTAAATTTAGTGAATTAGTTTTATCAAGGTTTCTTATTCTGTTGAAAATTTGCACAGATAATTTTATTGTTGGGGTATGAATTTAGTGGCCTCACTCAATACTGAAAAAATATAGAATTTTGATGGTGGTTCTTGTTTGGTGTAATTTTTGTAAATAACCAACAACAATTTGCACATATAAAGTGCTTTTAACATAATAAAATGTCCCAAAGTAGTACAGAAAGACAAAAATAGCCAGATGCCGAACAGTGGTTGAAGAAGGATTAGGGATGGTGACTTAAGGAATGATCAAAGAGGCAGGTTTTAAGTAGGCTTTTGAAGGAGGGGAGAGCGGTTGTAAGTTAAATGGGTTTAGGAAGAGTGTTCTAAAGTGTGGGGCCAAGAAGGCTGAAAGATCTGTGGCCAAAGGTGGAACAGAGGGTGAGGAATGTAATGGAATAGAATTGAACGAGTTTAGGGCATGCACAGGAACAGAGGGCTCAAGGAGGTTGTGGACGTAGAGAGGGATAAAGCTGTAGAGGGATTGGTAAATGAGAGAAAAGATTTTGAAATCATTGCGTTGGGGGATGAGGCTCCAATGAATATTGGCCATGGAGTTTTGAACGAGTTGCTATTTGTGAAGGCCAGAACTCGGGAGGCCAGCAAGGAAAGTGTTGGAATAATTCGGTTTGGAGGTGGTGATGACATGGATAAGTGTTTCAGTAACAGTGGGGGCGAGATATAATGGAAAGGGGATAATGTTGTGGAGGTGGAAATAGGCAGCCTTGGTGATGGTTAGGATATGGGGTTTGAAGCTTAGCTCAGATAAGGGTCAAACAGAACACAAGAGTTCACCCTGTCAGGTGCAGCCTGAATGAGCTAGCAAGGAGAGGGATGGAGTCAGGGACTAAGGTACGCAGTTTTTTGGTGGGAGCCATAACATAGGAACATAGGAACAGGAGTAGGCCATTCAGCCCCTCGTGCCTGCTCCACCATTTGATAAGATCATGGTTGATCTGTGATCTAACGCCATATACCTGCCTTTGGCTCATATCCCTGAATACCTTTGGTTGCCAAAAAGCTATCTATCTCAGATGTGTTAGGTTTATATAAGAAACAACAGAAAATAAGCTGATATTTCAGAGTTTCATGCAATGAATTGGTTCATGTGATTAGGTGGGATGTACTGCACCACGCTATGTTACATGCTAATAAGTGTTTTATTGAGTTGGAAAACCTGAAGATGGAACTTCAGAATGCCTAACATTTCAATTCTGGTATTGACAAAGAAGATTGCCAGCCAAATTTGTGTAGAGATAAAATACCAGATAAAGGCATATTAAGGATATATATTCCACACAAAAGAATACAAGAAAACTCAGGGTGAGAACAAGCGATTTGGCCCTTCAAAGCTGACCCTCATAAGGGCTGTAACACAGCTTGCTTGAATTCAGTCTGGGTGATTTTATCCCTGAATTATATCATACATTTTGTATTGATGTGAAGCTGAAACCACTTTATACTGATATAAAAGGGTAAATTTTAAGAAGCCATGCTCCTGGCATGGAGTTTCATCTATTGGGACAACATATTGGGAATTTGGGACCTGGATTAGTGGGACCACTGGATTTACCATCCATTATAACTAGTGGATGGAAATTTCTACAGGACCTGTTGACCTCCATGTCTCGATTGCTGAAAGACATTAATGGTGGCCAATGAGCAGGAATGCAAATTTGGTAAATTACGCCTAAAATGTGTAATATAGTGTTGAAGGAAGAGATTGAGGTAGGATGAGTTCTGGATGGAAGAAGAAGGCTTTCAGTCCATCCAGGCCCATCTATCCAGAAAGAATCTGCAAAGAACCTACATTCCTGTTTGTAGCATCCAGCTGTTTCTTAAACAATTTGAGGGTTTTTGCCTTCATGGTCGCCACATTCTTCTTCTTCTCCTTTTCTGTGCCTAATAGCACATGAGGCAATCCTGAAGACGTCCTGCTGGATGTCAACCCAGTATTCAGAGACCAGGGGCTCGATTTTGAAAGGGCAGCGGGATGACAGCGGTGGAGGGGGGGGTGTCAATGGGCAAGCAGCAAACCCGAATAATAAAAACTTACCATTCCCCACGCGATCATGACTTAATTGGTACCCTTTAACCTTGTTTCTGGATTTGCCGTCCAAAAGCTGCGCAGCGGGCGGACTGCGCACCTGCATGACAGGCAGTCAACTGGAGCATCTGGATTTAAATGGCCATTGCTCCAATGGATTTTGCTGGAGCAAAGAGCAAGAAGACCCAATGGAGCAGCACAGGGGCAAGGCTGCTCCAAGATTCAGTGATGCCTCACTTCAGCTGCTACTGGCCAGGGTGAGGAGGAGGATGGAACTATTTTACCCAGCTGACAGGAGGACGTCCCCTGCCTCTGCCACAAAGAAGGCCTGGCTCGAGGAGGCAGAAGAGGTCACCAGCAGCAGCAACATATCCAGCACCCGGGTCCGGTGCAGGAAGCGTTTCAATGACCTAACTAGGTCAGCAAAAGTGAGTACACTTACTGATTCTCCTGCATTCCGTGGTGCACATCAATCCCCCCACCCCAACATCTCATTCTGCACTGCCAGGACTACTCCATTACATCACTCCTCACACCCACTTAAGGCTCATCCTTTTCTTACCTTCACTTCCTGAGCACTTCCTCACCTCCCCATTTGTGACCCCACCACAACCACTCACCCCAATCCTGATCCAATGTGATGTCTCTGTCTCATATTCACTCTCTTATGCACCTCTTTCATGGTCAGCCTCAGTCAAAGCAATGCATTCATCAACTGACGACTTCACCATCACTCACTCACACGTCTGTACTTTCTCTCCTTCTAGGTTCACTAATGTCCTTTAGGGAAGGAAACCTGCCGTCCTTACCCGGTCTGGCCTATATGTGACTCCAGACCCAATACAATGTGGTTGATTCTTAATTGCCCTCTGAAATGGCCTAGCAAGCCACTTAGTTGTACAATCTCGCTAAAAAAAGTCATAATAAGAATAAAACCGGATGGACCACCCGGCATCGGACCACCAGGCATTGGACACGACAAAGGCAAACCAAGCCCAGTCGATCCTGCAAAGTCCTCCTCACTAACTTCTGGGGACTTGTTCCAAAATTGGGAGAGCTGTCCCACAGACTAGTCAAGCAACAGCCTGACATAGCCATACTCACAGAATCATACCTTTCAGCGAACGTCCCAGACTCTTCCATCACCATCCCTGGGTATGTCCTGTCCCACCGGCAGGACAGACCGACCAGAGGTGGCGGTACAGTGATATACAGTCAAGAGGGAGTGGCCCTGGGAGTCCTCAACATTGACTCCGAACTCCATGAAATCTCATGGCATCAGGTCAAACATGGGCAAGGAAACCTTCTGCTGATTACCACCTACCGCCATCCCTCAGCTGATGAATCAGTCCTCCTCCATGTTGAGCACCACTTGGAGGAAGCACTGAGGGTAGCAAGGGCACAGAATATACTCTGGGTGGGGGACTTCAATGTCCATCACCAAGAGTGGCTCAGTAGCACCACTACTGACCGAGCTGGCCGAGTCCTGAAGAACATAGCTGCCAGACTGGGCCTGCGGCAGGTGGTGAGCGAACCAACACGAGGGAAAAACCTACTTGACCTCGTCCTCACCAATCTACCTGTCGCAAATGCATCTGTCCATGACAGTATTGGTAAGAGTGACCACCACACAGTCCTCGTGTAGATGAAGTCCCGTCTTCGCACTGAGGACACCATCCAACGTGTTGTGTGGCACTATCACTGTGATAAATGGGATAGATTCAGAACAGTTCTAGCAGCTCAAAACTGGACATCCATGAGGTGCTGTGGGCCATCAGCAGCAGCAGAATTGTATTCCAGCGCAATCTGTAACGTCATGGCCCGGCATATTCCTCACTCTACCATTACCAACAAGCCAGGGGATCAACCCTGGTTCAATGAGGAGTGTAGAAGAGCATGCAGGAGCAGCACCAGGCGTACCTAAAAATGAGGTGCCAACCTGGTGAAGCTACAACTCAGGATTACATGCATGCTAAACAGCGGAAGCAACATGCTATAGACAGAGCTAAGCGATTCCACAACCAACGGATCAGATCAAAGCTCTGCAGTCCTGCCACATCCAGTCGTGAATGGTGGTGGACAATGAAACAACTAACGGGAAGAGGAGGCTCTGTAAACATTCCCATCCTCAATGATGGCAGAGTCCAGCATGTAAGTGCAAAAGACAAGGCTGAAGCGTTTGCAACCATCTTCAGCCAGAAGTGCCGAGTGGATGATCCATCTCAGCCTCCTCCCGGTACCCCACCAACACAGAGGCCAGTCTTCAACCAATTCAATTCACTCCACGTGATATCAAGAAACGGCTTAGTGCACTGGATACAGCAAAGGCTATGGGCCCCGACAACATCCCGGCTGTAGTGCTGAAGTCTTGTGCTCCAGAACTAGCCGTGCCTCTAGCCAAACTGTTCCAGTACAGCTACAACACTGGCATCTACCCGACAATATGGAAAATTGCCCAGGTATGTCCTGTCCACAAAAAGCAGGACAAATCCAATATGGCCAATTACTGCCCCATCAGTCTACTCTCAATCATCAGCAAAGTGATGGAAGGTGTCATCGACAGTGCTATCAAGCGACACTTACTCACCAATAACCTGCTCACCGATGCTCAGTTTGGGTTCCGCCAGGACCACTCGGCTCCAGACCCCATTACAGCCTTGGTCCAAACATGGACAAAAGAGCTGAATTCCAGAGGTGAGGTGAGAGTGACTGCCCTTGACATCAAGGCGGCATCTGACTGAGTGTGGCACCAAGTAGCCCTAGTAAAATTGAAGTCAATGGGAATCAGGGGGAAAACTCTCCAGGGGCTGGAGTCATACCTAGCACAAAGGAAGATGGTAGTGGTTGTTGGAGGCCAATCATCTCAGCCCCAGGACATTGCTGTAGGAGTTCCTCAGGGCAGTGTCCTAGGCCCAACCATCTTCAGCTGCTTCATCAATGACCGTCCCTCCATCATAAGGTCAGAAATGGGGATGCTCGTATGATTTCACAGTGTTCAGTTCCATTCACAACCCCTCAGATAATGAAGCAGTCCATGCCCGCATGCAGCAAAACCTGGACAACATCCAGGCTTGGGCTCATAAGTGGCAAGTAACATTTGCACCAGACAAGTGCCAGGCAATGACTATCTCCAACAAGAGAGTGTCTAACCACCTCCCCTTGACATTCAACGGCATTACCATCGCCGAATCCCCCACCATCAACATCCTGGGGATCACCATTGACCAGAAACTTAACTGGACCAGCCATATTAATACTGTGGTTACAAGAGCAGGTCAGAGGCTGGGTATTCTGTGGCGAGTGACTCACCTCCTGACTCCCTAAAGCCTTTCCACCATCTACAAGGCACAAGTCATGAGTGTGATGGAATACTCTCCATTTGCCTGGATGAGTGCAGCTCCAACATCACTCAAGAAGCTCGACACCATCCAGGACAAAGCAGCCTGCTTGATTGGCACCCCATCCACCACCCTAAGCATTCACTCCCTTCACCACCGGCGCACTGTGGCTGCAGTGTGTACCATCCACAGGATGCACTGCAACAACTCACCAAGGCTTCTTCGACAGCACCTCCCAAACCCGTGACCTCTACCACCTAGAAGGACAAGAGCAGCAGGCACATGGGAACAACACCACCTGCACGTTCCCCTCCAAGTCACACACCATCCCGACTTGGAAATATATCGCCGTTCCTTCATCAAAATCCTGGAACTCCCTTCCTAACAGCACTGTGGGAGAACCTTCACCACACGGACTGCAGCGGTTCAAGAAGGTGGCTCACCACCACCTTCTCAAGGGCAATTAGGGATGGCTTATTAAATGCTGGCCTCGCCAGCGACACCCACATCCCATGAATGAATAAAAATATTGAAATTGGTCTTTAACAAAGCCTTAACAAGAGAAAGGCAGTTTTTAAAAAACTTTTCACTAATTTTTCTTCGTCTATTTTTGTACAGGACCAATCCTCAAAACATTGTTAAGTATGATGAATTGTATACTAACACTTTTTGCCAGTACTATACTGTTGCTTACTAAGATCTACCTTTTTTCTAAAGTTAATGAACAGAGGAAAATAAAGGCACAGGGAATAATTCATTCCAAGCAGTGTCAAGTTTGTTTGAACAGGACTGGCTGATACCATTTCTGCTGGTGATAATTTAGGCTGACACCCACGTGCAGTATTGAGGAAGCGCTGCACTGTCGGAGGTGCTGTCTTTCAGGGAAAACCGAGGCACCGTCTTGTCCTCTCAGGTTGGCGTAAAAGATTCCATGGCACTACTTTAAAGAAGAGCGGTGGAGTTCTCCCCTGTGTCCTGGCCAATATTTATCCCTCAACCAATATCACTAAAACAGATCATCTGATCATTATCACATTGTTTGTGGGATCTTGTGGGACCAAATTGGCTGCTGCGTTTCCTACATTACACCAGTGAC
Source organism: Heptranchias perlo (assembly GCF_035084215.1). NCBI lineage: Eukaryota > Metazoa > Chordata > Chondrichthyes > Hexanchiformes > Hexanchidae > Heptranchias > Heptranchias perlo. Next base: position 94,967,741 of record NC_090326.1, on the reverse strand, counting down.
TACACTTTAAAGGTACTTCATTGGATGTAAAGCTTTTGGGAAGTCCTAAGGTCATGAAAGGCGGTATATAAATGCAAGCCTTTCTTTCTTTGGTACCATATTCATTATTTAGAATTAATTATATGGATTCATGGGAAGACAAGGTCAAGTTAGCTCAATAGTCAACAGGGTGTTGTCCCCATTGCTTATGTTGATAGAATGATTACCACTACCTAAGAAATCTTCCATTGAAATTATACAATGCTGTTGACTGAGTAATCTGCTTTTACTGGGTCTGAATTTATGTGAAGCATTCTTGGCTATTGTGGCTTTGTTAGCATGAATAAAAATAAAGCCATCACTGGATTTAAGTTGCCCATATGATTTGAATCTTATCTTGGATGTGCACTGACGAAATGTGCCAGAGTTCTCCTTCTACGATCTTCGTTTTGGACAATAATAGTGTACGGTGCATATACCACACAGCCACTATGCTAAATAAATTATGTATTTTCTAAACAGTAGTATTGGTCCTATTCATCTACGTTATCAAAAGTGTATATTGTAAATATATGTGCCCATAATACTTTAGTGAACCTGTAACATTACTGATTGGTCTGTAATAACTGTGTGACAGCACAGACCAATCAGATGCTTTTAAAAATCAAGAAAGTCTTTTTAATTTTCTATTTTTATCTTTCTTTTTTAATTAATTTTAGCATTTTCCCTGTTTTTTATTATTATTTTTTCCTTTGTGGTCTTAATTCACCCAGTCTTTATATCTAACCCACCATCTGCTTGGCACAACTTGACCTGATTTGACTTGGCTCTAACTCTCTGCTTTTCTCTTCCCTTTTCCACTACTTTCTTTTCTCTTCCAGCAACCTTTGTCATATCCTATATGTAGTAATCATCTTACATAGAATGGGAAATTTGCACAGACATAGGCATTCCAGGAAAACTTGATAGGAGATTGAAGTTGATAAATAATGAGGGCTTCACTGGATCAGTCAATGTTGCATGGAATAGGTTATGGATGTGTCAGCGTCCCATGCAATAGGTTAACTCAATTCTGTGTGGAAATTTTTTTTATAATTGTGTGTACTTTCGCAATCCTGCAGTATGGTGTGGGATTTTTCAGAAGCGAAATGTCAGTGATACATCGACTTACATTGAAACTACAGCACAGAAACAGGCCATTCGGCCTAACTGGTCTATGCCGGCGTTTATGCTGCACACCGGCCTCCTCCCTCCCTACTTCACCTAACCTTATCAGCATACACTTCTACTCCTTTTCCCCCTCATGTGCTTATCAAGTTTCCCCTTAAGTGCATCTATGCTATTTGCCTCAACTACTCCATGTGGTAGTGCGTTCCACATTCTTACCACTCTTTGGGTAAAGAAGTTTCTCCTGAATTCCCTATTGGATTTATTAGCAACTATGTTATATTTATGACCTCTAGTTTTGGACTTCCCCACAAGTGGAAATGTTTTCTCTACATCTACTCTATCAAATCCTTTCATTATCTTGAAGACCTCAATCAAGTCATCTCTCAGCGTTCTCATTTCTAGAGAGAAGAGCTCCAGCCTGTTCAGCCTTTCCTGATAAGTATATCTTCTCAGTTCTGTGAATCTTTTTTGCACCTTCTCCATTGCAGCTATATCCTTTTCATAATATGGAGACCAAAATTGTGCACAGTACTCCAAGTGTGGTCCAATCAAGGTTCTATGCAAGTTTAACATAACTTTTCTGCTTTTCAATTCTATCCCTCTAGAAATGCTTGATTTGCCTTTTTTATGGCCTTAATAACCTGTATTGCTACTTTTAATGATTTGTGTATCTTTACCCCTAGATCCCTTTGCTCCTCTATCCCATTTAGACTCTTATTATCCAAGCAGTATGTGACCTCCTTATTCTTCCTACCAAAATGCACCACCTCACACTTATCTATATTGAAATTTATTTGCCAATTACACGCCCATTCTGCAAGTTTATTGATGTCCTCTTGCATTTTGACACATTCTTCCTTTGTATTAACTACACCCCCCAATTTGGTGTCATCCGCAAAGTTTGAAATTGTACTTCCAATTCCCAAATCCAAATCGTTAATCAAAATTGTGAACAACAATGGTCCCAGCACTGATCCCTGTGGAACACCACTTCCCACCTTTTGCCAGTTTGAGTAGCTACCCTTAATCCCTACTCTCTGTTTTCTGTTTTGTAACCAACTTGCTATCCATTCTGCTATGGGTCCCCTGACTCCACATGCTCTAACCTAAGTCATGAGTCTACAAGGCGGTACTTTATCGAAGGCCTTTTGAAAATCCAAATATATTACATCTACTACATTACCCTTGTCTACTCTTTCTGTTACTTCTTCAAAGAATTCAATAAGGTTGGCCAAGCACGACATTCCCTTCTGAAATCCATGCTGACTATTCTTTATTATATTTTCATTCTGAAGATGTTTTTCTATTACCTCTTTGAGTAAAGAATCCATTATCTTTCCTATCACCGACGTTAAGCTAACTGGTCTATAGTTCCCTGGACTTGCTTTTGCTCCCTTTTTAAATGTAGGAATCACATTAGCTGTCCACCAGTCCTGTGGCACTATTCCCGTTCCTAATGAATTTTTATAAATAGGTAACAGTGCCTCTACTATCTCCTCCCTAACTTCTTTTAATATTTGCAGATGCAATCCATCCGAATCATGGGTTTTATGCTCTCTAAGTTTGAATAGTTTATCAATTATCCCACCCCCTTCTATCTTAAATGTTGTTATGTCTTTTTGATCTGTTTTTCTAATGTCATGCCCAACTTGTTAATCTTCCTGGTAAATACTGAGGCAAAGTAACTATTCAATATTTCTATCATTTCGCAGTCATTACCTATGAGTTTATTTTGTGCATCCCTTAGTGGCCCTGTCCTTGTTCTGATTTTTCTTTTGTTATTTACATGTCTGTAGAATACTTTACTATTGCTTTTTATATTCCTTGATAATTTAATTTCATAGTTCCTCTTTGCTTTCCTAATTATTTTTTTGACTTCTTTCCTAACCTCTCCGTATTCCCATTTGTCATCCTCTCTTTTACTGTCTATGTACATAGACTATGCCTTTTATTTAGTTTCAATTTGACCCTTATCTCTTTATTCATCCATGGAGTTTCATTATTGGTTAGTTTGTTCTTGCTTTTTAGAGGAATATATTTTTCCTGAACTCTATTGATCACCGTTTTAAATATTTCCCACTTCTGTTCTATCTCTTTGTCTGTAAAAGTTTTCTTTCCGTTTACCTTCCCTAGTTCCATTCTCATCCCCTCAAAATTAGCTTTTTGCCAATCTATTACTTTGGTCTTTGTCTTACTTATGTCTTTCTCAATCATTATTTTAAACCTTATTATATTATGATCACTATTGCCTAGATATACCCCTATGCTTACTTCTCTTATCTGCTGTGGTTCATTTCCCATCACTAGATCCAGCAGTGATTCCTCTCTTGTTGAGCTTCTGACATACTGGGTAAGAAAGGAGTCCTGTACACACTTAAAAACTCCATTCCCTTTTCTCCTCTCCCTATCTCTTCTTGCCAGTTTATTTGGGGGTAGTTGAAATCTCCCATGATTATCATTCCATGCTTTTTACTCATTTCATAGATTTGTCTACATATTTCATCCACTTCCCTTCCACTATTAGGTGGTCTGTAGAATATACATATTAATGTGATCGATCTCATCTTATCCTTTGTCTCAATCCATATGGATTCTGTTTCTATCTTAATGTTACATATGTCCCTTTTTTCTATTGCCATTATGTTGTCTCTAATTAGTACAGCTACTCCACCCCCCTTCTTCCTTCCCTATTGTTTCTAAGTACATTATATCCTGCAATATTTAACTGGCAGTCCTGTTCCTTATGTAACCATGTTTCAGTTATCCCTACCACATGTGGTTCCTCGCTATTAATTATTGCCTCTAGTTCCCCCACTTTGTTTTGGATACTGTGCACATTGCTGTACAAGCAATTTAATTTGTTTTTAGTGATTGTTCCCCTTACTTTATTTTTAACAGTCATTTTGTACTTATGTTCTATATCTCTATTTGTCCCCTGACCATTTAAGTTACCCTTATTCCTTATCTTGGTCTGACCTTTACTCTCATTTCCTATTTCTTTTTTCTTCAGGCTTATGTTATCTTTGCCAGATCCCTCCCATCTTCTTGCTAGTTTAAAGTTCTATCGACAGCCCTATTTATCCTTTCCACTAGGACACTGCTCCCATTTTGGTACAGATGGAGCTCATCCCAAAGGTATAACTCCTTCCTGTCCCAGTGATAATGTTTTAACATGGTTTAACATTTATATTGGACATATTTGCTATCTCAATTACGTAAGAACCATGTAACACCACAGAGCAATCAGATCCCAATATTGATCCATGTGGTTTGTTCTTTACCAGTGTGACAGATTTCTATTTCCTACATGAGCCACACTATCTAAGTGAGACTACTAATTTTGTGCCAAATTAGAGGCAATTTTGTGCTGTGGGCACAGCCACCAGATAACGAAGAACTTCATCCTATCAGTAAGGTTCAAACCTGGGTCCCAGGTATAAAAGGCCAGCATCAAACTCTCTGCACCACCCAGTCACAATTTCAGATGACAATTATGATTGAAAAGGAGGGTAACATTGAAATGGAAGGGTTTAATGATAACTGTTTTTGATATACAGTTCAAATCTACCAGAAATGATTGTTAACCTGGAAGTGAGTAGAATCTTGCATGTCTGTTATTTTTATCCTCAGCCTTTACAATGATATAAAATTTAACTATGCAGGAAGATTCCAAGATTCTAGATTTTGGTAAGGATAACTTTAATGGGATGAGACAGAGACTGACGACAGCAAACTGGTCAAAACTGTTATCGGGTAAAACTACAAATGAACAGTGGGAGGTGTTCAAAAAAGAATTTAGTTTAATACAGGGCCAATATATGCTCCTAAGGGGCAAGAGCTCTACTTACCAAATAAAACAGCCATGGTCGACAAAAGAGATGAGAGGTAGCATAAAACTAAAGGAAATAGCATACAAAAGTGCAAAGAATTGTGTAGATCCAGGGGATTGGGAAAGATATAAAGAACAGCAAAGGAAGGCAAAAAAGATAGTAAGAGCTGCAAAAAGAGAATACGAAAAAAAACTTGCGAGGGATATCAAGATTAACACAAAAAGCTTTTACAATTATATTCGAAGAAAAGGGTAGTCAAGGATAATTTAGGCCCTTTAAAAACAAGATGCGGGTATTATTGCAAATGAAAATAAGGAAATGGCAGGCTTGTTGAATAATAACTTTGTGTTAGTCTTCACAGTAGAGGAAGAGGATAATATACCTGACATTCCAGGGAAACTAATAATGAATCAAGGACTGGAACTCACTAAAGTTAATGTAATCTAGAAAACAGCATTAGAAAAAATAATGGCACTAAAGATTGACAAATCTCCAGGTTTCCACCACAGGATTTTAAAGGAAATATATGAGGAAATTGCAGCTACTTTAGCCATAATCTTCCAAAGCTCTTTCAATTCAGGAATTGTCCCTTTAGTTTGGAAAATTACAAATTTTACTCCATTATTTAAGAAAGATGCAAGGGAGAAACCAGGAAATTATAGACCTGTTAGTCTATCATCTGTTGTGGGGAAGTTATTGGAATCTATAATGAAGGAAAGGGTGACTGAGCACTTCGAGAAATTTGAGCTGATTAGAGAGAGCCAACATGGATTTGTAAAGGGTAGTTCATGTCTGGTGAACCTAATTGAATTTTTTGAGGAAGTAACTGAAGTAGTAGACAGGGGAATATCTATGGATGGAGTTTATAGGGACTTCCAGAAGACATTTGATAAGTAAGAGACTGTTAGTTAAAATTAAAGCTCATGGAATTGAAGACAAATTATTGACCTGTTTACGAGATTGGTTAGTTGCTAGAAAATAGAAGACAGGGAGTAGGGATAATGGTTACAGAATCATAGAATCATAGAATGGTTACAGCACGGAAGGAGGACATTCAGTTCATCGAGTCCGTGCCGGCTCTCTGCAACAGCATTCCAGATAGTCCCAATCCCCTGCCCTGTCCCTGTAGCCCTGCAAATATTTTCCCTTCAAGTGCTTATCCATTTCCCTTTTGAAAGTCACAATTGAATCTACCTCCACCACCCCCTCAGGCAATGCATTCCAGATCTTATCCACTCGCTGTGCAAAAAGGTTTTTTCTCATGTCGCCTTTGGTTCTTTTGCCAATTACCTTAAATTTATGTCCTCTGGTTCTTGACCCTTCCGCCAATGGTAACAGTTTCTCTCTATCTACTCTGTCTAGACCCTTCATGATTTTGAATACCTCTATCAAATCTCCTCTCAACCTTTTCTGCTTTAAGGAGAATAACCTCAGCTTCTCCAGTCTATCCATGTAACTGAAGTAATTCATCCCTGGAGCCATTCTAGCAAATCTTTTCTGCACTCTCTCTAAGGCCTTCACATCCTTCCTACAGTGCCGTGCCCGGAATTGGACACAATACTCCAGTTGTGGTCGAACCGATGTTTTATAAAGGTTCATCATGACTTCCTTGTTTTTGTACTCTATGCTTCTATTTATAAAGCCCAGGATCCCGTATGGTTTTTAACCACTTTCTCAACCTGTCCTGCCACCTTCAACAATTTGTGCACATATACCCCCAGATCTTTCTGTTCCTGCACCCTTTTAGAATTGTACCCTTTAGTTTATATTGCCTCTCCTCTTTCTTCCTACCAAAATGTATCACTTCGCACTTCTCTGCATTAAATTCCATCTGCCACGTATCCATTCATTCCACCAGCCTGTTTATGTCCTCTTGAAGTCTATCACTATCCTCCTCACAGTTCACTACACTTCCAAGTTTTGTGTCATCTACAAATTTGGAAGTTGTGCCCTGTACACCCAAGTCCAATTCATTCATATATATCAAGAAAAGCAGTGGTTATGGTACCGACCCCTGGGGAACACCACTGTATACCTCCCTCCAATCCGAAAAACAACCGTTCACCATTACTCTCTGTTTCCTGTCACTTGGCCAATTTCGTATCCATGCTGCCACTGTCCCTTTTATTCCATGGGCTTCAACTTTGATGACAAGCCTATTATGTGACACTTTATCAAAAGCCTTTTGGAAGTCTATACACACTACATGGATTGCTCTCATCAACCCATTCTGTTACCTCATCAAAAAACTCAATCAAGTTTGCCTTTCACAAATCCGTGCTGGCTTTCCTTAATTAATCCACACTTGTCCAAGTGACCGTTAATTTTGTCCCGGATTATCGTTTCTAAAAGTCTCCCCACCACTGAAGTTAAACTGACTGGCCTGTAGTTGCTGTGTTTATCCTTAGACCCTTTTTTGAACAAGGGTGTAACATTTGCAATTCTCCAGTCTTCTGGCACCAGCCTTGTATCTAAGGATGATTGGAAGATTGTGGCCTGTACATCCGCAATTTCCACCCTTCCTTCCCTCAGCAACCTAGGAAGCATCCCATCCTGACTGGATGACATATCTACTTTAAGTACAGCCAGCCTTTCTAGTACCTCATCTTGACCAATGTTCAGCCCATCCAGTATGTCAATTACCTCCTCTTTTACTGTGACTTTGGTAAAGACAGATGCAAAGTATTCATTTAGTACCTCAGCCATGCCCTCGAATTGGAAGGAAGTGACTAGTAGTGTCCCACAAGGACCTATGCTGGGGCCTCAACTATTCACTATATTTATTAATGACTTAGATAACACAATAGAAAGCCATATATCCAAGTTTTCCGATGACACAAAGATTGGTAGCATAGTAAGTAGTGTAGATGGGAGCATAAAATTACAAAGAGACATTGATAGATTAAGTGAGTGAGCAAAATTGTGGCAGATGGATTTCAACGCAGTTAAGTGTGAGATCATCCATTTTGGGCCAAAAAAGGAAAGATCCAAGTATTTTTAAAATGGTGAAAACTTAGGAACAGTGGAGGCCCAAAGAGATCATGGGGTCCATGTACACAGATCACTAAAATGTCATAATCAGGTACAAAAAATAATTAAAAAGGCTAATGGAATTTTAGCCTTTATAACTAGAGGGCTAGAATATAAAGGGGAGGAAGTTTTGCTGCAGTTATACAAAGTACTGGTTAGACCCCATCGGGAGCACTCTGTACAGTTCTGGGCACCGCACCTGAGAAAGGATATATTGGCCTTGGAAGAAGTGCAGCGCAGATTCATCAGAATGTTACCAGGGTTCCAAGGGTGTGCTAAATGGGATAGATTCAGAACAGATCTAGCAGCTCAAAACTGGGCATCCATGAGACGCTGTGGGCCAACAGCAGCAGCAGAATTGTATTCCAGCACAATCTGTAACCTCATGGCCCGGCATATTCCTCACTCTACCATTACCAACAAGACAGGGGCTCAATGAGGAGTGTAGAAGAGCATGCCAGGAGCAGTACCAGGTGTACCAAAAAATAAGGTGCCAACCTGGTGAAGCTACAACTCAGGATTACATGCATGCTAAACAGCGGAAGCAACATGCTATAGACAGAGCTAAGCGATTCCACAACCAATGGATCAGATCAAAGCTCTGCAGTCCTGCCACATCCAGTCGTGAATGGTGGTGGACAATTAAACAACGAATGGGAGGAGGAGGCTCTGCAAACATCCCCATCCTCAATGATGGCGGAGTCCAGCACATGAGTGCAAAAGACAAGGCTAAAGCGTTTGCAACCTTCTTCAGCCAGAAGTGCCGAGTAAATGATCCATCTCGGCCTCCTCCCGATATCCCCACCATCACAGAAGCCAGTCTTCAGCCAATTTGATTCACTCCACGTGATATCAAGAAACGGCTGAGTGCACTGGATACAGCAAAGGCTATGGGCCTCCGACAACATCCCGGCTGTAGTGCTGAACACTTGTGCTCCAGAGCTAGCTGCGCCTCTAGCCAAGCTGTTCCAGTACAGCTACAACACTGGCATCTACCCGACAATGTGGAAAATTGCCCAGGTATGTCCTATCCACAAAAAGCAGGACAAATCCAATCCGGCCAATGACCGCCCCATCAGTCTACTCTCAATCATCAGCAAAGTGATGGAAAGTGTCGTCGACAGTGCTTTCAAGCGGCACTTACTCACCAATAACCTGCTCACCGATGCTCAGCGCCAGACCTCATTACAGCCTTGGTCCAAACATGGACAAAAGAGCTGAATTCCAGAGGTGAGGTGAGAGTGACTGCCCTTAACATCAAGGCAGCATTTGACCAAGTGTGACACCAAGGAGCCCTAGTAAAATTGAAGTCAATGGGAATCAGGGGGAAAACTCTCCAGTGGCTGTAGTCATACCTAGCACAAAGGAAGATGGTAGTGGTTGTTGGAGGCCAATCATCTCAGCCCCAGGGCATTGCTGCAGGAGTTCCTCAGGGCAGTGTCCTAGGCCCAACTATCTTCAGCTGCTTCATCAATGACCTTCCCTCCGTCATAAGGTCAGAAATGGGGATGTTCGCTGATGATTGCACAGTGTTCAGTTCCATTCACAATCCCTCAGATAATGAAGCAGTCCAAGCCCGCATGCAGCAAGACTTGGACAACATCTAGGCTTGGGCTCATAAGTGGCAAGTAACATTCGCACCAGACAAGTGCCTGGCAATGGCCATCTCCAACAAGGGAGGGTCTAACCACCTCCCCTTGACATTCAACGGCATTACCATCGCCGAATCCCCCACCATCACCATCCTAGGGGTCACCATTGACCAGAAACTTAACTGGATCAGCCATATAAATACTGTGGCTACAAGAGCAGGTCAGAGGCTGGGTATTCTGCAGCGAGTGACTCACCTCCTGACTCCCCAAAGCCTTTCCACCATCTACAAGGCACAAGTCAGGAGTGTGATGGAATACTCTTCACTAGCCTGGATGAGTGCAGCTCCAACAACACTCAAGAAGCTCGACACCATCCAGGACAAATCAGCCCGCTTGATTGGCACCCCATCCACCACCCTAAACATTCACTCCCTTTACCACTGGCGCACTGTGGCTGCAGTGTGTACCATCCACAGGATGCACTTCAGCAACTTGCCAAGGCTTCTTCGATAGCACCTCCCAAACCCGCGACCTTTACCACCTAGAAGGACAAGAGCAGCAGGCACATGGGAACACCACCATCTGCACGTTCCCCTCCAAGTCACACACCATCCCGACTTGGAAATATATCGCCGTTCCTTCATTGTCCCTGGGTCAAAACCCTGGAACTCCCTTCCTAACAGCACTGTGGTAGAACCTTCACCACACGGACTGCAGCGGTTCAAGAAGATGGCTCACCACCACCTTCTCAAGGGCAATTAGGGTTGGGCAATAAATGCCGGCCTCACCAGAGATGCCCGCATCCCATGAACGAATAAAAAAAAATCAATTATTGCTGGAGAGGCAATAAAACAATAGTTTGTGTCCAGAACTTTGCGACCAGAACTTTGTGTTCTCTATTACTTATTCATAGGAAGAAGATAGCTGTAATATCCAGATATAATAACGAGTTAAACACAGACTTTTCTATTTCTTAAACAAAAATTTTTAAATATTAGCAAAGGTTTTGTCCAAAAGATTTGAGTGAACTATGTTGGCCCTGCTTAAACTGGCCTTATCAAGGCTGGCGTTCTGTTAATAATTTATGCAGATAATTTTACTCTTAACTCAAAATGATTAATTTTGGTGACTGCTCACAGTGCTGAGAAAACATTCAATAGGATTCAATAGATTTGCAAGGAATTTCTGTGCTTAATGTTTAGAATCTCTCTGGTCTCATATAAACAAGGCCCATGGCCCAATGTTAGGTGGGCCTCGAGCCTACACGTTCCAGCGCAGGTAACATTCCCTGCACCCAATTCCCACCAGCAAGTCAGAGCGAACCAATTTCTAGGCCGGGAAGGGAGAGAAGTTATAGACTATGTGAGAGAAAAAAATCACCTGCAAAATTACAGGTTCTCTTGTCCATGACTACGAGAGAAGTGCTGTGGTCATCCATAGTCCCAATATTCGGGCAACATTGCCCTTTACACATGGTAATCCTTCACCGGGTTGCCATGTACTATTGTGAAAGAGCAGCCAGTGCCTCACTTGCATTCTACTCACCGTGACTGGGTGAAGGTTAGCAGTCAATCTACCTACATTGGTGATCACCACATAACTGGCCGACTCATACCTTATGAGTTTTGCTTTGCAGGATTTTTGAAAGACCAGCACTAGTTTACCTCACCACATTTAAAACACCTGACCTCATTGCCTTCAGTTCTCTGACTTCTGCTTACCTGCCCTCCTCCAGCCTCGCCCGAGACAAACCGGCTCACTGAGCAGTTCATCCATGGGACACCACGAGGCATCTGATCTCCTGCTCCTGCACCTGCGTACCTGTGCTCATGAGCCCATAAAATGGTCAGTCTACTTAGCTGCTGAAGAGTTTTACAGTGCTGATCAAGTGACCCAATTCTTAAATTATCTGGAACTATTTCCATAAATATGTCCCTGAAAGTTAAATGGTAAAATCTTCATTGTCTTCATTTTCCAGCCACATCTGCCACTTGTCTTCAAGCTCAATAACCATTTCTCTACAAGTACTATACGGATTCTTTGTTACTTTCTTAAGATTCTTCCTTCAGACATTAAATCATAAGCCCTGAGAATAGGATGGCTGGGAATTTCTTCACAGCTGCTCCCACTCAGCCGACCTAACTTCATCAGAAACCCTTCGCTGCACTCCCAGGAAAGTGCAGTGCAGCAGGACCAGCTTCTGAAGAAATTCCCCATCCCTGTTTTACAATATCATAGTCCGTACTATTGGCAGGATCAACATGAGAAAGGACCATGAGTGATTTCCCACTTAGTGACGTCACAGGTCAGCCAGACCATTTATTTTTTGTCCTACTTGTCTCCTCTCCATCTGTTTAGCCCCAGAGACTTATCTGCTGAAAGCCTCAGTCTTGATCGAGGCCTTTAGTGGGAGCCATCCTTCCAATATTTCGGTGGTGGGGGGGTGGGGTGAACTTGTGCCCCTTTAAGGTCCCTCATCACCTCTCCACTGTTTCCCACAGTAACAATGTCAGGATTCTCCACCTTTGTACTGGAGGACTCCCCCTTAGAAAAAATAATAGAATCATAGAAATATTACAGCACGGAAGGAGGCCATTCGGCCCATCGAGTCCGTGCCAGCTCCATGCAAGAGCAATCCAGCTAGTCCCACTCCCCACCCTATCCCCATAGTCCTGCAAGTTTTTTCCTTTCAAGTACTTATCCAGTTCCCTTTTGGCATGATTGAATCTGCCTCCACCCACCCCCTCAGGCAGTGTATTCCAGATCCTAACCACTCACTGAGTAAAAAAGTCTTTCCTCATGTCACCTTTGGTTCTTTCGCCAATCACCTTAAACTCTTGATGGCAGGAATCCTGCCGGGAACCCATGGTGCCTATGTAATGAGCCCCAGCCCAGGAAAATGGGTCGCAGCTGGGCGGATACAATGGGGCAGGTGGAAGTCTTGCCCAACCCAAATTCTGCCCTGGAGAGAATCACCCCCCACTCCCCACTGTTACTTTAAAGAATAGAAACAAGATTTGCATTGCCCAATAAAAGAGCATAGAGTGGATCAAAATTTTATGATTTATGATTTAACTTTCAAGGCATAATTTATGAGTTGACAGCAGCTTCTATAACTTGAGAAATGACACGTGTAAGGGTATTTGGGTGGTAATTAAAATTGTGAGAGGGTTTACCTTTCCTGGGGATGGAATAAGGATGAGTATAAACAGGAAAGGTAGACTAGTAGTTTGGGACATTGAAGAAATATCACAGGAGAGGGCAATTTTGGAGGGATACCGTCAGGGTCTGGGGCGTTATTGGAGGATCCAACAGACATGGCAAGAGTAAATTGTAACACCAGTCACAATGGTAGAACAGAATAGTGCAATTTAGGGATTCTCTTTTATAAAATGATCTGGACTGTGGAGGAGAAAAGTTAGCCAAAAAGTAATTTTCTTCTTTAGGAGAGCAAGCAACTCATCCATTTGGATGGAAGATTGATGGAAATGATGATTTATAGATGTTTCGAGAGACAGCTTTGGTAATCAATTATTGCTGGAGAGGCAATAGTTTGTGTCCAGAACTTTGTGACCAGAACTTTGTGTTCTGTATTACTTATTCATAAGAAGAAGATACCTGTCATATCCAGATATAATAACAAGTTAAACACAGAATTTTCTATTTCTTAAACAAAGATTTTTAAATATTAGCAAAGGTTTTGTCAAAAAGATTTAAGTGAACTATGTTGGCTCTGTTTAAATATAACCAACTGGTCTTATCAAGGATGACGTTCTGTTAATAATTTATGCAGATAAATTTAGTCAAAATGCCTAATTTTGGTGACTTCTCTCAGTGCTGAGAAAATGTTCAATGGGATGCAATAGATTTGCAAGGGATATCTGTGCTTAAGGCAAATAATGATTGTAGGCCTAGAAATTCAATCGCGCACAATACTGGTTGCAGGTGGAGGAGTGCGGATTACCCGCTCCAATTGGGTCACATGCGGGCAGCACGTAAAATCCATGCAGCCTACAGCCTACTTATTATAATTATTTGTGCGTGCAGCCAGCGTTACTTGCGCTGTTCATTGGCTACACGCCTCTCGGGAGTACCAATATTGGGAGGCCAGGACACTACTTAAAGGCAGCCAACACCTCTTAAAGGGAAGGCGCATTCTGCCTACAAGATGTTTACTGCAACTATTTGTTAAGGAAATGGCTGAAGAAAGGAAAGGGCAGGCATCAAGATTCTCTGATGCTGAACTGGAGGCCTTGGTGCAGGCAGTGAATATGAGGAGGAACATCCATTTTCCCCAGTGGGCAGGAAGTCCTCCAGGCATCTGAAGAAGAGGCAGTAGGAGGATATCACTTAGGACATCAATGCCAGGAGCATTGCCCCAAGGACATGGATGCAATGCAGTAAAAAGTCCAATGATTTGACTGGAGTTGTTAAGGGGAGATTTAATAGAGGTGTTCAAAATTATGAAGGTTTTTGATAGAGTAGATAGGGAGAGACTGTTTCCACTTGCAGGATGGTCTGTAATCAGAGGACACAGATTTAAGGTAATTGTCAAAAGAACCAGGGTGCAAATGAGAAGAATTTGTCTTATGCAGCAAGTTGTTACGTTCTCTAGTGCACTGCCTGAAAGGGTGGTGGAAGCAGATTCAATAGTAACTTTCAAAAGGGAATTGGATAAATACTTGTAAAGGGAATATTTGCAGGGCTATGGGGAAAGAGCAGGGAAGTGGGACTTATTGGATAGCTCTTTCAAAGTAACAGCACAGGTACAATGGGCTGAATGGCCTCCTTCTGTATTATATGATTCTATGAAATGGAGAGAAATAACGTGGAGGAGCTAGCATCATCTGACCCCTTTTAAATGTGATGAAACAGGCTTCTGGTGGTCCTAAACAGGAAATATATTTTTTTTGGGAGGAGAAAATAAGGTGCAGATGTTTTTTTGTGGCAGATTTGAGGCAGTAGCCTTTAAAAATGCATTTCCCTGTTTATTGACCCCAAATTAATGGTACTTCACAGGAAAATCCAGGTCATAATTGGGCAGGTGCTCATGGGTCCTCAGTTTCCTGTTTTTCAGGGCCTATTTCAAATGATGTAATTGTGGGTAACTCTGTGGAGTCATCACCCATATAACGTTTCATTAGAAACTGTCCTAAATGTTAATAAAAAGAATTACTGAGGTTTTGAACTCTTTAATTGTTTTTTTAAAAATCTACATTTTCCATAAGTCAAAAATTGTACTACTGGGTTCCTGCTGCATTTTTCTGCTTCTGTGTTATTATCATACTTGTAACAAAATCTGAACATAACCATATGCAAATGTGGTATTTATCACCTTTTGGAGTAGGCAGGAGTGCCTATGGGGAATTTCCAAGGCCAAAATGCTGCTCCATGGGAGGAGAAAGAAAGAAAGACTTGCATTTATTTAGCACCTTTCACAACCTAAGGATGTCCCAAAGTGCTTTACAGCCAATGAAGTACTTTTGAAGTGTAGTCACTGTTGCAATGTAGGAAACGTGACAGTCAATGTCAAATGTGATAATGACCAAATAATCTGATTTAACTTCTCATCCAAAAGATAGAACCTCTGATAGTGCAGCACTCCCTCGGTACTGCAGCGGGACTTGAACCCACAACCTTCTGACTCAGAGGCAAGTGTAACACCACTGAGCTACAGCTGCCACCTTACACCTGAGAGTAGGGATGGGGCAAGAGGGAGAGAAGATGATGAGGAAGGGGAGGGGAGGCATCAGGGAAAGAGACCAGAATGGTCCTCAGTGGGTGGAAGGACCCAAGGCCAAAATGCTACTCTGTGGGGGGGAGGAGGAAGTTCTAAGGCTGAAGTGGTGTTCCGTTTGGAGAGGGGGCAGGTCAGAATAAACTTCCATGTGTGGGGGGAAGGTTTAAGGACAAAAGATGTTCAGTAGAGGGGTTCCAGGGCAAACTTGCTCCTCAGTTGGGGAGAGGTGGGTCCAACATGCTTCACCTTGTGTGGGCAGTGACGAAGGTCAAGATGCTGCTCAGTTATAGCACTTCAATGGGGGAGTGTCCCCGAGGTCAGACTGCTGCTCAGTGGGGGCAGGGGGTGGATAAAAAGTAATTTGAGTGCAAAGGACAAATGCTGAGTCCTGCTATTAGTCCAAGAACAAAATGTGAAGTGGGTCTGGGAGGAGGCATAATTTGACCAGTGTAATTCAGTCTCCATTTCAAAGTCATATATTTTGTCCTTGTTTTTATCTATTATTTTGATTTTATATTAGAATCATAGAAAGATTACAGCATGGAAGGAGGCCATTGGCCTATCGAGTCCACACCGGCTCTATGCACGAGCAATCCTGCTAATCTCACTCCCCACACCCTATCCCCATCGCCCTGCACATTTTTTCATTTCAAGAACTTATCCAGTTCCCTTTTGAAGGCCATGATTGAATCTGCCTCCACCACCCTCTCAAGGCAGTGCATTCCAGATCCTAACCACTCGCTGTGTAAAGGAAGTTTTTCCTCATGTTGTCTTTGGTTCTTTTGCCAATCACCTTAAATCTATGCCCTCTGGTTCTTGACCCTTCCACCAATGGAAACAGTTTTTCTCCATCTACTCTGTTTATACCCATCATGATTTTGAATATTATTATTTATAGTTAAACAGCAGAATTTATGGCAATTTGGGAAACAGAGAATAGAGTTGGTTGGAACAATATAGGCTGAGGAACTGGGAGACACAAAACTAAGGCATTACAGTGCTACCACTGGCAGGAGGGTGTAGTTACAGTATGACAAGTTTACATTGGCAATTTCCATTATAAATGTGGATGTAGGAATTTATAATGGAAAAAGTTAACACAAAAATGTGCTAACAGGAAATAAGATTTTATTAGACAGACATCAGGCATGCAGTTGTAAGATTTTTAATATATTATACATTCTGCGCTGTTTGTAGGATGGTCTAGCTACTTTCAGTTTGGTTTTGTAGTTCATTAGTGGGAGGTGTAAAACCAATGCTCTCCACAACATTCAAAAAACGGGGAGGGCGCAGCGAGAGTGAGACCAACTGAACCACAGGTAGAAATTTGAAAAAGTGATGTCAGAGTTACATTAGAATCAGAGCAGAATCATAGAATGATACAGCACAGAAGGAGGCCATTCGGCCCATGGTGCCTGTGCCAGCTTAATGATACATTTATTAATCTAGGTTGCTTCAATTTTTGTTTTGTTATGTCAATTCAGTTCTCTTCTACTGCTAGGCTCAATAACTCATCCAAGTCATTCTTTGATGTCAATATTTAATGATTAAAGAAAAAAAATAAAACCTACTGGAAAAAAATGAAAAGGATGTTGAATTTGACACCAAATTTTTTAAACTTACTGACTTTTAAAACAGGCCCCGATGATGAAGTTCCTGACATACAGTGGGCAATTGCATGCATGTTGCTATAAACAATGCAAAATTAACTTTATGTAAGATTGAAACAATTGCTGTTCAATAACAAGGACTGCACATTTAGGACTATGAAATCAGTACAGTGTCTCTAATTAGAATTTTTGCTACATATTTACTTGGGGTCTTTGTCTATTCCAATTACACCCCAAGCTACACCTGCTGCATGGTTTCCTGATTCATTACAGGGGTTGAAATGATGTCCTGCACTGCCATAGCCATTAGAAATGTCTCCAAGAGTGTGCACATGAAATCCATGTTTTCCAGCAGAGAGAAAGGAACGGCGGAACCCGAGGGAATTAAGATAAGTATCAAGGTTAGGTATTGAGGTAAGGATCTTAGATAAGGATCTAGGATAAAGAACTAGAATAAGGATTTAGGATAGCCTTAAAAAAATAAATTTAAAAAAATTAATTGAAACCTTTATTTAAAATAAAATTAAATAAATAAAATAACTAGACTAACTAAGTAAATAACAAATAAAAACTAGAAATGGTAGTGCAGATTATACGTCGGGATTGCAGTATGCGGCAGTTTGTGGACAACAAGACTGTCCCGGATTGCCATATCTGCAATAAATGTTTCTGGCTTGAGACACTCGGCTCAGAGTCTTTGAGCTGGAGTGCGAGTTATAGACACTCTGACACACAACAAAGGGGGAGGAATATCTGGATAGTTTTCTCCAGAATCCAGTCATACCTCAGCAGATAGCACAGGTACAGGAGGGGGAGAGTGTGACTGGTAGTCAGCAGGGTAGTGGGAACAGAGGGGAGATAGAGGAGGTGGTCCCACAGACACTAGTCCTGTCCAACAGGTACAATGCACTTGATACCTGTGAGGATAAGGAAAAAGACTGTGGAAATGCTAACCAAGGCATCCTGGAGCAGGAGGCTGTCCAAGGGGAGGAGGTGCAGAGTAGAAAAGTGGTAGTTATAGGAGGTTCGATAATTAGAGGGATAAACACGATTCTTTGCAGTCAGGATCGAGAGTCCCGAAGGGTGTGTTGCCTACCTGGTGCCAGGGAAAGGGACATCTCTAAGCAGCTAGAAAAGAATCTGGAAAGGGAGGGGAAGGGTCCGATTGTTATACTCCACATCGGAACCAACGACGTAGGAAAGAATAGGGAGGAGGTCCTGCTAAGTGATATCAGGAGTTAGGAATTAAATTTAAAGGCAGAACCTCCAGGGTAGTAATCTCTGGATTATTACCTGAGCTACTTGCGAATTGGCATGGGGACAAACAGATCAGGGAAGTAAACACGTGGCTGAAGGATTGGCATGGGAAAGAGGGATTCCTTTCTAATGGGATGCTGGTACCAGTACTGGGACAGGAAGGAGCTGTATCGTTGGGACGGGCTGCACCTGAACTAGACTGGGACCAAGGTCCCAGTGGAAAGGGTAAATAGGGTGGGTGATAAGACTTTAAACCGATAAAGTGTGGTGGGGGGGGGGGGGCGGAGTTCAGGCAAAAATATTAGTAAAAGAGATTAAAAAAAAGAGTAAGAAAAAGGGACCAGAGTAAAGTCATTGTTGTAGAAACTCATAAATACTCCAGGTCTGGGAAACAATAAAATAACTGAAATAAATACAGCGGGAGTGATAAATAAGAAACATTATAAGGTAAAAAGTGTAAAAGTAAAAGGAACAACTATTAAAGACGAATTAAACTGCCAGTACAGCAAAGTACACAGCATCCAAAATAAAACGGGGGGACTGGAGGCAATAATCTGAAGTGAGGAACCAGATATAGCGGGAATAACTGGAACATGGCTACATAAAGAACATGACTGGCAACTAAATATTGCAGGTTATAACTTAATCAGAAAGGATAGGGAAGGAAGAAGGGGGTATGGAGTATCTGTACTAATTAGGGATAACATAATGGCAGGAGAAAAAAGGGACATAACTAACAGAAAGATAGAAACATAATCCATATGGATTGAAATAAGAGATAACGGATCGTTCATGCTAATAGGGGTATACTACAGACCACCTAATAGTGCAAAGGAGATAGAGGAAGAAATATGTAAGCAAATATGTGAAATGAGTAAAGGGCTTAGAACAATAACATGGGAGATTTTAACTATCCAAAAAAAACTGGCAAGAAGAGGTAGGTAAAGGGGCACAGAGTTTTTACAATATGTGCAGGATTCATTTCTCACCCAGTACATAAAAAGCCCAACAAGAGAGAAATCACTGCTGGATCTAGTAACGGGAAATGAACCAGAACAGATCAAAGAAGTAAGCGTAGAGGAACATCTAGGCAATAGCGATCACAACATAATAAGTTTTAAGATAAAGATTGAGAAAGACATAAGACAAAGACCAAAGTAATAGATTGGAAAAAAAGCTGATTTTAAGGGGATGAGAATGGAACTAGGAAAAATAAACTGGAAAAATTTACTGACAAAGAAAGAAATAGAACAGCAGTGGGAAACATTTAAAATGGTGATCAATAGAGTCCAGGAGAAATATATTGCAATAAAAAGCAAAAGCAAACTAGCCAGTAATGAAACACTATGGATGAATAAAGAAATAAGGGCAAAATTGAAACTAAAGAAAAAGGTATACACTAAGTACATACACAACAAAGGAGGAAATGACAAAAGGGAATACGAAAAGGTTAGGAAAGAAGTCAAAAAAACAATTAGGAAGGCAAAACGAAACCACAAAATTAGATTATTAAGGAACATAAAAAAAAGCAAAGTATTCTACAGACACATAAATAATAAAAGAAAAATCAGAATAGGGATACGGCCACTAAGGGATGTACACGATAAACTCACAATGACAGCGAAATGGTAGAAATAGTAAATAATTACATTGTTTCAGTATTTACCAGGGAGACTAATATAGTGGGCTTGACATTAGAAGAAGAGATCAAAAAATATGTAAAGACATTGAAGATAGAAAGGAGGGAGATAATTGATAAACTAATCAAAATTAGAGAGAATAAGACCCCAGGTTTGGATGGATTGCATCCATGCATATTAAAATAAGTTAGGGAAGAGATAACTGAGGCATTACTACATATATAAAAAATCATTAGAAAAGGAAATCGTGCCAGAGGACTGGTGGACAGCTAATTTGCTTCGTATATTTAAAAAGGGAGATAGAACCTTATTGAATTCTTTGAAGAAATAATGAAGTGTAGACAAGGGCAATGTAGTAGATGTAATATATTTGGATTTTCAAAAGGCCTTCGATAAGGTGCCTCATGATAGACTCATGACTAAGGTCAAAGTATGTGGAATCAGGGGACAAGTAGCAGAATGGATAGCAAGCTAGCTATAAAACTAAACACAGAGATTAGGGGTTAAAGGTAGTTACTGAAACTGGCAAAAGGTGGGTAGTGGTGTTCCACAAGGATCGATGCTGAGACCATTGTTGTTCATCATATACAAAAACGATTTGGACTCAGAAATCGGAAGTACAATTTCAAAAACTGCAGACGACACCAAATTGGGGGTATAGTTAATACTGAGGAGGACTGCGACAAAATACAGGATCACATTAATAAACTTTTTGCAGAATGGGCGTGTAATTGGCTAATGAATTTCAATATAGATAGGTGTGAGGTGGTAATTTTGGTAGGAATAATAAGGAGGCCACATACTGCTTGGAAAATAAGAGTCTAAATGAGGTAGAGGAACAGAGCGATTTAGGGGTAGATACACAAATCACTAAAAGTAGCGACGCAGGTTAATAAGGTCATAAAAAAAAAGCAAACCAAGCACTGGGGTTCATTTCTAGAGGGATAGAATTGAACAGCAGAGAATTTACGCTAAACTTGTACAGAACCTTGGTTAAACTACAAGTACTGGAACACTGCAAACGGTTCTGGTTTCCACACTATAAAAAGGATATAGGGGCACTGGAGAAGATGCAAAAAAGATTTGTTAGGATGATACCAGAAATGAGAGGTTATACTTATCAGGAAAGATTGAATAGGCTGGGCCTCTTTCCTCTAAAAAAGAGAAGACTGAGGGGTGATCTCATAGAGGTCTTTAAGATTATGAAAGGGTTTGAATAGAATCATAGAATCATAGAAATTTACAGCACAGAAGGAGGTTATTTGGCCCATCATGTCTATGCCGGCCGAAAAAGTGTCATCCAGCCTAATCCACTTTCCAGCTCTTGGTCTGTAGCCTTGTAGGTTGCAGCACTTCAAGTGCATATCCAAGCACTTTTTAAATGTGATGAGGATTTCTGCCTCTACCACCCTTTCAGGCAGTGAGTTCCAGACCCTCACTACCCTCTGGGTGAAAAAATATTCTCCTCAACTCCCCTCTAATCCTTCTACCAATTACTTTAAATCTATGCCCCCTGGTTTTTGACCTCTTTGCTAAGGGAAACAGGTCCTTCCTATCCACTCTATCTAGGCCCCTCATACTTTTATATACCTCAATTAAATCTCCCCTCAGCCTTCTCTGTTCCAAGGAAAACAACCCCAGCCTATCCAATCTTTCCTCGTAGCTAAAATTCTCCAGTCCTGACAACATCCTTGTAAATCTCCTCTGTACCCTCTCTAGTGCCATCACATCTTTCCTGTAATGCGGTGACCAAAACTGTATGCAGTACTCTAGCTGTGGCCTAGCTAGTGTTTTATTCAGTTCTAGCATAACATCCCTGCTCTTATATTCTATGTCTCGGTTAATAAAGGAAAGTATCCTATATGCCTTCTTAACCACCTTATCTACCTATCTTGCTACCCTCAGGGATCTGTGGACATGCACTCCAAGGTCTCTCTGTTCCTTTACACTTCTCAGTACCCTACCATTTATTGTGTATTCCCTTATCTTGTTTGCCCTCCCCAAATGCATTACCTCACACTTCTCTGGATTGAATTCCATTTGCCACTTTTCTGCCCACTTGACCAGTCCATTGATATCCTTCTGCAGTCTACAGCTTTCTTAAAGTGTGATAGGGTAGACATGGAGAAGATGTTTCCACTTGTGGGGGAGATCAGAACTAGGGGCCATAAATATAAAATAGGCACTTACAAATCCAATAGGGAATTCAGGAGAAACGTCTTCACCCAGAAAGTGGTACTCGCTACCACAAGGAGTAGTTGAGGCAACTAGCATAGATGCATTTAAGGGGAAGCTAGATAAACACATGAGAGAGAAAGGAATAGGAGGATATGTTGATGGGGTTAAATGAAGAAGGATGGGAGGAGGCTCATGTGGAGCATAAACACCAACATGGACCTGTTGGATTGAATGGCCTCTTTCTGCGCTGTACATTCTTTGTAATTCTCTGAAAATAACAAAGTTAGTATCTATTGGTATAATTTGATAATTCAATTTATTATTTGCAAGTGCTGTATCAACATAGCTTACAATAGTGAAATTCCTAGTCCATTCCATTCATGAAGACCTTCGTAACTCTAGTGATTCTGCAATATCTTCACACCATAAGGCATAAAAGTGTGTCGAAAATGGTCTTTTTAAGTAAAAATGTTTTTAGAACATTTGGAACTAGAGTCCACGGCAAACTTCCTAAAATGCTATAATTTGTTTTAAATTCATAAATTATATAGCACCTTTGAATGCTGCCATGTATGAAATAATAAGGCATATTTTGAAATCAAACTTTTTTCTCTGAAAGAATTGCCAGAACAATTAGAGCACAGAATAAATTTCTGATTGGTTCATTAATAATTTAATTAAAATTAAATTTCCAAAACTCAGTGACCTGTTTATAAGTATATATTTCTCCATTAACACTTCTCAAGTCTCCTTTATTTCCACTTCTCTCTTGGAAAAATAAAGAAATGGGCATTTTAGTAGCATTTCAATGGATTTTGCAATCTGCGTGTTTGTTTTGTTTTCACAATAACAAGCAAACACATTGCTACATAGAGCTGACAACATTAAGGAAATTATCTGAATAACATAGACTTTGAACTGATTTACATTCCATTTGGCAGGTTGAATGGCATTTATTTTTCAAAAGTGAGATGCACCAAAACAGGTTAAACTTTAAACTAAAGATGAGTGAGTCTCACTCCATTTATTTGTAATGGCCGTTACATTTTGCAATAAATGTCCCTTCAGTGTGCACCATGGTTTCATTAAAATCAGTGGCATGTTTGTACCACCAGCTCCCAAAATGTGGGTCTCACTCAGCCATTGGCAAGCCCAACGTAAATTTGCCAGATTTGCGAAATCCCATTATCAGCAAGACCTTTTCAACTCAGCAGCTTGATTTAGCAAATTCGGCAGGTTTACATTGGGATTGCTGCTGCTTTTGAAACCAGCAGCGCAAATAGCCCACCAATAAAGTTGCCTTTACATTGTAGCCTGGGTCTCAGGAGAGCGAGCTAACATACAGTCAGTCTTCCTGTGAACTAGCTGCGCTACAAAGTCCGGCATTCCACACGTAGACAGAGTGGTAGCCGGAGACATTAGTCTGGGCCCGAGCAGTGCGCTCTCAAACTAACAAGCCCGAGGAGCGATAGAAATTGATCCTCGGGCCTTATTGACATACTAGGGGTGAGCTGCCATCGCTGGTCACATCTCCACATACAACATACCCAACAGGGGAAAAAACAATTTAGGGTCGATGGCAGCCGCCCTCAAGTAAGTCCTGGGAGGGGTGTTGGATTGGACTAAAAGGGGGCGGGAGCTGATTGTGATGACTGTGAAGTCAGGGGAGCACTCTTACTCCTCCCAGCACCATAGGATTTAAAAACATTTTAAAAAAAACATACTTACTTTTCATTGGCGGCCGCTGAAGAATTCTGAGTGGGGCAGGCCCAATGCCTGCCCTGCTCATTGTCAACTAATTTTCCAGAGGGGTCCTTCAACAGCCCCTAATTAATGTATTCAAGGGGTCTAATGCTTGCAGTTAAAAAATGGGCCCCAAGAATTTAGCAGTAGGACCAATGCATGTGCAGGTTGGGCACAGGCTGTCCCACTGCTAAATTGGTATATTTTGCACCGATTTCATGTTGGATAAATGGGCGCAACGAATACCACTTTCTACCCTGTAGTGCCATCACTGTGGGAATAGTTTGTGCATGCCATGCCACTGTCACCAATACGTACCACTTTACCAACCACAATAATGACTGACGACAGCTAAACAAACACCCCTCCTGCCCAAAGATTTGTTTGCTTAATTTGATCCCTGGTTGTGGGAGATCTGTACTACAGCAACTAGTTGCCCAAGAACAACCTGAAAGCAACTCATGATTGCAGTGGCCAGGATACCATATTGAGTCACAGACTGCAAATCCATTTGTGAACAAAGTGGCATTTATTTTTCAGAACGAGATATATGAAGCTCAGTTACACTTGTGAAAATGACGTGTCTCACTCCCAGTATCTGCAATTGTCTCACCTCTTTCAAAAACCAACACTTTGCCTGGCCTCCGCTCTTGCAAAAGCCACCCTCTTCCCTTCCCTGGTTTTGGCTTTTGCAGTGACTCCTTTCTCTAATCTCAGCCCTTCCAATGATCCTCTTCCCCTACTTTAGCTCTTGCAGTGACCCCCTTCCCCAATTTCAGCTCTTGCAGTGACCCCCTTCCCCAATTTCAACTCTTGCAGTGACCCCTTCCCCAATTTCAACTCTTGCAGTGACCCCCTTTCCCTAATCTCAGCTCATGCAGTGATCCCCTTCTCCTACTCTCAGCTCATGTAGTGATCCCATTCCCCAATTTTAGCTCTTGCAGTGATCCCCTTCCACTACTTTCAACTCTTGCATTGACCCACTCCCCAATTTCAGCTCTTGGTGACCCCTCCCCAATTTCAGCTCTTGCAGTGACCCCTCCCCTCCTGTCAGCTCTTGCAATGATCCCCTTATCCCAATCTCAACTCTTGAAATAAACCCCTTCCCCTCCAAGCTCTTTCAGTGACCCCTTCCCCTAAGATCAACCCATGCATGACCCCCTCCCCACTCTCAGCTCTTGCAGTGACCAACCCTGTCTACTCTTGAATCTTAGTGACCCCCACCCCCATCCCTACTCTCCAATCTTAGTGACCTCCTCCCCTACTCTCCAATCTTAGTGACCCCTCTCCCCACTTTCCAATCTTAGTGACCCCCCTCCCACACTCTCCAATCTTAGTGACCCCCCTCCCACACTCTCCAATCTTAGTGACCCCCTCCCCAACTCTCCAATCTTAGTGACCCCCCTCCCCCACTCTCCAATCTTAGTGACCCCCCTCCTCTACTCTCCAATCTGAGTGACCCCCCCTCCCCTACTCTCCAATGTTACAGTGACCCCCCTCCCCTACTCTCCAATCTTAGTGACCCCCCTCCCCTACTCTCCAATGTTACAGTGACCCCCCCCTCCCCTACTCTCCAATGTTACAGTGACCCCCCCCTTCCCTACTCTCCAATGTTACAGTGACCCCCCCTCCCCTACTCTCCAATGTTACAGTGACCCCCCCTCCCCTACTCTCCAATGTTACAGTGACCCCCCCTCCCCTACTCTCCAATGTTAGTGACCTCCACTCCCCTACTCTCCAATGTTACAGTGAACCCCCCTCCCCTACTCTCCAATGTTACAGTGACCCCCCCTCCCCTACTCTCCAATGTTACAGTGACCTCCCCTCCCCTACTCTCCAATGTTAGTGACCTCCCCTCCCCTACTCTCCAATGTTAGTGACCCCCCCTCCCCTACTCTCCATTGTGACAGTGACCTCCCCTCCCCTACTCTCCAATATTACAGTGACCCCCCTCCCCTACTCTCCAATGTTACAGTGACCCCCTCCCCTAATCTCCAATGTTAGAGTGACCCCCCCTCCCCTACTCTCCAATGTTACAGTGACCTCCCCTCCCCTACTCTCCAATGTTAGTGACCTCCCCTCCCCTACTCTCCAATGTTACAGTGACCCCCTCCCCTACTCTCCAATGTTACAGTGATCCCCCTCGCCTACTCTCCAATTTTACAGTCACCCCCTCCCCTACTCTCCAATGTTGCAGTGACCCCCTCCCCTACTCTCCAATGTTACAGTGACCCCCTCCCCTACTCTCCAATGTTACAGTGACCCCCTCCCCTACTCTCCAATGTTACAGTGACCTCCCCTCCCCTACTCTCCGATGTTACAGTGAACCCCCCTCCCCGACTCTCCAATGTTAGTGACCCCCACCCTCCCCTACTCTCCAATGTTAGTGACCCCCTACCCTACTCTCCAATGTTAGTGACCCTCCTCCCCTACTCTCCGATCTTACAGAGACCTCCCCTCCCCTACTCTCCAATGTTACAGTGACCCCCCTCCCCTACTCTCCAATGTTACAGTGACCCCCTCCCCTACTCTCCAATCTTACAGTGACCCCCTCCCCTACTCTCCAATCTTACAGTGACCCCCTCCCCTACTCTCCAATGTTGCAGTGACCCCCCTCCCCTACTCTCCAATCTTACAGTGACCCCCCCTCCCCTACTCTCCAATGTTACAGTGACCCCCCCCCTCCCCTACTCTCCAATGTTACAGTGACCCCCCTCCCCTACTCTCCAATGTTACAGTGACCTCCCCTCCCCTAATCTCCAATGTTAGTGACCTCCCCTCCCCTACTCTCCAATCTTAGTGACCTCCCCTCCCCTACTCTCCAATGTTGCAGTGACCCCCCTCCCCTACTCTCCAATCTTAGTGACCTCCCCTCCCCTAATCTCCAATGTTAGTGACCTCCCCTCCCCTACTCTCCAATGTTAGTGACCTCCCCTCCCCTAATCTCCAATCTTACAGTGACCTCCCCTCCCCTACTCTCCAATGTTACAGTGACCTCCCCTCCCCTACTCTCCAATGTTACAGTGACCCCCTCCCCTACTCTCCAATGTTACAGTGACCCCCCTCCCCTACTCTCCAATGTTACAGTGACCTCCCCTCCCCTACTCTCCAATCTTACAGTGACCCCCTCCCCTACTCTCCAATGTTGCAGTGACCCCCTCCCCTACTCTCCAATGTTAGTGACCTCCCCTCCCCTACTTTCCAATGTTACAGTGACCCCCTCCCCTACTCTCCAATGTCAGTGACCCCCTCCCCTACTCGCCAATGTTAGTGACCCCCCCCCTCCCCTACTCACCAATCTTACAGTGACCCCCTCCCCTACTCTCCAATGTTGCAGTGACCCCCTCCCCTACTCTCCAATGTTACAGTGACCTCCCCTCCCCTACACTCCAATGTTACAGTGACCCCCTCCTCTACTCTCCAATGTTACAGTGACCCCCTCCCCTACTCTCCAATGTTAGTGACCCCCTCCCCTACTCTCCAATGTTGCAGTGACACCCTCCCCGACTCTCCAATGTTACAGTGACCTCCCCTCCCCTACTCTCCAATGTTAGTGACCCCCTCCCCTACTCTCCAATGTTACAGTGACCCCCTCCCCTACTCTCCAATGTTACAGTGACCTCCCCTCCCCTACTCTCCAATGTGACAGTGAACCCCCCCTCCCCGACTCTCCAATGTTAGTGACCCTACTCTCCAATGTTACAGTGACCCCCCCTCCCCTGCTCTCCAAAGTTACAGTGACCCCCCTCCCCTACTCTCCAATCTTACAGTGACCTCCCCTCCCCTACTCTCCAATGTTACAGTGACCCCCCCTCCCCTACTCTCCAATGTTACAGTGACCCCCCTCCCCTACTCTCCAATGTTACAGTGACCTCCCTCCCCTAATCTCCAATGTTAGTGACCTCCCCTCCCCTACTCTCCAATCTTAGTGACCTCCCCTCCCTACTCTCCAATGTTACAGTGACCTCCCCTCCCCTAATCTCCAATCTTACAGTGACCTCCCCTCCCCTACTCTCCAATGTTACAGTGACCTCCCTCCCCTACTCTCCAATGTTACAGTGACCCCCTCCCCTACTCTGCAATGTTACAGTGACCCCCTCCCCTACTCTCCAATTTTACAGTTACCCCCCTCCCCTACTCTCCAATGTTACAGTGACCTCCCCTCCCCTACTCTCCAATCTTACAGTGACCCCCTCCCCTACTCTCCAATGTTGCAATGACCCCCTCCCCTGCTCTCCAATGTTAGTGACCTCCCCTCCCCTACTTTCCAATGTTACAGTGACCCCCTCCCCTACTCTCCAATGTCACAGTGACCCCCTCCCCTACTCTCCAATGTTACAGTGACCCCCCCCCTCCCCTACTCGCCAATGTTAGTGACCCTCGCCAATGTTAGTGACCCCCCCCTCCCCTACTCTCCAATGTTAGTGACCCCCCCCTCCCCTACTCTCCAATGTTACAGTGACCCCCCTCCCCTACTCACCAATCTTACAGTGACCCCCTCCCCTACTCTCCAATGTTAGTGACCCTCCTCCCCTACTCTCCAATGTTAGTGACCTCCCCTCCCCTACACTCCAATGTTACAGTGACCCCCTCCTCTACTCTCCAATGTTACAGTGACCCCCTCCCCTACTCTCCAATGTTACAGTGACCCCCTCCCCTACTCTCCAATGTTGCAGTGACACCCTCCCCTACTCTCCAATGTTACAGTGACCTCCCCGACTCTCCAATGTTACAGTGACCCCCTCCCCTACTCTCCAATGTTACAGTGACCCCCTCCCCTACTCTCCAATGTTACAGTGACCCGTCCCCTACTCTCCAATGTCAGTGACCCCCTCCCTACTCGCCAATGTTAGTGACCCCCCCCCTCCCCTACGCTCCAATGTTACAGTGACCTCCCCTCCCCTAATCTCCAATGTTAGTGACCTCCCCTCCCCTACTCTCCAATCTTAGTGACCCCCCTCCCTACTCTCCAATGTTACAGTGACCTCCCCTCCCCTACTCTCCAATCTTACAGTGACCCCCTCCCCTACTCTCCAATGTTGCAGTGACCCCCTCCCCTACTCTCCAATGTTAGTGACCTCCCTCCCCTACTTTCCAATGTTACAGTGACCCCCTCCCCTACTCTCCAATGTCAGTGACCCCCTCCCCTACTCGCCAATGTTAGTGACCCCCCCCCTCCCCTACTCTCCAATGTTACAGTGACCCCCTCCCCTACTCTCCAATGTTGCAGTGACCCCCTCCCCTACTCTCCAATGTTACAGTGACCTCCCCTCCCCGACACTCCAATGTTACAGTGACCCCCTCCTCTACTCTCCAATGTTACAGTGACCCCCTCCCCTACTCTCCAATGTTAGTGACCCCCTCCCCTACTCTCCAATGTTGCAGTGACACCCTCCCCTACTCTCCAATGTTACAGTGACCTCCCCTCCCCTACTCTCCAATGTTAGTGACCCCCTCCCCTACTCTCCAATGTTACAGTGACCCCCTCCCCTACTCTCCAATGTTACAGTGACCTCCCCTCCCCTACTCTCCAATGTTACAGTGAACCCCCCCTCCCCGACTCTCCAATGTTAGTGACCCCCCCTCCCCTACTCTCCAATGTTACAGTGACCCCCCCCTCCCCTGCTCTCCAAAGTTACAGTGACCCCCCTCCCTACTCTCCAATCTTACAGTGACCTCCCCTCCCCTACTCTCCAATGTTACAGTGACCCCCCCTCCCCTACTCTCCAATGTTACAGTGACCCCCCTCCCCTACTCTCCAATGTTACAGTGACCTCCCCTCCCCTAATCTCCAATGTTAGTGACCTCCCCTCCCCTACTCTCCAATCTTAGTGACCTCCCCTCCCCTACTCTCCAATGTTACAGTGACCTCCCCTCCCCTAATCTCCAATCTTACAGTGACCTCCCCTCCCCTACTCTCCAATGTTACAGTGACCTCCCCTCCCCTACTCTCCAATGTTACAGTGACCCCCTCCCCTCCTCTCCAATGTTACAGTGACCCCCTCCCCTACTCTCCAATGTTGCAGTGTCCCCCCCCTTCCCTACTCTCCAATGTTACAGTGACCTCCCCTCCCCGACTCTCCAATCTTACAGTGACCCCCTCCCCTACTCTCCAATGTTGCAGTGACCCCCTCCCCTACTCTCCAATGTTAGTGACCTCCCCTCCCCTACTTTCCAATGTCACAGTGACCCCCTCCCCTACTCTCCAATGTTACAGTGACCCCCCCCCCCTCCCCTACTCGCCAATGTTAGTGACCCTCGCCAATGTTAGTGACCCCCCCTCCCCTACTCTCCAATGTTACAGTGACCCCCCCTCCCCTACTCACCAATCTTAGTGACTCCCTCCCCTACTCTCCAATGTTGCAGTGACCCCCTCCCCTACTCTCCAATGTTAGTGACCTCCCCTCCCCTACTTTCCAATGTTACAGTGACCCTCCCTCCCCTACTCACCAATCTTAGTGACTCCCTCCCCTACTCTCCAATGTTACAGTGACCCTCCTCCCCTACTCTCCAATCTTACAGTGACCTCCCCTCCCCTACACTACAATGTTACAGTGACCCCCTCCTCTACTCTCCAATGTTACAGTGACCCCCTCCCCTACTCTCCAATGTTACAGTGACCCCCTCCCCTACTCTCCAATGTTGCAGTGACACCCTCCCCTACTCTCCAATGTTACAGTGTCCCCCCTCCCCTACTCTCCAATGTTACAGTGACCCCCTCCCCTACTCTCCAATGTTACAGTGACCCCCTCCCCTACTCTCCAATGTTACAGTGACCCCCTCCCCTACTCTCCAATGTAACAGTGACCCCCTCCCCTACTCTCCAATGTTACAGTGACCCCCTCCCCTACTCTCCAATGTTACAGTGACCCCCTCCCCTACTCTCCAATGTTACAGTGACCCCCTCCCCTACTCTCCAATGTTACAGTGACCCCCTCCCCTACTCTCCAATGTTAGTGACCCCTCCCCTACTCTCCAATGTTGCAGTGACCCCCTCCCCTACTCTCCAATGTTACAGTGACCCCCCTCCCCGACTCTCCAATGTTAGTGACCCCCCCTCCCCTACTCTCCAATGTTAGAGTGACCCCCTCCCCTACTCTCCAATGTTAGTGACCCCCTCCCCTACTCTCCAATGTTACAGTGACCTCCCCTCCCCTACTCTCCAATGTTACAGTGAACCCCCCCTCCCCTACTCTCCAATGTTAGTGACCCCCCCTCCCCTACTCTCCAATGTTACAGTGACCCCCCCCTCCCCTACTCTCCAAAGTTACAGTGACCCCCCTCCCCTACTCTCGAATCTTACAGTGACCTCCCCTCCCCTACTCTCCAATGTTACAGTGACCCCCCCTCCCCTACTCTCCAATGTTACAGTGACCCCCCTCCCTACTCTCCAAAGTTACAGTGACCCCCCTCCCCTACTCTCCAATCTTACAGTGACCTCCCCTCCCCTACTCTCCAATGTTACAGTGACCCCCCCTCCCCTACACTCCAATGTTACAGTGACCTCCCCTCCCCTAATCTCCAATGTTAGTGACCTCCCCTCCCCTACTCTCCAATCTTAGTGACCTCCCCTCCCCTACTCTCCAATGTTGCAGTGACCCCCCTCCCCTACTCTCCAATCTTACAGTGACCTCCCCTCCCCTAATCTCCAATGTTCGTGACCTCCCCTCCCCTACTCTCCAATCTTAGTGACCTCCCCTCCCCTACTCTCCAATGTTACAGTGACCTCCCCTCCCCTAATCTCCAATGTTACAGTGACCCCCTCCCCTACTCTCCAATGTTACAGTGACCCCCTCCCCTACTCTCCAATCTTAGTGACACCCTCCCCTACTCTCCAATGTCACAGTGACCCCCTCCCCTACTCTCCAATGTTA